>NC_141686.1:266759842-267423631 GCF_964263255.1 Lissotriton vulgaris
GATGATATGAAATCCGGGGTCGCCACTGCCTGTGCAAATGGATGATATGAAATCTGGGGACGCCACTGCCTGCGCAGATGGATGATATGAACTCCGGGGATGCCACTGCCTGCGCAGATGGATGATATGAAATCCGGGGACGCCACTGCCTGCGCAGATGGATGATATGAAATCCAGGGACGCCACTGCCTGCAAAGATGGATGATATGAAATCCAAGGATGCCACTGCCTGCGAAGATGGATGATATGAAATCCAAGGATGCCACTGCCTGCGAAGATGGATGATATGAAATCCGGGGATGCCACTGCCTGCGAAGATGGATGATATGAACTCCGGGTATGCCACTTCCTGCGCAGATGGATGATATGAAATCCGGGGACGCCACTGCCTGCGAAGATGGATAATATGAACTCCGGGGATGCCACTGCCTGCGAAGATGGATAATATGAACTCTGGGGATGCCACTGCCTGCGGAGATAGATGATATGAAATCTGGGGATGCCACTGCCTGCGAAGATGGATAATATGAACTCCGGGGATGCCACTGCCTGCGAAGATGGATAATATGAACTCTGGGGATGCCACTGCCTGCGCAGTTAGATGATATGAAATCCGGGGATGCCACTGCCTGCGCAGATGGATGATATGAAATCCGGGGATGCCACTGCCTGCGAAGATGGATGATATGAAATCCGAGGATGCCACTTCCTGAGCAGATGGATGATATGAAATCTGGGGATGCCACTGCCTGCGCAGATGGATGATTTGAAATCCGGGGATGCCACTGCCTGCGAAGATGGATAATATGAACTTCGGGGATGCCACTGCCTGTGCAAATGGTTGATAAGAACTCCGGGTATGCCACTGCCTGCGCAGATGGATGAAATGAAATCCGGGGATGCCACTGCCTGCGTAGATGGATGATATGAAATCCAAGGATGCCACTGCCTGCGCAGATGGATGATATGAAATCCGGGGATGCCACTGCCTGCGAAGATGGAGGATATGAAATCCGGGGACGCCACTGCCTGCGCAGATGGATGATATGAAGTCCGGGGATGCCACTGCCTGCGCAGATGGATGATATGAAATCCAAGGATGCCACTGCCTGCGAAGATGTATGATATGAAATCCGGGGATGCCACTGCCTGCGAAGATGGAGGATATGAAATCCGGGGACGCCACTGCCTGTGCAGATGGATGATATGAAATCCGGGGACGCCAGTGCCTGCGCAGATGGATGATATGAAATCCAAGGATGCCACTGGCTGCGCAGATGGATGAAATGAAATCCGGGGACGCCAGTGCCTGCGAAGATGGACGATATGAACTCCGGGGATGCCACTGCCTACGCAGATGTATGATATGAAATCCGGGGATGCCACTTCCTGCGAATATGGATGATATGAAATCCAGGGAGGCGACTGCCTGCGAAGATGGATGATATGGAATCCGGGCATGCCACTGCCTGCGAAGATGGATGATATGAAATCCGGGGATGCCACTGCCTGCGAAGATGGATGATATGAAATTGCGGGATGCCACTGCCTGCGAAGATGGATGATATGAAATCCGGGGATGCCACTGCCTGCGAAGATGGATAATATGAAATCCGGGGATGCCACTGCCTGCAAAGATGGATGATATGAAATCCGGGGATGCCACTGCCTGCGAAGATGGATGATATGAAATCCGGGGATGCCACTGCCTTGCGAAGATGGATGACATGAAATCCAAGGATGCCACTGCCTGCGAAGATGGATGATATGAAATCCAGGGATGCCACTGCCTGCACAGAAGGATTATATGAAATCCGGGGACGCCAGTGCCTGCGAAGATGGATAATATGAAATCCAGGGATGCCACTGCCTGCAAAGATGGATGATATGAAATCCGGGGATGCCACTGCCTGCGAAGATGGATGATATGAAATCCAGGGATGCCACTGCCTGCAAAGATGGATGATATGAAATCCGGGGATGCCACTGCCTGCGAAGATGGATGACATGAAATCCAAGGATGCCACTGCCTGCACAAATGGATGATGGGAAATGAAGCCCTCTTTCTTGGCCTCTTCTTTTAAAGATGTTATGGCAAGAATCCAGTAATGCCAATTACCATCCCTGTAACAACTGCAGCGTATGTCACCTAACCTCCCCGTCCAAAACACTCTGCCAACAAACCGGCAAAACCTGGACGCAACGCCAATTCACCAACTGCAACTCAGCCAATCTGGTGTACTTAATAACGTGCAGATGCGGCCTGAGGTACATAGGTATGACCACCAGAAAAGTCAAAACCAGAATGACTGAACACAGGAGTTCCATTCGTTGTGGCAAAAACATAAGTAGATTGCCTGAACATTTCTTGTCGAAGAACCACACCCCAAACGACTTCACCTGGACGGTCATTGAACAGTTTGACATGACCCAGTCCAATGAGAAGACCCTCCTCATGAAGGAAGAACGCTGGATATATCGCCTATCCACGCATACATAGGGCCTGAACGACTGCATCCCGTGGAATTCACTCACCACCTGAGCCATAAGCCTACATTCAACACTGACTGCGCCCTTAGATACAAGCGCCACTTAGGAGCCATACAGACTCCCCACCTATACTCTAATGGCCCATTGAACCGTTTCTCTCTGAATATTCTCAGTGACCCTGACATTCCCAGCTCCCTAGTACTGTAATTTTTCTCTTTTTTTAATTGCTCTACTCCGTATAATCAGAGCATTAGCCTACATCAGGCCAGTTTTCGTATCCTGCCTCATGCGCGACAATTGCGCATGCGCAAGTACTCCGCATTACTTGGAGTGCATACAGCCCATGCGCACAGATGCCGCACCTCCTCACTGCTAGAGGACACACAGCGCATGCACGGTAGCCACGTTACTCCCGTCCACATGCGCAGCACACAAGATGACTCAGCTCCCGGAATGAGTCGGCACCATCTTTTATTTTCACCAAAACCTCCAGGTACACATAATCCAGCGGGCTATTTAAAGCCGACGAACGGCCCGTCCAGTCATTCGGGGCACCGCAGAAGGACGACAGGTCCATGGAGGATCCAGATTGGCAATTTCGTGAGTAAAAGGCTATCGACCGTTACGATCCTGGTAAGCAGATACCTTTCTCTCCTTACAGGTTGAATCCTAATCAATCCCTTTTTCAAACTACCATAGGGTCTTTTTCTCTACCAAGTGACCCAAGGAGGCTTTAACAGCAAGTAGCCAGTGTGAGAATAATTCATATTACTTACCTGTACCTCACCATGCTATTCCTCGCTGTTTAGCCCACCACCAGACAATCGGCTTTACACTAAGATAACCCACCCCAGTCATGCCCTTGGCATGACCACCTTTTAGCCAACTCTAGGCCGTGCACGCACCTTAGTAGTCGGCAATATGTTGTGTGCCTAGCAAATCATGCTAATTGACTCTACCCTGTGCGTCTGTCTATGTCCTTGATGTTATATGTTCAGTAAAGCAAGAGGGATTCCCCCTCTGACATATAACGCACATTAGCGAGTGCGACACATTAATTAAACAAACACAATCACTTAAAATCAAGTATTTATTTGCACTTTTCACATACTCATTGGTCCTGAGGAAAGCCAGTTTTAAAACTAAAAATGCCTGGCTGAAACATGTAGACCACACAGGACGCAGGAGGTCATAATCCGCACTCCAGTGCGTCCGTCTGCCTTTTAGCTGCTAACAGGGGCCCGGTGATTAAAGTTTATCCATTTACCCTCGGGTACTGGGCACCACTGTATAGCTTTTAATTTTAATTATCACTAACTCACTCACTACACTGCACAATCAGCAACCATACCAGCTCCGCAGTAATCTGGCGTCGAAGCACACCCGGGACACATTCGGTGTCACTGTGGTGGGCCCGATGATGAAGCATGCCACCAACTAGGTTGGTGGGTGAGGGCTTCATGATCAAACCTAATGGTTTGCCTGCACACGTACCCATTCTTGAGTCTCCAACCACACACATACTAGTCCTTATTGATAATCATAAGAATCCAGTAATGTCACTTCCTGTGCAAACGGATGACGGAAAATGCAGTGATGTCACTTCCAGTGCAGATTGATGGGGAAAATTAAAATCTTTCTTATATTCTCCCTCTCTTTTCCTTCTTCTCCATCTTTCTCTCCCCCGTTTTGCTTCATTCTTGTATCTTTGTGTCCTCCATCTCATCCTCTCTTTTTATTCCTCACTCCTCTCTCTCGCTTCTCCCCACTCTTCTCTCTCACCCTGCCCTTTCTTTCTCTGTCTCTTTCGTGCTGCCAACCACTCTTTATTTTACTTCCTCTATAGTTCTCCTCCTCTTTGTGTTTCTTCTCACTCCCTGTTTGCCTTCCTCTATGACTTCTTGTCATTCTCTCCAAATGTCTCTCTGTTTCTCTTCCTTCTTTCCTTCCTCTCTCTCTTCCCCCAGGTCCATCATGAATAGTCTCCTTATGAGAATCATAAATGCACGTACAGATCTGTTACATTTAGTCGCATTTATTCATTGTTTTTTCATAAATGATTTGTTAAAAACTGGTTTATTTTAAACCAAGATACTGTGCAAAGAGTTTGGGTAGAAATGGTACTTGTTAAAATGTATGTTAAAAAGATAATATAAAACACTCTTACTTTTATACTGAATACATCTGTCCAAAAGAAAAGATTTACATAGATGCCTCTCATATGCTGCAGAGTCCCAACAAGGACCACCCAGAACTGGGGCGATAGATCCATTTTGTGTGTTGCATTTCTTTGAATGCCAATACATGTAGCAATCAATCAAGGCATAATCAAGCATATATATCGACACATAAGCCAGACATTCAAACAAATCGATAAACGCAGTAATGTAGCATTTAATTTCGTTATACAGATGAAAAGGAAAAAGCGGTGCACGATGCTCAGGTGACGTCATGATGTGTAGTTCTAAGGACCAAACACGGGTACACCGAGCATGATAGTGAACCATACATGAGCTTCAAATATTGGTACAAAAGTAATCAATGGAATCACAAAATGTGCCGCATGAGTTAGATCAATTTATTTCAATTATATCGACGTTGTTCCACCCATATTGATTTAGAGGGTCATTATCAGGTCATCAATTATTGAACATAAGGGGAGGTATCTGAAGAGGGCCAACGCGAGGAGGCGAGGCAGTAATACTCCTTGGCGTGGAGCCAAAGGTCACTGTATGTATAAAGCATTGGCAACGATACATCTTTCAGTTGCACTTTCCAGCCAGACCTAAAAATTGTGATCACCGTGTCTTTCCTCACCTAATTATGTTTCAAGTGGAGTCTTGAGCAAGCGCACAAAATGTTTTACTTTCAGTTGTAATAATGAACATGTTAGTCGGGGAATGTATCGCTGAGGGTCGAAGACATTGCGTACCTTTATTGATTTGCATTTTTGATGTAGCACCGACACTGTCACTCGGCTGCATCGAAGCACTGGAGCCGGAGACAGGAGGGGGGCTGGCGAAGCGATTGATGGTGCGTCAGCTTGCAGAAATATCATTTTCAAGCAGAAAATGTAGAACAGATGAATTTCAAAGGAACAGCTGGCAACCAGATGTGGGGGAGGCCGCATCTGGGAGGTGGGCATGGGAGCAGCAACGTCGTCATTCATGTGAGTGAATATGGGTCAAGAGGAGGTCTTCGGAACACCAGAGAAGAGGAACTTTGACCTTATTTACCCATTCATAGTTCATAAAACCGAAACGGTTATACACGAGAATCAATATATGGCATCCCCAAACCAGCCATCCCACAGTCCACTTTAGGAGATTGTCTGAGTCGTGACTGGGGGTCCCGCGTGCAGTGCAGAATATATCACACGTCACGACCCACTTCACCTGCCTTTCACTACACGACCCTAAAACCAGTGAGAAAACACCAGCAGCATTGGAGACTTTGGGGTTGGGGAAGAACAAGAAACCTTTAAACTATAACAAAAGTTTTAGAAATGAAACATCTGGCAACATTAACCCTATCACTGCTAGCCCCACACCCCCACCCCATGCTAACCCTTTTTTTGGCTATTCGGGGTAGTTAGCGCTAAGGCCCTTGTAACGTTTTGTCCACATATGGTATCCTCACCAAATTGGTGTCCTTTTCTTCTGTCATGGGGATTTTATGGGTACCAAGGGTTTGTGGATTCAGCTAAATCTGGTTTTGTTTTTGGAAAAATGGGGAAAAAGTGCTGCAGAAGATATCGTCTGCGTTTTTTCCCTGCAAATGAGATCAACAAAAGGTTTGTAGTGCTGAAATCCCCAACTTCCCAGCTTTCAGGGACAGGCAGACTTTTGTCAGAAAACCAACATTTTCTACACAGTTTTGCCATTTTACTGAGCCATAGCCTATTTTTGCTACTGTTTGTGCTTTCAACCTCCTTCCAGTTAGTGGTAGAAATGGGTGTGAAAGCAATAATGAATCCCGGAAGGCTATACATTTCTGCAAAGTAGACACATTTCTGAATTCACCAAAGGGTCATTTGTGTAGATGCTTCAAGTTTTTTTTTTAATAGAAACTAACAGTTGGAAATCAGAAAAATTGAAAACGAGTTAAAAAAACAGCCATTTGTGCCAACATTTTTATCTGTAACTTCTAAATATGACACATTTTTAAAAGCAATACATCGTTACATCCGATGGACCCTTCTGGTTGTGGAGATATATAGGACGATATACAGCAGGAATATCGACGTGAAAATATCGACAAGCAGAAATATCGAGGTAAGAATAACGACTGTGTTAAATATCGACAAATTAAATATCGATGCTGTAAATATCTTTTTTTTAGAATAGCAGAAATATCAACATTAAAAAATATCGTTGTAGAGAATATAGTTGAGAGAAATATCGATGTATATAATATCGATATAATAATTTGTTGTGTTATATTTATTTATTAATATGTATTTATTATGTTAGTTTTATTGTAATTTAATGTTTTCTGTGTTTATTATTAGAAAAAATGTAATATTTTTTATACATTTTTTGTAAATTTTTTAGGAGCGGGTTCTTGGTTTTATATGGGATAAGGGTCGGTAGTAATTAAAAATGTTGTGTAAAATTTTTATTTTACAAATCTAACGAAAAAAATTAATGAATTTAGAAATTTGAAATTGAAATTAGAAATTAATTTAGATATTTTCAAAAATGTATTTAAATTAAGTATGTGAATGTTTAAGTAGCGGGTTGTTGGTTATATAGGGGATAAGGGTGGGTAGTAATTTAAAAATTGTGTGTTTATTTATTATAAATAAAAAATTGGAAAAAAAATTACATTTGAAATTAAGATATTTTAATAATTTACATTAAATTAAGTCTGTGATTGTTTTATTAGTGGGTTGTTGGTTATATAGGTAATAAGGTTGGGTACTAATTAAAAATACTGTGTGCTAATTTTTATTAAAATGTTATATTGTAATTAAATAAAATACATTTCGAAATTTCTAATTTCAAAATGGAAATTAATTAAGAAATTTAAAATGTATTTTAAAATTAAGTGTGAATGTTTTATTAGTGGGTAATTTAGTTTATAATGGATAAGGGTGGGTAGTAATTTAACAAATGTGCGTAAATTATTTATTTTAATTTTTTTGGGCAAAAAAGTAAAATTATTTTCGAAATGTAAAATTAGAAATGATAAAAAAAATTATTATATTTTATATTTGATATTTTAAAAAAATTAAAATGTTGTAGGAGTTGTTAGTTGGGTTTATAGGGGGAAGGGTGAGTAAGATTTGTACATTTTTGTGGTTTACTGTCCAGCACTTTCCCTGAGTTATGTTTGATTGGAGTTAGAATAGTACATTATTATGGTTTACCATCCAGCACTTTCCCTGAGTTATGTTGGAATTGGAGTTAGAATAGTAAATTATTATGGTTTACTGTCCAGCACTTTCCCTGAGTTATGTTGGATTTGGAGTTAGAATAGTAAATAATTATGGTTTACTGTCCAGCACTTTCTCTGAGTTATGTTAGATTGGAGTTAGAATAGTAAATTATTATGGTTTACTGTCCAGGACTTTCCCTGAGTTATGTTGGATTGGAGTTAGAATAGTAAATTGTTATGGTTTACTGTCCAGCACTTTCCTTGAGTTATGTTGGATTTGGAGTAGGAATAGTAAATTATTATGGTTTACTGTCCAGCACTTTCCCTGAGTTATGTTGGACTGGAGTTGGAATAGTAAATTATTATGGTTTACTGTCCAGCACTTTCCCTGAGTTATGTTGGCATTGGAGTTAGAATAGTAAATTATTATGGTTTACTGTCCAGCACTTTCCCTGAGTTATGTTGGATTGGAGTTAGAATAGTAAATTATTATGGTTTACTATCCAGCACTTTCCCTGAGTTATGTTGGTTTGGAGTTAGAATAGTAAATTATTATGGTTTACTGTCGAGCACTTTCCCTGGGTTATGTTGGATTTGGAGTTAGAATAATACATTATTATGGTTTACTGTCTACGACTTTCCGTGAGTTATGTTGGATTGGAGTTAGAATAGTAAATTATTCTGGTTAACTGTCCAGCACGTTCCCTGAGTTATGTTGGATTTGGAGTTGGAATAGTAAATTATTATCGTTTACTATCCAGCACTTTCCCTGAGTTATGTTGGATTTGGAGTTAGAATACTAAATTATTTTGGTTTACTGTCCAGCACTTTCCCTGAGTTATGTTGGATTGGAGTTAGAATAGTAAATTATTATGGTTTACTGTCCAGCACTTTCCCTGAGTTATGTTGGATTTGGAGTTAGAATAGTAAATTATTATGGTTTACTGTCCAGCGCTTTCCCTGAGTTATATTGGATTTGGAGTTAGAATAGTAAATTATTATGGTTTACTGTCCAGCACTTTCCCTGAGTTATGTTGGATTGGAGTTAGAATAGTAAATGATTATGGTTTACTGTCCAGCACTTTCCCTGAGTTATGTTGGATTTGGAGTTAGAATAATAATTATTAATGTATTTTTAAAACAATATTAAAACAAAAAAACACATTTTAATCATATTTGTAAATATTATTACATATATTGAAATATTTAATAACATTTGTATAGAAAACAATTATATATTTTTATAACATTTTTAAATTTATATCACAAGTTTATAAATTTATAAAGTACAATAGTAATATAGTCTTGTCAAAAACAGTATTTATTGTTATATTTGTCTGTAGATGGAAACATTTAAACATTAAAAAAAATTCTATTTATTCAAATTTAACATTGCTGTATTTGTAACATATACATTGTAATCTTTTATTAATTAGCATATTAAATTTTAAAAAATTAAAAGCAAATTTAATATGTTAATTAATTTACATATAATTGGCATTTCCAAAAGTATATACGTAAAATTGTTCACATTTTTATATTATAAAGAAAAAAAACTTTTACTTAATAAACATATTTTTAATATACAATAATTGTTTTAATATATATTTTGATATTAAAAAATTAATGTATATTTTACATTATTCATATGTTTATTGTAAACATTTAGAAAGTTATAACAATTTAACAAAAATAATTTGCAATTTTTTAAACATTTTTTCATTCATTAATATGTGGATTAAGTGTTATTTTTGTTTTTATTATGCTGCCATTTTGTTTGGTGTTGTTCACTTTTTAGTCTACATCGTTGTTTGGGTCATTTCTGAAGACAGAACCTCGCGGTTGGGAGCTGCTTTGTGTTTGTTAATGTAAGTTTAATTTTCATTACTTTTAAGTTACTTTTAAGAAATTATTTAGCTAGTTTTAGTGTATATGTGTTGCTATGTGTCTTATTTAACTGTTTATGTGAAAAGTACGTGTTATTTAAGAACGTTAGTGATAGCGTACTTAGTTTGCTATCTAATATGGATGTAATGTTAATGTTTTGTATTAAAGTATTACTTTATGTATTTTAGTACCTTTTATATGTTATTTCTTGGCTTTGTGGGTTTAGTATTTATTGCGGGTGGGTTTTGTTTGTACTTTATTTACAGGTGTCCGTTTTGGTGACCAGATGGATTTGATCTCTGTTTTTTTTAAGCATACAGGGAAATGTTTATATACATTTCCTTATTTTTCGGGATTTTGGAGCGTTTTTTATCATGATTTTTTTTTGGGTTTTTATGGCTCCGTTATCCAGAGGATTTCTACGTTGGACTCTTTTTATACAGTTGTATTTTTTGCTTTTTTTGGGGTTTAATTTTATGATGTGGATTGGTTTTGGTTGGATTCGTTTTGAAAGCATCTATTTCGAACACACTCTACAGCTGCAGAACCGTAAGTTATTATTTATTTAATTTTTGGGGTGGTTTATGTTTATTGGTGATTTTGTATTTTAATTAG
Source organism: Lissotriton vulgaris (assembly GCF_964263255.1). Taxonomy (NCBI): domain Eukaryota; kingdom Metazoa; phylum Chordata; class Amphibia; order Caudata; family Salamandridae; genus Lissotriton; species Lissotriton vulgaris. The sequence goes on from NC_141686.1 coordinate 266,770,214, forward strand.
TTATATTATGTCTTGTGATCATAATTTATATTTTATATTACATGACATAATTTAACTAATGTAACAAAAAATGGTCTATGTTATTTATTGTTTGATGGTTTGCTATTTGTATTTTGTTAAAGGATAGATTTTGCAATTAGGTGTATGTATTCTAGACCTTGGATACTTGGGTACATTCTTGTTTTTTGTTGTAGGTATTCGTACATATTTAGTGTTTGTTTACTTAGTTTTGGCCCTATTTTTGATAGAGATTGTTCGATTCTTAGCTCTTGGTAGCTTTGCTCTTTTTTAAGCATTGGGTTAGTTTATGAAGTGTTGGTTGTGTTCTTCCTATTGTGGCTTGGAAGGCATTATGCCATCCTTCTACCGCGTTGCTGGTTTTGGCTTTTTGTGCTATAGTACTAGCGTACACATTCCACCATGGAATTTGGAACTTAGGTTGTCTGCGGTGAGCAGAACGATGTAATCTTCCTACCCAGGTGTCTTCAAAATAGTCTAAGAAGGGAGTAAATTTGTTCTCATTACTACGGTAGAAAGGGCTGTCAAGTAATAAATTGTAATAATTAGCCACTTCTGTTGTTGGGACATATGCCAGTGCTATTATTTTTTAATCTGGTAAGCAAAGTTGCTGTTTGTAGAATATTCTATGCTTAAAGTAGATTTTTGTAAGTGTCTCCATATACTTTGGTTGTAGTGATAATAACACCCTTGTATTGCAGTGTGTGGATATATTTTAAGTATAGCTTGAATCATAGCTATTTCAAAGTCTATTATGATTCTTTGTGGGTAGTAATTATCTGTAAAATCTTTGATTGTTGTTAAGATTTCTATGTAGGTTGCATTTGTTTTATTTGGCAGCAGTGTATAAATTAAGGGGATATTAGTTACCTGGTATTCACCGAGGATGGTGTAAAGTTGATAGAAAGGTTTTGGACCCCATTTAAAAGTTCCGTCCATCATCCATGTTTCACGATTTTAGTTTTTGCAAATTGCTATTTGTTGCAAAAAGTAAAATTCTTTTATCATGACTTTGGTTATCATACATTAAGAATTTATCTTCATTATGGGTAATAGTATAATCTGGATATATTTTAATCGCTTCAAAAGTTTGAGGTAGTGGTAGAGTTGGATCAGAAGCTCTTTTAGTTTTAGCTATTAATCTTTTCAAGTTGGGGATTGAGGGTAACTGTCCTGTTACGTGTTCTGGGACTTTGGTCAAAACATTTTTCAAAATAGTGGTGCTTGTTTCTTGGGAGCCTGTACTAGCTTCTCTAAGTGTCTCTAATGCTTCTCTTACTTCGACTTCTGTTACATTGGGTGGGTGGTTATGCTCACGTACACTTACAACATTGTTATCGACAGTAGTTGCTCTACCATAGCATGCAGTTGAATAATATTTACTACATTTTCAATGGGTTTTATTCTCTTTGACTTTTTCTTGGGTGTAGGTATAACCCATGTAGCTGAGCATTAATTTTCCTTTTTGAGATGTTATAAAAGTAGCTCCTTCTGCCATTTCTAAGGTAGATCTGTGAAGACATATATATGTGTTTTTAGTAAATATGTTAAACATTTACTTCAATGTTTAGGTTTAAATAGTAAATTTAAAAATGTACTTACAATGTTGTATTTTCAGCTATTCCGATGTTTTCTGTTCTTATATTCAGAGTTTCACTGTTGAATTTCCTGTAGTTGTGGTAGAGAACAGTAGTAATTAATAATACTTGTTTGTTTCTCTTTTCTGATTATTAATTGACACAGTGAGTATACTTACTTAATTTTGTAAAAGCTGTTGTTTGTGTAGATGTAGATTGGTAGATGAAGTTTGTTGAATCTGAAAAAATAATTGTTACTATTAGTTTTTTATTATATTTGGATATATGTATAGCTCATACAATATCAAGTCATTTCAAATTTCTGTTTGCTATATTGTTATTTATTTATAACTTTTCTATGTAGGCATTGATAAGGCTGTTCATATTTTAGTATATTTATTTATTGTGGCTGTTGTTGATAGGGTTTTTTAGTTCAATTAAAAAAAGAGAGAGCATTTATTTAGTATAGGGAGTTTAGCTAACTTTCTTGAGGCTTTTCTAGTACATAAAATGGGAGTTCACTTACTTGAGTTGTAGTAGACTGTGTTGTAGTAGTTGTTGTAGGTGTGTATTCTCTTCTCTTCAGCAAAGTAACTGTTTTTCTCCAAGTTTGGGCCAAAAATGGTAATTTTAGTTAAGTATGTAATTGTTTTTATAGTAGTTAGTTAAGTATTTCTTCATTTTGATTGGTTTAATTACATGTATTTTAAATTCATTGGATGAGAACGTTAGTTTGAATTTGATATCCGTTATTTTTAAATGAGGCTGTTTTATTTGTAATTTCGTTCTAGTATATATTTAAAGATGTTTTGTATGTGTTTTATATTTATTGTTTATAATGTTAAAAATGTTTCAATATGTGAAGTGTTGATAAAAGTATTCTAAATTGAGGATATTTGAATTATTAAGTAAGTTTATATTAATTTGGGTTTAAAAAAAATTATATATATATATTTTATATATATAGTATATTTGTATATGTGTTTAAAGCATTATTTACAATTTAATAATTATAAAATATTACATTTGTTGAGGGTATTGTGTATTTAAGGTTATAGATAAAAAGTCGATATTTTTAGTATTTTTCATTAGGTAGTAAGTCGATATTTGTGTTATCGATATTTGTGCAGTTGGTAATGTTATTTCAAGGATTGTCGATAATGTTGTAGTCGATATGTATGTACTCGATATAATTGTGAATGATTTTAATGTAGTCGGTAATAAAATATCGATATTTGTGAAAATCCTTGTTTAAGTATATGATGACGATATTTTTGTTGACGATGTTTTTGCGACGATATTTTTGTAGGTCGGTGTTTTTGTAATCGATATTTCATCAAGAAACCATATATAACTTGTAGGTTCAACAAGAACTCGAGGAATCCAGAGCCAATACCTGAGCTGCCTCCTGCAATAGTTTTTCATTGTGTACCAGGTATATAGCACTTCATTTGGTAAAATATAAAGAGTGAAAAATAGGTATCAAGAACACCTATGTATTTACGAAACGGCCCAAAACGCAACATGGACTCACCACATTTTTACAGTGAATACAGACCCTTTTTTTGCAAAGTACCTAGCTGAGGATTTTGAACCCTAGCTCTGCCGGCCCTAGGAACACATAGCAAACATATACATTTTTTAAAACTAGACACCCATGGAAATGCAGGAGGGCGTGACTTGTGTGACTCTCACTAGGTTCTGTTACCCACAATCCTTTGCAAACCTCAAACTTTTCCCAAAAAAACACATTTTCCTCACCTTTCTGTGATGTAAAGTTATGGAATCTATGTGGATCCACAAAAATCCACTCAGTCCGCATTCCCCAAAGTCTCCTGATAAAAATGATATCTCACTTGTGTGGGTAGGCGTGGTGCCCGCAACAGGAAAAGGGCCAAAACGCAGCATGGACACACCAAATATTTACAGTGACAAACTGACCCTTTTTTGCAAAGTGCCTAGCTGTGGATTTTGAACCCTACCTCTGCCACCACCTAGGGAAACCTAGCAAACTTATACATTTCAGAAAACTAGACTCCCAGGGAAATCCAGGAGGGGTGACATGTATGGCTTTGAAAACAGGGAGGGAGCACACTCCTGACCTCTCAAACGGGTCGCCCCTTCGCATTCTGGTACATGCAGTTCACACGATTCAGGACAAAGTTCGTAAGTATTACACCAAGGTTGGTGCGAGCAAGTGCTTGGTACAAGGTATCTCTAGACACGAGACATGGCTCGTGTTTCAGGATAGTATCCTTCATCAGTAGAGATCAGTTTGGGGTGGCTAAGAGGCTGCCAAACAATCCAGGCTTCGTTGCCTCTCAACTCCAAGTACCAGAATCCCAAGGGGCGACCCGGAGGAGGGGCTAGCGGAGTGCGGTCCATTGCTTTTGAATCTACAAATTGGCTCCCTTGAGCTTCGAGCTGACGAGCTCCTGGACGACGCACCTGCGTGCCGGTTCGGGCATCCATGCTTTTTAAGAAACAATGGTTCAGGGTAGGCCTAATAAGGTCCTAGGGAGAAAGGTGAAAGTAGCGAGTATTTAATAAACGCTAGGGAGCAAAAATTGTAGGTACAGGTAGGAACTTTTATTTACTCTTTCTTTTTATATATATATATATATATACACAAATCTTTATACTGTATTTCAGGTGCTCAAGTGAGTAATACGGTGCAGGACGTGACATAAGTGATCAAAGTGAACGGACTGTCACACAACAACAACAAGGTTAAAAACACAACAATTATATACAATGAAACGAGTGAAATTCCTTGGGTGGGTCGACGGCGTTTCGATCTATGTAACTTTAGATCATCATCAGGACTGATGAGCCTCCTGAAACTGTAAGATTATGGATTTTAGTTACAAATTGTTTTCCTACATGTTTACTTAAACTTACATAGATTGTGTATTCCGGGAAATAATGGAATAGCATGCACATGTTTATATACTTCACATGCGCGTTTAATCAAGGTATAAAGGGGGCGCGTAGTCACCTCAACTATGGTGTGCAGCGCTTAATTAACCAAAAAAGGGGGGTAAAGCCATTTGTAAGATCATGCACTATTTTAATAATCAATTTTTTACTTTACCTTGCCGATGCGTTATCAGGCAAGGATGATTTATTTTGACAATGTAACTGAATTGGTTGTCGCTTTCCAGAGAGAATCTGAGGGCAATATAAAATAGTTTTAAAAACAATGCAGAAATTGTGGCGGTAATCATTTGCTACCAAGTTACAGTTTTGGCCACTAGATTGGCCTACGGATTACTAAGATGCATGGTTATATGGTACTTATAGCCTAGTTTGAGAGCCATGCAGTTTAAAATTATTCTTTAAATGACAGTGGTTGTATAAAGTTAGAGACAACCATTTTTATTAATAAGTGTTCGCAGGGGAAGACTTACATTGGTCTAATCAAACAGGATCTCTCAATGGGATGATCCAAGTAGCGCTCAGCCACTATTAATTTGGACGAGGGTCCTACTTGAACTTTCGAACTGAAAAATAGCGATTAGAACATTAAGGATACTGTTTTACAATGCTACAATAGGAAGGCGGGAAGAAGGCAAGTCAACTTACTTGGTTAATTAAAAGTAATGGCAGTCTAGGGGAATCCGTTAGCGCGTTCGTCGCTATGGCAATACATAAATATTGAAGCCTGGAACTGCAAGGACAAGTTGTCAGTACGCGGGTAAAATTAAATCGATTGATTGAAAATACTAGCGAGACCTCCGTGCCAGGGGTACACTTACTTAATCCCGGCGTGTAGGCGTAGCAGGAAGGGGGTCCGAGTGCCTCGCTGTCAGCTGCTCACAACTCGAGCAACGCCAGAGACTCCATTAGTAGCGTGTTGAGGGGTTGCGCGCGCAGACACAGAAGTGTATCAAAGCGGCGCATGCGCGGCAGCGTCTCCTAGGCGCGCGCGCGCAGAACCAGTGTTTTACATTAGCACATGCGCGAGACTGATTAAAGCGCTGACTGTCAATTTTTCAAAGTCTTTTACGGGGGGATATTAGCGATCAGTTTTTTAACATTCTAATGGTCGGTGCAATTGTTGGACATTCATGCAGAGGAAATAGAACGCTCCAATCGGATTCTCAGTTCCTAAACATTTTTGCAAAATATTAAGCACAACATTATGAACACAGTGTTATGTACATTTTGTTGAGATGAACATTAGTGTGCCGCTTTTATGAAAGTTCAGGTGCACATGTTCCAAATGATAAACAAAAAGAGTATTTTACTCAAGGGTTTTACAGTGACGGTTGTTTGGCGGCCTTCTCTTCCACCCCTAAACCATTTCTCTACTGATGAGGAAAGTTATCCCGAAACCCGAGCCATGTCTCGGGTGACATCCAAAAACCCGGGACATGGATCGGGTCTAGAGATCATCAGTTCAACAAGTACTTACTTGCACCCACTTGAGTGAACCACTCTTCAACTCCAAGTACCAGAATCCCAAGGGGCGACCCGGAGGAGGGGCTAGCGGAGTGCGATCCATTGCTTTTGTATGTACTTGTATGGCTTTCACCAGGTTCAGTTACCCAGAATCCCTTGCAAACCTCAAACTTTGTAAAAAAAAAAATACAACATATTTTCCTTACATTTCTGTGATAGAAAGTTGTGGGATCACCGGGCTGACACAAATTTCCTATCACCCAGCATTTCCCCAGGTCTCCCGATTAGAATGGTACCTCACTCGTGTGGGTGGGTCAAGTACCCGCAACAGGCAAGCGCCCAAAACGCATTGAGGAGAAATCAAAATTACCTATCACAAAATAAGCTGGTTTTGAAAGGGGGCACCTTGGTCTTTGGAACCGGACTCGGCAGCCATCTCAGAAAACCTACCAAACCCACACATTCCGAAAACCAGACACTCTGGGGAGTCCAGGGAGGTATAGGCTGTGTGGATCCCCCCCAATTTTTCCCTGTCCAGAATCCCCTCAAAACCTCAAATTTAGCTGAAAAAAATCAAATTGTTCTCAAATATCTGTGTTGCAAAGTTGTGGGGTAACCGGGCTGACACAAATTTCCTACCACCAGCATTCCCCCAGGCCTTCCAATAAAAATGGTACTTCACTCATGTGGGTGGGCCAAGTACCCGCAACAGGCAAAGGCCCAAAACATATTGTGGAGACATCAAAATTACCTATCACAAAATGACCTGGTTTTGCAAGGGGAGCACCTGGATTTTTGGCCTTGGGCTCGGCGGCCATCTAGGGAAATATAATGAACCCTCACATTTCTGAAAACTAGACACCCTGTTGAGTCCAGGGAGGTGTGGATTGCGTTGATACCCCAATGTTTTCCAACCCAAAATTCCCTGTAAACCTTAAATTTGGCAGAGAAAACAACTTTTCAACACTTTTTTGTGTGGGATCACCATGCCGGCACAAATGTCCTACCACACAGCATTCCGCTTAGTCTCCTGAGAAAACTGATACCTCATTTGTGTGGGTGGACCAAGGGCCTGTGACTGGGAAATGGCAAAAACATGTAGAGATTGAGGATGGCCAAAGTGGATCCAAAAGGGCGGTTTGTGTACAACTTACCCACACAGAAATGTGAGAAAAATGTGACTTTGTAAGTAAATTTAAGGTTGGCGGGGATTCTGGGTAAGAAAACGCTGGGGGATCCATGCACCATACACACACACCACCAGCCAAGCTCCATCTAAGCACACCGTCAGCAAAGCACCATACACACACACCGCCAGCCAAGCACCATTGTATGTATGTATTTGAGCTTGTAAAGCGCACTGCTACCCGTAGGTTTCCTGGCGCTGTATAACGCTGGGGAACCCGTCCTGGCTTTCCCTGTGAGATGGTCCCTACTGGGCACCCCCAAGGTGAAGCCAGGCATTCCCGGCGTTGATGGGGCCGTATGTGGAGATTAAGCAAGCTATTGCCCAGAGTTGCTGAGTAGAACCCATGATTAGAGTGGCACTGAGGTGAGATTTATCGAGCCTGCTGACATTGGCCCAACACCCTGCCGCGTCGGGAATTGAACTCTGGTCCCGGGCCGACCTCTGCTTCTGAGTCTGCCGCCTCTAACCAGTGAGCCACACCACTCCTTTCATGCATTCATGCACACGCCAGCCAAGCTCCACCCACGTACACCGCCAGCTAAATGCTATCAATGCACACTGTCAGCCAAGAAATATCCACGCACACCACCAGCCAAACACCATCCCCGCTCACCACCAGCCAAGTAGGGCCGGATTGGGAACAGCAAACAGCCCTGGTAGATTGCTGCTCGGCGGGCCCTGGGACGGGGGTGGCCGCGCTTGTAAAAAGCACCGCTCCCGCTTTTTTTAAACTGGGGCCCAGTATGAAAAACGCAGTTCCCCTACCTTGGATCCTTACACCCCTTACTAGGCTAACATCTTCCCCTCCTCTTGTCATTCCTTCTACACACACAGCCACATCCATCCTCTCACCTACTCCTGATGCCTCCCCGCTTAACTCTATGTACCCCCTCCTACCCGCTCCTTCCTCCCAGCTCACTTATTCGGATCCCCCCACTGCTCTACCAGTCCCTTTCTCTCTTAACGACCTTCTCCCCCTTAATGGTGCTACTTCTAACCCAGTTCTTCAATTTCTGATCTACCCTTACTATGCTAACATCTCCTCCTCCTCCAGTCCTTCCTGCTGCACACACTGTTGTGCCCACCCCACCACTCCCACTTGATGCCCCCCTCTTATCACTGTCAACCCCATCTTACCCTCTTCTTCGTCCCAGTTCCCTCATTCTGATCCCCCCTCCGTTCGACTAGTCCCTATCTCTCTTAACGACCTTCTTAAGAATATGGTAGCCCCAAGCCCTTTCCCCATGCCCCCTCTCACACTCCCCTTGCCCCCTTACACACTCCTGACATCTATCCGGCCTTTGGTATAGCCCCTTCGCACCTGCCAACCTCCCCCACGTCCACTCCTGTAAACCACCCTTATGTCCCTCTACCCGGGACTCCATTCTGTCCACACTTCAGACCTTCCTCCCTGACCAACAAGGCCCATACTCCTCCCCCCTGCGTACCCCATCCTCCTTCCCTACATCCCTTATAACACAGTCGCTGTTCAATATAGAACACCACCTCTCAACCCTGTTATTGAAACCTTCATATCTCAGACAAGGCCTTAATTCCATCACCTCATCTAACCTCACCAGTAGTACCAATCACCTTGGTCCAATACTATCAAATACCACAGACCCTCAACAAGGGACCTCCACCTCGCATTTTAATGGTTTAGATACATCATTCGTCACCTCGTGCAATCTCACCTCCTCTGACTCTCCGGTCCATAATAACTCATACCCCCCTATTCCCCCAACTACAGACCAACCTTTTCCGCTCGCAACTATCCCTGTGATTCTTGGGACTAGTAGAATCCCTTCCTCCACAGTCACACCCAGTCTATCCCATGACCTCAATAACTCCTATCCCACTATCTCCTCTACCACAGACCAATTTGTCCCACTTGTAAATTGTAAAATTGTAAATTGATACTTGTATAGCGCACTACTCACCCGCAAGGGTCTCAAGGCGCTTGTACGAATACCGCTGTGGAACCCATCCTGGCTTTCCCTGTGAGGCGTCCACTCCTGGGCACCCCCAAGGGGGAGGCCAGGCATCCTTAGTGTTGTGGGGGCCGTTGTGGAGATTAAGCAACCTATTGCCTAGAGTTGCAGAGTGGGACTCCATGATTGGAATAGGCACCGAGGCGAGAATTATCAGGTCCGTGGAATTTTGAGCCCAAGACCCGCTGAGGCGGGGAATTGAACCCTGGTCCCGGGCTAGACCTCTGCATTAGGGTCTGCCGCTCTAATCATTGAGCCACACTTCTCCACTCCACCTGCTACTGTGATCCTTGGTACAAGTAGAATCCCCTCCGCCCCCACCCTAACTTAGCACTATCCGCACCTGCCCATGCCCTAAAAATTGCCCTAAACCCCTTTCTTGCATGCTGGTTAACTGCTGATCTGCTGTTCTTTATTCGACTGAAATCGCAGAAACCTTCATAAGTGAAGACATAGACATCGCCTTCCTTACGGAAACCAGGCTCAAGGCTCACTCCACATCTATGCTTGACTTGCTCTCTCTCCCATGGTACTCCATCCTCAGGAAAGATCGACTTGGCCAAGTTGACGTGGTCTAGCCATAATACACAAAAATTAACTATAACTGTTGCTTGTTCAGAACACTGATTTTTCCACTTTTGAACACCTTGGAGTGGAACGTAGAGTTCAGGGTTCCCCCCCTATACGTCTACACAACATTTATCAACCTCCTGGTAACCCTCTTCCCTTTGCTGAGGAGTTATCTGACCTACTTTCCCTATCCTCGCTTTCCAACTCCAAAAACCTCTTCCTCTGAGACCTTAACCTCCATGGAACAAAACTGAAGATCCTTCGATCCGCCTCCTCAATGATTTACTAGACATTAATGACTTGAAACAACTCTGCCATTCTCCCGCACATATTAAAGGGGCCTCACTTTACGCCATCATCACTAGCAATGATCTGGCCTTCCTTTCCCGCATTGTCCCTATTGACTGGTCTGACCATCACCTTATGCTCTTCATGATGTCCGGCTTACAGCCTCTCCCTCCTCCTCCTAAAGCCATCAAACACAGGGGGTTGACTAGAAATCTCCATCTCATTCCCCCAGGGGAACTGGAGACCAAGGTTAAAGGTCAACTCCTGCTTGCTTCTCCCTCACAAAATGCTAATGACCTCACTGAGCATTTCAACCAATCTATCACAAAGGTCCTGGACCGAATCGCCCCAGCTAAATTAAAACTACAAAAAAACAATTCCGCCAAATCTTGGTTTAAACTGATCTCAATAATAATCAAAGACGCTCTCTTAGATTATTTGAACGCAAGTGGAGGCAACATCCGTCCACTCCTAATCTTACACTACTCAGAGCTGCCAGGGCCAATTATAAAAACACATTCTCAATGAAAAGACCTCCTTTTTTCGCTCACAACTCGACTGGGCCAAAAACAGACCCAGGGAACTATTTAACTATTTATTTGATAGCGATGCGAAGAAATTGCAAACTTCTTTTCTGAAAAAATCGCTAAAATTGATCAATCCTTTATCTCTATCCCCCCCTTTACCCATTCCCCTCCCATGACCCACCAGCCAATGCATCTGCCCTAAACTCCCCTGCCCTTAGCGCTTTGCATTTCCCTCCTGTCACCCATCCTCTTAACCCCTACTCCACCATCCTCCAGCTAAAAAATAATGCCTCTTGGCATTTCTTTCGCCCAGTCACTGAACCTGAAGTCCTTAACATCATTACCAAGCTTAAACCCTCCTCCCATTCCAGAGATCCTCTCCCTGCTAACCTGGTCAAGATTTAAAATTCACCATTGCTTCATATTGGACCTCAATCATCAACTCATCCTTCACCTCTGTTTGTGTCCCCGTCCCCCTTAAGCTTGGACAAATCACCCCTACCCTCATAAACCCCACAGCTGACCCCAACGACCTTAACAATCTTCGTCCTATATCCAACCTTCCTCTGCCATCTAAAGCTCTAGAAAAATGTGCTCTAATCCAATAGGACAAACATATTGATTCACTTAACCTCTTGGACTCATGTCAGTCTGGCTTTAGAAAGGGTTGCAGTACAGAAACAGCTATGCTTAATATAATCGATGACCTTCACCACTCCCTTGATAAGGGGGAATCCACCCTTCTCATTCTCCTTGACCTCTCTGCAGCTTTTGATACTGTCAACCCCTCTGCCTTGCTTAACACTTTGAAAGATCGGTTTAGCTTTAACAGTTTAGTCCTCAAATGGTTCTCCTCCTCTTTCCAACGCAGATCTCAACAAATTAAAATAATTGACTGCCTTTCTAAACGCTTGCCAGTCTCCTCAGGATTCCCCCAGGGCTCTATTCTCTCTCCTTCTCTATTCAACCTCTTCATGGATCCCCTTGCCCTTATCCTTAAGCAAGCGGGAATCAATTACCACCTGATGACACCCAACTTTATCACAAGATTAAATCCTGTGCGGATGTTCTCCACCTCAATGAGACCCTGTCCTAGATTCAATCTTGGTTTCATCATAACCACCTTAAACTCAACCCTAAAAAACTAAAGTCATTCTTTTCTCCCCTAAAAATAACCCACTCCCAATCCAACACTGGATCACTGACCTTAAAGCCCTCAACTGTTCTCTCACCATATCCAACACAGTCAAATCCCTTGGAATCAGTATTGACCAGAACCTCAATCTTACTTCCAGCATCAAAAATGTGGCCAAAGGCGCACTCTACACACTTCATCACCTCAAGAAAATAAACCCTTCATTCCTACAGATGACTTTAAATTAGTGGTCAATTCTCTGGTCCTCTCCCGAATTGACTATGGTAACACCACTCTTTCAGGAACACCAAAAGTCTACTTAGCCCCTATCAAATCTGTCCTTAACCTCGCTGCCATGCTATTTATGGATTGCAAGGGTACTGAACTTATTTCCCCCGCTCTCAAAACCCTCAAACTCCGGGGATGGGTACAAGACTGCTTGCATCACTCACAAAGCCCTCCATCAAAACACCCCTCAGTACCTCTCCGATAAACTCCACAAAGCTGGCTGCTCTAGAGCATTAAGGAACAAAAATGCTCTCGTCCTAGTCCCGCCTCTGTTAAAAAAGAAATCTACTCAATCACGTTCCTTCTCCAGAAATTCACCTACCACCTGGAATTCCCTCCCTATAGAAATATGCTGTAACCCATCTTACCCTAGGTTCAAAAAGGCCCTATAGTTGCACCTCCTTAATAAATATTGGGGCTCTTAAAATCTTTTACCTAGACCCTAATTCACCACCACCCTCCCTACTGTATAGGTTCCCCCTTTCGATGCTCTGACTCCCTCCCCCTCCCCACTGGACCTATTTTCCATTACTTCTGTTTCTCTCCCTTTCATTTATGTCGTTGTTCTTGCCCTTGCACTTATAATATTTTTATACTCATCATCCTCCACTGTTTCACCCAACTCTTACTTCCCTCCTCCCCCCATTCCCACTTACCTTACCCTCTTAATCCACCTAGGATTGGATGTTTTCCCATTTAATGCCATTTTGTCCTCCCCCTTTCTTTTCTGTATTGTTTTGCATATCGCCATTACTTGTATTTTTCCTTATTGTCCAAATGTTCAATGCAATCTTGCCTGTCTAGACCCTTGTAAAGTGCTCTGATACCCTCAGGTCCAGCCAGCGCTATATAAAACTTTTAAATAAATAAATATTGCAGCACAGCTGCAAAACTGGCCCCCAGTGACAAAACCGCCTCCCCCATGGTAAAAAAACTGGCCCCACCCCTCTGGCCCACTGGGGAAACACCCGGTGCCTACTACGGCCAGTCCGGCCCTGAAGCCCAGCACCATCCATGCCCACACACAGCCAAGCACCAGTCCACTTTACACAGCCAGCCAAGCATCACTTCACACACACCACCAGGCAAGCGCCAATCTACACACACCATCATGAAGGGCGAATCCACCAACACCATTAACCAAGTGCAGGCCCTCACACACCGCCAGCAAAATGGCAGCCAAAGGTCAGTACACGCAGACCGTCAGCCAAACTCAAGTTTACACACACACACAAACTCTCCCTGGTTTCTAGTGGTTTTCTACACCCTCTTGGGTGCAGACAAGAATAAAATAATCACTGAAACAGACAAAATGTGTGCCTAAAAAATGGAGCCACCCTTGCCTATGAGGCTTCTCACTGGCATGCCAATACACATATCCCTGGGTCTAGTGGGCTTCCTATCTTTTTTGGCAGTGGGGGCATTAGCATGCCAATTCTCGGCAGTCCCCACCCCTACGTATAAAAAGACAACAAAATTCTTGGTGCCTAGTGGGCTTTCTCCTCCCCCCCACGTACGGGGCAGAATAGAGACTATTGTTCCTGAGGAAGAAAGGCTGTGACAATTTTTTTGAGGAGGGGGGTGGAGGCATTGACATGGCCATTTTGCCCCACCTCTACGTACAACAAAAACAACAACACCTGGTGGCTAGTGGGCTTTCTGCCCCCGTGGGAGGGCAGGTCAGGATCGATTGCCACCATCTGACTCCGGGGGTGGGTACAAAGATTGTGGAATTTAGCGGGGTGGGGGCATTGGCATGCCCATCTCGGGCAGCCCCCACCCCTAAGTACAATTTAAAAAAGAATCCCTGGCATCTAGTGGGCTTTCTGCCCTGCTGGGGAGGCAGATTGAGGGGGCCACTGCCCCCATCTGCCTCCCACGGAGAGGGCAGAAAGACTGTGGAATTTTGAGGGGGGTCGAAAGTGAAACTGAAATGAGCCTATCGGTTCAGTTCAGTTTCCGTTTCACTGAAATGACGTCAGTGCGACTTGCGCGCTGATCGTCATTTCAGGGAAACCAACTAAACAGCATTGGGAGCTGGGGATGCTCTTCTCCATCTCCTGAGGCTGTTTAGGGGGAAAGGGAATCCCTCTTGTGCCTGCACCAGAGGGATTACCTGTGCTATGGCGTCAGAAACAAGGGAGCCTGCACATTAGTACTTATGCGTCGGACGGCTCCTGCGCTCCCGACACATAGAAGGGGTTAAACACGAGTTTGTGTCTAGAACAGGCCTGTTCCTTTCAGAATCTAAGAAATCCCTAGAGGTGCATGACGAAAAGAAAAAAGTACTGAGAAATGAATGGATCTAGAAAAGATCTGGAAGGGATAAACAAGCCCGTCTGCGATCTTCTACTTCAGAGAACTTTAAGTTTTGGGAAATTGCAGAATTGTTCTTGAAACATCAGGGCTAGCTAACATTAACTGTGCACGGGCCACGCGGTTTTGCACCAATCTACGGTGACAATAACACCATGCGATGAAATAAAATATACTTATTGTCCTGGTCCTCGATGTAACTATCCCTACAAAATTGCCTGGGGCAAGTATAAAGTTCCCCTATTCCAGTTTCGGACTGCAATACTCCTGCTCTCCGATGGTGTTGCTACACAGTCCTTTCTATTCAGACCCTTCAGGCAGAGGACTTGTTCAACCTCCACCTGGTGATGAAAGCAAACCCTTCTCAAAGCCCTCTCTACAGTCGCTCAGGCAGTCTTGGTTCAGCTCCCACCTTCCTCCAGTGGCTGTTCGCTCGCGCTCACCTTGAGGGAGTCTAGGCTTTTTTTTCTCCACCGCTTGAGCCGAGACCATAGAATGGGCTTCCTGTGCAGGGATATATTTCACCCTCCATGACTGTTTGAAAAAAACACCTGAAAAAACATCTTCTTGCAAAGGCTTCTCATGTTTCAATTAATTTGTACTGAGAATTGTTTTAAGCCCATCATCAGTGATGTAATCAATCAATCAATCAATCAGGGACTTCGAAAAGCGCGCTACTCACCCGTGAGGGTCTCAAGGCGCTGGGGGCGAGGGAGTGAAACAGCTCCGGGTCAGTTGAAGAGCCAGGTCTTTAGTTCCTTCCTGAAGGTGTGTAGAGTTCGGGAGCGTTTGATGTTGACTGGGAGTTTGCAGAATTGCCGAATTGCCGAAAATCCACGATCCGCAGCGTAGCGGAATTTTTTCCTTGGTCACACTTTCAAAATGCGTGTTCGCACGCGCGATAGCGACTTACTAGGATCCCTGCGTTCGCCGACGAGATTTCCTATCCGTTCGCATGTGCCACAGGATTTTGGTAGCTGCCCACGCGATCCCGCAAGAGTGTGCGATCGCGAACACGTCATTTGGACGTGCCAAACGGACATCCGCGGTCGCGAACAAGAAACACACATTGCGAGCGGGCGGGACAAGTGAAAGAAGATAGCCGCGCCAATTGGCGACCGCATGGGAGTGCCTGCAGAATTCTGCATAGCTCGTGGAGATTTTTTATTGTTTTGCTGATCGTTGAGTAACGCGACTATGCAAATTCCACCCACCTCTACTGTTTACTACCATTGCTGAGGATGGGGAGTGTCCAAGACTCACCAGAAGCAGACCCTCCGCTGGGTCATGATGCCCTGCCCCTTCCCCAACAATGGTAATAAAACGCACATTACTCAATGCAGATATGCATTCATGCCATGCTGTTTATCATTTGTATTAGTTACAAAAAATATATACTAAGAAAACCTCAGTTGTTTTCCTGTTTAAAGTCACAGTAACCTACAGTCTGTAGGTAAGTCAACAGTTTTCTTTTATCACTTTCTCTGTACTAAAGTAATAAAATGGAATTTGAATGCTGCATTTTAATAATTAAAGTGAGATTGTATGTTTATTAGTACAATTTTTCAAAATAACTAGCAGGATGTGCACAGTGGATGTTGGCTGCTCCCGGAGAGTTGGGCGCAAGCTGCCCAAGGGGCTTCAGTGTATGCTGTACTTGAAATGTGTTCAAAAACACACAGAAAAGCATTAAAAAAGGGTAAACTGATGTTATAGTTAGGTATGGTAATAAGATATTAGATTACAATTAAAAAACACCCATAAATTCACAGAAAAAACACAAAGGTCAAAGTTATTTTATAGATACGTGTTGAAATTGCATAAGTACTAATGTTTAAAAAACTCAAAACCAATGAAATTCACCATTTATAGATTAATGAACTAACCATAAATTTTGCCCCATCATGCACCGCTTATAATCTCACATCACTTGATGTTGTCACGGATGACGTCACAAATGATCTCCCTTATAAAATCACTGACTACATCATCCATGATACTGCTATTCACATTACACCATAAGCCCTTACATCTCTTAAAAAAAAGAAAGTTGGTAGTAAAGGGCCTCTAGTATTATACACCATATTATTACTGTGTGTCCATGGGTTGATGCTCATAATCGAAATAGCATAAGAGCTGGAGGCATCTTTGGCTGTACACTGTGAAAGTAATATGGTGCATAGTTTACCAACCTGTAAAGCTTCAGGTAAAAACATTCCTCCATGTTAAACAAGGTAAAGGTTGAGCGCAGCTGATGTGGGTTGCAGAGGCATGTTTCAAAGTAGATGGTAGCATAAAGCCAAAGCATGTCACATAGCTGCTAGAAAAGCCAAAGCTTCTGTTTACAATATATTATCCAACAGTTGATGTCCAGGAACGTGTTTATGCTAAATAGGTGTTAAACAATGCTATAGACAAATTCTATTCATAAAAGATGTTGCTGGAAATAAAATGCCAGAAAATATATTGATTTTGATCTTGTCTGAGAATAACGATATTAATAGTAAAATGATTAAATCAGAAAAAAGTTATTTAATTAACAACAATCGCGTCTAATATCCTCCCCAATATTACATTTGTAAAAACAATTTTAAAAATGTAAACACTTTACAACAAACAAACTCATTTGAAGGGGACTTTACCAGAGTAATCAATACATCAATTTTATAGTTTTACCTTTAAATACAAAGGTTTTATAAATTGATTTCCAGCTTCCACCGGTTCACCGACACAACATCGATGTAAAAAACATAGAGTAAAAAAAAAATATCGACTCCTATACTTAAACAGATAAGTACAAAAATATGGACTAAAAATCTCAATTAAAAAATATAGATGTACAAAATAACGGACCCGATAATGACCCCCTAAGTCTCAGGTAAACCTAAGTTTTGGTCTTAAGTTTAACTTAAGACCAAAACTTAAGTCTAACAGAGACGAAATCCTAATATTACTACTCCTAAATACCCTTAGTGAATACCAAAGTCGTAAAGTTAGGATTTTGTCTCAGATTACTTTTGTGAATCGGGCCCATAGACGTTTATATAAATATAAAACAAAATAATATATATTAAATATGAAATATACATTTAACAAAAAATGTAATATACATTCTATTAAAATATAACAAATAAATGTAATTAAAAAATAAACACACAAACATAATAATTTATACATGTATATATAAACTTTAAAACAATTAAACTATTTTTTCAATATATGTTACGTTTCAATTTATATAAAAAAACAATGTAAATTAATGATTTAAAATATAAAAACAAAAAAATAAAAGCATTAAACTATAAAAAAAATAATTAAACCTACATTTCACAATGCATTCAGTGGAACAGTAGGGAAAGTGTTGGATAGCAAAGGGGTAAAAATAACTTCCCACTCCAGTGAGTGCAAAAGTAGGGTCAGTGTTGGATAGTGGAGGAATACAAATCACTATTCCAACTCCAGTGAGTGCAACAGTAGGGAAAGTGTTGGATAGTGGAAGAATACCATTTACTATTTCAACTCCAGTGAGTGCAACATTAGGGAAAGTGTTGGATAGTGGAGGGGGCATAATTACTATTCCCACTCCAGTGAGAGCAACAGTAGGGAAAGTGTTGGATAGCGGAGTGGAAAAAATTACTATTCCCACTCCAAAGAGTGCAACAGTAGGGAAAGTGTTGTATAGCGTAGGGTTAAAAATTACTATTCTCACTCCACTGAATGCAACAGTAGGATAAGTGTTGGATAGCAGCGGGGTAAAAAATTGTATCCTCACTCCAGTGAGTGCAAAAGTAGGGAAATTGTTGGATAGCGGAGGGATAAAAATGACTATTCCCTCTTTAGTGAGTGCAACAGTAGGTAAAGTGTTGGATAGCGGAGGGGTAAAAATTACTATTCCCACTCCGCTGAATGCAACAGTAGGGAAAGTGCTGGATAGCGGAGAGGTAAACATTACTATTCCCACTCCAGTGAAGGCAATATTAGGAAAGTGTTGATAGCTGAGGGACAAAAATTACTATTCACACTCAAACAGTTAAAACAAAAATAAAAAATGTTAAACATAAAACAAATCATAAAAATATATAAACAATATTTAAAAAAAGAAAAATCAAATATATGAAATATATCAAATGAAAACATATTATAATATTCATTACATATAACAAAAACCTATAAATATATATCAAATAAAATAATAGACATTTATAAAAAATAATTCTTTTAAACTAGAAACTATTTACAAACAAAAAAGTAATTAATATATACATGTATTTATTTTGTTTCCTACCTTATAACACCACACAAATAACAAAACTATTCAACATTTGTAATGAATTTTACTTCCATAATTAACATAATTATTAATCAATTAAAAATATTATTAATAAAAAAACTAATAAACGTTAATTGACACACACTTTAACACTATAATATCCACAACACACACCTAAGTTAAACGATAAAATAATAAAACTACAATTAAATCGCATTTTTAAATGAAAAACTAATACTAATAATAACTAATATTAAAGTAATTAAAATGTATTTAATACCTACCCTTTATCCCTTTAAAAGTAAAAACAACACTCACAAAAATAAACAATTACCCAAAATATCAAATAATTAACATTAATTAAAAACAATATATTAATGAAATAAAGATAAATTACTTGCCACCCTTTACTCCTATAAACACCACAACACACACCTAAAGTTAATTACACAATTACCATAGTAACAAATTAATTAATTAAAACTAAACATCCAATTATTAATAAATAAATTAAAAATAAATTACTTCCCACTCTTTACACCTATAAACACTACAACACACACATCTAAAATTAATTGCATAATTAACCTATTTTATTACCAATTAATTAATTACCATTAATTATCAACCAATGATTAATTAATAATTGTAAAGTACTTTACACATTTAACACTATAACATCTCACACAAATATTAATAGATAAAAAATAATCAGGAAATTTAATATAATGAAACTAGCTTACCCGTCGCGCGTTGCTGTGATCTCAGAAGAAAGGAAATGTAAGGAAACTTGTTACGATAACATTTAATTTACATTGTGTCATTTTTATTGAAACTTATTCATTTTAATATGGAAAACATTTTAAAGTGTTTTCTGTTTATTTATTCGAGTGCTTGTGGATACACAGTATTTTTTGTTGTTCCGTCTGGTGCGTACACGAATAAATCAGAAGGTTTTCTGACGCGTGAGCTGGCCACATACAGTTGTCCATGTGAGCAGCACGGATTCTCCAAATCTAGTCCACACACTTGCAGAGATTGTCCTTGTGCTTTGTTGATGGTCATTGCAAAAGCGAGTCGCACCGTAAACTGTAAACATTCAGTATTGGAAAGATTATGACGGCCCTGGGGGGCCAATATTTAACACATTTTTCTTTTTTTAAGTTTTTTTATTTTTTTGCCAGAAACCTTCGCGGGAGTGTACTCAACAACTTTTCACAATTTTTTTTGCCAGAAACCTTAGCAGGAGAGTACTCAACAACTTCCCAAAGTTTCATGGCGATCGGATGAATGGTGTAGTAATGCATAAAGGACAAACAGACATACTTTCGTTTTTATATATTTAAATTACTTTCCACACTATTCCCCTATAAATCCACAACTGGAACTAAAAACACAAAATTCAAATGAAAAAAACAAATTAAAAATGTAACACATTTATTAAAAATGCAAACAATTCCTATACAAACAAAACAACACATACATGTAAAATATATACTAAAATACATAACATTAATAAAAAAACAATATTTTTAACAACTATATTTTTGCAAACCATATTAAACACTTTTATTTTTAAAATTGATATTACTTGCCCTAAGTCGATATTCTTGACCACGATATTCTTGCTGTGAATGTTTCTGATATTGCATGTGCTGCCACTCATTTAACTCTCTTATTTTGAGTTTGAACATCTGACCATGGAACAAATGTTACTGTGACCAAAATGTGTCGTTTTATTTGTATTTTATTTTGAAAAGAGGTTGTTTCTTATTATTTGAATCTCAAAGGACAATTTAAGAATTTTCGATGCAAAATTTAAGACCTTATGTACAACAAACAAATCATCATTACTCAAAAGAAACAGAACTTTTTTCAGGTAGAAATCTTTTTAGACATTTTAAACAACATATAGTACAAACATTCAATCATACCACTCTCAAACCACACTATTTACATATATACAAACAATACAAAGAAAGAACATATAAATTGTATCTACAATGTAATCACTTTGATTTACAAAGAAGCCTAGAACACATTCATATATTTCAAAACCATTCAAAATTAAATATCACACATTTTTTGGTTTTTTAAGGCTTGAAAAGTCTACGCGTTTCGAACTCATATGAGTGAATGAGTTCTCGTCAGGACCGAGGTCTGTGAAGAGAGAAGGGGAAACTTATTGGTATGCTGTTTTGTATTAAAACCACACCGACTACCCCTACTACTAGCTTGTGTCTCTTACCTCTCAATCACTTGGAAACCAGAAATACAACTACGATTGCCGGGACACCAAACCATCTGTCATGGAGAAATGAATCCCATCAATATCTATCAATGACCATGTTTCATCACACTCATACCACAACTTCTTCCGTCATGCTTACATGAATATGGTGGGTCCGGGCTCCCTGATGGTTCAAGGTGGTGGGGCTCCGGCTGTTCAGAAGAAACGGAGTATTGTAAATGATCGGTAACTCTGAATTGAAAAAAGGGCGGCATGTGGCTCAGGGGAGGGTGTGTTCTCACCTGGGGGTTCGTTAATGTGTCCTAATGGCCGGTCTGGTGTGGAGTGACGGGTTGTCCGTGGTACTTTGAGATAAATCTGAGGAACCGAGACAGAAGGACACTGTCAGAAAGCGATCCTGCGGATGCGCCCAAACTCCCAGGATCCTTTGCGGACCCGGAAGCTTCGCGCAATTCGGACGACTGGCAGAACAGAACGCTGCTCGGTGCTGACGTACCCGTTGGAAGGTAAGCTTCCCGTCTGCTGCGCTCTCCTCAAACTTGAGAACAACTTGTACACGCTTTCTGACAGTGTCCTTCTGTCTCGGTAGTAGCTTGTGGCAAGCAGTGCTGTTGGGAGCCCAAACCCAGTAGTCTTTTGTTTAAGGTGAATGTTTCTGAACCACGATATTAATGACTAGATATTTGTGCAACTCGATATTTTGTACTCAATGTTCTGTCTCTGCACCCTTTCACCACTGTTGCATTCGGACAACCAAAGGGTACACGTTTTAGATCTTGAACCACCCTATTACAAAGATCACATATTCCGGACAAGTTTTCTATACCAGACCAGCATCTTTTATAATTATTTAGAGGTAAAATACTTAATCTTAACATAAATATTAGTCTTCTGACATTATGTTCCAGAGAAAACGTTAAATAACTTTGGGTTTGCTTAAAAGGCATACTATCACAATAAGCCTTATATGTTTTTCGGGACAAACAATGGAAAATGTCACTAGTATAGCTAAGTCTGATGACTGCATTTTTTAAAACAACTTAAATTGTTCTTGTGTCCACTACTGTAAATGGTCCAATTTACATTGCAATCAAGTGAAAGCAACCCATTTATTATTATCAAAAATGTCATTATCTGCTTTTTCAGTGAAAGTTTCCTGCTTTAAATAGTCTCTTAACCCGTTCCGTGCTCGTGACGGAACCGCTCCGTCACGAGCCTCGGGTGGGCTGTGCTGGTGACGGAGCGGTTCCGTCACGGCCCGCTCGCCGTGCCTGCGCGGCGCGTTCTATTAAGCGGGCGGGGCCGTGATGGAACCGCTCCGTCACAAGGACAGCCCACCCGAGGCTCGTGATGGAGCGGTTCCGTCACGAGTACGGGAGCGCCTCGTGGCCCCCCCTAACACCTAGCCCTGCGGCGGAATAGCCGCCGCAGCTAAGGGGTTAATAAATCATTGGCCAATCTTAATATATCTGCCAATGATATGGAAAAAGCACTAAAAAGGGCAAATTCCAGCCATAAAGCATGGGTCGGCATTGCCTGGCTTAAAGTAGGTATCTTCTGAAGAAGCGTTCCTTTGTACAGATTCAAAAGTGACCAATTACGAAGGAAAATGTCCTCAAGGGCCTAAGGCACGATAGGGAGAATTTTACTAAAATGTTTTCAAAAATAGCTTTAAAATGGTGCTTACTAGAAGCACTATAAAACTTATTTAAAACACTGATGTGAGTTATTGCCTTGTTACTTATATGCAATAAATGTGATCTATTTTCTAAGGATTGAGAGAAAACTCTGCCGAGGTACTTGTAGGTTTTTACTGTGTCTAAAGGGTTCTACCTAGGTTCCAGTGAAAGGAGCTGCACTGCTTCTTTCCTCTAAAAGGCATCAACTTGATCTTAGTATTATTTATCATAAAAAAATTATCCCCTGCCTATTTGAATAGAGCATCTAGATTTGGCTGAAGGTCAGTAGGCTCAAAATCACAGTCTACAACATCATCAGCGTACAATAAAACATGCAGATATCGATAAACAATTTGGGGAGTGCAAAAAAACGATGGATTTAGGCCCAGATCCTTGTACTGGGGTGAATGTATGACATTGTTCTACATTCTGTCCATCAACTGTGTTTTTTGCAATTTTCACCCCGAATGTGCTGGGTATACTCAGACGTGAGTCCCAGGCTCTCCACACCACTGGAGTCAAGCTATCCAGGCTGATGAAGGCTGATAGCCAGAAACCGGTCCTTGGATGCTTGATTCCGGTCTGGGAAAGACATGGCTTGGTAGTTCGGACTGTACTGTTCCCATGAGGCACAGGGTCAGAGCTGATTTGCATATAGCCAGTGTCTAACCCAGGGTGGTGTGGAGTGCAAATAAACGATGGATTTAGGCCCAGATCCTTGTACTGGGGTGAATGTATGACATTGTTCTACATTCTGTCCATCAACTGTGTTTTTTGCAATTTTCACCCCGAGTGTGCTGGGTATACTCAGACGTGAGTCCCAGGCTCTCCACACCACTGGAGTCGAGCTATCCAGGCTGATGAAGGCTGATAGCCAGAAACCGGTCCTTGGATGCTTGATTCCGGTCTGGGAAAGACATGGCTTGGTAGTTCGGACTTGACTGTTCCCATGAGGCACAGGGTCGGAGCTGATTTGCATATAGCCAGTGTCTAACCCAGGGTGGTGTGGAGTGCAAAATAACGTTGGATTTAGGCCCAGATCCTTGTACTGGGGTGAATGTATGACATCGTTCTACATTCTGTCCATCAACTGTGTTTTTTGCATTGTGACATATGCATTGAAGTGCTTACCTACATGGAAGCACAAGCACACCACACCATGCACTTGTGGAGGGTGTTGCCTTAGTTTTGATGCTATGTGGCAAATGTCATCATGTTGTGAGTGATGACCAGCAAGGTGCAGTTATCGTGCTATGGGATGCAGCGCTTAGAAGTGTGATGGATGACAAACCCCCAGAGAGGCGCTCAGATTATGGTTTTCAGTCAGATGGATGCCTTCAGTAGCTCTCCAAGCCCCTTTATTGTATTTCTTATGATCATAGCCAGGGCCGCTGGACTTATGCGACAAGGGAGGACTAAATTATGCAGCAAGAAAAGGCAAATTACGTGGTGCAATGTAACACATTTTGCAATAGTATTACTTTATCATTTTGTCATTTTTATAAAACTAACACTGTCTTGGCAGAGCTTTTACCTCATTAATACCAGTTAAAGACCCAAATACAGCAATAAGCAACAGAGTGGTGACTAGTCAACCTTTGCAAAGGGCTTTCCACTTTGCAACAACATGTGTCACCGCGTTTTAGTAACTTTTGATCCGCCTGAGCTGGATACAGTATTTTTTATTAAAATCTGCAGATTATGACCCAGATGATAGAGTATGTAGCAAACGTGCCACATTGCGCTGCATAATTTGTCTTTTCTTACAGCATAATTAAGTCAACCATTCTACACAATTTGGTTCTTCCCTGCACATTACTCCAGTGGTCCTGACATACCACATACCACATATAGTGGTCCTGTCACAGCATACCTCAGTATCCACATAAGGGTAGAGTTGGAATCGTAGGAACACGCTTCATTGCCAAGGCAGGCTCCGTGACCAACCCCCCTGCCAGGGCCCATGGTCTTGCGAAGCAGAGGCTGGATGTTCCTGTGGGGCGGGTGCAGGACACAGTCTATGCCCAAGCACTGCGGTCAAACACCAATTCGCATGAGTGAGGGTTGACCACCAACCACTTATTACTCATAGGGCTAAGCCCCAGTCTAGGAACTGTGGCCAACGATAGCTTATCAACGACTTCTATGGAATGAAGAAAAATAAATAAATGGAGGACACAGCATAGTAACAGTATCCTTGAAGCGTGGTCGAATTATTTGGAATCCCTCTATTATAACTATGTTGAGTAAGTCACTTATTTTCATTTGGGACCAAAATTTCCCAGAGAATGGAAATCCTATCCAAGCATTCAAAGGTAAAATGTCCGACGCTATATAGGAGTTTCAGAGAGCCACTAAGCTTTCAACAAAGAAGGCAACTTTCATCAAAGATCCCAAAGATGTCGAATTTTCTCATAAATTAAATAAGCTCTTCCGTCAACAGTTTATCGAACCTTCAGTTTCTAGGAGCAAAGAAATGCAAGCCTTACGGAATAAAAGGAAAAATACCTGTTTTGCTTTTAACAATAACATAGCTGATCAAAACTGGCTGGATCCATCGCCCTTTATGGTAGAACACTGCAAGACGGATGATCAGGGTCGTTTCACAGCATTACATGGCCAATGGGAGGGGAGGCCCCTCAACGTGGTGTCCGTATACATCCCCCCGGCACTCCATTCTGTTGCATTGCCTGCCCTAGGTAAATTCCTCCTAGACCTCCCAGAGGGAGATACAATCATAGGGGGGATCTCAATGCGATATTGGACCCCATGTTAGATACCTATCCCATCAGAGACCGCCCCCAAGGAACTGCAACGCTCCCAGGCTTTCTAGAGGCAATGGGCAGTACGGACGTGTGGCGACAGTTACACCCCGCAGCGACCCAATACACATTTTACTCCGCTGCACACAATAGCCTGTCACGAATAGATTATTTCCTGTTCCTGGTGGCTGGACTGGGGAAAATAGACAAAATAGACATCCTGCCCAGAGGCATATCTGACCATTCACCTATATCTCTGTCACTCACCACCAAAGAAAAGAAATGCGCTAGAATCTACCCAATATACCCAAACTATTTAAAAATCCCTAAGATCAGGAAGAAACTTAAATTAGCGACCACACACTACTTTGAATAAAATGCTGGAAGGGTGTCCTCTCCCTCGGTCCTGTGGGAAGCATACAAAACGGTCCTGCGGGGTGAAGCAATAGCAGCAATAACAGGGCACAAACGAGAGTCCCGGCGATACCTCACAGAGCTCGAGCTGACACTCCACAGCGCGAACACCCCGGAAACAGAGCACTTACTACAGTTACGACAGCAGCAATACCAGGCCCACCTTAAAACGAAAGTCCAGGGCTATATCACAAACACAGAGCACAGAATATATGATGTAGGCGACAAAGCCGGGAAAATGCTGGCGTGGTTAGATTAGAGAGGGGGGAGTACTAGAGGGATACAGAGGCTCCACACACATGACGACAGCTGCAGACACATCCAGAAGAAATAGTGTGCACCTTGGCACGCCATTTTCGAGCGATATATACCCCAGAGCACGAAATCACTGCACCAGCGGCGTCGATTTCGCTTGAAAACATTGACATCCCCAGGCTCACACAGGAGGCAATGCAAGAACTAGAGGTTGAACCGACAGAAGACGAAATTCAGTTGGCGATTCATGCGCTGCAGTCGGGTAAAGCGCTGGGTCCAAATGGACTACCCATAGAGTGGTATAAGTCGATGGCTTCCGTACTCAGTAAACCACTTCTAGACATGTATGTGGAGAGCCTGGATAAGGCGGAACTACCGCTGGACCAGCGTACAGCCACGATTGTGGCCATACCAAAGCCGGGTAAACCTCCGACTGAATGCACCTCATACCGCCCACTTTCCCTGCTTAACGTAGAGGCCAAGGTTCTGGCAAAACTACTGGCCAACCGTCTGGTACAACACCTGCAAACACTGATCCACCCTGATCAGTCAGGCTTTATGCCTCACAGGAGTACAGCACTGAATCTCAGGCGGGTTCATGGGGTAATGGCACGTGTGCACCTTCTCTCGGAGAAGGCAGTGATTCTCTCCCTTGATGCCAAAATGGCTTTTGATCTAGTAGAGTGGGAATATCTATTTGCGGTACTAACACGTATGGGCTTTGGACCGAAATATATAGCATGGATATGACTACTCTACACGAAACCGGTGGCGCAGGTGGTAGCGAATGGCCACATCTGGAAACGTTCCCGCTGGGACGGGGGACTAGGCAAGGGTGCCCTTTGTCACCCTTACTTTTTGCCTTAGTGCAAGAACCCTTGGCAATCCTGATTAGAACAACGCCATTGCTCAAGGGAATCACATGGGAGGATGGATGGGAAGATAGAATCTCCCTATACGCGGATGATATGCTCATCTATATGGTTGAGCCTGAAAACGGGATCCCAGCCTTATTGAATCTCTGTAACACACATGGGAACTGGTCCAAGTCGGTGATATACATACTGAAGGGGATTTCAGTTTGTTTCACACGGAGGCACCATCAGCAAGGCAGCGTCTCTAAAACCTACCTAGCCCACACCTCGCCGCACCCGCTTCGCGGGTGCCGCATCGCCCTGTAGTGAGTGGGGCTGCGTCATCAAAGGAGAGGAGAGGAGCGGAAAGGCGGTTCCGGGTGAGAGGCTTCAGCGGGGCTGCGAGCGTAGCGGGGACTCCAACAACCAGGAGTCCCTGCGAGACCGATAGCCAGCATCCGGTCCGCTCTCCCTGCTGGCCCGCCCCCGCCCACCTGAGGATTCTAAAAGCGCCACTCACCTTCCCTCGCTGGGATTTCAGTTTGTTTCACACAGAGGCACCATCAGCAAGGCAGCGTCTCTAAAACCTACCTAGCCCACACCTCGCCGCACCCGCTTCGCGGGTGCCGCATCGCCCTGTAGTGAGTGGGGCTGCGTCATCAAAGGAGAGGAGAGGAGCGGAAAGGCGGTTCCGGGTGAGAGGCTTCAGCGGGGCTGCGAGCGTAGCGGGGACTCCAACAACCAGGAGTCCCTGCGAGACCGATAGCCAGCATCCGGTCCGCTCTCCCTGCTGGCCCGCCCCCCCGCCCAACACACCCCCGCCCAACACACCCCCTATATCATAGTCTCAGACTCCCGCAGCACGGGACGCAGCACGGGGCGAAGAGCGGGCAAAGAGCGGGCCGTTTGAGGCCGTTAGAGGCTGGGAGAGACTGGACTGGGCCAATCTCCCTGGCCCTATCCTACTGTAATATCCGCACTGCCAGTTGAACACCTGACCAGCCACCATGTCAACCCGTGAGTACAAAGACAGGGCAGCTAAGACCAAACTGAAAAACGGTACACTAGATGACTTTATCACCAGGACCCACACAGCCATTGACACAGAGATTGCCAAAATGCAGCACAGAGTGTCCATAGAATTAGACGCTGCAAGAAGGCTATCACAGGAGTTAGCAGCGGCCAAAAAATCCTCCTTAGGGTCTATAGCCTTGGCTAAAACACCTTATCGCCCAATTGGTCCTGCTCCTACCCTGATCGTAACCCAGGCAGATATCCATCAGCCACTAGTACTCAATACATCTATACCTAAGGGGGGGTCTCCACTAGTATCCACTAATTCCCGAAGAATCTCACTGGGTGGGGCAGCCGGCCAAGAGAAGGAGGGTGAGGGGGGCCCCCTGGGAACGGCGCCAATACCCAAATCTATGGAATCGGGCGGGGGGAACTCTTGCACCTTACAAAAAGGGCCACACAATAAAAGGAAGCGTAATAATACAACAGCATACGCAAGAAAAAAAGCCAAGATTGCGAAGGCTCAGCTATCCACCAAGGCACCATCTTTGCCACCCCCAGATCCATTTCCAATAAGTAACACACAGCCATCTGAACTAAGACCAGAACCCAGCCCTGAACAACCGGCAGCAACTCATGAAAATGACAATCTTGTAATAGAGAGCGAAACTAGTGGGGTTCCACTTTGCATTATAAAAGGGAAAGATGTGGAATTTTTAACTGTTGTGTGGGAAACACTCAAAAAACTGCTAACTCCCCTTGAAGTGAGACTCTCACGCATAGAAACCCTGCTTCTGGAGACGGAAAAAAGGATTCTGAACCTAGCAACCATTAGCATGCATGACAAAAAACCTACCCGTACACAGGAATTCAAGAATATCACACCACCATTTGTTCTTGAAGGTATGCACCTGTTACAACGCATTTTTTACTCCGCACTACCACTACAACGCAGGCATTACAACGCATACCGTTACAACGCATTGCGCTGGGGGGCGCTCTAGGATAAGAGGTAAGTTTAATTTACTATCCAACACCTTCCCTAGGGTCCACGGGGACTGGAGTTAGAATAGTAAATTATACTTACCACTATCCAGCACCCCAAAGCGCTATGCGTTGTAGCGGTATGCGTTGTAAATACCGCGTTGTAATGGTATGCGGAGTAAAAGTATGCGTTGTAACGACATACATCCGTTGTTGAAACACCAGCTGTTGCTATTCCCTCGGGTGTTACGAAAGCTAAATGCCCGGGAAGCACCATTACCACATCAATACCTGTTGCCACAACACAGGTTGCTGCTACCTCCACGGTTGCCCCGAAGGTTAAACCAATTCCAAAACCTCGGCATAAGGTCACCACACACACCTCTGCCAATAGGGCAACGGCGGCCACAAACCAACCGGCGGTTGTCAACTTACCACCTTCGACAACCGCGGTTGGCCAACCTGAACCACCCCTGATAGAATCTGTCATCCCGAGGGCTACTGGTAATAACATCAACTACCCTATCACCCAGAGACCACACACTAATATTAATCGCCACAGGGGTTATGTCGATCTTCCCCCTGAGGTAAGACCCTATGTAGTTGTGCTGACAGGGGTAACGGAACTGACCTACCACCAGCAGGAAGACTTTGTTTCATTAAAAAACAAAGTAATCCACTGGCTTAATGTCAACAGGCCAATACCTAACCACTTGAGGAGTAAAATCCTCATGGTGCGCTGGGTTCCCTGGGTAGGCACCTCACATAAGTCCATTTGTGGGGACTGCGTAATCGTCTAATTTGAGAATCCCAACACTGCGCATGCCATATACTCTTGGAATTACAATAGTGCAAACTCACCCATAGCATCTAGACCCCTTACATATTTTTACCCACCCCACTCATATCCGAACTCGGGAGGGAACTGGAGCTGGATCCCGGAGAGAAAAGGTGGTCGGGAGGGTTACCTAATCACTGGTCAGATACACACGGCGGGTGGACCGGGGTACCTACCTTAAACAGATATGGGTGCCTCGAGGAAGTGGACTGACTTTCAGACAAACCCACTACCACCCCACCAGTACCTGACCAAACCAGTCGCCTCATCCATCCTATGGGCCAACCAACTCCCGCCACACCAAAATCCCAACCGGGCAGATTTGTTTCTTCCCCACCACAAGGTCAGCTGGGGTACTCTAACCAAACTGCTGGGGAAGGCAGGCACAAGGGCAGGGCATTCATAACACTCAAGCCTACCAGTGGCAAAACTAATTACTCTGCTAAGTCTAATCCAGACCTGAGTAATAAGGACAGCTACTCTTCCGAGGTTTGCCCGAAAATAATGTCAGCGCCATCAGTCATACCCCCCCCCCTACCATGCAAGGCGAATCCGGCCCACGCAAGTGTTCTCTGATATTAGCTACCACTGATTCGCCGGAGGCCCCAGGAGTAGTATCCATACTCTCCTGGAATGTCGCCGGGCTGGCTAATAAATTAGATTCTCCTGAATGGGGGGAACTTATCGAAGGGCACGAAATATGCCTTTTTCAAGAAACGTGGGCCAGAGAAAAATACCCTCGCATAGGATATGCCACCTTTGAGATCCAGCCAAAATGGGGGGGAAAGGGTCGACCATCAGGGGGCCTTCTAATTTGGGTGGGCGCCCATCTAGGTTGCAGGGCTACACATCTGGAAACTAACTCAGCAGATTTCCAGTGTGTATCTCTGGATTGGTCATGTGGTGCAAAAGTAACACTGATTAATGTTTATTCGAGAGCGGTTGGGATAGGAGCCACCTCGGGAACAATTGAGGATCTAGCATTGTTCCTTGACTCCATCACTCTTTGCTCTCCCCTAATTGTTGGTGGTGATTTTAATACCCAGTACGAACCTCTCCCGGACCATTTGGCAGGCATAACAAGTGAAGAGGATGAACTTTGGAACATCCCCACTTTGACGGGCCCACCGACAAAGGCTTGGACACCACTTGCCACCCAAATAATGTCTTTCTCGCTCTGTTATTCGCTGAGGGCTTGCAATAGGCGAATCAAAGGGGATATCCCACCAAAACACACCTTTAACAGACCTGGATATGATTCACGTATTGACTACATCCTGGTCTCATTAAGGGATTGGGATAAAGTGAAGGACTTTGGAATAACTCCCGGGTCAGTTAGTGACCATAATCTGCTCTCACTTAGATTTGAGATCCAGGGGTCACACACGGCCCTGGTTGAAGAAAACTCAACAAATCAGGTAGATCTAGCACTATCCAGTAATAGGCGCAGAATTAAATGGGCAAAATTGCAGGAAAATTCGTCCAACATTCAAAGGCTGTATGCCCTAGTCGTTCCTGCCCTAGAAAAGGTTGAGGTTTGCTTGCACCACCAAGCCAATGACATGGAGGCCTCCGTTTTGGAAAGGGCCGAGGCATCTATGCCATTGTTACCTAATCCCGCACAGCTCACTGCGCTTGGTGCTATTCACACTGACCTATGTACCCACCAGGCAGAAGTGCTGAACCCTGTGGCCAGGCCGAAGAAGCCTAAGCAGAAAAGAGTTACATGGTTCAACGCTTCCTGCAGGAGAGCGAAAGCCACATTACTAGAATCCCTTAAAAGTCGAGACACCCCAAGTAAGATCAGGGAAAAGCGATTGGCCTACAAGTCAATCCTTCGCAATGCTAAAGTAGAATGGGATGAGGGAAACTGGACAGTAATGACAGCCGCCCTTGCAACACAAGACGCCCGAACTTTTTGGCAAATTGTGAAGCATGGCTCAGCTGAACCCCTTGCTGCAGTAGAGGCTAACATAGCTCCCTCTGTCTGGGAGGAACACTTTAAAAATCTATATAAACCATATCACAGTGACCAACTGCTGACCCCATCGGAAGAAATAAAGCACCAACCCACCGAAAGCGTAGCTCCCATTGCTGGATTCACCGTGGTGGAAGTCACTAAGGCAATCAAGTCCCTGGCTGCTGGAAAGGCGCCAGGCCTTGATAGGCTGCCTGGGGACCTATATAAACATGAACCCAAAATCTGGGCACCGTACCTCAGGGTGCTGTTTAACGCAATCCTGAATGGTATGCCAATCCCCCCAACTTGGCTGGGGGCAGAGATAGTTCCAATCTATAAGAAGGGATCACCTCTGCTTCCAGTCAATTACAGGCCAATAAGCCTGATAGACGTGTCACAAAAACTGTTTGCAAGGCTGTTGCTGAACCGCCTGCTGGACTGGACGAGGGAATGTAATATCCTGAGCCCTTGCCAAGCTGGCTTTAGGGAGAAGGTCTCAACCAAGTCTTTCGGCTTGTCCTCATTGTCTGAAAAATGGTGCAGTTGGAGGGTGGCAGCCTCTATACTGTATTCGTGGACCTAAAGGCGGCCTTTGACCTGGTACCACGGAAAAAGCTTTGGGAGATGCTGGCCAAATTGGGTGTCCCTGAGGGTCTGTTAAAAATGATTGTTCGTCTTCATAGTGCTAATTTTGCACAGGTGAGGTGTGGCAAGATGGGGGCACTGTCTAATAGGTTTCCCGTTGGCAGGGGGGTAAGACAGGGTTGTGTGCTTGCACCGACCCTGTTCTGCCTCTATGTCAACAGGGTTATCTCTCATCTAAACGAGGTTGTTAACGCTGATGCTCCCAAATTAGCTGGCGTAAGGGTGCCGGCTGTCATGTTCGCCGATGACACCCTGCTGCTTTCAAAGTCTACAACGGGCATATAGGGGGTCCTTGATGGTTTTGCGGACTTCTGTGAGGACCATGGTCTACAAAATAATACCCTAAAGACCAAATTCATGGTCTTCAACCCCCAACCTAAATTCCACTTCAGCCCCAAAATTGGACAAAGCAGGCTTGAGAGGGTGAAAACATTTGAGTACCTCGGCGTCATGCTAAATGACAGACAGTCCTGGAACACGCACCAGGAGAAAGCTCTCCTTAAATTGACCCAATACTCGGGGGGCATCATGAATCTTCTGGTGAATAACAAATCATCGATCAGGCCCATAGGTCCTCCGATACAGATTTACAAGATACAGGCAAGCCATGTATGGGTGTGAACTCTGGGCCCATGTAGGTACACTAGATCTGCAGAAAGAGGAGGACAAATTTATTCGAAGGGTTGTAGGACTCCCCCTTAGAACGCCCCTTGTCCCTCTCAGGCTGGATCTGGGGCTACGACCGCTAGATGAAGAACTGGCTTTTCGCCCTCTGGCTTATTGGCGCAGGGTGTGGGTAACCCCAGAATTGGCCTCCTATAGACTGGGATTACAGGAGGTGCTTGCCATGCCCAATGCGGGGAAAATTAAGTGGATTAAATTTGTCAAATCTGAACTGGAGAGTCTGGGACTTTCGAAGATGTGGTCCGACCCCCTGGCTACCTGTCCACTTATCCCCAACAAGCATTGGAAATGCAATAGGTCTCGGATTTATTTGAGTTAGAGCTAATGGCATTGTAAATGGCAATGTCTTTTAGCCATGTGTTATGGAGTGTATGCATGTGGTGTGTAATGGAATTATGTGGTATGGATTGGAATTGTTCACCCTGCGCACTCACTGCTCTGCACTCACTGCTCTGCACTCACTGCTCTGCACTCACTGCTCTCCACTCACTGCTCTGCACTCACTACTCTGCACTCACTACTCTGCACTCACTACTCACTACTCTGCACTCACTACTCACTACTCTGCACTCACTACTCACTACTCTGCACTCACTACTCACTACTCTATACTCACTACTGTGCACTCACTACTGTGCACTCACTACTGTGCACTCACTACTGTGCACTCACTACTGTGCACTCACTACTCACTACTGTGCACTCACTACTCACTACTGTGCACTCACTACTGTGCACTCACTACTCACTACTGTGCACTCACTACTCACTACTCTGCACTCACTACTCACTACTCTGCACTCACTACTCACTACTCTGCACTCACTACTCACTACTCTGCACTCACTAGTCTGCACTCACTACTCACTACTCTGCACTCACTACTCTGCACTCACTACTCTGCACTCACTACTCTGCACTCACTACTCACTACTCTGCACTCACTACTCACTACTCTGCACTCACTACTCACTACTCTGCACTCACTAGTCTGCACTCACTACTCACTACTCTGCACTCACTACTCTGCACTCACTACTCTGCACTCACTACTCTGCACTCACTACTCACTACTCTGCACTCACTACTCTGCACTCACTACTCACTACTCTGCACTCACTACTCTGCACTCACTACTCTGCACTCTGGAAACTCACTACTCACTACTGTGCACTCACTACTCTGCACTCACTACTCACTACTCTGCACTCACTACTCTGCACTCACTACCCGCTACTCTGCACTCACTACTCTGCACTCACTACTCACTACTCTGCACTCACTAGTCTGCACTCACTACTCACTACTGTGCACTCACTACTCAGGACTCACTACTCTGGACTCAGGACTCACTACTCTGCACTCACTACTCTGCACTCACTACTCTGCACTCACTACTCTGCACTCACTACTCTGCACTCACTACTCTGCACTCACTACTCTGCACTCACTGCTCACTACTCTGCACTCTCTACTCTGCACTCACTACTCTGCACTCACTTCTCTGCACTCACTACTCTGCACTCACTACTCTGCACTCACTACTCTGCACTCACTACTCTGCACTCACTACTCACTACTCTGCACTCACTACTCTGCACTCACTACTCTGCACTCACTACTCACTACTCTGCACTCACTACTCTGCACTCACTACTCTGCACTCACTACTCTGCACTCACTACTCTGCACTCACTACTCACTACTGTGCACTCACTACTCTGCACTCACTACTGTGCACTCATTACTCACTACTCTGCACTCACTACTCTGCACTCACTACTGTGCACTCACTACTCTGCACTCACTACTCACTACTCTGCACTCACTACTGTGCACTCACTACTCACTACTCTGCACTCCCTACTGTGCACTCACTACTCTGCACTCACTACTCTGCACTCACTACTCTGCACTCACTACTCTGCACTCACTACTCTGCACTCACTACTCACTACTCTGCACTCACTACTCACTACTCTGCACTCACTACTCACTACTCTGCACTCACTACTCTGGACTCACTACTCACTACTCTGCACTCACTACTCACTACTCTGCACTCACTACTCTGGACTCACTACTCACTACTCTGCACTCACTACTCTGCACTCACTACTCTGCACTCACTACTCTGCACTCACTACTCTGCACTCACTACTCTGCACTCACCACTCACTACTCTGCACTCACTACTCTGCACTCACCACTCACTACTCTGCACTCACTACTCTGCACTCACCACTCACTACTCTGCACTCACTACTCTGCACTCACTACTCTGCACTCACTACTCTGTACTCACTACTCTGCACTCACTACTCTGCACTCACTACTCTGCACTCACTACTCTGCACTCACTACTCTGCACTCACCACTCACTACTCTGCACTCACTACTCACTACTCTGCACTCACTACTCACTACTCTGCACTCACTACTCTGCACTCACTACTCTGCACTCACTACTCACTACTCTGCACTCACTACTCACTACTCTGCACTCACTACTCTGCACTCACCACTCACTACTCACTACTCTGCACTCACTACTCTGCACTCACTACTCACTACTCTGCACTCACTTCTCACTACTCTGCACTCACTACTCTGCACTCACCACTCACTACTCACTACTCTGCACTCACTACTCTGCACTCACTACTCTGCACTCACTACTCTGCACTCACTACTCTGCACTCACTACTCACTACTCTGCACTCACTACTCTGCACTCACTACTCTGCACTCACTACTCTGCACTCACTACTCTGCACTCACTACTCTGCACTCTGGAAACTCACTACTCACTACTGTGCACTCACTACTCTGCACTCACTACTCACTACTCTGCACTCACTACTCTGCACTACCTACTCACTAGTCTGCACTCACTACTCACTACTGTGCACTCACTACTCACTACTGTGCACTCACTACTGTGCACTCACTACTGTGCACTCACTACTCTGCACTCACTACTCACGACTCACTACTCACTACTCACTACTCACGACTCACTACTCACTACTCTGTACTCTGTACTCACTACTCTGCACTCACTACTCACTACTCTGCACTCACTACTCACTACTCTGCACTCACTACTGTGCACTCACTACTCTGCACTCACTACTCTGCACTCACTACTCTGCACTCACTACTCTGCACTCACTACTCTGCACTCACTACTCTGCACTCACTACTCACTACTATGCACTCACTACTCTGCACTCACTACTCACTACTATGCACTCACTACTCTGCACTCACTACTCTGCACTCACTACTCTGCACTCACTACTCTGCACTCACTACTCACTACTGTGCACTCACTACTGTGCACTCACTACTCTGCACTCACTACTCTGCACTCACTACTCTGTACTCACTACTCACTACTCTGCACTCACTACTCTGCACTCACTACTCTGCACTCACTACTCTGCACTCACTACTCTGCACTCACTACTCACTACTATGCACTCACTACTCTGCACTCACTACTCACTACTCTGCACTCACTACTCTGCACTCACTACTCTGCACTCACTACTCTGCACTCACTACTCTGCACTCACTACTCACTACTCTGCACTCACTACTGTGCACTCACTACTCACTACTCTGCACTCACTACTCTGCACTCACTACTCACTACTCTGCACTCACTACTCTGCACTCACTACTCTGCACTCACTACTCTGCACTCACTACTCTGCACTCACTACTCACTACTATGCACTCACTACTCTGCACTCACTACTCACTACTATGCACTCACTACTCTGCACTCACTACTCACTACTGTGCACTCACTACTCTGCACTCACTACTCTGCACTCACTACTCTGCACTCACTACTCTGCATTCACTACTCTGCACTCACTACTCACTACTCTGCACTCACTACTCTGCACTCACTACTCACTACTCTGCACTCACTACTCACTACTCTGCACTCACTACTCTGCACTCACTACTCACTACTCTGCACTCACTACTCTGCACTCACTACTCACTACTCTGCACTCACTACTCTGCACTCACCACTCACTACTCACTACTCTGCACTCACTACTCTGCACTCACTACTCTGCACTCACTACTCTGCACTCACTACTCACTACTCTGCACTCACTACTCTGCACTCACTACTCTGCACTCACTACTCTGCACTCACTACTCTGCACTCTGGAAACTCACTACTCACTACTGTGCACTCACTACTCTGCACTCACTACTCACTACTCTGCACTCACTACTCTGCACTACCTACTCACTAGTCTGCACTCACTACTCACTACTGTGCACTCACTACTCACTACTGTGCACTCACTACTGTGCACTCACTACTGTGCACTCACTACTCTGCACTCACTACTCACGACTCACTACTCACTACTCACGACTCACTACTCACTACTCTGTACTCTGTACTCACTACTCTGCACTCACTACTCACTACTCTGCACTCACTACTCACTACTCTGCACTCACTACTGTGCACTCACTACTCTGCACTCACTACTCTGCACTCACTACTCTGCACTCACTACTCTGCACTCACTACTATGCACTCACTACTCTGCACTCACTACTCACTACTATGCACTCACTACTCTGCACTCACTACTCTGCACTCACTACTCTGCACTCACTACTCTGCACTCACTACTCACTACTGTGCACTCACTACTGTGCACTCACTACTCTGCACTCACTACTCTGCACTCACTACTCTGTACTCACTACTCACTACTCTGCACTCACTACTCTGCACTCACTACTCTGCACTCACTACTCTGCACTCACTACTCTGCACTCACTACTCACTACTATGCACTCACTACTCTGCACTCACTACTCACTACTCTGCACTCACTACTCTGCACTCACTACTCTGCACTCACTACTCTGCACTCACTACTCTGCACTCACTACTCACTACTCTGCACTCACTACTGTGCACTCACTACTCACTACTCTGCACTCACTACTCTGCACTCACTACTCACTACTCTGCACTCACTACTCTGCACTCACTACTCTGCACTCACTACTCTGCACTCACTACTCTGCACTCACTACTCACTACTATGCACTCACTACTCTGCACTCACTACTCACTACTATGCACTCACTACTCTGCACTCACTACTCACTACTGTGCACTCACTACTCTGCACTCACTACTCTGCACTCACTACTCTGCATTCACTACTCTGCACTCACTACTCACTACTCTGCACTCACTACTCTGCACTCACTACTCTGCACTCACTACTCTGCACTCACTACTCTGCACTCTGGAAACTCACTACTCACTACTGTGCACTCACTACTCTGCACTCACTACTCACTACTCTGCACTCACTACTCTGCACTACCTACTCACTAGTCTGCACTCACTACTCACTACTGTGCACTCACTACTCACTACTGTGCACTCACTACTGTGCACTCACTACTGTGCACTCACTACTCTGCACTCACTACTCACGACTCACTACTCACTACTCACTACTATGCACTCACTACTCTGCACTCACTACTCTGCACTCACTACTCACTACTCTGCACTCACTACTCTGCACTCACTACTCTGCACTCACTACTCTGCACTCACTACTCTGCACTCACTACTCACTACTATGCACTCACTACTCTGCACTCACTACTCACTACTATGCACTCACTACTCTGCACTCACTACTCACTACTGTGCACTCACTACTCTGCACTCACTACTCTGCACTCACTACTCTGCATTCACTACTCTGCACTCACTACTCACTACTCTGCACTCACTACTCTGCACTCACTACTCTGCACTCACTACTCTGCACTCACTACTCTGCACTCACTACTCTGCACTCACTACTCTGCACTCACTACTCTGCACTCTGGAAACTCACTACTCACTACTGTGCACTCACTACTCTGCACTCACTACTCACTACTCTGCACTCACTACTCTGCACTCACTACTCTGCACTCACTACTCTGCACTCACTACTCTGCACTCACTACTCTGCACTCACTACTCACTACTCTGCACTCACTACTCTGCACTCACTACTCACTACTCTGCACTCACTACTCTGCACTCACTACTCACTACTCTGCACTCACTACTCTGCACTCACTACTCTGCACTCACTACTCTGCACTCACTACTCACGACTCACTACTCACTACTCACTACTCACGACTCACTACTCTGTACTCTGTACTCACTACTCTGGAAACTCACTACTCACTACTCTGCACTCACTACTCGCTACTCTGCACTCACTACTCTGCACTCACTTCTCACTACTCTGCACTCGCTACTCACTACTCTGCACTCACTACTCTGCACTCACTACTCTGCACTCACTACTCTGCACTCACTACTCTGCACTCACTACTCTGCACTCACTACTCTGCACTCTGGAAACTCACTACTCACTACTGTGCACTCACTACTCTGCACTCACTACTCACTACTCTGCACTCACTACTCTGCACTCACTACTCTGCACTCACTACTCTGCACTCTGGAAACTCACTACTCACTACTCAGCACTCTACACTCAGCTGGTGGTGTCTGTGTGTGCATGGCAGTGGTGGTGTGCGTGTGTGCATGGCAGTGGTGGTGTGCGTGTGTGCATGGCAGTGGTGGTGTGCGTGTGTGCATGGCAGTGGTGGTGTGCGTGTGTGCATGGCAGTGGTGGTGTCTTTGTGTGCATGGCAGTGGTGGTGTCTTTGTGTGCATGGCAGTGGTGGTGTCCGTGTGTGCATGGCAGTGGTGGTGTGCGTGTGTGCATGGCAGTGGTGGTGTACGTGTGCATGGAACCTACTTGCAGTCAGACGTGTTGGTTGTCACCAGAATGCTTCGTTACTGCTGCCGGTAATGCTGCTGGATGCTAGGACGTGAAGAGCACACCACTCACTTGAGTCGGGTCCAGCAACTTTTTGAATATCCGACCTCACTTCCTTCCAGAGGAGGATGCGAGGTCACATCCACGACACACATAACCACTGCCCGGGTCTCCATACTATTAGGCAGTGAGTCAGTGTTCATCTTTCTTTTCCCGCTCGCCAGCAGTTAAGTCACCCATTCTTTCAGCTCAGTTTGATTCTGGTGGTTAAGTGACACCGCGGGAGCATTTCTTCATCGCTCCAGCGGTACTTAGTAATCGTCTCGGGCGGCATCAATGCTGTAGCGGCTGGGAGCCGACAGAGGGCGCACTAACAGCAACAGTCAGTGAGGTAATAAATAGCATGTGAATAAATGTGACATGCAGTAGACACGGCCCTGATAGGTAAGTGCCGGTGCTAAGCACCAGAAAGCACCGGCACAATTAGCAAAGCACTCCCTATGTACTGGCGACCTTAGGCCTGCTGCTTCAGCTGCGGGGGGCGCGCGCAGCCGTGAACGGCGGCTGCGCGCGAGCACTAGCACGCAATCTGAGAGGCAGGGACGGCACGCGACTGGGGCAAGCCGGTGTGTCCTGTTGAAAGAGGGTGCCCCTCCTTAGGCGCTCGGTGACTTGTTGGGGGCCTGTTGACGACTGTGCACCTGCCCGTCCTTGTGCAAGACAGTCTGTCCAGTGCTCACCCTCATTTGGCGAACGTCACCATGGAGCGCAAAGACACGCCGAGACGAGGTAGGAAGGGGGGGGGTGTGTCTCTGTGTGTGCTTGCGCATGCGCTGCGGCGAGGGGGGGATGTTCTGTATGTGTGTGTGTGAGTGTGTGTGGGTGAGTGTGTGTATGTGCGGCGAGGGGGGGGGGGTCTGTATGTGTGTGTGTGCGTGTGAGTCTGCTTCCAAGGAGCCATGGGAGACAGGAAGCGCGCGCGACCTGATCCCAGTTCCAAGGTTGCGCGTGCACCTCGCTTGTCCGTCTCCCTTGACTCCTCGAAAGCCAGAATGATTACAAAAGAGTCTCGGAACGACAGATTGCTTCGCAATCTGTTCGCAGTTCCGAGACCTAAAAAGGAATTGGCCAAGGCATATCACGACAGTAAATTAATGGATCTTCTTAACCACCAAAAAGTTGGTTCACTGACCGATTCGTTCATATGCTTTAAGGACACTTACAATTTCGAACCAACTCTGGACAAATTGCACCCTCCTTTGCTCAGGAAACTATATTTGCAGTGGAGACATGGGTCTCTCCCCATTCGAACACTCACTAGCAAATGGAGGGAACAATCAACCAGTATCTGTCCAGCATGTAGAACGTCTGATGAATCTGAACTCCACATACTCTTTTTCTGTCCGGTTTACCAAGAGGTTTGCAAGAAATGGATAGTTCCCCTATGCAGAAATCTGGGTTTTGTGGAGTGTTTGGTTGCTCATAGAGTGCTGAAATCCAATCTGTCTGATTATATTGTGTTTGCAGTGGCCAAATTTCTGGGTGCAATCTGGTGTCTGAGAAGGAAATGTATTAGGGCTGGCAACTGACCCTAATGCACCAAGGACTTGACAGTGTAATAAGGACTTCGTTTTTAAACGTCCATGTTTGTCTTTATACTGTATAAATTTCCATTTTTTTTTTTTTTTTTAAATTTTTGAAAACCTTTATTGTGCATGAATAAATGAACAAATACGGGCCTACAACCGCCAGGCCGGCCACCACATTTCGTCAGCACAAGTGCAAGCATTAAAGTTCCCCGGCAGTATTAATTAAAGTTTCAAAAAACAATGAGCGTTACACTGGGAAGAAACATGTCGCCA
Organism: Lissotriton vulgaris; assembly: GCF_964263255.1. Taxonomy (NCBI): domain Eukaryota; kingdom Metazoa; phylum Chordata; class Amphibia; order Caudata; family Salamandridae; genus Lissotriton; species Lissotriton vulgaris. Next base: position 266,811,855 of record NC_141686.1, read on the forward strand.
GGGGAGAGGAGAATTGAAGGTTAATTTTTATGATTTTTTTTTGGGTTTTCATCATGAAATAAGTCAGTGAAGAATAAGAACTAAGAAGATTCGAGTCCGCACAGTAACTTCACGACATGGGTAAGCGGCGTTGCAGCTGAAAACAACAATGGAACGTAGCGTCAGTTACAATATGGCGGTGCAAAACAACGGCAAGACGTCATCCAGAATTTACGCACCCCAAGTATCGCCGCCCCCACCCTGCCAACCCCAGCCCAGACCCAGATTCGAACCAGAGTAAAAGCGCGGAAAATAGAAAAAAGAAGGCCCATAGAACCAAAAAATGTATAAAGTACCCCACCCACCCTGCATCATTGTGGAGGCTACGGCCTATCCCCCCCCCACAGAGTGCCTGTCGCCCTGTAAGAACCCGAAATATAGACAAGGAAGAAGAAGGAAGAAAATGAAGAAAAAGAATAACGTGTATACCTATAATATAGGGAGCAAGAAAGAAAAAATCAACCTAGACTCCCAGAGAGAAAAAGGTGGGGAGGAGCCCACTCAATACCAGGTCACCCGGAAATCCCAGCCCTCGACAAGCACCCACATCATAGATTACACCGTTACTAAGAATCGGCACAGACACATTCAACTATTGCAATACAATTGGAGAAGTCATACCATGGTACGTGTTCATGGAATAAGTGAATCAGTGCCAACCCCGTCCCCGGCAGCTAGCAAATCAATAATAACAAAAAAAAACCCTGACCCGATAGTGGATGCAACTTTGAACATACTTCCCCACGAAGACCCCCCCCCGCGCCTAATAGGACACGAGGAGGGCCAGCTCCTAAGTCACCCGGGCTACCCCGATCACAATAGTCACCTCCCCCTACTCATCATAAACCATCAAGGAGTATCGAGCATAAAGGAAATCGGGAAGGACATCGTGTAGCACAACATCGCGCTGAGGAGGCGACCCATCCCGAGTCCCAGCCATCCGTCAGACACAGTTCGCATGAATATGGGCACTTCTAGCCCTGGCCAGACCGCAAACGTAGTCCCAAACATAGCTCCAGTGTAAGCCCCGCCTCAGGTAGAACAAAGGGACAAGATGGCCGCACTCGGCAGAGAGATGAACCTCCAGGGCAAAATGGCCACGTCCAGTCACACACATTTTTGGCAGCCCAGAAGGACAACATTCCAAAGTCCATATGAAGTAGTAGGTTACAGGGACGTAGAATCGCATTGTGCAGGTTGTAAATATTCAATAAAGAAAGAAGCTGTGCCCGCCGATCCACGTGGAATGATGGTGATGCCTTGGTCAGGATAGAACTCGAGGGCAGGATAGGAAACTTTGTGCCTGCCAATGTCAGGGTCGACAGACAGCAGTGCATCCAAGGCATCGGAATCAGCAGTGTTTCGCAGTTCACAGGCGCGCTGCAACAATGTAGCCCGCACCTCGTCGTGAGGGGGCCGATCGGTGGGAAAAGGAGAGCAGTAAAGAGATACATCTCTGAGTTCAAGCGCGGTTTCATCTAGTTTCATTTCCAGCGCCCGAGAGCGCTCATACCAATCTGCCCTTAGTTCAGTGATCGCACTCATTATGGAAGCGCAGGTAAATGCAGGCTGGGGAGTCGTCTCGGCCGCAGTCTGGTGTGTATCACCGCGTCCCCCCCATCGCCCAAGCGCACTCCGTACAGCCTCTTCAGTAGCCGAGGTAAAGCCCATGCCAAACACAAAGGTGACGGCCGCCATGTTCACTGCGAGGGGTTTCACCGATAACCGAGGCAAGCTATCAGTAAACCGGCGGGGTGCAGACTCCGGATAGCTGGATCCGTCTACAGCGAGTAGTGATGAGCAGGAAACCCCCTCGCTTATTTGCCCGCAGGATCGAGGGAAACGGCAGATCCCGGCAGGCGGTCCCACACACGGGAGAAAGGAGCAATGCGGCTCACCTCTGTGTCTCAAAAGGACTGTGAAGCTGGATGGACCCACCGTCGGTCGGCGCACACCGTTCAGCAAAGGTAAATACAGGCTCTCCCACAGCCAAGAATCCGCATGGGGCGTCCAGCACTGCACTGCTCCAGTAGCTCACAGAGTGGAAGACTTCTCCGGCGGCGTGCAGGGACACGGAGTCCGGCTCCAGGGCGCCATTACGTGTAGCAGGTCAGCTCGCCCTATCGTCGGAGTTCGGACTGGTAGGGACACCGGAGGAACACCCCCGGTATCAGCGCGATGTGCGCTTCCTCCCGCGACGACTCTGCGCCAGGATAGGGAACAGGATGGTGCCGCAGGGAACAAAGGATCGGGGAGCCGGGCGTCTACACGTCCGTCTCCGCCGCCATCTTGGCTCCTCCCCATAAATTTCCATTTTTAATCAATGTTTTTAAACGAATGTTTTAAACGTCTTTTATGGTAAAAATTTTACCGAAATAAAGATTTTCTGAACTGAACTGAACATACTGAAGGGTCCGGAACCGATGTTGCAGGAGGACTGCCCCCTGGCATTGACGACAAACTCCTTCAAATACCTGGGCATTATCATTACGAATAATGCCACGGACTACTATGACAAAAACTTGAAGCCGCCTATGGAACGCCTACGTGCAGACGTTAAACACTGGGCGACCTTGCCACTGACCTTCCTCGGACGGGCGGCTCTATATAAAATGATGGCACTTCCCAGATTCCTCTATGTGCTAGAAAACACCCCGTATCTTGTCGCACCGAGATATTTCAGGTTGCAGCACGAGTCTCAAACCTACTCTGGAATAATGGCCCGGCACGTATAGCATATGACAAGTTGATAAAAAGTTGGTATGAGGGAGGAATTGCACTACCGAACATTCAATTATACTACTGGGCAGCCCAGCTTAAAATAATTAACCAGTGGATCCACACCCCGAGAAATGACCCAGCATACAGAGCGGACTGGTCGCAGCTGGGGACAGACTGCATGCTTTCAGTATTATATAATAAATCACACGTCAAAAGACTGTTGGGACCGACGCAGCACACAGCGGCCCTATGGCACATAGCACAAACACGGTTAGGCTAGAAAGGAAAAATCACCAAACTAACACCGCTGTGGGACACAAAGTTACTGGGGAACCTCAGATCTTGTAAAGGGTTTCGACAATGGGACTGCATAGGAATCTCCACAGTGGGGGACCTATGGGACAAGGGAACAGTGATTACATTTCCACAGCTCCAGCAGCAATATGGCCTAAGCCCCACCGAGAGGTTTAGGTACGTGCAAATACATCACGCGCTACTCCAGGCGATCCCAATGGGCACTGAAATACCAGAATCCTCACCACTAGAGGATAGACTGCTGACAGACTTTATGCAACAAAGCGCAACTTCCCTCACATATAAAAAACTGATCAACAACCTGGGGGACCCCACAAAGAAACTACAAGAGAAATGGGTGGGGGAGATAGGTGAGGTTGATGAGTCAGAATGGAACGAAGCACTAGCCTCCCCTAGAGAAGTTGGCATTTCAGCAAAATTCAGATTAGTGCAACTTAAAGTTTTACACCGCATCTACTACACTAGGACGCTGCTTCACAAAATACATAGGGCACCCCATCCCTTTTGCCATAGGGGATGCGGGGAGGAGGGGACACTGTTTCATACACTATGGGAATGCCCACAGATACAGGAATTCTGGAAGCAAATTATGCGCACTGTCTCACAAACACTTAAGATCTCCGTTTTACCCGAACCTCGCAAATGCTTGTTGAACATCTGGGACCCCAATGATCTGGATAGATATGGGCTGATATGGGCTACACTGGCCATGACAGTGGCTAAACGGGATATTGCGCAGAAGTGGGGTGCTCCAGAACTGCCTACAGCGAATAGATGGGCTAAAAATATGGACGTGCTGATGGTTACGGAAAGGGCGGTGTATGTGCTCAGGGCTTGCCCCCGCAAATGGAACAAGGTGTGGGCAGCATGGAATGTATATAGGGGGGAAATCTGTGAAACCTTACCAGAAGAAGAAGACCTAGACTCCGAAGGGGAGGATGAGTAGGTAGCTCGGTGATGGTTTGCTAAATTTACTGGACCAAGCAAAGTATCGTTCTGTTAAAGCTTTAATGAGCGGCAAGACAAGGGGCTTGGTTGATCGATGTAAACGTGGAATGAATACCAGAGTGTGATGACTCGTGTTAGTTTTAAGAATTCATGTTATGAGGGTTAATATGATGTAAAGTACACAACGGAAGACCTTTACAATATGCTTTAAAAAATGCTTTATGGACACCTGGTTGCGAACCTACACGTTATCGTCTGGAACGAACTTGCCATATGTAAGAAGTACGCAATGTATATAATGGTCTTCGGACACACGAATACATGGCTACAGGACTAAAATGTGATTGTAATAATGTATATGCATCATAAGCCTTCATGTCAATAAAGATTTAAAAAAACAAAAACTGGCTGGATCTTCAACAAACAACACAGCTGAAAAACCACAAACCTTGTGGCAGCTTATCGCAAGGTTTACAGGTAGCAAACAAGACCCTTCAGCAATTTCCATCTCTCCTTTCAAATGGATTGACTAAAACCATAAGCAAAAAATTCTGACAATACAGTACAAGATGCATTTAATACTCCCCAAAAAATGTATTGCGGCAATTGGCAAATACATTTTCTGAAGGCAAAAAAGACTGAGATTCTTATAAACAAGCAATTGTACTCCCTATCAAGAAAAAACCGAATGTGTGCCAGGACATCCTGGAGAACCTTCGCCCCATCTCCTTGCTACCCTATCTAGCAAAACTTGCCGAGAAAGTAGCCAACATCCAACTCATGGCCCACCTTGAATCTCAAAATGCCTTTCACAGCTCGCAGTCGGGCTTTAGATCGAGCTACTCCACAGAGACAGCGCTCCTGAGAGCGACCGAAACTCTGCGGGAAGGAGCCGATAAGGGTAAGATCATGGCACTCATCATGCTGGACCTCAGTGCCACGTTTGACACTGTAGCACACTCCATCTTGCTACAGTGTCTAAACAAAGCGGGAGTCACCAAAGAGGCTCTGGGGTGGCTGAAAGCCTTTCTCACCAACAGGAGCTTTCAGGTCCAGAGAGGAAATTTTCTCTCGGACACATGGTATTAGAACAGGGGCTACCTCAGGGCTCTGCCCTGAGTCCCACCCTGTTCAACCTCTATATGGCGCCGTTGGCAGAGGTGGTTCAATCGTACGGCGTAGAGCTTGTCTCTTACGCCGACGATACTCAACTGTTGATCTCCTTGTCCCAAGCCCCTACCTCTGATGCTGACAACTTCAAATCCTGTTATATAACAGGGGTTGACCCAATATAGTCCAAGGACCTGGGTATTCAGCAGTATAGACAACAATTGGTCCTCGACATAATTTTTACCATAAAGAGTGATCATAACATTTGGTCAAATTCATTAACTCCACATCAAGACTGAATCTGTCGTCTTAATAGCATAGAGGATACTAGCCCACAGCCTAAAAAATCATTACAACAAATGCCAATAAATCAATTAAACCAAAAGGGGGGGTCCAATTGGAACAGTTAATTTAATATACCATATATCAACGTATGAAGATCAATGTAACTCTGTACATATATTTACACAAATCATAGAGCAAAATACATTTTTTTTTAAAAGAGAGAACGTGCACAGAGAAAGATAAAGTATGTGCTCAAGTGAATGATCAAGAGGATCAGAAAAACAGTGTAGATCATTTATATACAAGAGAATAGTGAGCCTGTCCTAGATAATGCTTGTAAAAAATACTTCTTTTTTACACGCTAAATGCTATTTACAATTCCTTGGTTCTTAAATCGCACCGTTGGCAATAAGATTGCCAGGAAGAAGGGGAGTGGACAAGGGACAGGGGTCAGTAGGTACAGGCTCCCAAAGGGGAGTGTCGTCGACGTTTCGACCCAACCATGTAGTGGGTGGTTCAAGTCCTCAACAACGGGTCTTCATCAGGACGGAGTAGTGGGGGAATATCTCTCAAAGTGCACGTCAATTAAAAACAATCGTTGGGCACCCTTCCGTGGTGCCTTGACAAGACAGAGTGCGACGATTGGTCCGCACCCACAGTATGACAGTATCCAAAGTTATACCGGAAGCCGCATTCCATAACGCGGTTCTAGATGGGAGGCTGCTCGCGACCGAGCGGAGCTACGGACAAAATACTTTTGCCCTAACCGATGACACAGGCATTCGGTGTCAGTTTCACTTGATTAATAACTTTGATAAAGAAACACCAGTGAATAAACGCATTGGTATAACTTTGGATACTGTCCCTTGTCCACTCCCCTTTTTCCTGGCAATCTTATTGCCAACGGTGCGATTTAAGAACCAAGGAATTGTAAATAGCATTTAGCGTGTAAAAAAGAAGTCTTTTTTACAAGCATTATCTAGGACAGGCTCACTATTCTCTTGTATATAAGTGATCTACACTGTTTTTCTGATCCTCTTGATCATTCACTTGAGCACATACTTTATCTTTCTCTGTGCACGTTCTCTCTTTTTAAAAAAAATTTATTTTGCTCTATGATTTGTGTAAATATATGTACAGAGTTACATTGATCTTCATACGTTGATATATGGTATATTAAATTAACTGTTCCAATTGGACCCCCCCTTTTGGTTTCATTGATTTATTGGCATTTGTTGTAATGATTTTTTAGGCTGTGGGCTAGTATCCTCTATGCTATTAAGACGACAGATTCAGTCTTGATGTGGAGTTAATGAATTTGACCAAATGTTATGATCACTCTTTATGGTAAAAATTATGTCGAGGACCAATTGTTGTCTATACTGACAACTTCAAATCCTGCATGAGCAATCTCGCAGATTGGATGACTAAGCACTGCCTCAAACTAAATGGCACAAAAACTGAGGTACTCATAATAGGAGGTAAGGACACTAACTGGACCAAAGACTGGTGGCCTCCTTGTCTGGGGCCTCTACCCACTCCCAGTCGGGAAGCAAAGAACTTAGGCGTCTGGATTGACAATAAACTTTCGTACGAAAGCCATGTTAAGAAAACTGTAGGAAAGTGTTTTGGAGTCATGAGAACTCTCAATCGTACCCTGGATCTTCTCCCTCTAGATTCCAGGCGCACCATGACTCAGGCACTTATAACCTCCCGTATAGACTACGGCAATGTGCTTCTGCTGGGTACCTCCGAAAAGAACATCAGAAGATTGCAGGTCTTACAAAATTCAGCTGCACGTTTAGTGCTAAGACTTCCCAGAAGAGCACCTTCTAAACCTACCTTGGCTACCCTCCATTGGTTGCCAATCAGGAAGAGAATCCTATTCAAGGCACTTCTCTGGTGCTATAGGATTATCTCTCAGAAAGCTCCATCCTATCTGTCCGATCTAGCCTTGCCCTACTAGCCCAACAGATCCCTTCGTTCCAAGGGAATGGGTTTGCTCAAGACTCCGCGCACAAAAAAAGCTAGAATGGGAGGTCGCTCTTTCCGTTCTCTAGCAGCCAACAGATGGAACACCCTTCCCATCAACATTAGACTAGCTAATAATGAGTCCTCTTTCAGAAAACTGCTGAAAACACATCTGTTCGCACTTTAGACTCCCCCCCCTCCCTTCTCCTCCCTTGACTCATTCTCCACAGCGCGGGGACACGCCGGGAGGCGTCACCAGGCGCTTTACAAACCCCTTTATTAATAATAATAATAATAATAAACAAAGCAAGATCCTCTGCAGTGATGGGCCATTATAGGACCTCAATACAAGTGATGAAGAATGACCCAGACACCTGGAGTAAATTCCTTGCCCCTCTCTTTGCATTTTGTTATGGTACAGGGCAAATTCCATATTCATGGACAGGGCGGCATTGTAGTTCCTAGACATAAAAAGTGTTCTCGCTCTTCAACCCGCAACTATTGCCAGATTGCTCTGTTGGATGCCATGGGTGAGGGGGGTTTGCGTCTAGTATCCTGGAACATCGAGTATAGGGCATATCAACTGGAGTGATTCCACAAGTCCAGCAGAGCTTTAGACCCAATCTCTCAGTGACCGACAATATGGCAATAGTTCAGATACTCATTGATAAATATGTGCTGACTAAACCTCAAATATTATATTCTGTATTTATTGACTTTTCAACAGCATTCGATAGGATAGATAGACCAACCCTACGGAAGAAATTGGATAGATTGGGGATATCCATTAATTAATTAAGATTAATAATAGTACTCCAGTCATCCACCTGGGGTAAAGTCTTAATGGGGGAAAACAAGGGTTTGTCCACAAAGATTTCAACACAGAATGGATAAAAGCAGGGCTGAATTTCGGCCTGCTGTTTTTTTCAATTTATCTTTGCGATCTACCTGCTCATTTTGTTAGCCACGTCTGAACTGGGGTGGCAGAGTGGGCTAAAGAACGGTGATGGATTAAACCCAGATCTTTTGACTGGATGTGAGTGTTTGATTGATTCAGATGCTCCGTCCATCACCGCCCCCTTTTGTATAATTTATGTCACAATGCAGCACGAGTGTGGGGTGCTCCCCTCCGCCACTGTGCGTGGTCGGCAGGCCAGTGGCTTGAGAGCTCCTGACTGTGTCCAGAGCGTGGGGGGACCCCATCATTTACTTTGCACGGACCCCTTCAAGTTTCGTTACGCCACTGGGGGCTGGTGCAAGTGGCTTGCTGTGAGGGCGTTCTTACAAAATGGCTGCCGAGCAGAGCCCGTCTACCCACTGTCCTTTGCTACAGTGAAAGTTTAATAAAATACTTTGCAAGCTTTGTGCTCATTATGTTGTGAAACTAAAAAAGATAGGAGGTTGAGAGACTTGCCCGCCAAGGCAGACCCAAGAACACATTCATACACACATATCTGCATTATCAATCCCACGTGCATGCGCCACAGCGCTGACCATACACAGAACAGTTTGCTTACGTTTCACCAGACATGCCCAGGATTCCTTTCTCACACACACTGTAACAACATTCTATAACAACATTCTTCACAAGGCAGTCCGCCTAAAAACACTACAGGGATTGGTGGAATTGAGACATGCAACTCACACAAAAGTAGTGTTCATAAGGGAACATTTCATTGATGCTCACAGTTGTCTTTCAAAACTTGCACTAATCAGTTAATTTAGTGCAAGAATTTTAAGATGCAAAGACATATTTTTGCTGTGCCTAAGACAATTTTTAAAAAAATAGAGGTATTTTGACATTTCACAGACACAAATACAACTGGTGCCTCAGCTTATTTTGAAAAAATGCAGACTCTAATCTTTAAAACATTCAAAGATAATTATCTTGAAAGCTCACTGACATATTTTTAAGCCAAGGGACATTTTTTTAAAAAGAGGCAAAGGCCGGTTTCGAAAGTGGACATAGATATTTAGAAACGTTGCAAGCATATTTCTAAAGTCAGTAGCCTTATTTCAGAATTCCCAAGTTTATTTTGACAAAGCACTGACTGTCACTGAAATTGCGGGGAATTAATTTTAAAGAGCCCAAAAAGAGTTCAAAATTTTGTAAAAAGAGCTGTAATATTATAAGTACACATCACCTTTCAAGGTGCTCAGATTCCTACATTTTATGCAGTTGATTGTTGCAGTGAGGATTTCAAATGCTAAAGAGGGTGAGAATGTCAATTTCACCACCTAGCATTTGGAAAATAGTTCATTGATTAGTATAAACGTAGCAAAATTAGTATATTTAGCTGTTAAAAATGGAAAGCTACAACATGTATCTTTGAAAATAATAAGAGTACATCACAGCCACTTTATTAGTCGAGCATACTTTTTACAGCCAACTCATATCTGACCAAACAGCTGTTAAAGATTACTTGAAACGCTGTTAGCATGAGCTGAAAGCCATTTTGTACTTGGCAGCCATCTTAGTTAGCCATGTGCTCGCCATGTGCTTTCTCCTTCTGGCAGAACGTTGCACATGCTCAGAAAGGCCCAGCTGTCAGAATGAATCTGCTCTTATGTTATAACTGTCAGGCTATACTTGCTAAAGTAAGGAGAAATGTCTCTCCTCCCTCTTTGTTGAGCAAGCAAATTTTGTATACCCATATTAGTCAATTTGTATGCTTGTAGGAACCAGGACCTCCCCTTGGTTTTATGCTGACTATGTAACCTATGCATATATAAGGCCCCTGTTCTCTGTACTCCCCAGAATGCCTCCTACAGTGGCCTGAGGGTACTGTGTGACGCAATTTCCCTCACGTGAGGTTAATAAATGCATTGGTTTTATATTACAGCTTCCGTGCCAATTTCTTTTTTGTTGGTTTAAAGGACCAGGTGTATCAGTGAACCCCTTAGAAGGTGTTTATTTCTTCACAGCCAGTGTAGAATGAATCCTTATATATAGTGTGACAAATGGTGTCAACACGTTTTGGCACCTTGGAAACTCTGTCAAACCCTCATCAGGATGGGCATGCTTTTAGGTTATGTACTCTATATTTGATCACAAAAATGAGAGATTGACTTTGTGAACTGACACAAATCTGGATGATATTCTTTACTCAGGCATTTGAAGCTTTAGAACGCTATGTTTTACTATTCCAGAACCAGAGTGCCATGAAGTGGGCTCTGAATTCAATGTTGTGACACAGATTACCAATGATAATCCACCAATCTCCTATCTGAAGGGAGGGGAATCCTGAAGCTCCTTTCGCTCCAGGGGAAAATTGGGGAAGAGGGAGAGGAAGAGAAACACTGAATACTGACCCACAATCTTGTTCTTTTTTCGTTTTCATCAGTTATCCAGTAACTCCTCCCGCCCCTTCTATTGGGCAAGAACTTCTCACATATATGAACTCTTGGAAATATCAATGAATAGCTATTGATTATATTGTTTGAATACTTTGAGCATGCTTGTATATTTCTCTGAGCACTCCTGATGCTCATAATAAGTTTGTGTACTTTGAAAAACAGCTGCTGACTTTCAAAATACGTCTAGAAAGACGCCAAATGGGAGCAGAAATAATGAAATACGGAACTCCTTCAGGGAGTAGCACTAAGGAGGAAAGAAAGAAACCAAGAGAGAGGGATGAGAAATACAACAAACGTGTTGGTGATCCCAAATGGTGAACAAACTAATTTTTTGATCAACAAGGAAGAGAGTAAAGTCCATATTCATCCCAGTGACCTCTGTCTCATGGTCCAAACCCAATGATGTAGTGTGTTCCCTGTCCTCTGAAAGTGCTTGAGCACCTTTTCAAGAGTATAAAGCGCAATATAAGTGCAATTAAAATGCAGTGGAACCCACCACGCCCAATAACATCTCATATCATCCCTTTACTAATCCACTTTAATTAATCTATCAATTAAACTATCCCAATTTAAACCACTGCAGTAAATCATCTTGATGACACAAAATTCGCAAACTAACCTCAGCTAGCTCTCCATGGGTGAAGGAAGCACATATTACTAATCTACCACAAATTTACATCTCAAATTTGGGACCCCGGTTAGCGTGTTATGTGCTGCAAAGCATGTCAACGCCTCATCTGGGGTTATAAGCCTTATATAAATGCAATCTACAATTACAATTATGTAGAGCTGTTTATTATTTGTAAATGATACTTCTAGAGGACCAAGATGATAAACAGAGAGTAAAAGCAAACCCACAGGCAAGTCTTAAAGTACAGTTGAACAGAGCAGATTAAAATAGCCGCACCTTTTATTACAAGAATCGTGTGCCTGCAGGCTTCCCATATACTAAGTGCATCATTCAGTATGCTTTGACAAAGTATTTTCAGTTGAAAATGTCAGGAATTCAGCAGGGCATGGCAGATTAGACACTGAGGGAAATGGGCGTGTGAAAGTATCATTCATGCTCGCACCCGGCACATGCACTGATTCAGTACTTCCTGGGTCACGCTGAGCAGGGACAGCAGAAAAGGTGATCGTGGAGAACACCCAGGGCCTGATGACGTGATGAGTGGTATCCGCGGTCTCCACTATCATAGTAGTTACTCTCCCCTCACCATCCTCTCCCCGGTGCTTAATTTGAGCTAGTTATTGCAGGTGGGGCCCATTTCATTCGGCAAACCATGTCCTCATCAAGTTCAGCATCCTGTTCTGGTCAAACAGATACATACCACCTCCAGACCAGCCCACTGAAACCGGAACAGCATCACTGACAAGGACTGGAGCACCGCTCTCAACAACCACCGACCCGATCACTGAAACGGCCTCCCTAAAGCCATTAAGAATTTCAACAATCACTTCCTGTGCCGACTCCTTGGTCTCCCTCAAACACAACAATACAACAAAATCTAAACCCCAGGCCAGTTGGTACATGGAGGAACTCAGACTGATGAAACGGCACAGCATAAAAGTGGAGCACAAATGGAGAATGAGCCAGGACAATGCATACAGGAGCACGTTCAAATCTGCCTCGAGGCGCGAACACCAAATGATCCAGATCACAAAACATGCCAGTCTGGCGGACTACGTTGATGCCAGGATCAATAGAAGCAAAAGAAATCTTCGCCATTGTGAAAGATTTCTCCTCACCATCAAGTGCCTCAAACTCAATCACTCCCCTGCAAGACTTCTGCAACAATATCTTTCAATGCTTCAGTAAAATACTCACCACCATTAATAGCGACTTCAGCCCACAACCTGACCCGATAGACCTCAAAAAACATCTCCCGATTTTATCCAAAGAAGCAATACAAACCACATGGTCTGTGATCACCCTAGAAGAAACCTCCACAACCACTCACTCAGGGGCTCCATCAGATCCCCACCATGCTTCCTCCAGAGGACTGCAACCCATCAGCGTCAAGCTCATACCCTTTCTAAATGCTAATATGTCAGCAAAGGGTTTAGATTTATGCACAGGAAGTGGTGGTGCTCTTGCATGTGTGTGTTTAAGATATATTCGTAAATACTGAGTATACGGTGCAAACAGGTCAGGGGAGGACAAACCCAAGTACAAGTAAAACAACCCCTGCGCTTGTGTGGATAAGAGTCCACACGTACAAATGAAGAAAAGGTCCTGTGCACACATTTCTATGTAATGGGTTTTGTTGTAAAAACCAAATATCAACACACATGAACTTGTGCAAAATGACGGTCGAGGCCTTGGAAGTTTCAGCAAAGGGATTTATAAATCAATCCAGATCAGTACAAATTATATTCTACCAGCCGACACGTGTTTCGTCACAACATGTACAATTGTGACTCTTCAGGGCTGTATGTAGAAAGACAGGGTATAGGTAATGAAATATCAAGGCAACAATGGCGGTCTAGAGGTACATCGGGTGATGTGCGTGAACATCACCAGCGTTTCTGGGTCAAAAAAGGGGAAATGAAGGACAGGTCCATCCCTCACGTAACAGGAGCTGGGCTGGTAGCAGCACGTCTCCTTGCTCGTTCTGTTGTATCCATTCTAAATGACTCCACCTCTTCCTCCACTTTCCAAGATACTTGGAAACACGCAACAGTCCTTCCATTACTGAAGAAACCTTCTGTGGACCATTCAATGTTTGCCAACTACAGACCGATCTCCCTGCCACCATTTCCAGCCAAGGCCTTAGTGAAAATCATCACCAGACACCTCATTAATATCTTGACAACCACCAACTCCTCAACACCAATCAGCCTGGTTTAAACCCCAAACACAGCACAAAAACTGCCCTTATCTCTGCCATGGATGACAGCTACATGACTCTGGACAAAGGAGACACAGCAGCCCTCATCCTCCTGACCTCTAGGCAGCACTTGGCACAATCTCCCACCTCATCATCAACCAATGCCCATATGGTATTGGAATCAAAGGACACGCACTCCAATGGATCTCCTCCTTCATGACTGGAAGCACCCAGTCAGTCAGTCTGGCACCGTACACCATGGACGCGAGTGACCTCGTCTGCGGAGTTCTGTAAGGTTCCTCCCTAAGGCCGACCCTCTTCAATGCATCCATGATCCCTATAGTCAGTGTCATCTACTCTCATGCTATCAATGTCCTCTACTACGCCGACGACACGCAACTCATTCTCCCCCTCACAGATAAGGCACACAGTACCCGGTTCAAGTTCAATGCCTTCATGACTGAAATCGCCCATTGAATGAAGACCCGGGGGGTATGTTTACAATATTTTGGCTTAGGGGGAGCCCCAAGCCTTCTACCTGCACTGCCCTAGGTCAAAAGAAAATTGCAGGAATGTGCCGTATCTGCAACAAGCGCACATTCCTGTTCTTTCTGCCAGCGCTGGTGCACACAATGCAGCCGAGTGCCAATGCAGGGAACACTTGCCACATGGGACAAGGGTGTCTGTACTGTTGGCATGATTGATTTTGTGCAGGAAGGCACACCTTCCTGCAAAAAAACAATGAAGGGAGGCATTTTTCTCATTCTATGTGTTCTGCATAATGTAGCACACATGGAAAGAGGAAAAAATACAGAGAAATGTAAACATTTCTCCTTGTTATGCCTGCTTTGGGAAGGCGTTAGTTTTGGCACTGCCCCAGATTTACACTATATTGTAAATCTGGGGCATTGTCAAAAATCATGGTTGTTGCAAGGGGACACCCACAGCAACACTCTTCCACTCATTGCTGTACTCCATATTTACAAGGCTGTGAAAAGCCACTCAGGGTGGCTTTGGGGAGCCTTGCAAATATCAGCCGGCACACTGTGCATCCAAGGTGTCACAAAAGCGATGCACCGGTGGCGTAAAAGTGCCACAGGGGCATTGTAAGTATGCCCCCACTGTTTAAAGCTCAACACCGACAAGACCAAAATCGTGATCCCCAGGAACAGCACATCACTGAGGGACTCAACCTGGTGGCCAACTGAGCTAGGAATAACTCCCACAACCCACACCAAGAACCTTGGGATCGTCATCGATAGCAAATTTGACATGACCGCTCAAGACAATGCTAACACCGCCTGAAGATGCTGAGGAAGATTTTGAAGTGGCTCCCAATCAGTACATGGGAATTCTCCACCAATGTAAATGTAAATGTAAATGTATTTGAGCTTGTAAAGCGCACTGCTACCCGTAGGTTTCCTGGCACTGTATAACGCTGGGGAACCCGTCCTGGTTTTCCCTGTGAGATAGTCCCTATTGGGCACCCCCAAGGTGAAGCCAGGCATCCCCGGCGTTGATGGGGCCGTTTGTGGAGATTAAGCAAGCTATTGCCCAGAGTTGCTGAGTGGGACCCATGGTTAGAGGGGCACCGAAGGCGAGATTTATCAAGCCCGCTGATATTGGCCCAACACCCTGCCGCGTCGGGAATTGAACCCTGGTCCCGGGCCGACCTCTGCTTCTGGGTATGCCGCCTCTAACCATTGAGCCACACTACTCCACCAATGCCCTGGCTACAAGTGAGCTGGACTGTGGGAACTCCCTCTGTGCTGATATCAACAAAAAATGCACCAGAAGGTTGCAGTCCATTCAGAACTCGATGGCCTGAATCGCTGGCAACCTTCCACTCCATACTCACATCACACCACACTTGAAGGAGCTTCACAGGCTCCCCGTTCACAAACAGGCACAATTCAAACTGCTCACCCACACTTTCAAGGCACGACATTACACCATCTCAGCATACCTTGACAATTGCATCTCCTTTCACAAATCTTCCAGACACCGCCATCCGTCCAGCGGTCGAGCCTTCTCCTACATTGCTCCTTCAGCATGAAACAACCTGTAGCTACACATAAGTGGAAGAGACAGATGAAAAAACAGACAAAGAAAGAAAGCAGGGATAAAAAAAGAACCTGCAAAGTAGAGGTAAAGGGGCAAGGAGTGTTTAGTGGAGGTGAAAGAGGCATGAGGTGGAATCAAGACTATTCAGCCTTGGTTTTCAGCACCATCAACATTGGGTAGCAGCAGCTGCAAGCTTCTGAGCAAAACCTTGTGCCACTGACACCACCTCCCCACACCTCCCCCACTCCTGCAGCCTTGTCATAGGCAGGGTGATTAATCTCTTGCTTGAAGCCTTCCTGGTATGCTGGTTACTTCCCTGGATTCCCCTTTGATGTCATTGGTCACTTGGCCTTCTGGACCCACATTCCATCACCTCTACCTGGGCAGCTGTTGGTTTCTCATGTTTGGTTTTGATTTGCATTGATCGGTGCAGACTCTGAAACTTTCTTCCACGTTGTCTTTTCATCATAGTTATGCTACGTCCTGAGCCAAAGGTATTTTGATGATTATTAAGAGGCTGTCCTCAGCAGTGTTTCTTCTTTTCCATTTTCCCATTTCCCTGGAGGTGTGGGCAGATCTTCGGTTCCTCTCTCAGGTTGCCTGGTGCTTTCCCAGAAGTGGGTGAGATACCCTCAGAGTTCCCTACTTCCAGTCCATTCCCCTCAGAAAGGCGAAATACTGTTAATATATCCATTGGCAAAGCCAACAGCTCTCTGCTTTGAAAGTAAAAGGCCAAACTATATGCTTTGGCAATGGTTTTCGCCACTTGAGTGATATCACAAGTATCAAGACATATGGGTGTGCATACCTGCGAGCCGTGAAACTGGGCTTTTTATTTTAGGAAACCCAATCCAAGATGGCTGCTATGGCACATCCTTGTGAGTCATGATGTGTGCGCATACGTCATGATGCGTGCATTGTGGCACGTGCGCCATGCATAACACACGCAGACCATGTTTGAACAGTAACTTAAAATAATAATAGAAAATGTGTGAGCAAATCACTCACAAGAAAGAGAAACCCAGCAGCGCTTTGCAGCTGCAGTGTTCTGCAGAAAATGTAATGAAATAAAAGAATGATAGGTCCAATAGCTTTAGGGAGCTGTCGGGAAGGAATAGAGACGGTGCTGGTGGATAGATGCAGAGTATAAAAGGGGCTAGAGAAAAGAAAGCTATGCATCTCCATGGAGTGCACAATAGTAAATAATGAAATAGTGCACTAAAGTATGCTGTGGAAGGATACAATCAAACACTGAGAGACCAAAATGCTCCTGAGCTGGTCAAACACAAGGAAAGAGAGGAACATAATTGAATCAAGAACAGACAACAAAGCCATCCAATCACAAGCAAGGGGTTGACCCAAGGCCCACACTAAGGGGTCCATTAGGATGTCGTACGGTGGCACCACCGCGGTGCTGGCGAGGCGGAAAAAACGTCTTTTTCCGCCCGCTAGCAGCGGAACTCACTTCCGCCATATTAGTATAGCAAAACATAGGTCATTTCCCGTCCGCCGCAGAGCCCCGCGCACCGCCATCAAAGTGCGCCCGGCACCGCGGCTGTGGGAGCAAATGGAGACTCACCGCCATACGGAATGACGTCCACCCCGCTCAACAAATTAGGATGGCCAAAACAAGCAGACGCACCGCAGCGGAGACGCCGCATAATCTGACACGGCGGAAACTCGAAAGCGGAGCGCGATAGCAGAGCAGTGGTCATGAACGCCATGGACCCAGCCCTACATATGTATCCGGTGATGTACCTGCTACAGTACTATCATCAAATGGGCTGCCGCGGACGCCGCCACAGGTACGCAACTACACAAACACAACACACTGGCCAACACAGGGTACAATTTCACTACAAACACACTGCTGGAGGTCACAGGACATCCACAAGGGCACCCACACATTACCCACCTGGCACAAAGTCACCCCTCTGCATCCGGGACACACATCGACCGCCAACTAGCAGCAACGTTCCTTTCCAGCTCACGTCAATGCAGCGGTCAACACATGCGCACAAAGCAGAAGGCAGGGCCACTCCAAGGCATGGGCAGGGCACAAAGACCACAGGGACACACCACCCCCAACCACACAGCAACACACCCCATCAGGTCACAGGCCAGGTGCCCATCCAGTGCACCACCATGCACACCAACAAGCAACAAGCACAGCAACAAGCAAGCACAATTCACACCCTGCACCACACAACAAACAACCAGGGAAACAGCCACAGCAGGAGTGGCTGACATGGAACACACAACACCAGTGCCAATCACACGGAAGGCTGCCAACACCTCCCAGCACAAACACACACAAACAAACACACACCCTGGGTGTAGGTAAAAACAGAACACACACACAGGGATGCCTGAACTGATGCCTGCATTTTTATGCACAAACACCACAGGAAACACACACAGAATCACATCAGAAACAGACATACCCTGACAGCCAAACTGTGAAAGGGCAATGGGAGCACAAACACAACATGAGTGCACAAAATCATCACCCAAGAACAAAACACACACAACATAACACAAATCACACAAGAAGGGCACCTGCACAGACCCACACTGCCACACCAAACCAACCACACATGCACACGAAAGCAAAAACCTACAAACACCACAGGACATCAGGGGATGCAAATCAGTCAATGCCAAGGCCACATACACACACCTCTGTATGTACAACAAGCAGCCTGTGCAAAACAAGCACAACAGCCACGCACAGACGTGACTGATACAACCTCAACACACACACCACAAATCAGTACAGCACAAATACAACAGCACACACAGGAAGTCAAGCAATACAACATCCTACACACATACATCCAACACAACAACAACAGGATGCCCCACTCTGGGACACAACAGCACAACCATCTTCACCAGATCTCTGAGCACCACACACAGTTGTAGTGCACATGAACAATTCTCACTAGACAAATAGCACAAATACATCACACATAAACCAGTTGGGCAAGGTCCAATGTGGAACAACACTCCTGACCCAAGAACTACACCACATGGCACAGTCCCACAAACAAGTGAAGTGGAGGCACATAGACATGTAAAGCAAGGGGATAGCTGACATTCAAGTCAACTGACTAGCATGTCAGTAGTAGACATGTAAGTGCTGTACCCTACACATATAGAGGTAGTGCAGCCCTACAATGGCCAAGCACAAGTGGCACACATAGGTGATGGCAGTGCAACACAAACACAATGCCAGTGAGGAGCAGCAGGGCTACACAGTCTACACAAACACACTCACAACACGTTGATCATCAAACAAACACAAAACTGAAGTGCAAGTCACACACATTTAACACCCATAATTGACAAAAACAACAAGGAAGAGTCACAGAGAACTGCATGGACACACCAACACACTGCACAGTGCACTCCAGACAACTCACACAACTGCATACAACCACACAGGGCAGGACAATACAAACAACAGGCACACACCTCCGGGGTGAGACATGTGTGGCCATCACAATCCAGGGGCACACACACACATCCACAACCACCACAAAGTCTCAAACTTCACACTGCACACCTCATTTTTTTTTTTTTTTTTAACATCATTTTTATTGCATCACCAATATTATTGTACAGACAAGATAATCAACATTATAATCTCTCTGTGTACAAGAAATGATACTGTTCATTGCGTTCTTGTTCGGGAGGTCCGCCCCTTCCTCAGGCACAGTTAGCCTCTGTCCATGAGTATTTCTCGTACCACCTTACATTGTCCGACACTAGTGGTACTAAAGTATTGCTGGGTTGCTTTTGTGATTTTCACCCCTCCCCCGCCCCATAATTTCGTTCCCCAACAGCCCTCCAATTCCAGCTTCCTTCCCTCCCCCCCCCGTGGTCGCGCTGCGCTGAATCATCGTTGTAAGAACGTCTGTTGTGATGTAGGAAGTACATACATTCGCTAAGGTGTGCCCCCCGGTATGGTGACAGGGTCTGCTACATCCAGCTCCTCCTCGCCCTCCTGCTCCTCATCATCTATGTCACGGAGCGCCTGCACCATCATTTCCCACGCAGTTGCCCTCTCCAGTGCCTTCTCGTCATTCGTTCTCCAGGCCATCTGGTACCTCAAGGTGCTCTCACACGCCGCCCCCCTCAGGCATTCCCCATACCATCTTTTATACGTGGGCCCCACTCTCGATTTCCAATTCCTCGTTATCTCCCGCTTAGCTAGAATGAGCCCCAAGTCTATAAATTTGCTGGTAGTCTTATTTCTAGGCGTGTGTGGGAACCAATGGAGGACGCCCACCGCTTTCGTGTACTGGATGTCCCTATCTGTTGCACTGTTGAGGGCCCGCCCAACTTCCTGCCAGTAGTCTCCCAGCGAGGGGCAATCCCATAACATGTGACCCAGGTCCGCCCCAACCGTATTGCATCTGGGGCAAGCAGCGTTGTCTATCCCAAAATATTGTTGTATTTTCCCCGGTGTGAGGTATGCCCTGTGAATGATGTAGAAGTGGATTAACTGAAACCTGGCATTTCTCGAGCTCTTCCGTGCCCGCCTCAGTAGCTGGCCCCAGGTCGTGTCAGGGATCTCTAATTGGAGGTCCAGCTCCCACTTGGCCTTCAGAGCTGTCAGTGGCTGTAAGGCCTCCCTCTGTATCCTGGAGTACAAGCAGGTGACAGCCTTAAAGGTCCCCGCAGCCATCATCGTGTATTGACATGCCATGGAGGTGCCCGGCTCCTGCAATCCTTCCCCCCAGTGAGCCTGCATAGCGCCCGTGACCGCTGCGTGCAACAAATAGTCGCCCCTCAGTAGGTCGAACCGCTCCTGCAATTCCTGAAACGGCAGCAGTACCCCATCCTCATACAGATCGCCCAACATTTGTATCCCCGCCTCCTCCCAACCCAGCAAGCGCGACCAGTCTCCTCCATGTGGGAGGGCCGTAACCATCCCCAACGGGATTTCAGGGGCATACATAAGGCGGACTCCCGCCCGCTTACGGGCCCGGTCCCAGCAGAGTCGGAATGTCTGCTCCTCGACCGTCAAATCTCCTACCCGGAGTTTCTGGTGTAATGTGATGTACGCCAGCACATGTCGCGGGGTGCCTTCTGCTCTCGCGTCCTCAGGGCCTCTATACACTCTTGCGACCTCTTGAGTAAAAATCTGCAGCTGCGCGGCCAGATAGTATCCCTCAAAATCAGGCACCGCCAATCCTCCTTCATCCTTGGGGCGTAACAGAGTGTCGAGCGCTATGCGCCTCCTTCCCGTGCCCCATAAGAACGCTATGACCAGAGATCTCAGGCGCTTAAAAATAGAACTCGGGACCCACACCGGGAGCGTCCTAAAGTAATACAAGAGCCTGGGCAGGGCCACCATTTTGAGCAGGGAGATCCTACCAGCCAGGGATAGCGACAGGGTAGACCAGAAGTCCATGTTCCCCCGTAGGGTATTAATACAGCGGGTGATGTTACCTTCCAGCAAATCAGCCGGGGTATGATAGACATAGACTCCCAGATAATGCAGACAGCGCGGTTCCCACCGGAGTTCTTGCGCGGTGAGTGGACACGGTTCTCCTGACCTCAGGGGGAATAAGCAGGACTTAGGCCAGTTGACCCTCAGGCCCGATAGTCGGCCAAACCGCCCTAGTAACCGCCGTGCCCCCTCTAGCTCGGGGCCCGCGTTAGCCAAAAACATCAGCAGATCATCTACGTATAAAGAAATGAAATGCGGCCTGCCCCTAAATGATAGACCGGCGTAGTGGCGGCCCAGCCTGGCTTCCACAGCGAAGGGTTCCATCGCCAGGGCAAACAGGAGCGGAGATAGGGAACACCCCTGTCTGGTGCCACGCCTGACCGGGTATTGCCTCGAGATCAGAGCACCCACTCGAACTCTCGCTACCGCATCAGTGTACAAAACCTTGGTCCAGTTTATGTATCCGTCCCCCAGCCCGAAGCGTCGCATCACCTCATACAAGTACCCCCATTCAAGGCTGTCGAAGGCCTTCTCTATGTCAATAGAAAGGACAAATGGAGAGACGGCGCCGGGCCAGTCCGCCCCCATCAGTCTCGTAAGTCTGCGAATATTGTGGGTAGTGTTGCGCGTCGGGATAAAACCGCATTGGTCCTTGTGAACAAGGCCAGTCATGTGCACCAGCAGTCTGTTGGCAAGGATCTTACTCAGGATCTTGTAGTCCGTCGTCAACATGGACAACGGACGGTACGAGGATAAAGCCGCTCCCTCTCTGCCCGGTTTTAAAAGCGGGATCATGAGGGCTTCACACATGGAGCCCGGGAGCCGACCCCTCGATTGCGCTTCACTGTAGACCTCTCGCAGCCGGGGAGCAAGGTACTCCAGATATTTACTATAAAACTCTATCGGGAGTCCGTCGAGTCCCGGGGTCTTATTTCTAGCCATTTGTTTTACTGCACACCCTATCTCTCCGAGCGTAATGGGCCGACCCAGCTCCTCTGCCTCCGAATCTTCCACCCTCGGCAGTTGTAAGCCGTCCAAGAACTCTCCTAGCTCATCTGTCCCCCCTGTTTCACCACTCTCATAGAGACCCTCATAATAAGTCCGAAACTTATTCAGGATCCCGGGTTGGGTATGGCAGGGCTCCTCCCCTGTCTCTTGGATCATCATGATCGGCATACCCCTCCTGACTGGGTTAGCGAGCCACGCCAACATAGACCCCGCCTTATCGCCTTCCGCGTGCGCCCTCGTCATGTACGCCTTATGATCAAAGCTGCGCAGCCGTTCCAGTTCCACAGCCAGCCCCTCCCTGGCCCCACTAAGCCCCTCCTGCAACTCAGGGTGATTTGGGCGACCCTTCTCCAGTTCTCTCAACCGCGTTTCAGCCTTATCCAAATCATCCAACAAAGTCTTGCGAGCCCCAGCCGTGTGTCCAATACAGTGCCCTCGCACCACCACCTTAAACGCATCCCACTCTACCGCCCTCGTGGAGGCCGAGCCGTTGTTCTCCTCAAAGTAGCACTCAAAGCGTTCTCCCAGGGCCTCCCTGAACAACAAGTCATCCAGGGTGTCGGGTTGCAGGCGCCATGTTGGTACGCAGTTAGCAGTCACCATCCAGTTCAGGGATAGCAACAAAGGGTTGTGGTCCGATATCGTCCGGGCCAAATATTCCGCCCCTCCCACCGCAGAAAGTACGCACGATGAACACAGAAACGCGTCCAGCCTGACGTGTAGATCATGCAGGTGCGAGTGAAAGGAGTAGTCCCTAGTAGTGGGGTGTAACGCCCTCCAAGCATCCGTGAGGGCCCAGCTCTCCTGCCACTCCAACCTGCGCTTGGCTACTCTGTGCACTGGGGACGCGCGCAGTGGGGGGTGGGACCTATCCAATATCACATCCTCGACCGAGTTGAAATCCCCCCCCAGGAGTACCGGCCCCGCCAAATAACCCGCTAGTTTACCCGAGAGTGTAGACAAAAATGTGGGCAGATCCACATTGGGAGCGTACACACTGCAGAGAGATACCACCCTGCCTTTCAGCCTCCCTTCCACTGCCACATACCTGCCCTCAGGGTCCACCAATGTTTTTGTAACCTGGAAGGGAACCCCCGCCCGTATCCAAATCAGTGCCCCCCTCGCAAAAGCTGAGAACGTCGTATTAAACAGCTGCCCCCTCCAACGCCTCTGCAGTGCAATCCCTTCTTGCTTATTAAGATGTGTTTCTTGCAGGAACGCTATGTGAACCCCCCTACGCTTGAGGTATGCCTGAATTTTATGCCTGCGTGTCATGGACTGCATACCCCGCACATTCCAGGTCACACATTTCAACGCCCCGGTACTAGCCATTCCCCTTCACACAACCAGACCGAACAATAAAGATCATTGACCTCGCTCGCTCCGCGACCACGGACCAACCCACCCTCCCTCTCCAAACAGGAAGCCAAACCCCCCCAACAACAACGACCCCCCGAGCAACCCCAACTGCTCTCAACACCCACCCCCCCAGGACAGGCCCCCCCGCAACTGGAAGTACCCCCATCCAAACCAACACTCCCAACCACCCCTCAAAGAAAGGCAGTAATGGTCGCAGTCTCCACTGCGATGACCTTAAGGGCCAGTAGGGCGTGGTGCGATGCGAAAGGTTCGTGAAAGCAAATCAACCCCGCACACTCCACCCCACAATCCCCACATCATAGCGCCCCGAAACCTCAAGTAACAGTGTTCCACTGCCACGGGCCCAGCGCCCCGGTGTCCAACCAGCGAGTCCACTCCACTAGTCCAGATTAACACTCCTCAAGTATCTCCTCCGAAGTCTGCGGCGTCACGATAGGGCCCCGGGCTCCACCAAATTCCGAAAGTCCCGTCTCCGAGCCCGTGCCCGGGTCCTCCGAGTCCGTGCCCTTCCCGGACTGACTTCTGGTAGTCTTGGATAAGTCCGCCACTGCCTGTAGGGCCGCCTGCCTCTCCGTTTCCGTCTGTGACACCGAAGGTCTGCCGGTCCTCCTGCGGTTCTTCCTGATCCGTTGAGATTTCCTGATCGGTTGTGTCACCTTAGCCTCCTCCTCCCTGGCCTTGGCACCATCCGTTCCCGCTTTATAAGTGTCCCACCAGGCCCAAGCGTCCGCCGAGGACGTGAAGAAGAGTGTCTGTTCATCTACCACCACTCTCAGCTTCGCTGGGAATAACAGGGAGTATTTGATGCCTTCATCACGGAGCTCCCGCTTAAGGGACAGGAAGTTCGCCCTGAGCCTCTGCATCTCAAACGTATAGTCCGGGAACATAGTGACCCTGTTGTTGTCCACTTGAAAGGGCCCTGCCTCTCTCGCCCTTTGCAAAAGCCAGTCTCTGTCCCGGTAATGGAGCAACTTGAACACCACTGGGCGAGGCGGGAGACCCGGGGCCGGCGGGCGCGCCGGAACCCTATGCGCTCGCTCAAGGGAGAAGAAGGGGGACAGTCCCTCCGGCGCCACCTCGGTTCGCAACCAATTATCGAGATAGCCCACCATATCGTCACCTTCGATTTTTTCCGGCAGGCCTACGAGGCGTACGTTGTTGCGCCTATTCCGGTTTTCCGCATCCTCGGCCCTCCGTTCCAGCACCTTCAAACAATCCATCACCTCCGTCATCTGCGCCTTCACCGCTGCATGGCTCGGGGCCAATTCCTGAACCGTGATCTCCACGGATTTCACTCTGTCCTTGAGCTTATCGTGGTCAGCTTTCAGGAGGCCCAAGCCTGTCGCCACCTGCGCTATGTCCTGCTGCAAGGCGTCTTTCGTGGTGGCGATGGCCTCCAGGATACGGTCCTGCATCCGTTGTAGCGCCGACTGGTCTCGATCCGCTCCTCCGCGGCTTCTGTATCGGTCGCACCATCTCCCTTCCCTTTCGGCTTCCCCATCTGGGCCGGCACGAGCGGTGACCTCCGAAGCTGTCCCTGCCCCCGCTCCGCACGTCGCCGGGCTTTGGCCTCAGGATGGTCCCCCTGCAGCAGTAGCGGAAAAGGCCCGCCGCGTTCCGCGCCTGGGGCACCGCTCTAGTCTCCGGGTCCAAGGCCGCCTCTGGGGAGCAGGGTTTTCGATCGACCGCTAATCCGGCTGGTGCCAGTCGTGCTCAGAGGCCCCGGGCCATCGTCACTGGGTCGTCGCCATGTTGTCGCCGCCACTACCAGGGGTTCGGATCCCAACCACCGCCGGTGGCGCTCTAGAGGTCCACTCCAACACCCCGAGAGGGGCGCGATGCAGCCGCCAACACCACCTATCTGTGGAAGTAGCAGCCCTTAATGTGGCTCCGGGCCAGCGACTCCGTCGTCCGTGTGCCTCATGCCACCGCCGCCATTTTAGGTTGATGACTTCACGCCTGAGTTCAGCTTTCAGAGTCAGATATCGGGCTTGGAATGGCCCCGAGTCGTCCGCCGTTGGCGCCGGACCCTCCGTGGTACCTTCCAGTGTCGGATTATACCGATTTCGTCGGGGTTCGATCAGATATTCAGGATATTTTCCGGGATCGGGCGCGGAGCTCCGAGCTCACGCTGCCTACCTCCTCGGCATCCAAGCCACGCCCCCCACACTGCACACCTCATCACCACCCAAGAGCACACATTACATGTAGTCCAGGGGACCATGGCTGAGGGCCAACACAAAATGACCATACACATACACAGCTGGGCACAGATACAGGAATAACACACATACATCATGAGCTTGCCCAGGCTGCATGCAAACATGTGCACACCATCACACCCATGTCAGCTTGGGGCACTGTACCCCTAGCTGACATGGCAACAACGTAGCCAACGTAGCCAACAATAGCTAACCACTACAAAGAGAATTGCATGACAGGCAAAAGATGCAACACAGATAACACGAGTATCAGTGCCTGAATGGACTGAAGACCCTGTTACCCCTGTCTAAAAATGTGATGCGGGCAAACAGCTTGGTAATGTTCTAGTCACACATAGAACATTGACATCATGAAAGCTTTGGAAAACATTGTGGATGAAATGGGACTAAGTATGAGTAAAGTTCAAAAGGTTAATTATGAGTAGGATACAAAATCCACTCACACTGTGCGTCTGGGAGTGGAGCGTTCACACGCGCTCCCCACAGTATTGTTCTAGTCACACATAGAGCATGGGGCACAGGCAACAAAATGCAAAGCCCAAAATAACTTTATTCAGCAAGGACACTGACAAAACAAACAACAGGAGTAAATATATTTATTCACATATTGCACAGATGTGACAGTAGAACAACAGTAGACAAGAGCAAGGCACAAAATGCTGTTCAAATGCAATACAATCTGCACAGGCAAACTACAAACAGGAAGGCCAGTGTCCATGGCTCAGGGGGGAGTCCAACACAGCAGAGCAGCAGGGCCAGTGCCCATTGCACAGGTTAGAGCCCAACACAGCAGAGCAGCAGGGCCAGTGTCCATGGCTCAGGGGGGAGTCCAACACAGCAGAGCAGCAGGGCCAGTGTCCATTGCACAGGGGGGAGTCCAACACAGCAGAGCAACAGGGCCAGTGTTAACTACAGGGTGCACAACCAGTTCATGAGAAGCTTCACAGGCAAGTGCAGAGCAGCAGTGAGTGACAAGGCCAGTGGCCAGGGAGAAGTGCAGTCAGGACATGAGAAGCTGCACAGTGTGCGTGTCTGACTGTAGCTTACCATGGCCAGCAACGCCCTCAGGTGGCAAACAATGACCAGGACTAGCACACCTGTATGAGAGATAGTTGTATGAGGGGGACTGCAATTCACATCTGTGTGTCATGCGGGCTTGGAGCTGGCTGTGTGTCAGGGACAGCAGGAGCACTTGACTGGGGGGACAGAGGCACATATGATGTGGTTTGGCAAGCTGGAGGGCTGTTTGGACCAGGTGATATAGTGGCACGTGGAGGTGGAGTCATGCAGACCTGTGACATAGTGTGGGTGGGAGAGGTTGGAGGGGTGCCCTTCCACTTTTTGGGAATATGAAATGGCCTCCCTGTTTTGGGGTTAATGGGAACTGGCGAAGACACAACAGGCACACACACACAACTGTTCCGCATCAGGTGCAGACACTGGCACTCCCTCTGGTGATGTGCTGGATCCTGCTGAACGCTTTGTCTGGCTACGCCTCTGGACCACCGTTCCCTGTTTGCCCATTGTCCCACCTACAGTGCCCTCCTTTGTCTGTTTGACAGGTGTAGCACCTACAGTGCCCTCCTTTGTGTGCTTGCTAGGTGTAGCACCAACAGTGCCCTCCTTTGCCTCCTTGCCAGGTGTCCCACATACAGTGCCCACTTCCACATGCTTCAGTGGGCTTGGATTAGGAGTTGACGTGGTGGGGGGATGTTGCCCTGTGCCCTTCCTAGGTGTACCCTTGCCAAACAACACTTCCTCAGTGGGCATAGACACTGCTCGCCTACTTCTGCATGAAGTCTTAGGGACAGTAGAGTCCTTTGCTGGTGATGTCTCTGACGCATGGGACCCTGATGCCACCCTCATTGCTTTATCGGTCTTGCTCTTCCCTTCTTATCTTTGCATTATGGGGTGGTTCTGCTCTTCCTAGGGGATGGTGTCTGTGGGCGGGACCGTTTGTGTTGTGTTTGATGTGTGCTCCTTGTGCTGTATCGTGTTTGTGACGCATGTGCACCATGGTCACTTGCATCTGACTGGGGGGTGGACAAAGGCACCTGAGCAGGAATGGGAGCATGTGCCTGGTGAAGGGCAGACGTCATTGCGGATGACAAAGCCTGGACTGTACGGTTTTGCCCACCCAAGTCACAGTGTATACCCTCCATG
This sequence comes from Lissotriton vulgaris, assembly GCF_964263255.1. Taxonomy (NCBI): domain Eukaryota; kingdom Metazoa; phylum Chordata; class Amphibia; order Caudata; family Salamandridae; genus Lissotriton; species Lissotriton vulgaris. The sequence goes on from NC_141686.1 coordinate 266,839,730, forward strand.
TATGCAACCACCTTGCCTAATTTCTTGTCATGCTCACTGAAGGCATTGATCAGGGCAGTCTGGCCCACACAAAGCTGGCGCAGGAGCTCTACTGACTCTGCAGTGAGGGCAGCAGGGGGGGGCAGGTGCAGGCTCAGCGGTGCCATGTGTGAAAGTTACTCGTCCCCTCTTACGGACACGGAAACGGGCAGCACCAGAGGAAGTGGATAGGAGGCTGGTCACTGGCCGCTGTGTGGTAGATGATGGCGCTGACTCACCATCCGCTGTGCCTGCCAACATGGATGCATCACCGCTGGCATCAGATGATGTAGTACTCTGTGTGCCAGGCTCGGATTCCTCCTGCATACTACGGTCCCCCTCTGATGCGCTGGTGAGCTCTGTTTCACTGGCCTCCAGTACAGCTGTGGTGCTACTTTCGCCATCACTGGTTTCCAGGTCCCGGTCCTCCGTGTCCACAGTTGATTCTGCATGAGAGAAAGAAACAGGGTTGTGAGAGTGTCCTTATCAGGACAACACCAATCCAATCACTGCAGTAAAGGAGATGCCCAAATCGACATGTTGATCCAACACACTCTGCAATCACATAGCAGCACCACACAACATAGACCACTACAGTGCCTGCTACACTGAATCTCTGCCATGACTGAGCCATGTTGAGGACACACACCACAACACCCTGCCTGTGGATTAAGTGTACCAGACATACAACTTGCCCAGCCCACACCTAGGGGCCTGATGTGTGGATAACACTCATTACTACAGACATACCTTCAGGGAACAGGAATGGAAAACACTCCCCCCCATCAGGACATGACTGACACAATGCCAAGTGGGCCGTACCAAGCACCATTTGGCACTCTGGGCCACCTTGTTGTCAAATGCGTGGGCCTCAATGGTCATGGTGCATGCAAAGTAGACATACATAAACTCACACTCAGATAGTAGACCCTGCTGTTCCCACCCTTATAGATTCCTCACAATATACCAATGCTGAAGTACCATGTGGATCTTTACACATCTGGCAATGAGGAAGAACATCAGGGAGGGTCACCTTTGTAAGGGCATATTGTCACAATGCATGACACTGGCACACATCCCAGCAGACACTCACATGACACAGCACAGCTCCACCATACGAACATCACATGGTCTTCCGCTGCAACAGGCCCTGTGCACATGCATCCACTCCCAGCCAGTCAGCCTACCCAAATACTCACCCCTGCCTTCTTGCCGATGCTCCTCCAGACGTGCATCCAGCTCAGGATGAGTCACTGCCAATATGCAGCCCATCAGTGGAGTCATGTTGCACCGTGCTAAACGCCCAGTGCGCGGTATCATGCCCAATGTCATCTCAGCCACGGTTTTGCAAGCCGACTGATGTTGTCCCACCTCTTGTGGCAGTGTGTGCGTCATCTGTTGGAGACCCCCAGGGCTCACACCTTTGCTGCAATGGCCCTCCACACGGCCTTACGCTGGTGTACCTTGAGTTGTAGGTATGGGAGAGAAGAAGGGGAAATGATCAGTCACACAGTGTCATGTACCAACACCTATCACCACAGTAGCAAGACACCTACTCATGACCATTTGTCAACTCACAACATCACATACTGGCGGACACCTCACAAGGGCACTCCGCATGGGACAAAACCATGTGATTGCATGCATTCATGAGGGCGTACAGGGTCACAGATAATCACACACACATGCAGGGTGACTGCAATGAACACCCTCGTTGGCTTGCAAAAAACACCAGTCCCATGCATGTCTGCACACTACATACATCACATTTATATCTGTGTGTGTTTTTAAGCACTGTGTGCAGGCACTGGGCCAAGTCTCTGGATTCACACTGATTCAGCCAACAGTGGCACACAGAAACAATCTCCCAAGCAATTCCTGTCCTGGCACCTACATGTCCAACATCCTGTGGCCCTTGATGGCTGATAATGTAACACACACCACTCACACATAGAACTGCAGGCAGGTAGAACAGTGGTACAAAAGGGGGTGGTGATGGACGGAGCATCTGAATCAATCAAACACTCACACACAGTCAATAGATCTGGGTTTAATCCATCACCGTTCTTTAGCCCACTCTGCCACTCCAGTTCAGACGGGCCTATATGCAAATCAGTCTGACCCTGTGCCTCATGGGAACAGTCCAGCCCGAACTGCCAAGCCATGTCTTCCCTGGACTGGAAACAAGCTTCCGAGGACCGGTTTCTGGCATTCCAGCCGTCTTCAGCCCGGCTTGCATGAATCCAGTGGCAAAGTGAGTAAGGGACTCACGTCTGAGCATACCCTGCCACACTTATGGCGGCCAAAAGTGGTACAAAAGGGGGTGGTGATGGACGGAACATCTGAATCAATCAAACACTCACACCCAGTCAAAAGATCTGGGTTTAATCCATCACCGTTCTTTGCTCACTTTCCCACTGGATTCAAGCAAGCAGGGCTGAAGACAGCTGGAATGCCAGAAACTGGTCCTCGGAAGCTTGTTTCCGGTCCAGGGAAGACATGGCTTGGCAGTTCGGGCTGGACTGTTCCCATGAGGTACAGGGTCAGACTGATTTGCATATAGCCATGTTTGAACTGGGGTGGCAGAGTGGGCTAAAGAACGGTGATGGATTAAACCCAGATCTTTTGACTGGGTGTGAGTGTTTTGTTGATTCAGATGCTCCGTCCATCACCACCCCCTTTTGTACCGCTTTTGGCCGCCATAAGTGTGGCAGGATATGCTCAGACGTGAGTCCCTTGCTCACTTTGCCACTGGATTCAAGCAAGCCGGGCTGAAGACGGCTGGAATGCCAGAAACCGGTCCTCTGAAGCTTGTTTCCGGTCCAGGGAAGACATGGCTTGGCAGTTCGGGCTGGACTGTTCCCATGAGGCACAGGGTCAGACTGATTTGCATGTAGCCATGTCTGAACTGGGGTGGCAGAGTGGGCTACAGAACGGTGATGGCTTAAACCCAGATCTTTTGACTGGGTGTGAGTGTTTACTTGATTCAGATGCTCCGTCCATCACCACCCCCTTTTGTACCGCTTTTGGCCGCCATAAGTGTGGCAGAGAATGCTCAGACGTGAGTCCCTTGCTCACTTTGCCACTGGATTCAAGCAAGCTGGGCTGAAGACTGCTGGAATGCCAGAAACCGGTCCTCGGAAGCTTGTTTCTGGTCCAGGGAAGACATGGCTTGGCAGTTTGGGCTGGACTGTTCCCATGAGGCACAGTGTCAGACTGATTTGCATATAGCCATGTCTGAACTGGGGTGGCAGAGTGGGCTAAAGAACGGTGATGGATTAAACCCAGATCTTTTGACTGGGTGTGAGTGTTTGATTGATTCAGATGCTCCGTCCATCACCACCCCCTTTTGTACCGCTTTTGGCCGCCATAAGTGTGGCAGGGTATCCTCAGACGTGAGTCCCTTGCTCACTTTGCCACTGGATTCAGGCAAGCCGGGCTGAAGACGGCTGGAATGCCAGAAACCGGTCCTCGGAAGCTTGTTTCCGGTCCAGGGAAGACATGGCTTGGCAGTTCGGGCTGGACTGTTCCCATGAGGCACAGGGTCAGACTGATTTGCATATAGCCATGTCTGAACTGGGGTGGCAGAGTGGGCTAAAGAACTGTGATGGATTAAACCCAGATCTTTTGACTGGGTGTGAGTGTTTGATTGATTCAGATGCTCCGTCCATCACCACCCCCTTTTGTACCGCTTTTGGCCGCCATAAGTGTGGCAGGGTATGCTCAAACGTGAGTCCCTTGCTCACTTTGCCACTGGATTCAAGCAAGCCGGGCTGAAGACGGCTGGAATGCCAGAAACCAGTCCTCGGAAGCTTGTTTCCGGTCCAGGGAAGACATGGCTTGGCAGTTCGGGCTGGACTGTTCCCATGAGGCACAGGGTCAGACTGATTTGCATATAGCCATATCTGAACTAGGGGGGCAGAGTGGGCTATAGAACGGTGATGGATTAAACCCAGATCTTTTGACTGGGTGTGAGTGTTTGATTGATTCAGATGCTCCGTCCATCACCACCCCCCTTTTGTACCGCTTTTGGCCGCCATAAGTGTGGCAGGGTATGCTCAGACGTGAGTCCCTTGCTCACTTTGCCACTGGATTCAAGCAAGCCGGGCTGAAGACTGCTGGAATGCCAGAAACCGGTCCTCGGAAGCTTGTTTATGGTCCAGGGAAGACATGGCTTGGCAGTTCGGGCTGGACTGTTCCCATGAGGCACAGGGTCAGACTGATTTGCATATAGCCATATCTGAACTAGGGGGGCAGAGTGGGCTATAGAACGGTGATGGATTAAACCCAGATCTTTTGACTGGGTGTGAGTGTTTGATTGATTCAGATGCTCCGTCCATCACCACCCCCCTTTTGTACCGCTTTTGGCCGCCATAAGTGTGGCAGGGTATGCTCAGACGTGAGTCCCTTGCTCACTTTGCCACTGGATTCAAGCAAGCCGGGCTGAAGACTGCTGGAATGCCAGAAACCGGTCCTCGGAAGCTTGTTTATGGTCCAGGGAAGACATGGCTTGGCAGTTCGGGCTGGACTGTTCCCATGAGGCACAGGGTCAGACTGATTTGCATATAGCCATGTCTGAACTGGGGTGGCAGAGTGGGCTAAAGAACGGTGATGGATTAAACCCAGATCTTTTGACTGGATGTGAGTGTTTGATTGTTTCAGATGCTCCGTCCATCACCACCCCCTTTTGTACCGGCAGGTAAAACAGTGACATTGGGACACACACACTCCCTCGCCCTGGAGACAGCTTGTTTGTCAGTGTATGACACAATTCCACACCCTCAGGCATATCATGCAGCAGCACAAGTACATGTCTGACACCCCACCTGCCCTACAATGCACCTCAACAATAACTTACCACTACATTGGGGCCACCATACAGCCTTGGGTACTGTGCCAGCACCTCCTCCACCAGGACCTCCAGGTCCTCGCTTGTGAATGGACTGGCATGGATCTTCTCTGTCCTTGCCATCCCTGTGGACATGGAACACCTGTGGTGGAAGTGAGTGGTGAGGGGTCCAACGCAGCAGCAGGAGAGGGTCCCAGGCAGCAGCAGGAGAGGGTACCAGGCAGCAGCAGGAGAGGGTCCCAGGCAGTAGGCACTTCAGGCAGAAGCAGGACAGTGTCCCAGGCAGCAGCAGGAGAGAGTCCCAGGCAGCAGGCACTTCAGGCAGCAGCAGGAGAGGGTCCCAGGCAGCAGGCACTTCAGGCAGCAGCAGGAGAGGGTCTCAGGCAGCAACAGGAGAGGGTCCCAGGCAGCAGGCACTTCAGGCAGCAGCAGGAAAGGGTCCCCGGCAGCAGCAGGAGAGGGTCCCAGGCAGCAGGCAATTCAGGCAGCAGCAAGAGAGGGTCCCAGGCAGCAGGCACTTCAGGCAGCAGCAGGAGAGGGTCCCAGGCAGCAGGCTCTGTGAGCAGTGGAAATGTGAGGCTCACTCCCACAGATTTATAGCCCCCTGGGGTCGTTTGTAAGGTGCAAAGCTGCAACAATTGGTTGTGTAGTTCAGCCTCATTCAAAATCATCCAATGACCGCCTTCGCGGTGGCGGAGCACGCATACCGCGATTTTCAAAACTGCATCATGCCATTGTGATCATCGCTCCCATTGGCTGTAGACAATGCTCCATGGAGGTGATGCACCGCCGAGGCCATGCAATAGCTACCGCGATTTGAACGGTGGAGCATGCCCACCGCCATCTACACATGTCCATATGCCAATGGCTACCGCACTTCTGAAAGGGCTGGTACTGGTGTTGTACTGCCAGGGCCAGGCGGTAGCTACCGCGATTTGGGCGGCGGAGGATGCCCACCGCCATCTACACATGTCCTTATGCCAATGGCTACCGCACTTGTGAAAGGTGCGGTGCTGGTGTCGCACCGCCGGGGCCAGGCGGTAGCTACCGCGATTTGGGTGGCAGAGCAATGGGCCCCTATCATCCCAGTCTTTTCCAGGCACCTTTTCCCCCTATGATGGGTTGGAATCCTCACTTTATGCCATACCCACAGTTCAACCCCCAAAGTTACCCGCATCCTTTTCAGGACAGAGGCAGGCGGGGCAACCGAGGGAGGCAGAAAGGTCCCAACCATGTACACTGGGACACCCAAGTAGGGACAGAGGATTCCAACAACCCAACACCGACAGACCAGAGACCCGGTCCCAGCAATGCGAAACCCTAGTGGTGAACCTGTCTTCTCATAATCTCACTCAATCTGAAACAAAAGTTTTGGAGAAAGGATTAGGTTTCATCCCCACTCCCAAACTTGACCGCTTCAAACTTCACTGCGAACTGAGCCAGTTTTTTAGGAAGTTACGCTTAAAAAACTTTTTTGAATCATCAGAAAGAGAACAAGTGGAAGGTACTGAGAGTGATACAGATTTCAAACTAAAGTCAACGTTTGTACCACCGACACATACAGTTGCACCAGAGATTCTAGCCTTCGAACAAGCTGTGTTCAAGGAAATAGAACAACTGCAGCAACCGACCCTCTTCAAGAACTTGACCGCCGAGGAGTTTAAGGCTATACAATCCCTCAAAAAGAAAAAGGAGATCGTCATCAAAAGTGCGGACAAGGGGGGCGGGATTGTGATTCTCAACAAAAACGACTACGACACTGAATGTCGAAGACTTTTAAGCAATGTTGACAACTACATTCCACTGGAGGTGGACCCAATAAATGACCTAAGAAGTGAAATCTGTGACCTAGTGTCAACAGCAGAAAGAGATGGCTGGATCTCGAAGAAAGAGGCTGACTTCCTGACGGTGTCAGAGGGACGGGTCCCTTACTTTTACGTGTTACCAAAAACACATAAAAATGTGCAACCCCCCCCCAGACGACCGATTGTCTCGGGTTTAGGATCTCTCCTGGAGCCTCTCTCACAGTATTGTGATTTCTTCTTAAAACCGATTGTACAATCCACAACCATTTACCTCAAGGACACCAAGAGTTTTCTTTTTCTGCTCAACACAATCTCTCTACCGAATGCCCCCTGTTTCCTTGTCTCGATGGATATCGAGAGCTTGTATACCTGCATTCCGCAGGACGAGACCATTAAGGTGGTCAAGGAAGCGCTGGACCAAGCGGTGTGGAATTTCAACACCACCCGGGATTTTGTAGTTGATTGTGCCACCCTTGCCCTTAAACGTAATTTTTTTGAATACGAAGGCTAACTTTACCTACAAGCAACGGGAACATCGATGGGCAGCACGTTTGCCCCATCAGTAGCGGGTCTGTACGTTTATGACTTCGAGTCAAAACACATCCTGAATCCTGCGAACCCATACGGTAACAACATCGCCGTATGGCGTCGATATATAGACGATGTGTTTATGATCTGGCAAGGAGATGAACCCACTCTACTCGAGTTCTATGCCTGGATCAACACGTGTGATGATAACCTGAGGTTCACTTATGAACACTCCCGGGACGAACTCACGTTCCTAGACGTCACCATCAAGAGGGAAGGCAACCGACTGGAGACAAAAACCTTTACAAAGCCGACAGCAAAAAACAACTTGTTGCACTTTACTAGTGACCACCCCCGGGCCCTACGGAAAAATCTCCCGTATGGGCAATACCTAAGAATCCGGCGCTACTGTAGCACTCTATCTACATATAAACAACAGGCGAGTGTATTGACTAACAAATTGGAGAAAAGGGGATACCTGTCGAGGATCCTGAACACCAGCCAAAAGAGAGCACGGAACCAACAAAGGGAGGCTCTGTTGGAAGACAACCCCCCTCCGGAAAAGAACGAGATCCCCCTTACATGTGTCACAACTTTCAATCCACTATCTAACGCAGTGAGCAAATGCATATCTAGGAACTGGAGAATCATCACCAGTAATAAGGCACATTGGCCAAAACCACTCTTTTCCTATAAAAGGTCCACCAGTTTGAAAGATTCCCTGGTCCATACACGACCAAGAGACAACATCAATCACAAACAACCACCGAGCGTTCTCAACGCTTGGGGGCTACCACCAGTAACGGGTCATCACCCCTGCGGTAACTGCAGCATCTGCCATCTGACCTCACACACCAAATTTCGGAACTTAACGGATGGCACGCACTGGGTTCAACGCAGCCACACCAATTGTAACACAACAAACGTGGTATATTTGATTACGTGTAGATGCAAGTTACAATACATTGGGATGACATCCAGACGTTTCAAGACCAGAATATGCGAGCATCATAGCAACATTCGTTGCAAAAAACTCACAACACATTTCTTACAAGCCAAACATACACCTAATGACCTCGATTGGACTATCCTGGAACATCTGGAGGGCAGTTCTGAGTCCTTACTATTCGAAAAGGAACAACGTTGGGTGTCTCGCTTGGGTACTAACTCAAAAGGCCTCAACGATGAGATACCGTGGGGCAGTGTATTACGCTGACGCCGGTAGTAACATGAGATCAAAATTTCTGAATACCAGCTCGAGCTCTCATGCCCCTATTTAGGGACCCAGTCCACACCAGGCGGGCAAGACACATCTAGTTCTCTAGACACATTACTAACTCTGGGTGAGGCCCCCCTTTTTTTACTTCCCTCCAATGGCTATTAATATCCTTATATACTGCTGCTGGTAAGCACACTATCACAGCATCTAAACAGGGGACCAGGTCAACACATGATCCCCCCTTTTTTCATTATTGCTCTCTAGCACTACCTACACAAGGGATTTGTGCCTTTAATACCCCTCTGTTTGGCCCCCCCCCACTGTTTGACTTGAGATAAACTATAACACTTTGGCGAGGGACCTAGATCAACCACCGCCCCCCTCGTTGGCAATTCAAATGTGTTACGATTTTTTCTGACCTGATATTCGATATGCCTTGCGATTTTACCATGACCTGGTAATTAATAATTGGAACCGGGTTGTGACACGATCTGTACTCGAACTCCTAACCTCAGATCTATGAGCACCGTATCGGTGGCCTACTCTGTTATTCTCTGCTCCCACGTGGGTTCTTTAAACCAACCACACTGGTCCCCATTCCAAAGCAGTCTATCACTTTAAGAAGCGGGGCGCACGTAGGAGCCTCCGACGTCACGTACCCACGAGGGCCGGTGCAACCAATTAAGAGCATTAGACATTTAAACCGACCGGGTGCATTTTCTCTGCATTTCCGGGAGACAGCCGCTGACCGTGTAGGTACACGGAGGGGAGCCGCGGGCGTTGAAGTAAGTTAAAACTCCATCCTGCCACCGAGGCGAGCTCTCGCATTGCGGTATTATTTTCTAACGATCTCTCACCTTTCTTACTGTTATCCCTCGCAGAGAAACGCCGCGTGAAGTCACCCCACGCTGTCTTTTCCGTAGGGGCGTAATCGTGTCCCTTAGGAAGTGAGTTATTGCAGTAACTTCCGATACACCCACTATTGCTTGCAATCTCTTCTACTCGTGTCTCACGCTGTGAGAGGGACTTTTCCTCTTTGTGTGGGTTTATGATATACTTGCTCATACTCTTCTAACACTGTCGTTTGATAACTATATCACTCTTTAAACGAGTGGTATATTGCTCGGTCCTAATGAACATCGAGCAATTACCGGACACGGACCCCCATTTACTGGGCCGGTCCTTGTGGCTAATTTAGATGCACCTAATGAAGGAATCTAAGGTAGCACCCAATATTGGTGTCACATAAATTATGCATGATGCCTAGACCTACACATCTGTGAAACCATTGTTGACTATAACTTCGCAATGAAGAAATTAACTCTTCTTCATGTTTATGTGTTTGTGGTCTTGTTTTGTCCCTTCTCTCCTACAGGTTCCCTTTTTCTACACATCCCTACAAATTGTGTAGCGTGGTGTTGACGGAAATTTTCCGTTCATTGCTACTGTAGATATATTTTCTTTTTTCACACTTAGAGCCTCACGGGAGGGTGCGTCTTAGCGCGCGCACACCACCGGAGGACTTTTGATATAGGTCCTGAAGAAAGCTGAGCTATACGCAATTAAACAGCTGAAACATGTCGACCAAATTCTGCCTTTGACCTAGGATTCCGGTTCCTTAATTAAGAACCTGGGGAGTCCGCTCACTTTGTTTTTAACCAATGCGGGCTGGCCATTATTAAAAAAAATTCTAAAGGCACAACCTTTGCATTTTTTAAGTTTTTATAACACATTTGCACTATCACAGTTAGTCACCTCCTAATTTGGGCACTGTTGCACTCACCACATCCTGCTCCGCTGTAACCAGGCGTCGTAGCACGCTGGGGAGGCATTCGGTCACCCCAGCGGGGACCCGATGATGAAGCATGTCATCAACTAGTGGTGAGTGAGGGTCCTTCTAAGAATTAAGGTTTTTTCCCTCCACCCACTATAGGGTGACCAGCCAGCGCCCAGACTTCCTTCCAGTTGAAGACAGTCTACTGGGCTCACTTAGGGACTTTCAGACTGCCCCGCTGTGTACCCTGCACGCGTGTGAGCATTGATCACGCGTGCGGCACACAGCAGAGTTTTATTCCATAAACCTTTAAACTATCACGTTTTTCACTTTTCTTTTGCATCACAGTCACTCCTCTGTTGTTTACAGAGCATGCCCACCGCCATCAACACATGTCCATATGCCAATGGCTACCGCACTTGTGAAAGGGGTGGTGCTGGTGTCGCACAGCCGGGGCCAGGCGGAAGCTACCACGATTTGGACGGCGGATCATGCCCACCGCCATCTACACATGTCCATATGCCAATGGCTACCGCACTTGTGAAAGGGGGGGGTGCAGGTGTCGCACTGCCGGAGACAGGCGGTAGCTACCTCGATTTGAGGCACATGCAATGGCAATGTCCATCGTGAACATTGCATCAGTACACTGGGTGAAGGCACATGATAGGGCACACGATGGCATTATGACATATGATACACAGGTGAAATCACGTTATGTGTGAGGCACATTGGTCTGTGGTCCCTCCCATGTCACTTAGGCATTTGATGGTTGCTGATGCTACACAGTGTTAAGCTGGTGTGAATAATGTGTTAGGAATCAGTGTGATGTGTGTCTGTGCTGGCCTTGGCAATGCCTGTCCCACTGTATGGTGTTGTCACTTACTTGTGCTTTTATTTCAGCTCATGCACACTATGGACATTTTTACAGATACTGTGATCATTGGGCCCGATTCACAGAATGAACTTAAGACTCAATCCTAAAATTACTGCTATTTTGGTATTCACAGAATGCACTTACTACTTTTGGCATTCACAGAATGAATTTACTACTTTTGGTATTTACAGAAGTTAGGATTTTGTCTTAAGTCTGTCTTAAGTCTGTCTTAATTTTGTCGTAAGACAAACTTAAGACAAAATCCTAACTTCTGTGAATACCAAAAGTAGTAAGTGCATTCTGTGAATGCCAAAATAGTAGTAAGTTTAGGATTGAGTCTTAACTTCATTCTGTGAATTGGGCCCATTGTGTTTTGGATGTGTGCCAAGTTACATAGATGTATTGATGTGTGACAGGTACAGCAGATGGGAATGAGACAGTCATGATCATTTTACACACGTTATTGGATAGTACGGTACAAGGCGTACTAATGTGTAATGTGTGTTTCTGTATGTGTGCATTCACATTGACCAATGTGTTGTGTGTGGCACTTGTGTATTGCTAATGGATAGGTGTGCCCCCGGTGTGTCTTATATGTCCACCCATGTGACATGGTGTGCCACACATATCTCATGGCAGTCTTTGCTTTACCATCACATCCTTACATGTATGTACATTGTACATCTCAGGATGGCTGTCAGTGACATTTGTCCATTTACATCACAACTAGGAGGAGGCCTAATCTCATACGTCACCTGACAGTGCTGGAGGACATGGAGGGTGTAGCGATCATTCGCAAGTTTCGCCTCGACAGACTGACACTGAAGATCCTTTGTGATCTGTTGGAGGCCCACCTGCAGCCTCGTCGCTACTACCCAACAAAGCAAACACAAGAAGATGAACCGAGCACTGAAACTTTTAACTTTTCAGATACTCACTCCTAGTCACAGATCTGGGTTGAATCCATCATTGTTCATTAGCTCACTTCACCACCCAAGTTCAGACCCAGCATGAAACAATGAACAGCAGGAGGAGGGTGGGGAAACAAAACGGACAGCAGGAGGAGGACAGAAGGGCAAGGGGGCGAAACAAACAACAGACAGCGGGAGGAGGGAAAAGCAACACCAGACAACAACATGAGACTATACGGTGCCATGCACCCTTGTAGGGTGAATGGCGAAAAATGTAAAAAGAAAAAGGCCCTGGAGCAGCACGTGTCCAGTGTAAGGACCACTGGCTGCAAAGAGGAATGTGAGCTAGGTCCATGCTCCATGGCAGGGACAGAAGCCCTAGGAAGAATGCAGGAGGAGGTGAGCAGCCGGCAGAAAGCAGGAGGCATGACCAGTAAGAATCAAGGAAACACGAGTGACGTGGAAGCTAACCAATGGTAAGTATTGGGAAGTAATGGGTGGGCACTAAGCCCATTTTAAAGTTTTTTTTATTACTATAGCTTTTGCTGACAGCACATGCCCGTGCAGGCAAAACCTAAAAATAGCCCTTGCAAAGTCCCATCCTTTTGGGGTGCCACTGCTCCTCCTCTAAATGGGCCTCCATGGAGGACATGAAACTTGTGGACACCTCCTCTAGGCGAGCCCCTCAACATGCCACCTGTCTGTCAGACCAGGAACATGCCCAGTCAGGAGTGCAGTACGTCTTTCCGCCTGTCCTTGAAGGGCTCATGAGGCAGGAGCAATACTACTATTATTACTACTGGGCATACTACTGCTTCTTCTACTACTACTACAACTGCTACTGCTGCCACAACTACTACTACTGCCTCTACTACTACTGTGTCTACTACTACTGCCACAACAACTACAGCTTCTACTACTACTGTCACTACTACTCCTTCTACTACTACTGCCAGGGCTACTGCTTCTACTACTACTGTTGCTACTACTACTGCCACACCTACTACTGCTTCCACTATTTCACTGCTACTACTGTTACTACTACTACTGCTTCTACTACTACTGCCAGAAGGACTACTGCTTCTACTACTGCTGTTGCTACTACTACTGCCACGCCTACTACTGCTTCCACTATTGTCACTACTACTACTGCCACACCTACTACTGCTTCCACTATTGTCACTACTACTACTGTCACTAGTACAAGTGCTTCTACTACTACTGCAACTACCACTATTGCTACTGCCACTAGAAATACTGCTACGACATTGCACTACTACCATTCTGCCACTAGTACTGCCACAACTGCTTCTGCACTACTACTAAAAATATGACCTTGTGTTTTGTACAGTGGTAAATGCCACACTTCTGCAGTTTCTTAGCACTGTAAACAGCAGGTGTTTCTATTACCCAGTTCACAGTACTCAGTGTATCCCCCCCCACCCCCCCAAGGGCAGAGGGCGGGGTATGCTAGGTCTGGATTTGAACCTGCGGAAGTAGGCCTCTTTCTGGCACTGTCTTCCAGCCCATTGATACATCCTACTCCCACCTCCCTGGAGCATGTGCCCCACGGCCGCCCTGCACCACCAACCCTCACAATGTGGGCACTTTGCTTCTTTCTCCTCTGTGTCCCAAAGAATGGCAAAATTAAGGTGAAAGTAGCCTTATTTTAGTTCTCCACCTTACCAGTTGTGACGATATGAGGATGAACAGGAGAGTTAGTGTTGTTTACTTCTTTGTTTTGTTCCTAATGACAAGGTGATGGATGGATGCTTGAATTACCCTCAGCTACTGCTGAGTCCAGTCCATTGTTGTTTGCCCACCATGCCACTTTAGACAGAGACCCACTTAATGCAAATCAGTACTCACCCCGCTGGGAACAGTCTAACCTGCCAGCCTAGGCCCCCTCGAGCACGGTACCCAATCAACCCCCCGACTGGTTTCAGCCTATCTGACGCGTCACCTTCAAGATGGGGCTTGAGTCCTGCCCCACAGCGAATGTAGGACCCGCATTGGGCACAACGGGTAAGTTAGAGTGTGCACATCTGCAGACAACACAGTGATGGAATGAATGCTTGAATTAATCTCAGCCACTGGGGATCGCTTCTCTGGGATTGCTTGATCCCATGCAGAAGGGATCAAGGCTGGCAGTTCGGGTTGGACTGTTCCATCACTTTTTTGTTTACTTCAGTGCGATGCCAAGTGTGACGATAATGCCCAGATGTGGGTTCCGTGCTCATTGTGCTACTGGAATCAAGCTGCCTCCTATTAAAGAGGTTCAAAAGAGGCAAAAAACGTCTGGATTGCTCGCGTTCTAGTTCAAGGAGGACCTGGCCTGCCATTTCGGGCTGGATTCTTCCTATTGGAGCAGGATCAAGGCTGGAAAACAAAAAAACAAAAAAAATGGTTGGGTTTATGGCTGAGTTGATCTCAGCCATGGGTAGTATTCAGGGCCACATCCTACTAAATCAGTTTTTTTGATCTCCAGGCCACCTTGAACAGGAACTAGTCATAGGTTCATGTTCAAGGTGGCCTGGAAAGCAAAAAAAACGGATTCACTAGGATGTGGCCCTGAATACTACCCGTGGCTGAGATCAACTCAGCCATAAACCCAACCATTTGTTTTTGTTTTTTTGTTTTCCTCAATTATTTGGAGTCACATGGGGCCCAATTCACAGAATGAACTTAAGACTCCACCCTAAGCTTACTACTACTTCTGGCATTCACAGAATGCTCTTACTACTTTTGGTATTCACAGAAGTTAGGATTTTGTCTTAAGTCTGTCTTAAGTCTGTCTAAAGACAAACTTAAGATAAAACCCTAACTTCTGTGAATACCAAAAGTAGTGAGTGCATTCTGTGAATACCAAAATAGTAGTAAGTTTAGGATTGAGTCCTAAGTTCATTCTGTGAATCGGGCCCTAGGTGAGGTGAAAGAGAGTGTGAGATAGTGGAAGGGATGCTGGCTTCTGCTAGCAGGAGAAGAAGACGCCATCATTTATAGATTGTTCTGTTCCACCTGGGAGTAAAGGTGCAGCTGGTAGCCTCTCCCAGTAGAGCAAAATAATGATGTTTGATTTAAGAGACTCTCAAACAAAGTGAAGTTTCTGCCCCCCCTACTTTACGGCTCTCCAACCAGACACACAGACAAGACAGCGAGATCGGATGAAGTGCATTGGTGGCTGCATGTTGGAGCTCGGCCAGATGTAGGACAGGTGTATATAGCGTGGTGAGTATGTATGGAAATGTTCTCTCATGGTTTCCCAGCGAATGTTCCCCAGCCCTATTTTGGACTGCTGGTAGAGTCACGGATTGTTACACGTTTTTTTTGTCTCAGTGAACTTGACAATTACACATGTCTGCCGAAAGCCTCCCAGTGACAGGACTAAGACCCAAAGGGTTGCTCTGAGATGGTCGGATTCCCCCTCTGTGTCCCTGTGAACTCCAGCCCAATGAACAGTCAATCAGGTTTATAAAGCACAACTCTTCACCTCTGGGGGTTTCTGGGCGCTGAGGGTAAGGCGAAGGAGGCGGTTTAAGCCAGGTTCTCCATTGTCTCAGGTCCACTGCTGTGCCGGACAGTGAGAAGCTGATCCCTGCATCTAAAGCGTGGAACGACCTCCCACTCCACTTAGGAGCCGCCTCCTCTTTTCTTGAGTTCCGCAAGAAGCTGAAGACCTGACTTCTCAATTGACCAACCTACCATAGGCAGGGCTAGGCACACAGCTGCTCAGCACCAGATACCCTCGCGGGTGATAGTGCACTTTACAAATACACATAACATAACATGAACCACTCTAACATGTTCTGCCTCCTGGTTTAGATGTCCATTAGTGATGAGGCAGATCAGGCAAACCTGCCTTTTGCCTACCAGGGCTTCTTTGTCCCCCTTGGAGGGTTTACTCTGTGCAGAGAACCGTCCCCGAACCTACCCGTAGCTTTTAACCACCATCGCACCAACCACAAAAACCAGCAAGAAAGAAGTGCAAGGAAGCCTGTACCCGACGATGGTGGTGAGCTGGTTCTGGTATCTCCCATGAAAGAGGGGTCGACAGTAGAGCTCCCACCCTCCTGAATCTTGAGTTGGGGCTAAATGAAGGGGGGCTGAATGAACTCCCACGTACTGTTCCCCTTCTGGCTCCCAAGTGGACCTTGACATTAACTGGATCTTCATTCTGGCCTGGAGGCGAGTGGTGGGGTTACCAGCTAAGGCTTTGCTAACCAAGACCCCTGGCAATTGCCTGGAATCTTGTTCAGCAGTTGCAGAGACATTTCACTGACAGCCCTGCTTTACAAGAGTCTTTTTCTGCCCTGCCGTGTCTCCCAGCTCTGGGGGTGCCCAAAGCACATGGCACGATAATCTCATTTGGTTATTTTATAACACAGGGCTTTGGCCGAAAAGACTCCAACCACCCACAGCCCTTTCTTAGGTATGGCCTTTGGCAAGGTGTCCCTGGGGACTCCAGGGTATGGTACTGCCAACAGCTTCACTCCCCCCACACCAAGAACTCCCCTCTTCACCTGGACCCCTTCTATCCAGGATCTTTGCTGTGCCCATGAGAAGTCCCAGAAAGGCAGGACACGAGTTTGGCTGGGCAGGGGTGGCACCGGTGCAGGGTTCTATTCCCCCAGGCGGTGCAGCAGCTGCCCTCAGGCTTGCTTTGTGGTGGTTTGTGCATGCACACAATAGTGAACCAGCCACAGACAAGACTGCAAAGGCACAGCTGGAGCTTGCATTGTACTGTAATTGCATTTATATAGCACTTACTACCTCTGACGAGGCATTAGAGCACTTTATGGTGAGATGCTCGTTATTCAGGAACCCAAGGCAAGTGTTTAAACTAGTGGGTTGTGTGTAGAGAGTCTAATTCTGGGTTCTGAGTAGAACCTTTAAATGCATCATCCCAGTTTGTTGGTGAAATCAGAGGGAATTAGATGTCATAGCTAGCGAGAGGTGAGGGATATGTTAGTTGTGTGAAAGATTGGTAAGGAGATTAGATGGTGTAGAGGAATCCTGGAAGACTGATAGATTGCAGTCAAGTAATTACTAGTTTGTTATAAGGAAAGGGCTAAGGGCTAAATGTCAGCGTAGGGCAATTCACACAAGTGCATGTACAAAAGTAAGCATGAGGTTGTGCTGAAGTCAAATAAGGACATGCAATTTAGAATATGAGCAGGATAAGGGGAGATGGGCGTGCAGAGGCCTGCAGGTGGTTCGTGCTCGTAAATCGAATATCTGTGTGTTTGAGAGTAGTTTTATTTTATATCTAATTGTAGAGGAACTGGGTGAGAGGAGGATCTGTCAGAACATTGGATTGGCTGCGTTTTTATTTAAATCTTCACATTCTGGCCAGAGCCTCTGATTGTGGGCATGGCATGCTATATCCGTAGCCTGTGTTGCATTTTGTAGAAGGTGGTGTATCAGTTTGGGAAATGCCAACTCTGAGACAGTTTATGAGTTTAAAGTTGTATAGGGCTCTGGGGCTTTCCAGTGCATTATTTGTGTGTCATTTGCATAATCAAACCAAATAAAGCAAAAAATGTTGATCAGCCACGGTAATGGTTTCATGCATACCTTAAGGAGGAGAGATGATAGGTCCTTGGGGCACTCCTGTTTTTATTTTGTATGGTGTTGAGAAGAAGGGGTTAATATATCATATTTCCCTGTCATCAAGGAAGGAAGAGATCCAGGCTAGCTTGTGAAATTCCGCCCCCACAGTCACCTCACTTCATTACAAAAGCACACAACTCCCTCCATTCCTACTCTCTTTTGCCAAACTGAATGAGAAGAGGGACATTACAAGGATTAGATCCCTGTGCCAGAGATGGGAGGCCAAAGTGTCTCATCACAAGACTCCCCCTATCAAACACAATAGACAGGGACTGAACTATTGGGAAACCCTGTAATGAATGCAGGAAGCAGGAGAGACATCTTGTGAAGACTTTGGGACTGATTTGGATCTTAGTGGACAGGTTACTCCGTCACAATGGTGACAGATATCCAGGCCACCGAAAAATAAATTCCAGGATATAATGGGATTCATATTTCAGCTGACATGATAACCGTCACCGTTGTGATGGAGAAACCCATTCGTCGAGATCTAAATCAGGCCCTATGTGGCAAAGTCAACGGCCAGTCACCTCTGTATTGTGAAATGGCAGCCTTGTGTTGCCTGTTATGATCTTGTGTACATCAATAGTGTTTTTCATGCATTATATTTACGTGTGAGGGTGTGTGTGTGTGTAAGTGTGGGTGTGTAAGTGTGTGTGTGAATTAAAGTACTCTTTCCTAAAAGCTCTTGCAGTGCATTGGTTTATTCATTATTATGTTAGGTTTCACTGAGTGTGTAGCCTTTAGGCCAGGCCATCCCGCTAAACAAGCATTGGAATAATTCAAATGCATTTCTGACCATTGTCAGACGTCTTCAGGGCACAATACATATTTCAAAATAATGATATTGGCATCCTCCAATGGTAGGAGCATAGAAAGTCGCCCCATGGAATCATAAGGGTATTGGTGGATTCTCTAATTGAATCAGAAGAGCTTCAGGCCACAGGAGCAGTGCATGTGGGACACCTTCCTGCAAGGCCGGCTTTAGTGCTGGTGGCACCAGGTGAGGCAATCTTTTTCACCACCCCCCATGACCCGCTTCTCCACGAATTCCATCACTACCACCCTCCAACAGTGCCACTCATCTCTCCTGAACTCCTCTCTCACATGCCTTTCCTTTGTTTTATAGTGCTACTCATACCAGTGTAAGGTTTCAGAGCACTTCACATCACTCACCCATTATACAGAGACAGTGAATCATATTTGTGTAAAATCGGTCTATAGGAAATGTTACATAAGTCAATGAGGATTACAAAGTGTAGGAATCACATATCATCCATGCTAGTAGGCAGTATGTTTTAATAATGTTTGGTCTGGAGACGCACAATCGCAGGATTTAAAACCTACTACAGTGGTTGGGGTTAGATTTACTAATAAGAATGCATTTGTACACAAACAATCCCTTTTTTATCCACATTAGGACAATAAAAGATTGGAGAAAAACATTCATAACATTCTAACCTATACCATGCAGTTTGCATGCACCTCTTTAATGGCAGTTCATAGGTTCATGTGTTATATTAGGATCGTAACTTACGGACTGCAAATAACAAATGGATCTCTGAGACAAAAGCAGTAACCCATTGAGCTATCCACATAAAATACAGCTTTATGATCCACATTGTACACGTTCTTTGCATCAGGCATATTAACCCTCTGTGCTTCTTTTTGATGGTTCAACACTTCTGCCACTAGACAAAACTTCACTCTCTTGCCAACAGGAACATTAATCATCATAGCTATCTTGACGTTTTTATTGTTGCCTGAAAACTGCTGGACACACAAGGAACTCTGCAGCAGATGCTTTTAAACCCATGCATTATTTGTAAACACAGAACCCCCGGAGGGCAGAGCCAGGTGCTCTGGGAGGCCAGTAGCCCCCAATTGCCCTGGTGCATTGAACCAGTTCCCACATGCAGCTCGGACTGTAGTGGTGCATCCGAAAGCTGCCGGCAGACTTAGGCAGGGCTTTGCCTTACCAGTGAGTGGCGTAACATTAGCCTCTCAGCCCCTGTGGTGCAGGGGTCCCAGAGCTCCAGGGGGCTTCTTCCTGCACTGTGCACAGGCAATGGGCCTCTGGCCTGAGAGCTCCTGCAAGTTTTGTCACACCACTGTTACTTGTGATGTTCTGTGGGACTTCCTGAAGGAGATGATGGTGTCCGGTGGGAGACAGAGCAGGACAGAAAAGAGGGAACAACATGACAACTTTAGAATCATCCTTCTCTGGCTGGATGGAGTATGGCAAGGTTAGGACATGAGTTTGGGGATTACTTTTCAGTGCCAGATTAAACCCTATGAAGGCCCCTAGGCAGTCGAAATTTCGGGGACTCCCTCGAAAATTAACTCGTAATACGTTTTTAGTTTTACCAACCCAACATTTTTAATAAACCAATTTTATTACACAAATCTAAACATTAACAATTAATAATGTTATTAAACAAAAAATTATTTGGAAACTATTTTAAAAAGTTTGTTTGTAATTTTCTTTCAAAATCAAATCAATATTATTTTGGTCCGTTGTAGCGGGCCCCTAAAATGAGTGAGGTCCATAGGTCGGTGCCTACTTTGCCTATTTGGTAATCCGGGACTGTTACTTTTTATAAATCCTAGAATGAATATTTCAAAAATTCAACATAAAATGCGCTCTATTGAGCGTCAGTGTGTCACAATGGTGCAGCACCACTATAGAAAACTGCCAATTAAATCCCACAAGTTTAATTGCTTCTGAGTACAAGCTCGCCCCCCTTTCCCCCCCCCCCCGACCTTAGGAGGAGTCGTGGTGGCACATGCCACCCTCCTGTTTCCTGGCTGCTGTAGAAGTTCACTATTCTTGACTTATTACGGTTCAGAGTCTTTTTCTTTACCTTGATCCAGGCTGGTGTCATTTTTTAGTCAATATTTTGTCCGCAAAATAGTCCCTGCAACAAAGCATTCTGTGTCTCCTACAATCCACTCGCTTCTCACCGACCCTACACTTCTCTGAGATCCCTCGTACACACTCCAAGCCTCAGCACTTTCCAGACAAGCAAGCTTCAAAGACAGACCCCAAAGATCACGTCACAGGCACCAGACCCGCCACCAACAGGAGCCACAAACCACACAAAGTGAGTCAACTCTCAACAGAGATCTCCAAAAATACCTAACCTGCTCCATGTGAGAATGCTACCGGACCTGACTTCATTGGGAGAGCGCCAATGGACAAACTCTGCATCATGGACGCCTGTCTATGAAAACCCCAACAAAGAACCCACAAATGCTGCCGGAGCTGAGTTCATTGAGAGAGCGCCAATGGACAAACTCTGCATCATGGCCGCCTGTCTATGAAAACCCCAACAAAGAGCCCACAAACGCTCCCGGAGCTTACTTCATTGGGAGAGCGCCAATGGACAAACTCTGCATCATGGCCGTGGCAGTGGCGAACCAGAGGGTGGCAGTGATGAACCAGAGGGTGGCAGTGATGAACCAGAGGGTGGCAGTGATGATCCAGAGGGTGACAGTGATGATCCAGAGGGTGACAGTGATGATCCAGAGGGTGGCAGTGGTGAACCAGAGGGTGGCAGTGATGAACCAGAGGGTGGCAGTGATGAACCAAAGGGTGACAGTGATGAACCAAAGGGTGACAGTGATGAACCAGAGGGTGGCAGTGGTGAGCCATGAGGGTGCTGTGATGAACCTGAGGGTGGCAGTGATGAACCAGAGGGTGACAGTGATGAACCAGAGGGTGGCAGTGGTGAAACTGAGGGTGCTGTGATGAACCAGAGGATGGCAGTGATGAACCAGAGGGTGACAGTGATGAACCAGAGGGTGGCAGTGGTGAACCAGAGGGTGGCAGTTATGAACCAGAGGGTGGCAGTGATGAACCAGAGGGTGGCAGGGAATGAACCAGAGGGTGGCGCTGCTAAACTGCCCGAGAGCCCTGTGGGTGTGAGCCCCCGCGCTGCTGATCTGCCCAGGGGTTGTGAGCCCGCGCGCTACTGAACTGCCCTGAGGCCCAGTGGGTGTGAGCCCCCATACTGCTGAACTGCCCCAGAGCCCTCTCAGTGTGAAAATCAATGGTGCTCAATTGCCTGCCGAGCCTTCTGGGTGTGAGCACACATTGTGCTAAGTGCCCCCCTGCCCCCAGTTCATATATAACCTTACCGCACAGCACCATTATGCTCTTGCACCATGAAGTCTGGTGCCTGGATGCTCCTGATCCGTGTAGGTGGTACCACTGTCTGATGCAGTCAAAATGTAAAGTCATAATTTGCTACACAGCACCAATAAACGCATGTACCAGGCGTGGAGCACCCGCATGCCACTGCACCCTACTGCCCAGCACCAGCATATGTCTGTACGGGGCAGTTTAGTATGAGATGGGACATTGTCCAGGAGCAGCAGCTAGCTGCATGCGCCTGAACGCACTGAGGAGGATCAGAATGGATTTGTACCAACACGCGCATCAGAGCTATCTTGGACATCTGAAGGATTCTGGGGTCCTGTGCCAAAGGTATTTTTGCATCCATGAGTTTCCCGAGCGCCATCCCCCTCTAGCTCCTGCTCGGTCTCTGACCCTTTATAAAGAAGATGCATGTGAACTCGCATAGAAGTCCCGCCCATCTGGCCTGTCCACCACACACTAGCGGTATGAAACGTCTTCCCGCCCGTCCCCACTATAATGGCCAGCTCACTCAAGGGACCTCAGCGCCTTTTGGCGCGCTGGCAAAGTTACAGGCACACTTGGTCACATATTTGTGCAAATGGCACAAAAATCTGCGAGTTCGCGGGAAAATTCGCGTACTCGTGGATTTTTTTTTGCCATTTCACACGAATTCGCGGACAGCGAATTCGCAAATTTCGCTCATACTTAATTTAAATGAAGTACTAAGTTGTTCCATTACTCCTTCCACCAACAACCACATGAGAAACACCCTGGGACTGGTAACACTGAGGCTGCCTGCGGCACACGCAGTGTGCCCACTCTAATGGGCGGCCTCCCTAGTGCCGCATTAGGCACATCAACACGTCTAGTGATGGGGACCCCCAAAGTCCGGCTATATGTCACTTCAGGCGCATCAGAGGGTTGGGGCAAGGTACTTATACCTGCACCTGCCCTTCTGTCCTTCCTTTTGGTTCTACCTGGTCACACCATCTGTTGTTGGTCGCGTCCATATGAGATCGCGGTTTGGGCTGCAGGTGTTTTTCGTTGATTCACGGTTAGTCTGCTGGGATGCACCACCCTTGACCCCATTGCTCATCGTGTCCCACACTGAGAGTTCATTTTGGATTAGTTATGGGAGGGGAATGGCTAAAAGGAGCAGGAGGACTTTTGATGTCAAATGATTTTAAATGCAATTGCAGCCGAGTGAAATTGATTGTCAAGTGGTGCGGCCATCTGGGCACCACCGAGCAGGAAAGTAAGGCAATGAAGTTCTGCTTAGGGGGATATGTGGCTTCATTTTCCTGTTATGTCTGTGGCTGAGTCGTCACCGTTTGCAAGAAGAACAGCACGAGTCGGTAACCGGGGGAGTTTCGTAATGCACAGGTGCAGGCCGGAAGCAGGAACGAGGTAGTATACCAGTGGGCAAGGGTGAATGGAGAACAGTGTTGGGCTCCTGCAGGATGCCCGTGGTCCCTGCAAGGGACCCTGTAGGAGGGCAGCACCCCTTAGTACATTTGAGGGCAGGGTGGCCGTCCAAGGGGGGAAGAGGGGGCAGCAGGTATAAGTGGCTGCCCCTCCTCCTCAGTGTCCTCTCTTGCTGCTGCTCCCCTCCCTGATGGGTCTTGACCGCGAGGTAGCTCCCCGACCAGTAAGCCTCGCCAGCTAGGTCTTGGTCACGAGGTAGCTCCCCGTCGCTAGGCCTGCTATTTGCTTCCTTACATAATCCCCCCCCCCCCCTCATCATGACTCAAAGATTTTCCCCCTTACTCCGGGGTTATCATCAGAAGAACTCACGCTACGCAGGAAAGCTATACTGCCCAGTAGTTTTACAGTTAGGCATGGAACTTATAACTGAATCCAGTTCTACTTTCAAAACATTGGCTAATAATTCCTCTCTAAATTTATTGTCCAAAACGGGAATTGGCAACTCCCTCAAAAATTCGTAAATAGCTTCCGAGGTTACCTGATTGTCTGGTAAATGTCCTTATAAGGAAAGTCTCACCTATGTGTGACATACTCTTTAATCGTGTTTTAGTTGCTTCATTCCAGATACTATCGATCCTATTTCGAGCCTGCTTCTCTATTGCCTGCCAGGCTAAAAGTCTTCCTGTATATTCACTATTTTCATAGCCTGTCTGGAGGTAGATCCTACTTGCCATATCACCTAACCCATAATAAAATTCCCTCATTCTTATTTTTCCTTTTAGTTCTTCTTGCCTAGTGTTTGGACCCCTATTCCTAAAATACTCTTGGTTCGCAGAAGCAAGTCTTTTTTCAATCGCCATTCTCTCCTCATTTTTAGCCCTTTGTCGCGGAATATCCTTTGAGGTGATTATGCCTCTTAATGTAGCCTTAAATGCATCCCATACTAAATTTATTGGGGCAGAGTCTTTATTTATACTAAAAAAAGTACTAATCTCCTTTTCTATTTCTGTGCACCATTGTTCATCTGCTAGATTAAGTTTGTTGAAGTACCACTTTCTTGATGCGCCTTCATCCATATTTCCTACAGCAATTTCTATTTTAATTAATACATGGTCTGAGAAGACATTTAAGGTGTGTTCGTATTAACTAACTATAAGGTGATGCGAAGTCAAGAAGAAATCTAGCCTCAATGCTGAATCATATTTTGCTGAATAACAAGAGTACCCGCGTTTAACAGGATTATTGAGACGCCAATTATCTAAGATAACTAAATCGAATTTACAACTAGACAGAGCGATGGAGACTTGTGGTTTATTTTGCTTACTCTCTATCGCTGTTGAATCTACAGAGGGATCCTGTAAGAAATTATAATCACCTCCCCATATAATTTGTCCAGGTATACCTGATAAGGCTTGCTTTAATCGTAAAATAGGAAGCGGGTCGCCTATCACTGGTGCATAAATTGTAGCCAGTATAAGATTTACCTGGTTTATTTTTCCGTAAAGGAATGTCCATCTTCCACCTGGGTCTGAGTGGGATGCTTCAACATGAAATTGAACGTGCTTACCTAAAAAGATGCCCACAACCCTCTGGGCTGTCCCTGAAGCAGATGAGCAGTAGAAGCCTGACCAATTCTTAAACATTTTACTGACATCTGATAGAGTTCGAAAATGTGTCTCTTGGATAAAGATCATGTCAGGATGATGCCCTTTGAACCAGCTTTCTACTGCACAGGCTTTGCGTCTATTGTTTAAACCATTAGCGTTAAAGGACACAATTGTCAGTTTATTCCTATTCATCATGGGTACTTAAAATAACTGAAAATGACTTGTATAAACCTAAAATAATACCCCAGAATCTTAAAAATAATAGAGGGTATATATCTTACCACAACATTTCTCTTCCTAGTAGCTAAGGGGCATATGTAGGTAGGCGTTTGCGATTTGCAAACGCCAGAATTCGCAGAATTCCGGTGTTTGCGAATCGCAAACGGTGCTTTGGTATGTAGGTGCATATTAGCAAAATGAAGAATCGCAAAAATAGCGATTACTTATTTTACTCAAGCATTTAAGGAATCGCAATTTTGCGATTCCTTAAATGCTATGTAGGAGTGAATTTTAATATGCGATTGTACTCCAAGTAGATGGTATTTTGCGATTTCCTTTCAAAATGCATTTTTTTAAAAAATTGAAAGTGCCATGTTGCGCTCAGACATGCCCTTAGATGCCCTAAGGGCATGTACTTCGTGGCACATTCCAGGGGTGCAACAGGTGTCCTTTGGAAACCCTGGCACTCTTGGAATTGCGATCCTCAAATTGCGATTTTCTCATAGAAAATCGCAATTGAGAATGTATCCCCATTCATTCCTACGGGCCTCTTAGCCCATAGGAATGAATGGGACACTCATTCCTTAATTGTGATTCGCAATTTGCTAATCCTAATTAAGGAATGTTAGAGATTCGGAAAAGAATTGCGAATTATTACCTACATTCCATTTTGCTCTTCTCAAATAACGATTCCTTAAAAATCGCTATTTGGGAATCGCAAAATGGAAATTACCTACATATGCCCCTAAAATACCAAATAAAGTGCAAATTATGCCAAGTGTGCAAAATATGCATCTAAGCAGCAGCTCTTGATAGCGACCAGAAATTTCTCTTCCTAATAGAAATAAGCAGGCTAAAGTGCTCTTGATAGCAACCAAAAATTCTCTTCCTAGTAGCAAAAAGCAGGCTATAGTGTGAGCTAGAATACAAATTGCGCAAATTGTGCAAATTACGTAAATGATAAACCAATAAATACTCCTCCGGTAAGGCCTCTTCCATCTAATAAAGCGATTAAAGTGCAAACCAAAGGCAAATTATGCTAATTGTGTGAAGTATACATTAAGCAGCATATAATAGACGATAGATTGATAAAAGATGTCTCTTCCTCATAATAGTCAAGCTAACGTGCAAGTTGCAATGTAAGCTGTACCAGTTGGTCAAACAACATATTAAGGGACATCTTTCAATAACAGCCAACAAATAGCATAGAAAAAACATAGATAAGAATTCAATGTGCAAATCTAGCATTAAACGACAAATCACAGTAACATTGGCACTTAAAATACAACGATACGACATATGCCTAAAAGTATTAAGGTGCACTATCCTCTTAAGAAACATGATATGGTTAAAAAACTGTTGACCGTGTATAAACAATTTCTCTGCAGAACCTATACTTATTCTGAGACAATGACATTTCACCACAAACTCTCTTTTTATAACTGCTTCACCCCCTCCACCTTCCCTCCGCCCACCCTCTTCAGAAGAAGGGGAACCCCAGCTAGTCTTCGGAAAAAAGTGAAAACTTGGCTTTTCCCAAAAAACCCTCCCAAAACCCTCCGCAACAAATAACTCTTCCCGGCTCAGCAGCTCGTTCATGCTCCTGTCCCCACAAAGTTTCAGCTACGTACCTTAGCGCCAGGATGCCCGTAGGGTTACAGAGCGCTGTATAAATGCTATAAATAAATAAAATAAATAGTCCCACTGTTCCCTCCTTCTCCCTCTTTTTACTGGATGCCATCTTATTGCATCCTGATGCGACTCCTGATTCACGTTGTGACCGCCCTTAATAACTTTGAGGATTTTTCATAACTCCTTCTCAGACAAAACCTATTTGCGCTCTAAAGCCGACTTATGACTACAGGGTCTCTTTTTCCTATGCAGCATTTAGCTCTTCCAGCAGGCTTTGAGCATCTGATATGTCTGTTAAAATAGAAATGTTTCCTTTGACTAGGACTTTTAATTTAGATTGTTGTACAATCGATGCTTGCACTCCATTAGCCTTAAAGGAGTCAATCATTTTGATAAAATCCTTCCATCTGTGGGCTGAAGCCGCTGACATGTCAGAAAAGATTCTAAGGTTTTTGATCTCAGCAGTAGAAAATTATCTCTTTAATATTGCTGCGTTTAAGATTTTTTCCTTGATTCTGTAGTCTGAAAAGTTAATTAAAACTGTGCGTGGATATTCCGCATTCAAATGTTTCTGTGCAGGAACCCTATAAGCTCTGGTAATTGTAAGGTCTCCATGTAGCTCCGGTATTACCTTCTCCAACAGAGACTAAATCCGTTTTACCATTCTCCAGGCCCTCCGGTATTCCATCAAGGCGCAGATTGAACCTTCTATTCTAGTTCTCAACGTCTTGAAGCTTTGACTCCATCTGACACTTATTCTTATTTAATATATGAAGATACTTTTGCATGGCAATGATGTTATATTCCAGGGCCGAGACACGAGTCTCCACTTTTGTAATCCTTTTAGGAAGATTGCATACATTTTCCTCAAGCTTAGTCAGTCTATCATGCAACTGTGAAATTTCTAGTGCTTGTGAAACTTTAAAGTCTCTCAGTTCTTGTAGGATGATTGTAAGCATTTCTTTTATTGAGGAATTCCCCTTAGCTCATTTAGGATTCTCACTGGCTCTCGATAAGGCAGTATCAATTTCCTTTTCCGATTCAGATGAAAACTTCGACTCATCTACCAAAGCCTCGATCCCCGTTCGTATGTTGCTATCTCCCTTTTGAGTTATCTGCATAGATGTTTGATCCTCTTGACTAGATGAATGGCTAACCAAAGGTGTTTCAAAAGATGCTTCCACGGATTTAGCCAGATGTGTTTCTAGAAGATCTGTCACTGATTGCGTATTTAATTGAGGCTGTGAATTAACTGCCTGAACCAACGGAACGGGAGCAGGTAGAACCTTCTGGCCTTGTAAATCCTGTTGGTACAATTGGGCTATCTGTTATGTTTGGTTTTCAGATCTTTGGCCCTCACTATTTACATATGAAGAGCTGTTCAACTTACTTTGCGCGTAGAGAGGCTTGCTGAAGAGAGGGTACTGCTTAGGACCAGTTTTTATCTTCCCTATTGGGTGTATGGCCTACTCCGTCTCTGTCTTCGCCACCCATGCCCAAAAGACTTAAATCTGCTGAATGTTCAGATAGAGTATCCTCTTCCTGAAGGGCTTGGAGGTTGGGGCTTGGAGGTTTCCTGAAGGCTCTGAAGGGGTGATTAAATACACTGAATCACTGTCAGCGGCCCCAATACCCAAGTCCTAACAGTCTGCTGGGGCAGTCAGTCAATCTCCTGGGTCTTAACGCCAGGTCGTTTTTAGGTTTCGCCTGTCGAAAGCTGCGCAGCAGCGTTTCACGCAGGCGAAATCTTTTGTTTTACAGTATGTGGGCTTTGTCCCGCCTCTGTCTTCCATTGGCTAGCTCCATAAATG
This sequence comes from Lissotriton vulgaris, assembly GCF_964263255.1. NCBI lineage: Eukaryota > Metazoa > Chordata > Amphibia > Caudata > Salamandridae > Lissotriton > Lissotriton vulgaris. The sequence goes on from NC_141686.1 coordinate 266,868,153, forward strand.
GAGGCTAGCCATTGGAAGAGAGAGGCGTCCGTCATTCTGCGAGGCGACTCGTGGGCATTCCGGTGATTTTTTCTACACCGTGTTGTTTTCGTCTTCTTGGAAGTGCCTTTAGCTGGAGTGGTTGGCGAGATTTAAGTTGCCAGGAAGTTGTTGTTATTTCCGATAAGGTAAGCAGCATTTTTTTTATAATTACTGTCTCTTGTCGTCTCCTTGTTTGTTTACGTCTTTGTGTGTGTTTTTGCTGTGGTCTCTACATGCCCCTTGTTGTGAATGTTTCTCTTTCTCTCTAACACATGCCCGTGTTTGTACGTGTACCTTGTCTCGTCTATCCCATCTCATGTTGTCTCCTTGTTTGTTTTACGTTTGTGTGTGTTTCGTTGCTGTCGTCTCTACATGCTCCGTGTTGTGAATGTTTCTGTTTGCACGTTCCTGCCCCCCTCCCGCTGTCCATGTGCCCGTGTGCCCGTTCCCTCCCCCCTCCCGCTGTCCGAGTGCCCGTGTGCCCGTTCCAGCCCCCCTCCTGCTGTCCGTGCCTCCGGCCCCTTGTAAATGCTTGTTATTTTAGTTGTGGTTCCGTTATTAAATACACAACTTTTTGTTTTGATATGTGGGAGCCGCATGCTCTCATGAGCAGCTCCTCTTGCACGCAACATCTTTGTAATTTGATTGCGTCTGCAAGGAGATTTTTCGGAAGTGGCTGCCTGGGCGGTGCGTTTCCCACATGGTAGCTGGGCTGCAACTTCTGCTTAGTCGGCTGGGAAGTACTTCAGATTTAAGATGGCTGCTTGGGCGCTGCGGGCATTTTGGGGGCTTGACTCTATGCCTTCTTTCACCTTTCCCATACCAATGGCTGCTTGGGCGCAGTGATAATGTCAGACAGAAAGTGTTTTTCATGGCACGGGTTCCCCCTCGCACAAGCCTTTGCTTGGGCCCCACCTATAAGTTTTAGGCTGCTGGGATGCCTTCAGTTTACCTCTTTTGTTGGCAGCGAGCATTCATTCCCTCTCTTGTGCATTAGTTTCAACAGTGTATTGGCCTCATTTTAGTTTGCGGGTTGCACTAAATTTATTTAGGTGTGGTGCTCTGAGGCATTGTTGGTGTTATAGAGGCTCAGTTTTCCTTCCTTTTTAGGTTTCACCTAAACATTGCCAATTACTGATGTCAGTATGTTGTTTGTTTAAGCCGACTTCAGCTTCTCGTGATCTATATCATTTTTACTATTTATCATCGGCTGTTATATTTTAACACTAACACTACTGGCCTTGAATACTGGTATCTTTTACCCTTGCCAGTCTCAATTTGCATGAACAAAGTCTCTTTTGTATTATTATAATCACCATACAGTTGCTATGAATTCATCAAGTCATTCGTTGACTTTCTAGCATAGGTCCATGCGTCACTATATATAATGCAGGCTGCACTTGTATATCAGCTGTTTTTCTACTGTGCATATTAGCAACGCCTCGCGTGCCTTGTGTGTTTTAAATCATGCCCCCTTTCTTGTTTTAAGTGTGGACTCTCAACTCAGAGGCTTGGTAACTTCAGCAACAGAGGCTTGGGTCTTAAATCTTAGCTTTCTGATCGCACCAAATTGTGTGATACTTGGATTGTTCTGTCACCCTGTGCCTTGGTTGTCTTTTCTTACTGTCACGGACTCAAAGTGATTTACTTTGCAGTGAGCACTATTAATGAAAATTCATTAAAAGTGATCAATCAACCAACAGCTGCCACAAAGCACAAGAGCAAGTCCCAAAACACACCACCATAAGGTCGCTTTAGGTGAATGAATTGCACTGAATTATTTTCACTTTACATAAGAGTAATACAATGGAGATTAATAAAGTCTGAAGAATAAACCTTACATACTTCCTACATTCAAACTTTATTTGAACATGTTGCTATAGTAGTGAAAGTATCTGCTGTCCTGCAGTGTTCTCATTTCCCACAGTGGTGTTATAATTAAATAGGAGATACCATCGCATTACAGTTTGAATGATGGCAGATTCTTGATTCCATGAACACAGTGTGCAAGAAAGCTTTTATTTTTATATATTCTTCCCTCATCACCTCTATTCCTTCGCCTCTCCCTCCTTTTGCACTCTTCCATCACTTCCGCCTCCCTTTTCCCTCCATTCTCCTTGTCTTCCCCCTCCTCTGCCCCATCGCTGTGCTTGCTCTCCTGGGTGTGTGTGTGGCTCTGGGTGGGTGTGTTTGTGGCTCTGGGTGGGTGTGTGTGGCTCTGGGTGGGTGTGTGTGGCTCTGGGTGGGTGTGTGTGGCTCTGGGTGGGTGTGTGTGGCTCTGGGTGGGTGTGTGTGGCACTGGGTGGTTGTGTGTGGCCCTGGGTGTGTGTGTGTGTGTGGCTCTGAGTGTGTGTGTGTGTGGCTCTGTGTGTGTGTGTGTGTGTGTGTGTGTGTGTGTGGCTCTGGGTGTGTGTGGGTGTGTGTGGCTCTGGGTGTGTGTGGGTTTGTGTGGGTGTGTGTGGCTCTGGATGTGTGTGTGTGTGTGTGGCTCTGGGTGTGTGTGTGTGTGTGTGGCTCTGGGTGTGTGTGTGTGTTTGGCTCTGGGTGTGTGTGTGTGTGTGGCTCTGGGTGTGTGTGGCTGGCTGTGTGTGTGTGTGGCTCTGGGTATCTGTGGCTCTGGGTGTGTGTGTGTGGTAGTAATTGCTGTCTGCTGAGCTCGTCCAGTAGGGTACAATAGGTCTCACATTTGCGAGAGATTAAGCTTTTGGCAATGTAAATGACAATGCCATTTATTTATCTGTTTTCAAAACCAACACATAAATAAAAATGTTGTCATTTACAATGCCAATAGCTCTAACTTTTGCAAAGGCGAAACCGTTGCATTGTAAATGCTTGTTTCGCTTTGCCGCCTCCTCTGCGTCCTCACAGACCCTGCAGTATCCCCCTGCAGGGTCTTTCACTTTCACAGCTCCTCACAGCTCCTCACTCCTCCTCGGTCGGTCACTGGTTGGCGGCAGTAGGCAGCGAGCGTCGCAGCTGTGGATCCCCAGGGAGCTTTATGAATCAAAAGCTCACAGGTACCATACAGGCTGACAGCATTGCAAGACGGCAGCCATTACGGAGCAGCTCCTCTCGTGGGCGGCGCATCGATGAATTAGGAGAAGCTACAGCAACGTGATTGGGTCACGTCTGCCGCATCACACAGATCGGGCCCAGGCAATTGCAAATGTGTGGGGAATCAAACCAGAGAGAAGCAGACACAGTGCGCAGTTTCCCTCACAAAAGCAACAACATCTATTGCACAGACGGAGAGGCAGTTGGATTCTACACAGGCCACAGGCACCTCCACAGCAGCAAGTGGCAGCCCACTAGCACCTACCAGCCTACCCCCCACCTTGTTGTCCCCCCATCCAACTGGCGGTCGCATTGGGAACTGAAGCACAGATCAGCGAGGCAGGTCATCCGGTAGATGCACAAGGTACAGCCACATCCTCTAGACCGATAGAGCCACCAAAGGTAACACCCAGGACAGCGGATAGGTTGCCACTGATAACAGTTGCACCCGTGGCATCTGGTCGCTGCCCACTGGCTTGGCAGATCCCTTTGGCAGTAAAGGAGGGGATTTGGTGACGTGAATTTGTTTATATATTCACATTACCTATGCACGGTTTGGATGGGTTGGACACTAGAAAGATGAGTGGGCAGGAGGAGGACAAGAAGGTGAAATGTCAATCATGACCAGACAAAACTATAGAACACTGGCTAGAGGCAATTTTAATCCTGTCAGAAAAATACCCTGAACAGGGCCCGGGGCTCTTCCAATATTCCCATACCATTCATAATGAGGCCTTAAAGTGGGGGTTGGGCATGGTTTGGTATAATTATGATAGGGACTTCAAAAAGAAGATGGCCATGTGCCCAGAACTGGGCTGGGATCAAAAAGAAGTCCAGCTCTGGATGGAGCACATGAGAAAATTCACCCCGCAACAGAAGCAATCTTAAGACAAAATCCTAACTTCTGTGAATACCAAAAGTAGTAAGTTCATTCTGTGAATGCCAAAAGTAGTAAGTGCATTCTGTGAATACCAAAATAGTGGTAAGTTTAGGAATGAGTCTTAAATTCATTCTGTGAATCGGGCCCAGAATGGACAAGTATCATTTAAGGGTCAGAACCAATTTGGGAGACGCCATTACAAGCAGCCCTTTCGAGGCGCACACGGAGAAGCTAGTCAGGGGGGGTGACCAAATGGCCCCAGTGGGCACTGGCAGGCTATTCAACACTGGGTGATGCTCCGGGGGAAAAGCCTGCAAATTCGCTCATAGCTGCAACAAATGTGGGGCCCCACACCCAGCAGCAGCATGCGGGAGACACCCACTCCACACATCATTAGGCAGGGCAGTTCAGCTGCGACAGGCGAACATCGATCCTCCCCCCTTAGTCACCCCACAAATCACAACTTGGAATCCAGCAGCCACCAGCGCAGACATGGGACCCTCCCACACCACAGACAGCTAGCTCCCTAGCCACTGCCTGCGCAGACAAGGGCCTGCCACCATTACTCTTGTGCAACCTCCACCCACTACTCAGACTATACCCCAATGCAAAACACGCTCAACTGGTTGCGAATGGTTTTGTAGAAGGCTTCAGGATCCCTTATGTAGGTCCACTGGGGAGCAGGGATGCAGATAATCTCAGGTCTGCGAAAGATCTCCCAGCAGTAGTACAGGATAAGGTCACAAAGGAATTGACAGTAGGTTAGAGTGGTTGGGCCATTCCCTCAACCCCCGCTGGACCACTTTGTTGTTTCTCCCCTGGGTTTGGTCCATAAGAAAGATTCAGGGAGCTTTAGACTGATACACCACCTGTCCCACCCGAGGGGAATTCAGTGAACCACGGTTTGGAGGGTTGAACTGGTTCTGTGTTTTACTGCTCGTTTGATGTGGCAGTGGACATGATGAGGAGGGCGGGCAAAGGGGCTTGGTTAGCAAAGGCAGACATTGAATCTGCGATCCGCCTGCTTCCAGTCCACCTGGGCAGCCCACCCTTGCTGGGTTTCAAGCTGGATGGACAGTTCTACTATGACCGGTGCATGCCAATGGGTTGCGCAGTACCATCTGCTTACTACGAGGCATTCAGCTGTTTATTACAATGGGCACTCCAATGGACCTACAGTGTAAAAAGAGGTGACACACTATCTGGACAATTCTTGTTCATTGGGTAGGAGGGGACTCGGGATTGCAGGATGGCACTGCAGAATTTCCAAGGACTAACTGACCACTTAGCGGTCCCCTGGCACCAGGGAAAACCGAGGGCCTAGCGCAGGCCTTTACATTCCTGTGCATTGAGCGAGACACAGTGGAGGGTATGTCCAGACTACCAGTGGGCAAGGTGCAGGACCCTGATTCAAGACATCCAGGCAATGCTGGCGAAGGACAAAGCAACTTGGGCACCATTCAGAGCCTCCTGGGTAAACTTAATTTTGCAGCAAGGGTGATCCCAGCAGGAGGGTTTTTGCCAGAAGGCTGAACATTATCCCCACAAAATGGTAGCACTGATTGGGTAGGCCACGATGTAGTTGGGCAGGGCAGCTTAGGTTAATCACCGCTTCCTGCCCTTTTCTTCACCTGTAAATTGACCCACCACGTTGGCATCTTTCTCATATGAAATAAATTTGCAACAAATTATTTCCGAACAAACATGTCTTGTGTGTTTTTTTTATTGCTGTGCATGCTATGTTCTTCATGCGGGGTGAGGTTGCCTATATTGGCACTATGACATTCTCACCCAAAAATACACACGCCCTCTAGTGCAAAGAGAAAACACATGACCAGACTTCGCAGCACCCTATGCCCTGGGATTGAACATATATGATATATTTTTAAGAGGCAATTAAAAACTAGCGAGTGCTTTAAGGGTCTCGTGTAAATGTTTAGTTTTCAGCTGTACTAGAGGAGAGGTGAAGAAACTGTACACAGGTCTGGGAAAAGCGCCCTCCTGCCAGGCACCCCAGGGGCACCGGTGTATTTAGGCGCCCATCTGAACCCGCGCTCTGAGGAATGACAGGGCCAGTTAGCATCAGGCTGGAGACATGTGTTAACAAGTCCTGGAAAATTCTGGAAGCAATGTCTGATGAATCAAAAAAAAGTCCAGGCGGCGCTTATAAAAACATTTCTCTTATTTAAAACAAACGTTTTTCTTTTCAGAAGAGATTTGGATACAATGGGCATAATCTCAGATAGTTGTTTCTACTCACGGAAGGAATTTTGACAAGACAAACTATTTGAAGATTCTCAGCAGACTGGCTGCATACTGCTTGTCCACGCGCAGCCAGATGAGCTCCTGAAAGTATGTTCTGTAATTCCTAAGATCACGGGCGTGAGTATTTATGAACTAAAAGGAATCACCGATATTTCATCACTGGAATAAAAAACAAACAGTGGCAAAGCCAAGAGGTCTTCCCTTCATAACAAGAGAGCTGAGTTATTGCCTTTGCCAATGATTGTCTGCAAAGTCCCACTTAAAAAGTAAAACAAACAAACATGTTAAAATACTGAAGAAAAGGCAAACATATATCTAATGATATCTCAAAGCTGTATACGGCATGGGAGAGCAATATACATCTCCCAAATCGTACCTTAAGTCATACTGGTGTATATTTGGTGAAAGTCATCACTTTTCCAAACTGTCTGTGCTTCTATAAGGCAGTCTGGTAGGACTGGTGTCATCGGGTAGCATCTGCTACAGCCCCACTTCTCTTGTAAAGATATGCTGCTTTGACTTATTTTGATTTATCCGTATGCCGCTGTATCACTACCCTAGATATGCGTACTCTCAGCCTGACTGGCCTTTTCGAGTCATAAAGACAAGTTGGGAAATCGGATATAGTTATCAGAAGGCCCATCCGCCTTTTGCACATATAGGGCCCGATTCAAAGAATGAATTTAAGACTCAATCCTAAACTTACTACTATTTTGGTATTCACAGAATGAACTTACTACTTTTGGTATTCAGAGAAGTTAGGATTTTGTTTTAAGTCTGTCTTAAGTCTGTCCAAATTCTGTCTTAAGTCTGTCTTAAGACAAACTTAAGACAAAATCCTAACTTCTGTGAATACCAAAAGTAGTAAGTGTATTCTCTGAATACCAAAATAGTAGTTAGTTTAGGATTGAGTCTTAAATTCATTCTGTGAATCGGGCCCTCTGTGCTTAACTTGGTATGGACTGACTCTGCCCCGTCACACACTTTACTGGCCTGCGAGTGGTACATAAATATATGTTGGGATATTTGCCCATAGGCTGGTCCACCGCTGATCTAATCAGACTAGAAATGTCCATGCGGACATCGAGCAGGGCTTCAAGCCTCGCCTGACACCACCGATTTCTTTGTAGTACCGACTGCTTGCATAAATAATATACACCGTAAAAATGTAAACATTAGACGGCTCACTTAGGGTTTATTTGGAAATTGGAAAAGCAAAGACTGTTGGTGTACACATTTTCAATAAAGAATGCCCACTCCTCTATGTAAAAACGAATTAATGGCGTCTCTGTCAGCTGAAAGCAGACGTCGCTCAAATATATTAAACAATCATAGACATATTTTGTGCTGTCCGGAGTTTATTTTAAAATGTAGGCATGTAGATGGCCTACTTTTAGTGGATATCACATGAACCAATATATATTTTTCTTGTGAGAGAAAGTTATTCATGTCCAGAAGAAGGTGGTAGTTAATCAATATTTCCACCGAAACGCATCAACACATTCAGTGGGCCACATTTGGGGAACAAAGGAACACAATAGCGAATAAACTAATTATCATGTGGCTCTACTGATTATGTCAAGCTGGCCTAAATCAATGACATATGTGATTGTCTTGTTTGTCCCTTTTTTCTCTTTTCATCATTTCTATTTTATTACTGTGATGTATTTTCAGTATGTTTTATTTTGAATATGCTTTGTTGGTTTGAAATAAGTCTATATTGACTATTTATAAAGAGATTTTTGAATTAAATTTCGAATAAAATCTTTTGTACTGAGTTGTTCAACATCTGACTTAATTAGGATTATGGGGGATGTAAGATGATTGTGAAAGTGTATATGTATGCAACTTGTGAATAAATACATGATCCCAAAGGGAATTCTTTTTTGACCTGACAATAGTGGAAGAATACAAATCAGCCAAACAAGAAATTGCAAAGAGCCTATTCTCCAGGGGCGGGACAAACATTGAATGGGTGGGCTCTTAGCCCGAAGTAAGTTCACAATATGTCTTTTGCACCTAGACAGCTTGCCCTCTCTAGTAGGTGTGACGTAAGATGTGATATGGGGCTCTATAACAAAGGGGTGCTCTAAGACGAGGGACAGCGTTGTACCTGTTTTTAAGTGACTGCACTTTCTGTAGCACATTAAACTCAAAGGGGGAGGTTTGCTAATTTTTCACACAACGCAGCACTGCAATCAAATTTGCTGCGTTGCACAATCGGGAAAACAGTATGGAGCCAGATGTGCTAAGATCGGCCAGTTGTCGCTATCATCCCTGTCCTGGTGCTCTACACTGCCTTGCATGACGCACAGCCTCACAACATTGTGCAGAGCTGATTGTGCGCCCTCTAGTATATAAATGGTTCCAGAAGTCTACCTTTCTTGCACAAATTCCTATGTGTAGGCACATTTCAGAAGGATTCCACGCATTGGATATGTGTTGTACACCCCACAACACATGCAATGAGTGGTTTTTTGAACAATGAAAACATTTTCCCTTGATAACACCTGCTTCGCGGAGGCATTCGTTTTTGACACAAAGCCCAGTTTTGCAATCTCAGTAGATCCGATTTTGCGTCCAAAACTATGGGTCTTTGCAGTGATCTGCCTCAGTAATGGCCAGTAACACACCTCTGATGCAAAGCAACACAAAGTGAAGCCAAGTGATCTTTTCACTGGCAAAAGGCTCCTTCTAGTGGGATGGTGTGTCACTTTGTCAAGGTGGAAAGCCTTAGTAAATCAGGGGTGTAGTTTCTGTGAGTTAATGCATATGCAGAGGAGAGCACAGCTCAGAAACTTTAGACAGGGATCCCTTATCTCTGGTTCCAATCTCTGTTGGCAACAACTTTAAGAAATTAGGAGTTAAATGTAGGTTCTTCACAAAGTGCAATGGCATAAAGCTGGAGCCCAGCTGTTCCTGGCAAGCACATATCTCCAGGACAGGGCCACGGGTGTACAGATTATCCGGGGTACCACGGCCCCCAATGCCTCATTACCGCTCCTTATTTTATTACAGTTTCATTCATTTATTTATTCGTTCATTGCAGGCTCAGTAATTGAATTGTGATCATTCATATGGCTGAGATACCCGCCACCCCCTCTCAACACAATCCCCAAGGATGGGAAACCGGAAACAGTTCTGAACTTTTGGAAGGCGGGAGGGAGTGACCCTCCCGGCCGTATTTATTAAAATATGAAACAAAAATCAAAACATTAAAATAACAGTTTCATATTATGTACAACTAGCAGCCCGCCCCAGCGTTGCCTGGGGCAGAAAGGGGCTGGGGGCAGCTTTTGATGCTTGCGTGCACTAAGGGCTCCCGCCGTCCCTCTGTGCACACCCGCTCCCGCCCCCCTCCCGCCCTGACTCCCTCCCGCCCGACTCCTCCCGCCCGTCCCTCTGTGCACACCCGCTCCCGCCCAGACCCCCTCCCGCCCGACTGCCTCCCGCCCTGACTCCAATGTGCCTTTACCTTATCTGAGCTGCCGCTCCTTTCCGCGCTCCTCACTTCGCCGCCGCTCCATGTCCGCCGCTCCATGTCCGCCGCTCCTCTTCGTAATGACGCACCTGAGAAGCCGCTTCTCCCCGCGCTCCTCACTTCACCGCCGCTCCATGTCCGCCGCTCCTCCTCGTCATCACGCATGTCGCGTCCAGCGCTACGTCGCGGCCAGCGCAACGTCGCGGCCGGCGCTACTTTCAGGGCACTACTTTTTTTTTTAAAGTTATATTTTTAAATTTACGTTTTATTTTTATTTTCTATAGCCTATGTCCATCTGCACACCCTGACAATTTCTACAATGTATCGGGTGTGTGGATTGGCGATGTGGTTCCCGAGTTTACCTGGCTCAAAGGTGTGTGTTCTCTCTTTATAATAGTAGTATAGATTTCATTTCCACATTACGATGTTTTGGCTAACCTTAACATATTTCTAATACAAAGGTTCTCCTAGCCGAAACTAACATCCTACAAATACATTTTTAACTTGAAATTGTACATCCTAACGTTAAGGGCCAACGGCAAGGTCGTAACCGGTGTCAGATCCCTAAACCAGAATTACCCCCTCACTTGCGAGGGGCGACCGCACAGAGGGCTGTACCTCATGTGCACATACCAATTTCCCTTGACTTGACGGGGGCCCTAATTAACTCGACGCCATTTTCTGGTCGTCCGAGGACTCGTGTGAGGTGTCTAGAAGGTAGCGTAAACCCCCCTCCCCACCCCACACAACTTACCACATCTGCCGTCGCAGATGTCCTGGCCCCGGGAAATTCCCAGGAGGGGCCCGTAGCCCCTCCTATCCAGGGAGGGGCCTTGACCGCCTTCCCTTTCCTTTCGGCGTCCCATCCTTAGAAGGGACCGCCTCCCCGTTGAGGGGCCAATGGCCACCTCCCCCCGGGCGCTCCCATCCGTAATGGGTGACGCCCCCACCATAGGGATCTTCCAATTACTGCTCACCGATCATGACCTTACCGCCCGACCAAAATAAATACGACATTAACTAGCAATACTAAATTAAAAAACACTCACTGCTTCAAAACATCACTGATCAACACTGGTGCAAAATACTTTATTCGAAAAACATACTGTCAGGAATCATCCACTTTATTGCATATTAAAACAACACTTTAATCACAACAACCTGTTAGAAATAAAGTTACCACATCACAACTTTATTGCCGAAACCACTTGCTGTCTCCAGGGGCCGGTGGGTGGGTCAAAATTGGCTCTTCGTTCCGTCTCGAGCTCACGTGCAGCGGGGAGGTGCAGCTTCAGAGCACAGGAACAAGAGGATGCTTCCTTGGCTTGTTGCTCCTTTTATCCTTCTTCGGGCGGGCGTAAACCCGCCCCCGCCCGCCTCCGGGGGCGTGGCTGGCGGCTTCAGTGTCTAGGACAACCCACTCTAGGGCGGGAAAAAGCGCGCCCCGGCTACGCCGCTTCGGGCATACCAGTCGAGACTCGCCTCCCGTCCAAGATGGCTTCCCTGGGGGATCGGGGTACTCCACCATACGTTCGGGGGGACCGAGTGGTCGCCCCTTTCCATATGGCTGAGATACCCGCCACCCCCTCTCAACACAATCCCCAAGGATGGGAAACCGGAAACAGTTCTGAACTTTTGGAAGGCGGGAGGGAGTGACCCTCCCGGCCGTATTTATTAAAATATGAAACAAAAATCAAAACATTAAAATAACAGTTTCATATTATGTACAATTTCATTTCCACATTAAGATGTTTTGGCTAACCTTAACATATTTCTAATACAAAGGTTCTCCTAGCCGAAACTAACATCCTACAAATACATTTTTAACTTGAAATTGTACATCCTAACGTTAAGGGCCAACGGCAAGGTCGTAACCGGTGTCAGATCCCTAAACCAGAATTACCCCCTCACTTGCGAGGGGCGACCGCACAGAGGGCTGTACCTCATGTGCACATACCAATTTCCCTTGACTTGACGGGGGCCCCAATTAACTCGACGTCATTTTCTGGTCGTCCGAGGACTCGTGTGAGGTGTCTAGAAGGTAGCGTAAACCCCCCTGCCCACCCCACACAACTTACCACATCTGCCATCGCAGATGTCCTGGCCCCGGTAAATTCCCAGGAGGGGCCCGTAGCCCCTCCTATCCAGGGAGGGGCCTTGACCGCCTTCCCTTTCCTTTCGGCGTCCCATCCTTAGAAGGGACCGCCTCCCCGTTGAGGGGCCAATGGCCACCTCCCCCCGGGCGCTCCCATCCGTAATGGGTGACGCCCCCACCATAGGGATCTTCCAATTACTGCTCACCGATCATGACCTTACCGCCACAGGCCAGATAGTTGACCGGCTATCCGGACCCCCCACAAAACTCCTGCCTAAAGGTCATGCTGTAAACTCTTTAGCCAAGCTATGAGATCTCACCCACCGGAACCTGTGGGGGAACAGAAGATGGTGCCTTCGCCGCCTCTCTAGATTCTCGCAATTGCCTCATTACTGCCCTGGCGTCGTCCGCTGTGGTGCCCTCACTATCTTTCCCCAACCACGCTGCCAGTTGTGCAGCCAACTCGGGAGGCATATCCTCCCCGTTCACAGGGGTGACTACAACGGGGATCGGTTGCCCCTCCTTTGGAACCGGGATTGGCTCCTCGATCGGTGTATCGGGAACCGGGGCCTCTCCCCCAGATGCCCCTCTCTTGGACCTCTTGCCTCTCCCGCTGGGGACTACTCCCGGCAATGCTGGTCCGACGACTCGCTTCGGGCCTCCTACCCCGTTCATTGCCGCCATCTGCTTCTTCATCTCGGCCATGTCCTTTACGAGCATGCGGAGCATCTGATCGGTACCGACCCGCTTTCCGACCTTCTTGCCCGGCATTCTCCAACGAAGATATCTGAAAGAACAAGAACAAAATTACAACACTCAAAATTGGCTCTTCGTTCCGTCTCGAGCTCACATGCAGCGGGGAGGTGCAGCTTCAGAGCACAGGAACAAGAGGATGCTTCCTTGGCTTGTTGCTCCTTTTATCCTTCTTCGGGCGGGCGTAAACCCGCCCCCGCCCGCCTCCGGGGGCGTGGCTGGCGGCTTCAGTGTCTAGGACAACCCACTCTAGGGCGGGAAAAAGCGCGCCCCGGCTACGCCGCTTCGGGCATACCAGTCGAGACTCGCCTCCCGCCCAAGATGGCTTCCCGGGGGGATCGGGGTACTCCACCATACGTTCGGGGGGACCGAGTGGTCGCCCCTTTCCATTCATCCCACCCCTCTCTCTTACTTAAGGCGCATAGAGGTAAATCCGTTCACCCCTTTACCTGTGGAGGATGGAACATGCATGTTCATGGAAATATGTGTTTTGTCAGCAAAGGGAGGTGGGAATGATGCAGCTCAAAGGCATGTCCTGAAGGGTGGTGAGGAGGGAGATAAGGGATGGAGGAGATTGTGGACAGTGATGGTTCCTCCTAAAGGGCGAATGAGCGTCGCCCCGCCTGCTGCGAGCGCAGAGGTAAACACAGATTAATAAAATGGTCATTACCATTTTGTTAATCTGTGTGCTGCTGGCCCGCACTGTTGAAGCGTGAGGGTGGGGGCGGGGCAGATTCCAGCAGATTGCAGGATGACTGCTGTCACAGCCGGTGCTCAGTGCACATAGCAAACGACCTATCCAACATGCACTCTTCAGACACAGCAATCCCGGTGCTGTAAAACAGCCAGGGGTTTGCAGGCACAGGCCCCTAGCCTCAAAATGAGCACTGGGTTAGCCAGCTCCAACCAATCTTGGAGGTGCTCTCTTGCTGAAAAGAGCATGAGAGCAGGTCCAGCAATGGGTGGATTTTTGCGTGCAGGAAGTCAACCACCTTTCTTCCCTTTCCAGCTCATCTATCCCAGGAGAGAAGAGACATGGATGGAGTGACATCAGCATCTTTGTGAACATGTACAATCTGATTCTTTCAGTTTTTTTATTCAGCTGTGCCTCATCCATGCTCACCTCTGTCCTGTTTTCAGCCTGGCTCTATCCTTGACACCACACCTGCATAAACATTAGGTAACGAATCTAAATTAAGACATTGTAGGCTGCGTAAATATACAAAGTCAGCACAAAAGAACAGCTGATGAATGTACTTAGTTCTTTAAACATGTAAAGCCTTAGATAAAGTTTGTTCAGATAGCCTAGCTTGTTGTGCAGTTTCAGTTACACAAGACGCCAAGGTTGTTGATTCTTACCGATTGTCTCATTTGTGTGTTCTTCCCAGAGCTCTTTTTACCTCTGGGCATTCCTTGTGTGTGATCTTTGCTATAAAACCCATGTAACCATTGAGACCCATTCATGAATGATTAATAAATGACCTATGGTTTGACTTTGCTCCAGTGTCGATTCCTCCTTGCTTGATAAGAACCGTGGCAAAAGTGGTGACCTTGCACCAGCAGTTTAAATGAATCTGCTCCACAAATTGGCGTCCGAACGCGGAGCCCCATCAAAGGCTTGCAGTCGGACCAGTGGAAGAGATCGTGTCGGTAAGGTGAACTACGCTGAGGGGCGCCCCACCTGAAGAGACTAGTGTTGCTCATGGTCCAAGGTGATTTTTTAGCGCTCCGACTCTGATCTTCCTGGCGGCTGCTGGCCTTGACTGGGGCCTTGGGACGTTCATTTTTTTGGGGAATCAGGGAGGATCGACAGGTGGGAGTTGAAGACTACACATAAGTTAAATCTGTATTGAACTGGGTCATTTGGTTAGAAGTTGACTTGGTATTTGGAACCTGTTTTTATCTTGGTATATGGAATCTATTTTTGACCTGGTATTTGAAGCTTGCCATGTGTTTTGATCTTAAAAAATTCTTACAGGTAATGTGAGAATATTTTTTATTTCTCTCTGTTTATAAGGTTTTTTAAATCTTATATAACATGCCTGTGTATAGCACCCTTTGGAAGTTTTGTTGTTGCTGCTGCGATAAGCAGAGAGTTTTGGAAGCAAGTCAGCCGGCGCCACCAGAAGGTACGCCGAATTTTGAGATGTACATCAAATATGGTATTTGTCCCATCATGAATAGTACATTATGGAACAAATATACAAAAGGGGATCCCCAGTTGCAATGGCCACTAGAGGGAACCATGGACCCTCACAAACTAAAGTATTTAAAGAAACAATTGTTTTAAACCCGTTGGACGCTCATGACAGCTCGTCATGAGCCACGGTACTCGTGTGCTCATGACGAGCTGAGCTCGTCATAATGGTCCAAACGCTAGCACGAGGGGCTAATTCCCCCGCTGTGCTGAACCTTCAATGAAAACGGGAGTGGCAGTGACGAGCTCAGCTCGTCATGAGCACACTGCCACCGTGGCTCATGACGAGCTCAGCTCGTCACGAGCACCGGGGCGCTGTGCGCACCCTTCGCCCCCAGCACAGCGGGGGAATTAGCCCTGCTGCCAACGGGTTAAAGAAAGTTAGGCCAGCTATGTTTGACAGTTTACGTATATGGAGGAAAGAAGTGGAGGAGCGGCACCTCAAGGCAGAGAAGGTACAAAGGAAACAGGAAACGAAAACAGAGTGTCAGAAGTATAAGGAATTAAAGGATTAGGAAGTTCAGGAGAAAAAGGAATGTTTAGATAGAGAGCATAGATTATTAACATCTAAATAATATATAGTTAGACCAACAGTATCAGTTCAGGTCCACCATGAAGATGTGGGCTCAATATTGATGGCTTATTAATTGAACGGCCCCCGCCCAATATGTACCCTTGACACCTCTTCCCCCTGGACCATCAAATGTCACCCCCCTTTTACCCCTGGCTCCCCCTCCTTTGCCTGCGGTTGTCCAGCTCCCTATTTTCCAACCAGTACAAGTACATTCCTTACCCTCTCTAACCCAGGCCACTGTGCCCTCAACCCAGGCCTCAGCGCCTCCACCTCAGGCCACTGCCCCTGAAATGACGGATGAATCCGTACCTCCTGTATCTGTCTTGACTCCTCGGGTTCTTCGTTCTGCTGTACCCCAGTTTCGTCAGGATGCAATAAGATTGATGGTATTACATTGGTTGAGTGATCTAGAAATGGAAGTTGAAGAAATGCTAGATCAGCTACAGGATTTCTTTGAGGGCGAGCTTCTTTGTCTCTTAAATAAGCTTTCTCATCAACTTATGGTTCAATGGGAGGTGATTACAGGACAAAATGGCCCAGATGATGTTAGAGCTATTAATCAACAGTGTCAGATAGGGACCTTCCCTGAAAATAGAATTAATACTGTCATTGCAACGATAATTGGATACCGAAATGCACTCTCTTCCTCTCCCCGAATAAGACCTATGAGGGAAGCTGCGCCACAGTTCATTCCTGGAAGAGGGAATGCAGATAATGTTGATGCTAGAGCCCATCTTTTGTATAACTGGATATATATATATATACGCCCTGGAAAAGGACCAATGTACTTACTTTAAAAGCTTCGTTACCAGACATACGAAAAAATCCTAGAGGATTTTATGATGATGTACAGGCAGCCAGTGATTCTTGTATCATGACTTTAGCAGATATTGATATGTTTTTTGGTGGGATCTTGCCACCAGATATGTGGCGACTTACACGGAAACATGATCATGCTGTTGATTTGGGAGGATATTGGGCTGCCATAATAGCAGCTGATAGAGATAGGAAACCTTTTCAGAAAACTAGTCAGCTCAAACTGGATCTGCTTGGTAACATACTTACATTAAAACAATGGTTCCAGGCAGGAAAATAGATTGGGCACTCCTTACTGCTTGTAAACAAAACAGGGAGGGCCATCCCTGATTTCTTTGCTCGCTTTGAGGAAGTGTTCCATGATTTTAGTGGGCAAGATACATCTACACCTACGGGTGCACATTTATTTGTAGATAGATTTGTGGGGAATTTGCTTCCTGAGATATCAGTTTGTTTAAAGAATTCTGAGAGCACATGGGCTTCAGTAACCCCGAAAGCTATATTAGATATGGCTCAGTATTATCAGAATCAGGTGACCACTGAGCAAGAACGAAAAGAAGGAAAATTAAAAGAATTAAAAACTAAGGTAATGATGGTTCAAGCCTTTGGACTTCAAAGTTGAAGCTGTGGTCAAAATTGTGGTCAAAATGATAGACAAGCACCTCCAGTAGGGCCACCGCGTAGACAAACTAAACTAGGACTGGATCAATGTGCTTATTGCAAGGAGAAAGGACATTGGCGTTCTGAATGTCCTGTTTTAGCTGCTGGTGGGAGAGAAAGGAGACAAGTGAATAGTAATCAGGGGACTTCAGCCCCCTGACAGCAGCCACAGCAGGTTCAAGCTCCAGAGAGAACTAGGTCAGGAAATTAATTTGATCAACTAAATGATCACTATTCTATGGAGGATTGGGAATTAGAGGAAACTGTGGGAACACATTTTGCCTAGGACAGCGTAGGACAAGGAGGACCAGTTGAGATACCTGTAAATCAGTCAGGGCCCTATATAACAGCCACCATACTTGGGCAGGATCAGACATTTATTGTGGATACAGGGGCGACACATAGTGTGATAGCTCAGAAACTGGTCCCTGGAACACCCTTGTCTGGCCAAATGATCACATCAATAGGGGTTGATGGAACACCAAATCCTAGCCCTGTGTCCCAAAAACTACCTTTGCAGGTTGAGAATTTCATCATACAGCACCTTTTTTACTTCCCCCACATGCTCTAGATAATCTGATGGGACTTGATCTTTTGAAATATTTCCATGCTACTATACATTGTTCCCCTTCTAGAGTACGTGTCATTTTTGGGGAAAAGACATTGCCTAAACAATACAATTTTTCCTCATGTTCGGATCTTGATTCTGTCCCTTCATGTGTTTGGGCTACTGCTGACACAGATGTGGGTAGAATGGACATTTCCCCAGTACATATACAGGTCCAATAGGATGCTACCTTACAAATAGTCCTACAATATAAAATATCAAAAGAAGGTGAGGATGCATTGATATCTATCATTGATAACATGATAAGTACAGGAGTTGATGAGGAAGTTTCCTCTAATGTATGCAATAGCCCCATTCTAAAACAGGGCGCTGGAACAGGGGATAGGATATACAGATTTGTGATCTATTTGAGAGAGGTCAACAAAATAGTGATCCCTCAATATTCTGTCGTCTCAGATATTACAACTTTGTTGACATTAATCCTACCTACAGCAACTATATTCTCTGTTATCGACCTCAAAAATGCCCTTTTCTCTATTTCTATACATGAAAACAGTAGATATCTTTTTTGGGTTTTCATTACGAGGTCGCTCACTTAGATTTTGTAGGGCTCCACAAGGCTATACAGAAAGACCTAGCATTTACTGTCAGGCACTTAAGCGACAGTTGGATGAACTTCTTTTGCCACCAGGAGTTACAATTGTGCAATATGTCGATGACATTTTGCTAGCCGCAGACACAGTTGAGCATTGTAAAGAGGCCACTCTCCCTCTCTTGCATCACCTTGCTGTTAAGGGACATAAAGTCTCTAAGAATAAGCTGCAATATTGTCAGTGTGAGGTTACTTATTTACCTCTTGACTAAGGAAGGTCGCACTCTGACTAAAGACAGGATTCAAACTATCCTAAAATTTCCTATTTCAAGTACAGAAGAAGAAGTCAGGGCAGTTATTGGTATTACTTCCTACTGTAAATAGTGGATCCCGAACTTCTCACTTATTATCAAACCACTTTTGTCCCTTGTTTCTAAAGACACTCCCTCTCCTCTACCATGGACATTGTAATGTCAGCTTTGTGTATCCCTTTGTTCTGCTCCAGTGTTAGGCACTACAGACTATGCAAAGCCTTTCATATTATATGTACATGAGAGAGAAGGATGTGCATTGTCAGTTTTGACATAGCCATATGGTAATAAGTATCGTCCATATGCCTATTTCTCAGCTGTATTAGACCCAGTGGCCAGGGGACCTCCAGGTTGTCTCAGAGTAGTTGCTACCACAGCGATTTCTATACGGCAATCTGAGGCAATAGTGTTGAGTAACAAGCTTATGGTCATGGTACCACATTCTGTGGATGCACTCCTGAATCAGACTAAGACAGACTAAGGCTTCTTGTGCAGGGTCTGATCCTTTCCAGGTTGGATTACAGCAACGCTTTATACTTGGGTGCTCCAGAAGCCACTATAAATGAACTACAACATATTTAGAACTCGGCAGCAAGACTGCTAACTGGATCCTCAACCAAGCTATCAACCAAACCCGCCCTCAGATCCCTCCATTGGCTGCCAATAAGGGAGAGAATCAAATTCAAATCCCTGTGCATTATGCACAAATCCTTACAGGGCAAGGCCGCCCCCATCCTAAGAAGCTTGGTCATCCCCTATAAAGCCAATAGGGCACTCAGATCTGACCACCTGTACCTCGCTAATGTCCCCAGAGTAAAGAAGGCTCGAACATGAGGACGTCGCTTCTCCGTTAAAGGCCACAAAACCTTGGAACTCCCTTCCTCTCAAGATTCGTATTGAACCTAGTCTCCAGAAGTTTCGCAAGCTTCTGAAAACCTTCCTCTTCCCTTAAAGGTTTTCCTCTGTTCCGCTAGCTCTGGTTTAATCTCTCCTCTTAGCGCTGGGACACTTACAGGTAACCATGTGCTTTATAAATCCTATTCCATTCCATTCCATCCCACTTGACTAGCGCTAGACTCACAGGATACGAACGTATGCTTTTTGGCACCTCATATCACACTTAAAAGATATTTGACATTGAACCCAGCTACATTGTTACCTTTGCCAGTGGAATAAGCTCATGATTTGCACAACTGTATTTTCCTAACAGAAGAACAAACTAAGGGAAGTATAGATCTAAAAGATACCCCTTTGTTAGACCCTGTAGTGAACTATGGGTGGACGGCTCTTGTTTAAGACTACCTGATGGCACCATCTCTGCATCCTAAGCCATAACTACATTACAGACTGTGGTGGAAACAGCCCGTATCCCACAAAAATCTGCCCAAGCAGCTGAACTCATTGCGCTCTTGAGGGCTTGTGAATTCAGTCAGGGATTAAGAGTGAATATTTATACGGACAGTCAGTATTCATTTGGTGTGGCACACAACTCTAGCAAGCTCTGGAAGGAACGGGGACTCCTAACCTCCCATGGTTCTAAAATACAACATGGCGAATTGGTAAACAGTCTTCTTACTGCATTGACATTGCCAAAGAGTGTAGCCATCATCAAATGTAGTGTCCACAAGAAAGTTACAGATAAGGTGGGACACGGAAATGCTTTTGCGGACGAAGTTACATGAGAAACTGCAAGTGCACTAATGAGTAAAATGTATGTGTTACGGTCCCAAGCTGAAAGATGGAAAAAACATGTACACCGAGATTAAGGACATACAGCAGTCAGCCACTGAACAAGAAAGGGCAGAATGGCAAAAGGAAGGAGAGTTAGATGATGAAGGATGCTGGAGATCCAAAGATGTGTCAAAATAGAAATTGCCCTATGCCCATGTATTGCCCTTTGTGACTATGGCTCATAGACCTGCTCACGTTAGTGCTAATAACATTGTTTCCCAATTAGATCCAGTCTGGGATAATCCGCTCATTCGGAAAATGGCTGAGCATTTGGGTAAAAATTGTGGGGCATATTACCAAGCAATAGCGATAATTATCGCTATTGCTTGGTTAGCGTGAAAACAATTATAACCGAGCTGCAGCGATTTTTATCGCAGATAAACCTTGGTATTACCAAGGTTTATCGCAAAGGTGATAAAAATCGGCCGCAATGCATGAATATCACTGAAAAGTCAGCGGTATTCATGCATTAGCGAGCTAATGCTCTTAGCCATGTTATCCACCTCCCATTGGATAACATGGCTAAGAACTGCTCAGGGCAGGTGTTAGCTTTTGGAGATATTCGCGCTTAGCGCAAATATCTCCAAAAGTTGGTAATAGGAGATAGCGATGTTAGCGACTGTTTCCCGTCGCTAACATCTTGGCACGCCCATTTTGCATGTCATTAGTTATAAATATCACTGACATGCAAAGTGGGGCCCAAGATGGTCTCTATCTCCTACTAAACTGGTGTTAGCGACAGCTAGGTAATAGGGAGAAATTTTATCTCCGCTTTCTTAGCTTTTAATGCCAAAAAAGCGGTGATAAACCCCCTTGATAATATGCCCCTGTATGATCTGCTTACAGCACAATCCTGGGAAGAGAGTATCAACCCCTACTGGTGGATTTTCTTCACCCCAGGTTCATTTTGAAGCCCTCCAAATGGACTACATACAATTAGAGCACTGTAACAACCTAAAGTATGTACTAGTTGTGGTTTGCTCCTTCAGTAAATGGGTAGAAGCCTATCCTATCAAAGACAACACAGTCTTGACAACAGCTTAAATTCTGTTAAAGGAGTTCTTCCCCCGTTTTATGGTATGTAGAGTTTTATGGAGTGACAATGGTCCCACTTTACTAACCCGATAATAGAGTACTTTATGAAAGAATTAGGGCTAAAGCAAACATTTCATGCTGCTAATTATCCCCAGGCAGCGGGTTTGGTAGAAGGGTACAATGCCACTTTGAAACAAAAATTAGCGAAAATACAAGCAACAACGGGCCTTATTTGGCCAGATGCCTTGCCGCTACCCTTGTTATCTGTTCGTTCCATCCCACACAGCAAGATTGGACTTTCTCCCTACAAGATTGTTTTTGGTAGGTACCCTGTTTTGAGTGATTATCTTACAAACTTGACTGAAAAACTGTTTCTGATTCATCAGCAGATGCGTGAAGCTATTCCAGACATGGTCTCTAACCCGGTGACTTTATCTTAGTCAAGAACTTCTAGCGTTCTAAGAATCTGGAACCTCATTGGAAAAACTTCGAGCAAGTTCTGCTGGCAACCTGAACTGCTGTCCGTGTCACCAACAGACATCACTGGATTCATGGAACATACTGCAATTGAATCCCAGCAACTGTTCTCCAGCCAAAAGGCAGAAACGATCTGAAAGATATCTTACAGACTCAGAAAAAAGTTGCTTCTCTGAATGAAGATACTTTTTTTTCCTGACCAAACTAAGCTTTCAGTAACAAGGTACAATCTACGACCAAGGAAGGGAAGGAGCAGATAGAGATACCGGAGGACCAATTTCAATTAGTGGAACAGTTCGGCTGCGACACGGTAGGATCACAGAATCGGCTGAACTAGGTTCAGAGGGTGTTGTGATACGTGTTCAGTGTTGCCTGGATCTCTCTCCCACCTGTGGTTGTATCAATACCAAGAAGGAGAAATGCAGAAATTGGGATGTAAGTTGCAGTTGCGAAACAAAGACAAGACTCTGTGTATGGTGACTCTGATCATACTATTGATAATATTGGCAGCAGTTATTTGGACAGTGGAGAAAATGATTTGAACCCTATTGCCCGCTACTACTCCTGTCCCCACAGAACATTTCTATTTTTATCTTCCCTACCATGAAAAAAAAACACTGAATGTCCTACCTCAATAATTCTTTTATACAAATGCTACATCATACGCACAAAGCTACGAACACTACCAACTGCTGGAATGATGCCAGCTCATCAGAAGAAGGGAGGAAGACCTTTTATTCCCTTGCAATTCTCACATAATGGCACCTGTAGAGCCTGGTTTGCATTGTTGTTGGCCTCTGAAATTAGTGAAAAGGTTTTTGCCGATGTAGGAAGACTCAATGCCCAGATCAACAGGGTTTGTTACCCCGATGAATAAAGAGATCCTAAGCCAACGGAACTGTATGGGAAATGGAGGAACATCGCAGAGGAAATTCCTCCATAAGATATGTCTTCTCAAAACACCTGAACAGCCAAGGGTGATGGACCTCCTGTTATCGTTGTAACTAGAGCCCGAGCAGAACATTGTGTGAGCAGCATTGGCAGTTTTCTGTGGGAAAAAGTTACTGTACCACTGTTTTAAATACTACTGGAACAAACAATAGCACTTTTCTGTCTTCCCATAACACTTACTTCATTTGTGGAAACAAGGGCTACTATTATCTACCAGTCAGTTGCTCCGGTATCTGTTTTGTGTCCTTTTTGCTTCTCTCTGTGTTCTTAGCACCTGCCTCCTATCATAAAGACCAGAAATTGTTTAATGACATTTCTTTAAATAGATTCAAAAGGACCATAAATAGTGATGAAGTAGATCAGACTGATACAGCCTTACAGCAATACGTTGATTTTAATTTGGGACTCTTTTTTTTGTTGGTGCAGCCCTAAACAGTAGAAAGGTGAGACGCCTAACCCGAGTAGTAGAAGCAGTAACTAATAAGACAGCAATGGCTTACAGAAGAGCTCCAAATTACAAGAATTGTAACTCTTCAGAATAGAATGGTACTTGAAGTAGTGCTCGCCGATCGTGGTGGAGCATGCCGCATCATCGGTAGTAGCTGTTGCGTGTTCATACCTGACCACGCCCCTTCAGTCTATAACGCCATTTCCAAATTAAATAAAATAGCTGCGGAAATACATCAAGACTAAGGAACGTGGTCCTGATCCGAGTGTTTACAGGGGCTTATCTCCACTTGGGGTTGGAAATTATTAATGGGAATAGTAATCACAGGAGCCATCTTTCTCACTTGCTGCTGTTGCATTCAATGTGTTCCTATGATATGCACCACTTGTATAAATGTTTGCAGTAGTATTAAACCTTCCCTGGTCAGTGTTCATGAACTGAATCGAGAAATGATGTTGCAACTTGAAATAGATAAACTAATGAATATTAGTATACGAAACTAACACATGTACTTTCTAAAATAGATTCAGCACAGATGAAAAGGAAGGACTGTGAAAATGTGAAATCTGATCTTTCATTTTTTAATTCAGCTGTGCCTCATCCATGCTCACCTCTGTCCTGTTTTCAGCTTGGCTCTATCCTTGACACCACACCGGCATAAACATTAGGTAACGAATCTAAATTGAGACATTGTAGGCTGCGTAAACATGCAAAGTCAGCACAAAAGAATAGCTGATGTCTGCACTGAGATCTTAAAACAATGATAAAACCTTAGATAACATTTGTTCTGATAGCCAATCTTGTTGTACATCTTCAGGATGCGACAGGTACACAAGACACAAAGGTTGTTGATTCTTACCGATTGTCTAATTTGTGTGTTCTTCCCAGAGCTCTATTTACCTCTGGGCATTCCTTGTCTGTGATCTTTGCTATAAAAACCCTTGTAACCATCGTTCAGTGTGCTCTCTCCTTGAGTATCTCCATGGTCTCGTTGGATGGAGACCCATTCATGAATGATTAATAAATGACCTATGGTTTGACTTCGCTCCAGTGTCGATTCCTCCTTGCTTGATAAGAACCCGTGGTAAGAGTGGTAACCCTGAACCAGCAGATTAAAATTAATCTGCTCCAATTCTTGGTGAGTTTTTTGGCATTGCGCCGTGCCCAATCAATGTTTAATGTTGCCAGCTGCACCTGGTTGTGGAGCAGCCTGGAGTGGAGCTTGAGCGGAGAATCTGTTCTGTGGCTGTGAAAAAGCTCTTAGAAGTTATGTTATGTTATGTATTTGTTTAAGCGCAAACAGCTGCCCCAGCAACGAGGCGTCCCGGTGCTAGAAACTACTGAGGGGTCAGGGGAGAAAGAAGATGGCCTAGGGCAGTGGGAACAGATGAGTTTTAATACCGTCCGGAAAGCGGACAGGTTTTCTAAGGAACGAATGTTAAATGGCAGGGAGTTCCAAAGTTTTGCTCCCAGAACTTTGAAAGAGCGGCCGCCAATACGGCATAGCTTAGTCCGAGGAACTGTCACAAGGTGCTGACCTAAGGAGCGCAAATTGCGTTGAGGGGCATAAGGTACTAAGAGCGGGCGTAGAAGTTCGGGACATTCTGATTTAAGGATTTTAAAAGCAATGGTGAGGGTCTTAAATTGAATACGAGATTCAATAGGTAACCAATGTAGTCTTTGAATAGTAGCTCTGACGGAACACCTGCGGGGTAGGCCCACCACCGCTCTCGCCGCTGAGTTCTGTACACGTTGCAGCCGCACTATCTCTGCTTTATTGGCGCCTAGAAATAGGACACTAGCATAGTCCAACCGGGAGAGAATGATGGATTGAACAATAAGCTGACGAGTTTTGGAATCAAAGAAACCAAGTATCCGGTTGAGACTCCTCAGCAGGCCCACACAAGTAGCTGCCACTTTCTTTGTGTGGGTCTGAAAACTGAGCGCGGAGTCCAGCCAGACGCCCAAGTTTTTCACCAGAGATTTTGGTGGAGGAATGGGGTCCAGCAGGGAGGGTCACCAGTGTTCACTCCAGTAGCTGGAGTTTTTTCCGAGGAGCAGCACCTCCGTTTTACCTGCGTTCAGCTGCAGGCAGTTGTCTGTCATCCACTGGGCAACTGCAGCCAGACCATCCCTAAATCTCGTGGCCGAGATGGAGGGGCCCTCAGTGAGAGTGATGACCAGCTGCGTGTCGTCAGCGTACGACACCAGCGTAAGGTCCCACTCTTTGGCCACTCCCGAAAGAGGCAGTACATCATGGTTAGCAGGGGAGAGCTCTTTTTCACTTGAGATCATTCCAAAGATGTTTCCTGAGTTGCCCTCATGTGGTAAGAATCATGTTTTCATACCATGTCATGCAGTCTCAGTATGAAGGTAAGAGATGTGTTCTGCAACCTGTAGAAAATTCAATCCTTTGTAAATTGAATGTATCTTTTTCTTACTCTGCATAGACCTAAAACAAAAGCAATCTACAGATCTGAAAACTTCTTAGGTTTGGAAGCATCTGTGGCTCAGATAAAATACACTGCCTGTGGTCTGTGCAACCCTCCCAGAGGAAGCAGCCTATTTATTCATCAGCCCCAAAGACTATCTCTGCTCAGACCCCATGCTACCTCCCTAAACGAGAATTCTTCACAATAAAGAGTCAGACATCTATGAAACATTAGTGACAATAGAACTTTGGCATGAGTGGAAAACTAAGTATTAAACCCACACTGTACCGAGAACCTGGAGAGAGAAGTTGCTGATCTTCAAACTCAGGAAAAAAGAACAGAAGGGAATCATAAAAGATCTAATGCTGAAGGTTGAAGATCAAGAAAATAGAGCCAGACGAAATAACTTGCGTTTTCTTGGAATTTCCAAAGGCGCGGAGGGAAACAACCCAAGGGGCTTTATGATTACTCTCCTTAAAACTGCATTTCCGGAATTGCAATCTTGGGAAATGGACAGAGAGGTGCAACGTGCCCATGGCTTCCCCTTAACCCTCCCAAAGCGATCTCACACGCCACCACAATATCCAAGGGCAATCCTGGTACATTTCGGAAACTTTCTCCTGCGCGAAGCTATCTTCGATCTTGCTCGTCCCACACGGAAAAGGGAACACAAAGGCTTCATGTTCTTTGCTCGACCAGACTATGCCCATGCCATGGTGGAAAGAAGGTGGAGGCTGAGACAACTATTCACTCCCTTCGAGCAAATAGGCGCAACAGTCTTTCAACAAAACCCAGCTCGAATAAAAATAATTTTCAATGGAACAACACAAACCTTTGCTAGTGAAATTCAGGCTCAGGTATATTTAAAAGAAATCTCAGAATCAGGAAAACGTAAAGCGGAAAAACACTAAGAGCAACAAAAAACATAACTACTACTGTAAAAACCACCAGCGATAAGACCAGAAGTGAAAGACAAGAAAAGGATGGGGCTTTGCCCTGACGAGAGAGGGGGGGGGGAGGAGAAAACTGAGAAAAGGAGGGTGGGGAAATAATATATAACCCCTTCCATGCTCATGACGAGCTCAGCTCGTCATGCAGCACAGTGCTCGTGTGCTCATGACGAGCTGAGCTCGTCATGACCACACCCGTTTTTATTGCTGTCCAGCACAGCAGGGGAAACTCTCTAGCAGCGATGCGGATATTTATATAATCAAATATGACTTAATATATGGTTATGTACATAAGTATTGGGAAACTTGCATAAAAATTGATCACCGTCCTCCTCTTACTACTTAGCGGACACAGGGAAGGGGACACAGGGCGGGCTGAGGCACATCAACTACACTGACACCCACACCTGGGTTCCCCGGGATCCAGGAAGCCTCAATGGGTGGTAAGGGGTGGGTGGGAAGGGTGGGGGGGCGGAGGGAAGAACACAAAGGCACAACACAAGACGGGTAATCATAGATAGATCATGGTCAAAAGTAAAGGAAATGACACAACAATGGTATAAATCTTCAGATAGGCATCAAAGATATAGGATAATATATGGTTCAAGGATGAATCACAATTACGGAAGGAATGGCTAAGCTAAGGATTTTGATGACCAATATCTGTGGCCATAATGACCTGAAAAAAAGACAGAGGGTGGCAGTCAGTCTCAGGGCAATGGGCCCAAACATCATATGTATCCAGGAGACACATGTGGAAGAGTTGCAGCAACAACTTCTAAAAAACATGGGATACAGGCTTGTCATATCAACAACACAGGCAACCAAGACAAGGGGGTAGCCATTTTGGCGATCGGAGAGGGGCTTCAATTCATCAGGTCTGCAGCCGATAAGTTAGGGCGATGGGCAATTACAGAGTGTCGGTATGGCCAGGGGAAGAAAGCTACGATTTGCTCCATATATGGAACAATAACTGACGATCCAGACTTACCGGCATTGATATTAAATGAATTGGTGCACTGGCCGCCTCCTT
Organism: Lissotriton vulgaris; assembly: GCF_964263255.1. Classification (NCBI taxonomy): domain Eukaryota; kingdom Metazoa; phylum Chordata; class Amphibia; order Caudata; family Salamandridae; genus Lissotriton; species Lissotriton vulgaris. The sequence continues at coordinate 266,895,477 of NC_141686.1, forward strand.
TATTGTGTGTGGTGATTTTAACTTGAACTTATCCTCTGACTGGCAAATGGGGTCTGACGCAATATATAAACGAAGGAAACCAAAAGTATTTAGAATACTCCAAGAACTGTGCGCCACACATGGGCTAGGGAACTGTTGGTAAGCAAAATACCCTGACGATCCAGGTTATACATTTTTTTCCCACCCACACGCTAAAAAGGGCTAAGTTAAATTATATGTTCGTTTCTCACACTATTCTATCAAAATGCCTAAGAGATAGACTACCTCGAGTCTTATCCGATCATAATCCACTAATGCTGACCATTGACATCGAAGGGCCGCAACATAGTCAGAATTGTTGGACATTTGAGAGAGCTTTACTCCTAAATGAAAAATACTGTCAACATATAAATAAATGGATACCGGAGTTCCTCGAAGATAACATGGGTAGCGCACCTATCAATATAATTTGGGATACTCTAAAGGCAGGAATACGGGGCGAGACCCTAAGATTCTCACTCAATTTTAACCGCGAGGCAAAACTAAAAATAAAAAACATTACAAGGAAAGCTGGTAGAAGCAGAGGAAGATCTCATTAGGGCGGTACAAGAAGGGCGGAACGTCGAAGAGGCGTTGGGAATAGTGGCCATTGCAAAAAATAAAGTGGCAGAAATATTTACAAAAAAGGCAGTCGACAAAGCTATAGTGAACAGACAAAGAATATATGAACTTAGTGAACAAGTAGGGCATCACCTGGCAGTACGAGTGAGACAATAAAATATGGCAAACACAATCAAAGAAATTAACAATCCCAAAAAAGGACTCATACAAGACCCCGTAGAGATAAGAGCAGCGATTCACGACTATTACCAAGACCTATATATGGAATCTAATAAAAATCAAAATAAGATCGAAGAGTATATAAAACAGTCTATTATACCTCGACTTTCAGAGGAAGATCAAGAAAGCTTAGCAATAAGTCCGCAATGGGGGAAATTTTGCTATCAATTAATAGCTTAGCCACCGGAAAAGCAACCGGGTTGGAGGGGATACCAGTTGAATTTTACTCTAAATTCCATAAACCTCTGAAGGGTATCATAACAGCATTAATAACACATATTTTCTTGGGTGGACAACCACCAGGTTTATGGGCCAGGGCAAAAATTACTGTATTCCCGAAAAAGAACCCTGCAGAGCTGGGATCTTACCGCCCGATCACTTTGATAAATTGTGACTCTAAAATCTATTCAAAACTATTGGCTACCAGATTGGCGCAACTTATACACAAAATTAACTCACCACGCCAATATGGCTTCATTCCGGGACGATCCACCACTGACCATGTTCAGAGGGTCATCACACTCTTTGACATAACTGAGGTGGCAGGAGACCCTATGTCCCTGATACTATTAGACGCTGAGAAGGCTTTTGATAGGGTCTCCTGGCAGTACCTATGAACGGCTATGTCAGAGCGGGATCGGTGAACGATTTATTAAAGCCACTCGCATGTTATATACAAACCCCGAAGCGGTAGTCATGATAAATGGGGAGATGTCTGGGAAAATTAACATAACCAGAGGGACAAGACAGGGTTGTCCTTGCTCCCTCTTATTCTTTGCAATCTTTATTAACCCTTTTATTCTTAGATTAGAATCCAATCTGGCTATCCCACCAATTAAAACCGTAAATGGCGACACCAAGACCTTAGCCTATGAGGATGACATAGCTATAGTCACAAGAGATCCCAGGGAAACAGTGAAAGCTATGGTAGAAGAAGCCAGACAATTTGGGGAGGTATCAGGATATAATCTAAACCAGAGCAAAACCCAATTAGTTGTCAATAGCAAGGTTACGTACCAGGAAGACCGGATAGTTGGAAATGCCACGTACCTAGGAGTTAATATTACCTGCAACCTAGATAACCTGGTTAAAATCAACATGGAACCACTTATCAAACAAACGGAGAAAAACCTCCATAGATTAGATAATTTACACTTGACATTAGTGGGCCGATGCAATGTCATAAAAATGTTATTCTTTCCCAAATTTTTATACTTTTTTAGGACCATTTGTTTAGATTTCGTCCCACAAATATTTAAAGACATAGATTATTTATTTTCTTGATGTATATGGAGCTACAAAAGGCTGCGTAGAGAACTGAGATACATGACACTTCCAAAAGATAGAGGTGGCCTTGCACTACCCAACCTTAAAGTTTACTGGTGGGCCACGATACTAAAATATAGCAATGTATTGCTTAGCCCAAATAGGAACACCGAACTAGAGGGGGTGATCCCAACACCACAGGAACTTATCTTAGGCTACAAAGCTAGTGAACATCTTTGGCGATTAACATATAACTGTTATTTTAAAAAGGTGTGATTTAAAACTATTAAAATTGTATATCTGGTATGGAATAATATACAAAAGCTCCTGGGTATCGGGAGATTCTTCTATTATACAACTCTAGTGGGGAATAACAACCTCCCAGAGACCTTCAATGATACATGCATGAAAAGGTGGCAAAGGGCAGGGATTACCCGTTGTTGCAATTTCTACACCAGCACAGGGTTTAAGTCATTTGAGGAACTAAAAAGTGAATTTGGGCTAGACCGAAGAGACTTCTTTAAGTTCCTACAAATCAGAGACTTTTTAATGAAAAAAGGGTGAGATCAGACAGTTGAAATAATCAACCAAAGCATGACTGTTAAGATTGGAGTAATTTATGATAACCTGATGTCTTCATTATCGAATGATATGGCAAAATTCATGCCAAAATGGCAAGATAAACTGGATGTTCCGGAGGGGACAAGCGAGAGATCCTTCGAAGCATCCCAATCATGGTTAATGTCGGCTAACCTGCAAACCCAATATTACAAAACCTACTTTCAGCTATACTATACCCCAAATAAGATTGCCAAGTGTGGCACGGGTAGAAGTACGGAATGCCCGCGCTGTCTGCAGTCCGAGGCAGACATCGTACACATTTTTGCTACATGTGATACTTTGGGTACAGTTTGTAGGGAAATATCCACCTTTCTCTCTGAAATCTTTAGATCAAGAATTTAAATTACAACTGGAGAATTAATATTAGGGCTAGACGGAGATATTCACCCTAAAGGAATGCAAGGGCTTATATTTATCTTCACGGCAGTCTTGAGAATATGCTTGGCCGCAGCCTGGCTAGATCCCAATCCCCCCTCCTTCCAATAATGGCGGGCGAGATTCCGGGCCACATATAACCTAGAAATGGCTATCTACCGTAGTAAGGACAGGAGAAAACAAATGATGGGACTGGAAATCTGGGATCGCCTCACACGTTGGATACAAAATTTTGCTTCATAACTCAACTATGTCAAATCTTGTGAATATATATAGGAAATGTACAGTATTTGTGTCAAAGTATTCTAACAAAACGTCATATCACTAACCATGTACAAATATCTAGGACTTCATGCCTGGGGAGGAGGGGGGATAGCGGGGTGAGACTGTTCTCTTGGGATTGTATGTCAAACAGGGGTAACAAATATCTCAATAAAGACTTGTTTAAAAAAATAATAATAATAAACCCACACTGTACCAAAATCCAACTGGTCTGACCATTGCAAGCAAGTGCACAGGATTTTTTTAAAAATTATTTTGTACTGAAAGTATATGCCAGAAAACTAAAAACAAGAGAAAACGAACATATGATTCACATAAAAAATGGAAAAAAGCATTAAAAAGGAAAAACAATAAAAAAAAAAGAAAAAGTAAAGAAAAAAAGTGACAGAACTTAAAAGTAAAATAATGGCCCACCAGCCTTGGCACCGAAATGTACAACTTTTTTAGGTGGATGTGCACATATGTTCATGCAAAGGCCATCTCTCACAGTTTATGAGAGTGAATGGCGGAAGTGGAGCAACCCAATTGACACCTTATATGCTGAGGCGAACAGGAAAAAATATGAATGACATTTGAATTGACTGATGGATGCAGAGGGCTGACCAAGCCTTTTTTTATCTTTCTATCTAGCCATTCATCTGTCCATCTATCTATCTATCTATCTATCTATCTATCTATCTATCTATCTATCTATCTATCTATCTATCTATCTATCTATCTATTCATCCATCTATTTATCCACACACACGTATTTTTCCCTTAAAAAAAACACAGTTAAAGAGAAAAAATGATTATAATGCTAAAAACCACTGAAATTCACAAGTTATCATTAGGATAACTCTTCATAACTTGCACACCAGCCATGCAAGCCAAAACTAGTAAACATAGGCCCTCATTTACAAATCCATTTTACAGTCAGTAAGGCTCCGAATTGAATTGTTTAAGAAAAAAAGGAATTTCTTTATTTAAAAGCAATCACAGACATGGTGGTCTGCTGATCCAAGCAGACCACCATATCAATGAATTTAGCCAATTGTAATGGGTCGCAATGTATGACCTACCTCATGCATATTAATGAGCTATGCCGAATTGCGACCCACTACAAATCAGTATTTTGAGAACCAACCTATGAATGCCAATGGATTTGTTAGAAGTCGGTGCGCAAATTGCAACCACTTCTAACAAGTCCATTATGTGCATTCCATTTAAGCAATGGCAAATTGCGAATCGTTATTAATTGCAATTTACGATTCCTTAAATGGAATCTTTGTACATGAGGTCCCAAATGCATCACTCATGGTCTCACCCGTAAAGGAACAGATGCAGTTACGAACGTTTTAAATAATATTTTACAGGTGAGATCACATAACACATTAACCTCACCAGTATGTAAGAGACAACTATAAAGTAAGTATGGTATATTGGTTTGAGGATGTGTTCTGCTTTTGGGTGTTGTTATTTATTGGTATAGGCATTGTGGGATCATAACTATGACATTTTGTGCGTGAGTTATGTTTGTGTGGCTGTTGTGTGACTTGTGGATTGTAGTGTTCCAACCATAACCTACAACATTTTTAGTGGATTTTCGCTTTCAATTCATAAACATAAGAGCACTTTAACTGTTTTTTAAATGAATTTCTGACTTTTTCAAAAGCTACATTGAGGTGCTATAACTAAAGCAAAACGTAACTTGCCTTTATACTTTGTGTTTTTTTCAGTGACGTTTTGGGGAATTTGTGTTGTATACCTCATTTAACAGTTTTCTGTGGCCAATAGATGCAGGTGGTCAGTCCATCTGCACTCTGGCATGCACAATGGGGGTTGGCCATGGGGCCTTGCCATAGGCCAGGTGCTGTGCCCAGCCCACCACGAGTGGCCTTAGAGCCCATTCATTGATTACCATTGGTTAATTTTATTATCAGTCTCATTTGCTTGCTTCTTATTTGTTAGCTTGTGTAGGCTTCTTGTGTTTGTTCTGCCCCAGGAGCATGGCATGTTCCTTGTGTCTTTCCACTGCTCACTTTTGAGGTACTGCTCTTTTCATTTTATTAAACACTCTACAAGAGGGCCTTTGATTTCCAGCTGTCCTACTTTTGTACTATTTTCACCCCTCTGCCATGTTCAATGTTGCTCTCTCTTTCACCTGTGTGACTCTCCCCCGTCCCCGAACAAAAAACAAACAAAACTGTGCCACTGGAAATAAGCTTTACCCAACTGACAAGCCCCAATCAGGCTGAAACCGGTCTTGGGCTGTTTGAGTTCCGGTTTGTAGAGGGCCTGGCTTGGCAGTTCAGACTGGACTGTTCCTATTGGCGCAGGATCAAGGCTGATTTGCATATAGCTGGGTATAATCTGAGATGGCATGCTGAGCAAAATAATGATGGACTGGGATGCAGCCTCGTGGCTGGGATTAATTCAGACATTCCACCCATTGCTGTTGTTTACTTTACACAGGCAAACAACTCTCCTGCTCTTCAGCTGATCTCTTCAGTGTGACTTTACCTAACTGCACAAATGTAACCCCTTGCAGGCTGGTTTCAGCTAAATGAAACACACAAAGGAAAGGTGATGGGAGGCTGCTTGCAATAAGTCTAACTACTGACAATAACACGGGGTAGTACTACAACCTGTCCTTTTGCTCAAACGGGGGTTTAGCACCATGGAAAGTGCAATTAACAACCCCGGCATCCATATACTACTGAGTCCACATTTCTGGCGGCCATAAAACTTTGCCATAATTGTACAACATTGCCTGGAAAGTGTGATAGTTGCATTTGGAGTGATAATACACATCTCACCATCAGCATAAGGAGATCTGATGATAGATCTGAGAATCCAGAGATTTGTGGAATCCACATTGAATCCACATTGAACCCATATTGAATAGATGTCTTGATAAACGAAGGAGGAAAACAAACGAGTTGTCTCAAAGAGAATCACAAGATTATGAAAATGAGGACAAATTACCAGCAGAAAATAGACCTCACTACAAATGACCTGCCATTGCCTGGTGACTGTTGATTACCTAAGGCTTTCACAAGATATCTCAGACTTCGTCCCTTATCCACTGATAACACAACCTTGGTACCTTCAACCTCCAGACACTCAGAAGAAGACAGCCATGAGAGATCTCTTCTTCAATCTCTCGGTCTGATTCAGCCTCTACCTGGACATCCCTGGCCCTCAATACTCTTTGGCAACAGCCTTGACCTGATCTTCTAGGCCTCTGCCTCTCTCACTTGCCCAACACCCCTCCCGTTCATTTAGATATATGGCTATGCTTTACCCCTACTTTGGCATTTCTTGAGTTCTCCCTCTAGAACAATTCAAACTCTCTTCCATTCCACCCACATCCTTCAAGTATGTTCAGATTGATGCTCCTCAACATAGTTCGCTTTCCCTAAATCACAGCACAGCCAATGATGTTTCCTCCGTCCTTAACACTCTCAAAGCCCCTCTTGATGCAGTCTGTGAGATGTGCCTTCTGTCAAGCATGTCACTCAAACAGGATGGTCCTTAGTACTCTCAGCAGCTACATACTGCCAGATACACAGGGGGTTTATTTGCAAGAGTCCTGCGCTGCCTTAGCATTACTTTTATGATGCTCGGATAGTGCAGGCCTCTCAATCATATCTATGAGGCAACGCAAAGCCATTCTGCGTGGCTTTGCCGTGCCTTACTCTGCGTCAAAGAGGGGTTCTCTGGGTGCTACTGTGGGTGTTCCCACTCAACACCCATGGACTTTGACACCATCACTTAAACCTGGGCATCACCAATCACGTACACCTCCTCAGTGCAAGCTTAATGAGCAGAAATGTTTTAATTTCTCCTTGTTTTTTCCTCTTTCCACATGTGCTGTATTCTGCAGTATACAGTATGGGCCCGATTCACAGAATGAACTTAAGGCTCAATCCTAAACTTACTACTATTTTAGTATTCACAGAATGCACTCACTACTTCTGTGAATGCCAAAAGTAGTAAGTGCATTCTGTGAATACCAAAATAGTAGTAAGTTTAAGATTGAGTCTTAAGTTCATTCTGTGAATCGGGCCCAGAACGAGGAAACCGCCTATTATGATTGTTTTTGTGCAGAAAGGTGTCTCTTCCTGCACAAAAACAATCATGCTAACAATAAAGACACATGTGCACCACTGTGCAGGGGAGCCTGCATTGGCGATCGGCTGCAAATTGAGCGCCAACGTTGGCTGAGAGAACAGGTGGATTCAAGACAAACCAGCCTTGGTATTCCCCTCCTCGGCCTTCGACAGCACCGGCCACGGTCTTCTGAGCAAAACTTAGGGTACTGGCATTTTTTGTTTTAAAAATGAAAAACTGGCTGAGAAAGTCATGACATTTCCCTGACAGTTTTGAAATTTTGCCTCTGTGAACACAACAATCACATGTGCACTGGTGTGAGACTCACGGGCATAGCCCTGAGGTCAGAAGGGGTGCACAACATGCACCTCTTTAAACGAGTAACCCTGGGCAATGAACTATGCTCCGCTCTCGGATTAGGAAAAAAATCCGCTCAACCACGTAGCGTACAGTATTATACAAAGTGGTCACGGCAGTTAGAGCAAATTGTATATATATTTACAAAAACACACAACACACATGTAAATGTGGTCATTTGACAGTGTAAACAAATTGGCTAATAGTCAACATAAATCAGGGAAGAAAAGTAAAAAAGACACCAAACCAATAATTAAAAAAGTATGAAATTTCATTTAATTAATCCACCAAAAATCCATGTTTAAAAACAATTAATAAAATACAGAAATAATACACAGTAAATTTGTTAAAAACAACTAACTAATGCAGTATTCAATATATCCCATACAAATTTTTTTGTGTAACATAACATCTATTTTGTGGCAAACAGGTAGTATTGTTCGACGCGCGTTTCGGCGTTGTTTAGAACGCCTTCTTCAGGAACCACAATGTTATCAACAAAATAGGAAGTAGTAAATGCAGTGGATATAGCCCATATCGATCAAAGTCTTGAAGAAACAGTATAAGTTTCAGGACGGTCAGAGAATGACTTTTGTGATGTGGATGGCTTCTTATGCAACTAGCCTGGATAGATGATGTGTCTATCTAGCATGTAATGCCTCCATTTTCAGTTTCGGAAAAAACTGCTAGCTGTATTCTCGTGGCGTGAGTAATAAGGCCGGTAAATTAGGTGTTCGTAGATAAAATGGTATATCCGTCAGACGAGATTAAAAATGCAGGCTTCCTTCAGGGCGGTTCGTAATTCTCTCGCTAAAAGAGGAATGCCGCTTTCGGTATGTCAGAGGTGCCGTTAGCACTCGGAATAGGAAGGGTAATTCCTGTTCTCTCTTAACGGTATTGATATATCCGTTAACTGCAACCTGCGGGACCCGCGCTGAAACAGACTGCTGGCGTCCCGCAGCCGTTGTGTCATTTGATCCACTTCTGAATCCTTTGTATTTGTACAAAAATAATAATAGCCGATGCAGTACAAATCAAGGCATCTAACAATATGAGTCTTATATATGCTCAATGGTTCAGAATTGTAAAAGATCTTTTACATACAGTGCTCGAGGTGAAGTAGAAGGGAAAGGAGATGGGGATAAAGTGATTTTGTGCCGGTGAGGGACTCATATCTTTCCTCTCCAGTGCTGTGTGAAGCCTGGACAACAGCCAATGAGAAATCCCTCCAACACTGACCCAGGGTTTCTGCCCTGAATGTATCCTAGACTGACAGATGTGAATTTTAGAGCCCCTCTCTGTTTTGGGTTATGTCTAATTATTTGGGGTGTTGTGAGTGTTTAACAAAGGTTGCTCCAGCAACACTCTTTGTCCACTCACGGAACCCTCAATCCCACACTAAAATACATGTAGGGTAAACATCTGTGCTTTATTTGAGGCGGTGGTGTCCGGTGCTCTGCACCAGCACTTAATTGTCAACACCGGGACATATGACAGTCCGCCACGTGATAGTGCTGTATATCTAATTTAGAGATGAGGACGACAACAGTTGTTTAATTGTTTAATACACAGCAGAAATGACTAATACCTGCCGCCCGAACCATTCTTATAGCATTGGGGGCCTTGTAGCAGTGTGAAAGGCCCTCAGATCCAAGGTTGTGAGGGGTCTGATTGTGCGACACATGTGCAGTACATGCATGAAAGGCCCTCAGATCAAAGGTTGTGAGGGGAATGATTGTGTGTCACACGTGCAGTACCTGCATGAAGTACCATCAGATCCATGGTTGTGTGGGGTCTGATTGGGTGTCACATGTGCAGTACATGTATGAATGGCCCTCAGATCCAAGGTTGTGAGGGGAATGATTGTGCGACACATGTGCAGTACCTGCATGAAGTACCATCAGATCCATGGTTGTGTGGGGACTGATTGGGTGTCCATGTGCAGTACATGCGTGAATGACCCTCAGATCCAAGATTGTGAGATGTCTGATTGTGTATCACACGTGCAGTAATACATGAAAGGCCCTCAGATCCAAGGTTATGAGGGGTCTGATTGTACGACACATGTGCAATACATGCATGAAAGGCTCTCAGATCCAAGGTTGTGAGGGGAATGATTGTGTGTCACCTGCATGAAGGACTATCAGATCCATGGTTGTGAGTGGTCTGATTGGGTGTCACATGTGCAGTATATGTATGAAAGGCCCTAAGATCCAAGGTTGTGAGGGGAATGATTGTGTGTCACACGTGCAGTACATGCATGAATGACCCTGAGATCCACGGTTGTGAGGGGTCTGGTTGTGTGTCACACATGCAGTACATGCATGAAAGGCCATCATATCCGAGGTTGTGAGGGGAATGATTATGTGTCACATGTGCGGTACATACAAGAAAAGCCTACACGTCCAAGGTTGAAAGGGGTCTGATTGTGTATCATATGTGCAGTACATGCATGAAAGGCCCTCAGATTGTGAGGTTGTGAGGGGTCTGATTGGGTATCACACGTGCAGACATGCATGAGAGGCCCTCAGATCCAAAGTTGTGAGAGATCTGATTGTGCATCACACGTGCAGTACATGCATGAAAGCCCCTCAGATCCAAGGTTGTGAGAGGTCTGATTGTGCATCACACATGCAGTACATGCATGAAGTGCCCTCAGATCCACGGTTGTGAGGGGTCTGATTGTGTGTCACACATGCAGTACATGCATGAAAGGCCCTCGGATCCAAAGCTGAGAAAGGAATGATTGTGTGTGGTATGTGCAGTACATGTATAAGAGGCCCTCAGATCCAAGGTTGTGAGTGGTCTGATTGTGTATTACACATGCAGTACATGTACGAAAGGCCCTAAGATCCAAGGTTGCGGGGTCTGATTCTATGTCACACGTGCAGTACATGCATAAAAGTCCCTCAGATCCAAGGTTGTGAGGGGTCTGATTGTGCATCACACTTGAAGTACATGTATGAAAGGCCCTTAGATCCAAGGTTGTAGGGGGTTGAGTTGTGCGTCGCACATGGATGAAAGACCCTCAGATCCACGGTTGTGAGGGGTCTGATTGTGCGACACACATGCAGTACATGTATGAAAGGCCCTCAGGTCCATGGTAGTGAGGGGTCTGATTATATGTCACATGCAGTACATGCATGAATGGCCCTCAGATCCAAGGTTGTGAGGGGTTTGATTGTGTATCACACATGCAGTACATGTATGAAAGGCTCTCAGGAGCAAGGTTGTGAGGGGGTCGGATGGTGTGTTGCACATGCAGTACATGCATGTAAGGCCCTCAGATCCAAGGTTGTTAGGGGTATGATTGTCTGTCACATCTGCAGTTCATGCATGAAAGGCCCGTCCGATCCAAGGTTGTGAGGGGTCTGGTTGTGTGTCACACGTGCAGTACATGCATGAAGGACCCGCAGATCCAAGGTTGTGAGGGGTCTGCTTGTGTGTCACACGTGCAGTACATGCATGAAGGACCCTCAGATCCAAGGTTGTGAGGGATCTGTTTGTGCATCACACGTGCAGTGCATGCATGAAAGGCCCCCATATCAAAGGTTGTGAGGGGTCTGATGGTGTGTTGCACATGCAGTATATGAATGAAAGGCCCTCAGAACCATGGTTGTGAGGGGTCTGATGGTGCGTCGCACATGCAGTAGATGTATGAAAGGCCCTCAGACCCATGGTTGTGAGGGGTCTGATGGTGCATCGCACATGCAGTACATGCATGAAAGGCTCTCAGATCCAAGGTTGTGAGAGGTCTGATTGTGCATCACACGAGCAGTAAATATATGAAAGGGAAAAGATCCATGTTTGCGAAGCGTCTGATTGTACGGCACATGTGCAGTACATGTATGAAAGGCTCTCAGATCCAAGGTTGTGAGAGGTCTGATTGTGCATCACACGAGCAGTAAATATATGAAAGGGAAAAGATCCATGTTTGCGAAGCGTCTGATTGTACGGCACATGTGCAGTACATGTATGAAAGGCTCTCAGATCCAAGGTTGTGAGAGGTCTGATTGTGCATCACACGAGCAGTAAATATATGAAAGGGAAAAGATCCATGTTTGCGAAGCGTCTGATTGTACGGCACATGTGCAGTACATGTATGAAAGGCTCTCAGATCCAAGGTTGTGAGGGGTCTGATTGTGTGACACACGAACAGTACATACTTGAAAGGCCAAAGATCCTAGGTAATGAGGGGTCTGATTGTTCGTCACACGTGCTTGACTCTGTATCTCATCCTGCTCGACTCTGCATCTCACCCTCTTCGACTCTGCATCTCACCCTGCTCGACTCAGCATCTCACCCTGCTCGACTCTGCATCTCACCCTGCTGGACTGGACTCTGCATTCCACCCTGCTGGACTCTGCATCTCACCCTGCTGGGCTCTGTATCTCACCCTGCTCGACTCTGCATCTCACCCTACTGGACTCTGCATTTCACCCTCTTCGACTCTGCATCTCCTTTTTACAGGACAGATCCTTTCGGGTATTTGACGGAACATCCTCCTCTACCAGCAGACCCCTAAAATGTGGAGTCCCGCAGGGCTCCTCATTGAGCCCGGCGCTCTTCAACATATATATGAGGCCACTGGCTGAAGTTGTTCGTCAGTATGGAATTAAGATCATTTCATACGCTGACGACACTCAGCTAGTGGTCTCTCTGGCACAGGAGGCCAGCCAGACCTCGAAAGGAGGGCTCAAGAAATGCCTCGAGGAAGTTAAGGACTGGATGTCCTCCTCCTCATTAAAAATGAATGGGGACAAGACAGAGCTTATGCTCCTGGGCCCTGATAACCCCAACTCCCTTGGCACTATATGGCCACCCTGCCTAGGTACCCCCCCTGCCCCAAAGGACAGTATCAAGAGCCTTGGGGTGTGGCTCGATAGATCTCTGTCCTTCGGCACACAATCCACCAAACTAGCAGCCACCTGCTTTGGCCTGCTCAGAGTGCTAAGGAAGGTACTCCATCTTCTACCGATGGAGGCAAAACAAGTAGCCATCCAAGGCCTTATCCAGTCACAACTGGATTATAACAACGCCCTGTACCTCGCTGCCCCAGAGTACACAATACGGAGGCTACAAACGGTGCAGAACTGCGCCGCGCGCACTTTGCTTCATATCCCTCGACGTCAATCAGTCAAAAACGGACTGAAAAAACTGCATTGGCTACCCATTCCCCAAAGAATACAATTCAAAGCCTTATGCATTGCACACCAGGCGTTCTGGAAAACGGGTCCCCTCATCACCCGTAACCTTGTGTCACATTATCAACCCACTAGGAATCTGCGTTCCAACCAGACCTTCACGGCCACAATCCCCAAAATAAAAAAATCCAGAACTGGAGGCAGGACTTTCACCTACAATGCCTCCAAGCTATGGAACACTCTGCCCCTCCACCTAAGGAAAAACCCCAATCTCACCTCATTTAGAAAACAGTTAAAAACTTTCCTCTTCACTACCGTCTGATAACGCCCTGGCTACCCCCTCCTGTTCAGTTGGTTTTTAGAGCTTGGACGCCCCCGGGCAGCAATTGCGCTCTACAAATCGACATACAATACAATACAATACAATACAATCTCACCCTGCTCGACTCTGCATCTCACCCTGCTCGACTCTGTTTTCTACTGGATTCCGAGTTCTGTGATCAAGGTGAGAAGCCGCTTGATGTCCTTACCTGGGGCAGGAAGGGTGGTGAGTGGAGGGGGGGGGGGCACGAGGCTGGGGCTGCTCCCAGCCCTCCCTCCACCCTTCTAGTTTTACTTCCCTGAGTGAGGGTGGAACCTGAGCTCGTGCAGGTTCATTTAACCCTGCATTGGGTGCGGCCGCAGGGATGGAGTGGAGAAAATATACCGCGGCTGCTGTTTACAAACTAAAGCGGGGGCGTAGCTAGGGGAAGGGGGTGGCGCCACAGGCGGCACTATTTTTGGGGCGGCGGTCTTGCGGCACTGGTGGCCCGTGGCAGCGGCCTTTATCATTTATTGGGGGACACTGACAGTGTCCGCCGCCACGGGCCACCAGTGCCGCGCGAGCAGCCCTGCAAAAGTGCCAGCGCCCCGCCACCTGCTGCTTGCAACTGCTGCCTGCAGCGTGCAGAGCGCGCACGCACGCACGCACGCCACTACCACCTCATAGGCCCCCTTGACGCTCCTATAGTTAGGCTCCTTAAGCTCGAGCTGGTCGCGCCAATAAGTACGTCAAAGGAGGCCCAGCAGCGCCCCTGCCTGACTGTTTATGCCACCACTGACGTGGAATGTGGCCCCTGGCAGCCCACGGGCACAGAATGTGCTGAGCTGAGACATTAGAATGGATCAGGCCTCGCTTGTCGATCTTATCCCCTTTTGCATTAGGTAATTTGAACCACCTTCATGTGTAAGGGATGTCCTGCTTTTCACTCAAAATTCTTAACTGCGATTTGTTAACTAACGTATGCATGGTTTCTTTAATTACTTCTATACGCTAGCTCAGGTATTTACTGAGTCTGAGACACGCACTCAGTACTGCACGCACTAGGCATTTTTAAATGTCTCACATTTCTCCACATGTTAAGTGTCACGTTGGGCATGGTCCGGGAAGTCTTTCTTCCTTGACGCCTAATGAAGAACTGCCGGTTGGCACATATACGCGTTTTTTCCCGGCTCCCGGCAGCTTGCTTAAGCGGCGCTGACTATTACTTTTATACATAGACGTGCTACAGAGCAGCGGGAAGCCTTTGTCAGTTTAGTTAGATTAGATTGTCCGGACGGGCCTTCATACACTACTGATTTTATTGTTGTGTAGATTTGTCTCGAACATCAGATTGATGATGGGTATTCATTATACTACTAGTACATTAGCGCGCACTACTCTGCTACCTCTTACATTTTGTTTGCTTTAGATACTTGCACAAGTGCCACCTTTGCCTACGTAACGTTTGCTCTTGTGTTTGAGTGTCTGCCATTTTTTGCAGTATTATACCTCCACTTGTACTTTGTACGCTTTTGTAACCTGCACACATCCCTTTTTAGGTTTTTCCTGGCGAAAGCTGCGCTCTGCGCAGCTTTTTCGCGCAGGCGAAAACCTGATGAGAACTGTAGTGTGGCTTTGGGTCGGCCCTCGTCATTCATTGGCTGGCTCCATAAATGGAGCCTAGCCATTGGACGAGGGGCCTGTCCGTCAATGCCGGACCAGACACGGGGGCGTTCCCGACATTCTTTGGCTTTTGCCGACGTCACGCGACGCCGGGAACGCCCCCGAATCTGTCCCGGCATTGAGCCGGCACCCTTTCCTGCTTGCGTGAGTGCTTTGCCGTCCGTGTCCCCTCCCGCCCCCCGCCCCCCGTAGAGTCCGTAGCTCCCTGCTCGGGCAGGCTCCCTCTCGGCGCTTCTCCACTCGCTCCCAGCTCTCCGCCCTCTCCCTCTCTCTGCCTTCCGTCTCCCCTCCCGTCCCCTGCAGTCTCCGTCGCCGGCCTCCTCTGCTCCTGCAGGCTCCCTCTCGGCGCTTCTCCACTCGCTCCCAGCTCTCCGCCCTCTCCCTCACTCTGCCTTCCGTCTCCCCTCCCGTCCCCTGCAGTCTCCGTCGCCGGCCTCCAGTCTCCTCCTCCCCGCAGCGCCCCCCGCGCTCCCGTCAGCCGGATGGTTGTCTCCGGGGCCGGCGGAGGCGGGCCCAGCATGTTCCAGGGATGATGCTGGGCTCCGGGCAGGCTCCGGACAGCAGCAGGTTCCCGCTGCATCACCTGGTCTGGAGGAACCGACCCCTGGAGCTGGAGAAGGAGCTCAGCGCGCGGCAGGTGGGTGAGCGCTAGGGGAGGGCGGGGCGCGGCCACAAGCCGCTCGACCTCCCGAGTATGCTACAGGACATATTACCTTGCCGCCCGTTCTTTTATTGTCCAAACGGACGCGAGTTTCGGGTCCTAAACAGGATTAGGCTGTTGGCTACGGGGTTAGAGGCTAGTACCCTCTCTGCGTAATCCCGCCCTTCCGCTCTTGCAAACGGATATAGTTATTAGTTATTCGTATGGTCACGTACTGGTCGAGTGGGATACGGTGAGGGCATGTTCTTGTGGGGGGTTTGCAGTTAAATGGGGCTTGTTTGTTTAAAACGGGGGTAAGGAATGGTGAAGGTTCCTACATGGAAACCGACTGTGGGCATCATGGGATTTGTAGTCTGTCCTCAAGTACCTTGTTAAGACGCGGGCAGTTTGTAAAAAAAAAAAAACTGACCTTTTCTGCTCGCGTATTTACTAAGTCCACATTGGTTACTCAATACTTTCTAGATCTTTATATTCGTCGGAAAGTAAGGCAGGACGTTTCCTAATCAACGCAGATCCCATAACTTCCGCATCACACCGGTGCGAAGTGGAAACTGGATCACGTTTTGTCCACAGGATGTTTCATACCGGGGTGAATAAACGTATATTTTATACGAATGGCGAACCTCTAGTATTTATTTGTTCTTTAAACGGCACAAAAGCAACTCTACTTCCGGGTTGATTCTTAATATTCGTGTATACTTTACGTGGATTTTTCGTGTGGAAATGGACGGGTGTCACTGGGTGGGTACTTGGGCTCAACTGTGCAGATGCAGAGCGTAATATTTCAAATCGATCCAGTATCTTTGCATTTACATAATGTCTTTTCTAGGTATGGTGACTTGAAACTAAAATAAACGTGATCTGAATTAAGGGTCTGTATACACTTTGTGGCTCAAGATAATTGGGCTGTCAGCTTGTGGGTGTCTTTTGCACGTGTGTGCCCCTGTTGTCTGCTTGTGCCTCTGTGTGCCCCTGTTGTCTGCTTGTGCCTCTGTGTGCCCCTGTTGCCTGCTTGTGCCTCTGTGTGCCCCTGTTGCCTGCTTGTGCCTCTGTGTGCCCCTGCTTGTGCCTCTGTGTGCCCCTGTTGTCTGCTTGTGCCTCTGTGTGCCCCTGTTGTCTGCTTGTGCCTCTGTGTGCCCCTGTTGCCTGCTTGTGCCTCTGTGTGCCCCTGTTGCCTGCTTGTGCCTCTGTGTGCCCCTGCTTGTGCCTCTGTGTGCCCCTGTTGCCTGCTTGTGCCTCTGTGTGCCCCTGTTGCCTGCTTTGCCTCTGTGTGCCCCTGTTGCCTGCTTGTGCCTCTGTGTGCCCCTGTTGCCTGCTTGTGCCTCTGTGTGCCCCTGTTGCCTGCTTGTGCCTCTGTGTGCCCCTGTTGCCTGCTTGTGCCTCTGTGTGCCCCTGTTGCCTGCTTGTGCCTCCGTCTGCCCCTGTTGCCTGCTTGTGCCTCCGTCTGCCCCTGTTGCCTGCTTGTGCTGTGTTGGTGTGTGTGGAGGGCTCTGTGTGGCTGTGTGTGTAGGAAGCTTTGTGTGGCTGTGTGTGTGGAGGGCTCTGTGTGGCTGTGTGTGTGGGGGGCTCTGTGTGGCTGTGTGTGCGGGGCTCTGTGTGGGGGTGTGTGTGGGGCGGCTCTGTGTGTGAGAGAGAGAGATTTGTTTAAATACCAGGATAATTGCCGGCAGCAGCACCCTTGCCGTGTAATGCCTTGTACTACATCTGTGTTAGCAGTCGCCTCAGGCTGTTGTTTTTTTTTATGCAGGGGACGGGATTTGATCATGCCCATTACGCCGTATTGCTTTTCAAAGGCAACTGTTGCAGAGCCAAGTGGGCTGTTGAAAATTGTGTTTTCTCCACCTGCCCCGTTGCCTGCTTGTGCCTCCGTTTTCGTGCCCCTGTTGCCTGCTTGTGCCCCTGTTGCCCGCTTGTGCCTCCTTGTGCCCCTGTTGCCCGCTTGTGCCTCTGTGTGCCCCTGTTGTCTGCTTGTGCCTGTGTGCCCCTGTTGCCTGCTTGTGCCTCTGTGGGCCCCTGTTGCCTGCTTGTGCCTCTGTGGGCCCCTGTTGCCTGCTTGTGCCTCTGTGTGCCCCTGTTGCCTGCTTGTGCCTCCGTCTGCCCCTGTTGCCTGCTTGTGCCTCCGTCTGCCCCTGTTGCCTGCTTGTGCTGTGTTGGTGTGTGTGGAGGGCTCTGTGTGGCTGTGTGTGTAGGAAGCTTTGTGTGGCTGTGTGTGTGGAGGGCTCTGTGTGGCTGTGTGTGTGGGGGGCTCTGTGTGGCTGTGTGTGTGGGGGGCTCTGTGTGGCTGTGTGTGCGGGGCTCTGTGTGGGGGTGTGTGTGGGGCGGCTCTGTGTGTGTTTGTGTGTGTCATTTGCGATAGATAAAGCTAGTGGCATTGTAAATGACAATGCCATTTATTTATGTTAAAAAAACATAAATAAAAATAATGTCAAGAGCAATGCCAATAGCTCTAACTTTAACAAAGGCAAAACCATTGCATTGTAAATGCTTGTTCCTCCTGTGATGTACCGTTTGCTACCTCTTGTATTTTGTTTGCTCACAATTGTCACTTTTGCCTCATGTAACTTAACGTTTGCTTTTGTGTAATTTGTTCTCATGTAAAATAAAATAAAATACCATAAATCACCTGTCCTTCAGAAAGGCATTAAAAACCCTTCTCTACCAAGAAGCATTTCGATCCACATAAATCTTAGGCTGCTCTACCTAATATCTTCTTAGCTGGCAAAGCGCGGAGATACCCTTACGGGATTGATTCCTGCGCTATAGAAGAAATTAAAATAAAATAAATAAAATAAAATAAATAATTCTCTCCTCATGTATCATTACTGTTCCTATTGTGAAGCGCTCTGACACCTTCGGGTAAAGTCCGCGCTATCAAAAAACGCATAAAAGAAATCAATAAAATAAATAAATAAAACACTTATCTTTTTGGGCAAACGATTGCCCCTCCTTTGGTTTCTAGGCGCGTCAGGATGGTTACTCATTAGAGTGGTAGCGCACTAGCGCGCAGACTTGCTTTTGTTGAAAAGGATACTCGTTTTTTCAGTGTAAACGGAGTGCTCCCTCTTTGATTTTTGGTCTCTGAGCAGCTGTATTCTTCATTCAACCCTTGATAAGCTCCACGCATGAGAGCGCGTCTTTCTGTGCATTCGCAACTAACTTAGTCCAGCGCCCTGTGCCTGCTATGCCGCAAACTGGGAATAGGCATCTATTGTTTGTGTAACCTATTTACCCTGATGACCAGACCACTATTATTCTAGCCTTCCTAGCAATACAGCATATTCTCTGCACACTTAATTGTTCTGTGCGTAGGTTTAGATGCTGATGCATTTTTTTACTGTTTGGGATGATGTTTTTAAATCCAGTTTGTTGCCATTCTTTATTCCCAAGCCCCTGACTTTTAACCCTAGGGCAAGTGGCTTTTCCATTTCCTGTTAGTATGTAGCCCCGCCTCTACACCATGGGCGCGCCCATACATACTGTGTTCTAATATGCCATGTTATCTTCTTCATAAGAACTAGGACAGACGCCAGTGCCCTAGACTATCTGCTTGTGCTCCGAATTATGTTTTTTGTTTTCCCAAATGTTATTCACTACCCCTTCTCCTCCCCCCTTTTATTGGTTTAGAGATTCCTAATTAACACTATGTTAACAAATGTATACATGATTAGGAGCCCAGTGTGATTAAATAACACTGTGCACTAAGTACAATACATCTTTTTGCATTTTTCCTTGGTAAATATTGTTTATTTCCTATGTGCATGAAAATATCCACTGGGACCAATGTTCATATGTATCGCTGCTCAATATAGCAGCACCCAAAGCAGGACACTGTAAATGTATGTATACTTGTAAAGCGCACTGTTACCCATCACTCGGGGCATCCTGGCGCTATATACCGCTGGGGAACCCGTCCTGGCTTTCCCTGTGAGAGTGCGCCCCCAAGGTGAAGCCAGGCATCCCCGGCGCTGATAGGGCCGTTGTGGAGATTAAGCAAGCTATTGCCCAGAGTTGCAGAGTGGGACCCATGGTTAGCGTAGGCACCTAGGCGAGAATTATCTAGTCCGCGGACTTTGACCCAGGACCCTGCCGCGTCGGGAATTGAACCCTGGTCCCGGGCCGACCTCTGCTTCAGGGTCTGCCGCTTCTAACTAGTGAGCCACACTTCTCCACACTGATCGCGCTATCGCGGATTGTAGCCTGTCAGCCTTCCCTTCAGAACCTCAACAGCTCTTTTGATCCAACCCGGCTCCTGCGCCTGCCCGAGGCCACGCAGTGGCCATCAAGAGGGCGGGTACCTAGTCAAGGAGGGCGGTCCCGCCCCCACTTGCCTGTCCGTCCGGCACATCCGCCTCACCGGTTGGAGGAGGCGGCTTGCCGAGAATCTCGTCCGGGCGGCGGGGAGGGGCTTCAGGGGTACTTATGCTGTGGTGCCCCTATCCTAAGCCTCTTTGCCGCCCGGACGCCGTACGATCTTGCGGGACACTCTTTTCGTTTCTCTCGAGGTGAGCGTGGCCGGGGCCTACTCCATCCCCCCCCCCTTTCTTCCTGCGTTGCCGCCTGCTCCCTCTAGGTAGGTCGAGCCTGGCGAGGCGGCCCGTTAGGGCGGGCTGCTGGGGGGGGGACGACCGGGCCGTTTCGGTCTTTTGTCCCCATGCGCAGTGCGGGTCCGGCCTGTACTTGTTGGGCCCCGCTGCGATTCCGGGTCGGCTAGCCCCGTTTTTCACTGTTTCGTGCCTGATGGCCTAGCGGGAGGGGTGGGGGCGCAGTAGCCGCAAAATGGGGCCGGTATCCCCGGGGGCACGTTACCTCCGTTCTCCTTCCTAGACCCGTCTTACTCTCGTCTGGGTGGCCATTTTGTGTGTGGGCGGCGTGCTGTTCTTGCTCATGTGGGCTGCACGTGGTGGTTACGATAAAATGTTCTGTTTGCGCGCGTGTTTACCAATTGCCCGCTCAGTCGCTCATGCTATGTTGCCGCGCAATGTTTATTTATAGTACTATTCCGGGTCTGTTGAATTATTAATGTTTGTAATTTCGTGTGTGTGGAGTGGCCATGTTTGCGTGGTATTGTGGCGGCAACTGCATGCTTTCGGTCTTGCGTCGTTCGACTGTTTGCGGTGCTTGTGGTGAGTGGGGACGGTTAGGTGGGTCGCATTCCCACGGAGAGGCACGGTTGGCCATTTATTTGTTCGGGGGTATGTGGGGTCACTGGTACGGCTCCCTCCTCGTCCGTCTTACCCCCCCCCCCCCCTCACTCGCCGGGTAACCTCTAGTGGCACTATAGGTCAGGTGCCAGGGACTTGCACGCTGTGCTTGCCTTGAGTTTTGGTTGTGAGTTGGTGCCTAGCTGAAGCAGCTGATTGTTCTCCTCCGTGTCCGGTTTCGCGCCAATATGGCCGTGCTATGAGGATATATTTCGTTCGTCCGGGGTAGAAGTTATGTTAAGAGCATGATGAGGACTGAATATAAAACAACACTTTGCAAGGCTTCGGGGCTGATTCATTCCTTGTTTTGTGTAGCGTGTTCAGGGAGGCTACAGGGGGGAGCGGAAGACAATCACGCGCGCATGTAAGCGGTATCGATGTATCATCGTCATGACGCCCGTCTCAGGCCCCTGTATGCCGTGTATGTTTGCATCGTGCGAGTGCAGGCTTACTATGGCGCTTTCCTGGTATTTTGGGGCCCACATTCTGGCATTATTTGATGTTGTCGGCGAATGGTGAGTTTTGTTTGTTCGTTACTTGTATGGCTTCGCCTCCCCTTAAATACTCGTGATGTGCCTCGCCCGTAAGCAGAACTTGTTCGTTAATGCTGGTCCACTGCTGACTTGATCGTTCAAGAATATGTCCTCAATGCTCTTAATGCGTTCCTTCAGTGTTGGCTCACCATGCTACGTTATTGCCATCTGGTTCGGATACTACTTGCTCAACACTTAGCGCCAATTTTCCCCGTCTGGTGCGGGCATTCTCCGATAGGACGAGCCTCGTTTGGCGTCCCTTTTCCCGCGGCGCTGGGCAAATCCAGGGCACACTTTGGGGCTAGGATCTTTACCCCCCCCCCCGCGACTTTCCTCGGCGCATTGCACATCACCGGCCAATTTTGTCATGTGTGGTTATGTTTCGATTCCTTTCGGGCGGGGGGCCTTCAGAATCGGCATGCCGGGGTCATCCCTGAGCGGGTGCCACCTGCCTGTGTATGCTCTTTCCCTCCCTTTCCCATGCTACATGGTCGGAGAGATGTTTGGGCACTGTTGCGGCGACTTGCTTACTTCTGACGGCGGTAGGGGTTTTCGCCCGTGGGCACCATTTGGGTGAGTCAGGTTTATTAGTGTTTCGCGGGTGGCGCGTTGAGGGTGTGGTGATCTATGATGAGCACCTCGTGTTCGTCGGGGCACGGGGATCTTTCCTGCGGCGAGCATGCAACTCTTGTGGACAGTTTTCATCGAGGGCTTGGCTCGGCTTGGTCCGCTTCCTGTCTGACATGCCGGGCTATTGTGGCATGGGCTGGTTTTTTTCAGAGCGCGGATCGGCGAGGGGTGGGGGTTATTCATGAGAATGGTTGACATATTCCTGGAGATGTGATGCAGTTTTGAGGTTGCACTGTAACTTAGTAAAGCTACCAATGCAGTAGTGAAACAGTTATGGAACATAATGACATTTCCTAAACACGTGCAATAGTCGTGCCATGTACGTATATACCATATAGGTACTCATGGGACTCATGTTACACATGAATTTCACAGGAATGTATGCCAGTTTGAAGTAGCGTTGCTATTCGGAAACGTTAATTTTAACTAAGTGTAAGTCCCCCTCCCTAATACCCATATAGATTTCTCTCTCCGTGAACCAGTCTCTGCTTGTAAGGATTTAATGTCAACAAGGTTTGCAGAAAGGTTTTTGATTTGGTGGTTACTCGTTTCACTTTCCTTGTACACTTTGGCTTGAATTTCGTAGCATTATATATTCACAAAGCCCCCAGGGCGCGCACAGTGAAGTCTTGGCACGTTGTACGGGCGCTCCTGGGGCTTTGGCAGGGGTTCCCGAAATCAATAAAGGGCGTTGTAGCGCAGCAATTCGCTTTGTGGTTATATCTTTAGGACGCAATCAGTTATGCTGGTTGGGGTAGTACACTAGAGCTGGCCATGTCTCTTTGTAATTTCCACTGAATCATGGTATTGTGTTCCTGCCATCCGCCTCCCTTTGGGGTTTCACCCTGGGCAAAACTGATAAAGGCGAGTTCACCCAGGTTGTGTGTATAGTAGAACGGAAGTACTGGTGTGCTCTCATGCATGGTGCGCAGAACTCTCTGCGCTGCATGTTGAAATATGTAGTTTGGGTCACTCAAATGTTCGCATACCTTCTCACCTCCCTCCCCAGGTGGCCCTGTTAGTAGCATATATGTTATGTGTGTTCTTGTTGGGCGGGTATACTTAGTAGGCAGATTCCCATCTGGATTCGGCTTAGTTTAACAAGGAGAGCCAGTATACATTGGGAGGAGATTCAAGCATCTGGTAAGATATGTGTCAGAGACCAGGTTGCAGCGAGGTTTGTCTCTGTTTTGCGCGGGTAATGGATGCCGGTGCGCTAAGCTCCGGCTGCGCGCCCCCTGATAGTGCACGGGTTAGGAATGCTTCATGTCTGCTCGGTCGCTGTCAGTGCCCCCCCCTGGGTCTGATCTTGCTCTCCGGGCAGAGGGATTTGTCGCCTCATCAGAAAATTTCTGCAATTCACGAGTGGGCCACAGGGTATGGCAGGTCTGCTGGAAACAGGGATCCTTCCGATCACAGCAGTTTGAACACCTAGGTTTTGCCGAACGGGTTCACGGGATCTATCCCATATGTCTGGGGAACAGGGTAGGCAAACTTGGCGCTGATTTTAGCAGCACATCGGTGCTACTGGCTTCGTTAGTGCTTGTATATGGCCTACGTCCTCCCTGTTCCCGTTTTCTTGTCTTGTTAATTCTCTTGCGCCAGCCCGGTCTTGAACATTAATCGCAGCTTGATGCCTCTGTAGAGATCCAAGCAGAACATAATTGTCTGCCCTGTCTTGGTTGGGAGGCGGCAACATCGTCCAGTCCCGACCAGCATTCAGAACAGGCTTTTAGATCTCAATGTGCTTAAATGCATCTTTGTCCCCAATTCAAGCTTTTGCCTAAGCACGGCCTTTCCTTTTGAGCATGTCGCAAGGTATCATAAGCATGATTGCACCCGTCGTTGGTATTAGCAGCGAGGTTCATGTAAATGTATTTATGCAAAATAGAAGCTGCCAATGTGGCTGGCCTCCCGCGTCTTATGCGAACAGAGGCCCGGGGGAAACTAGGCCTTATGTATTCCTTCCAGTCCACGTTGTTTCTACTACCTCTCGGGTAACTTACGACCTGCTTACGATCATATATCCCGGATAAATATCGTAGGTTGTCCTGCACCACAGATTATTCAGCAGAACATTTCTGTCTGCGTGGGAGGGTGTTTGTGGATCATTATGGACTTGTACATTGGAAAATATCCTTTTCATCGATCTTGGCTTCTAGTCCTATAAGCTTATATTGTAGGTCGTTATGGCCTATCCTGTACCCTGTATATTTGGTTACCCTCCAGTGTCAGAGTACTCGAGTCTTTGAAGTAGATGCTCGAGCACGTCTGTATTCGCTAACTCGAGAAGTTGTTGGGATAGACTCGTAGTCAGCAGGGGATGAGCTTGCTACCGCATGCATTGAGCGGCGCACACGTAAGCTTTAACATTCCTGATAGCTAAGAGGGTATTTGGAAGTTTGGTGTTGCAGCCAGCGTCTTCAGGTGCCCCAGGTGGACCTAGCCGCTGTATGGTATTATGTGAAAGTCTAGTAGGTGCTTGCTTTTCCTCCTTCGGTTCCTCGTGCGTGTCCAGTGGGCATCCCCCCCTTTAGCTGGAAGGGTAGGTACGAGGTGGCATGTTTCGTATGCGTGTGTGGTACGGTGGTTCTTTTGCCGTACTGGCATGGGTCATGGGGTGCTTTAGTCCTAGTACCTTGGGTCTTCACCCAGGGCATGGGCTTGTTCAAGGACTGTTTTGCCCCTTGTAAATTCGGGAAGTGCTGCTGACACTGGTCTCTATGTTAGCAATGGCACTCCCTGATCAAGCTATAGATCAGCATTGCAGGTAGTGATCTCTACGTTGTGGGTGGCAGTTTGTCATCGGCATAGCATGTGATAGAACTGGTCCAAGAATATTATAGCAGGATGCTGGACAGGTATTAAGAATAAGACCCTACACCTGTTCTTTGTCGAAGACGCTCCCTCCCTGAGACAGGCATAATCGAGAGCGTAGTTGCAGCAGGTGCAGTCGTTCCTAGGACACTTGATTCCTCTTCATTCTGAAGTGATCATGGCTGCAATTTTATTATCCTATCTCCTTCCTGGGGGCCCATATTCTTCCCCTTTAACGCTGCCTATGACACTCCCATTGCCCTATTCGCAGACAACACGCACCCAATACTTGCGAGTCCAGCCCAAAGTAACAAAGGGAAAACGCAGTGTTTGATAGTGCTGCTTTTCGGGACCCGTTACATAGTAACCGGACGTCTAGGCATGGCACGACTACTTTATTTTGATAGTTTGACATGTATCTGACTCGCAAATATGCTTGTAAGAAAAACCAGTATCCTTTTATGTATTATGATTTTCAAAGCACTTACGTACCTTGCCCCCATTCACCACGAAGAGGTCTTCAGCCTAATGGGTAGGCACAACGGCCGGTCTTTGTTAGTCCACTGCTAACATGCGGCGTAGTGCGGGAGACTAATATTCTCATGCCATGTCACAAACGATATAGACTGGTTATGCCACTTTCATATTCGCAGACGATGTCTGCCATGTATGGGTCCTCGTATTTACTGCAGTAAGTTAAGCGGGAGGATTGCCATTATTTGAATGCCTTGGGGTTTAATTGTTGATAGCGCAGGCTGAGATTTAGTGTCACCTGTGAAATCTGAATGGATCTACATTAAGACTCCTCCCCCCTTGGCACCTCTTGCGAAATACTCCTCTTTCCACCTAAGCGTCTGTTGACATGTTCTTTTAGGCCAGACGATTTCAGTGGGGTGGATATCTCAGGCTACTTCGGAGCTGAACACGGATGGAATTTTTCCGGGTGTTGTATCATTACTAGGGTCATAAAGTGTGTTAAGATGTGGCCCGGCATGCAACAATGAGTACCAATCACAGGTTTATAGGGAGCACTGCATGATTGGCAACAACTTGTAACTGAGAAATAGTACTTGGTACCCTCGATTACGGCACATGTGTTGGTCTGCTATGCTGGGGAGGGTCATTCGTTTTAGTCTTCCCCCGCCCCCCCCCCCTTCTTGGCTCTCCTGCCTTCTCTTCCTAGGCTCGGGGGCCTGCTGGCAGCTCACCCGCAGTCTGCAGCCTTCAGTGTAACACTCTATTCAGTTATACAGAGTACAGCTGTGGCTCCCACAGCCAGAGTACGGACTGCCAATAATGGTTTGGGGTGGGCCCGAGAAGTCTTTATCCAGGGGGTGCAAGTGTTCTCTGCTGCCCCCGTGGCTTCCAGTTTGCCTCTTGTAAGACCAATTCGCTAGTCATTCCAATATATGTTTTGTGCACTGCAATAGACTCTGTATCCTGGGGAGGATTAGTCGCTTTTGCGTAATCTTGCAGTTCCTTAATTCCTGTGACAGCGCTTGTTTCCCGGGAGAGAGTCTCTGCAGGGGGGGCCCTTCCCATCACCGGTCTCTTGCCTGGGATAGTCTTCCCTCATGGGGCAGTGGGGCTGTTCCCGGGTGGTTAGGCACATTGGTGTCGGGGTGGCTGGTGCTTCCCATACATGCCCCTGCGCAGGTCAGCCTAGGGGGCCCCCTGCTGCAGGCGCTGCGGCCCCCGGGAGGTGTCGTAGTTGGCCTCCAGTCCAAGCTAACTTAAACGGTATCTTTGTCGGTAGCCGCTCCCAGCCTTAAACACAAGGGGGGCAGGGGATTCCGGCTGCTTGAAGACAGACCTGGGTATCATTGGCAGCTTGTTGCGCGAATGCAAGGTCTGGTGGTCTGAAATAGAGCCTAGAAGACACTGGCGGGGCGCTAAGTCCAGCAAGGCTATCGTGAGAGCAGGAAGGCGCATATATGCGGCCATGACAAAGTTACGCAGCACAGTGGGCTGTTTTCCATTCACCATGACGTGATTCAGGGATAGGTCATGGGGTACATTTGAGGAAGATGGTGTTCTCTCGCCTGTTGGCTTAGACCTCTTTCTGCTGGACTTGAAATAAGAACTCATGAGCAGAGGTTGCAGGTAGAATAAGTAACAATGGTGGGGGGCCTGTGCGGCAGCGGTGACCACCGCACAGGCTGTGGCGGAGTTACGGGGCGATCCGGAAGAAGAGAGGTGCAAATGATGTACTTCAGTGGGCACATAGGGGTGCCAGAGCCTAACCTGTAACCTCATGGGAGGTGCAGGAATCCGTGTCGGCACCCCAGTAGTCCTTCGGGCGGTTGTGGGCCTGTGCAGCCGGGGGTTTGCCTAGTCACGCCCAGCAAATGGGTGTGTCAGTATTTAATTATATTCTACAGCAGTTGGGTGGTTCGCCACTGTGCTGTTTGGCTCAAACAGGCGGACAGGTGGCGAGAATGCGGCCTGTCCTGGATCGCCCGTAAGCTAACCCACCATCTTTACATATGTTGTATGTAAATAAATCCTGCAGCAATTTTTGTACCCAAACTCTATTTGTCTGTGTTTCCTTTGCGGGTTTGGGTATGTGGGGCGGGGGAATGTTATGTAGCCCTGAGTTGACTATGCGCCTGCCCGAGGCCACGCAGTGGCCATCAAGAGGGCGGGTACCTAGTCAAGGAGGGCGGTCCCGCCCCCACTTGCCTGTCCGTCCGGCACATCCGCCTCACCGGTTGGAGGAGGCGGCTTGCCGAGAATCTCGTCCGGGCGGCGGGGAGGGGCTTCAGGGGTACTTATGCTGTGGTGCCCCTATCCTAAGCCTCTTTGCCGCCCGGACGCCGTACGATCTTGCGGGACACTCTTTTCCCTCCCGTCCTCTTACCCAGAGTGTCATGAGTAGGGGCTGGGGGGGTGTTTTAATGTGTCTTGTTTTTCGTTGCAGGCGGAGTTACGGGGCGATCCGGAAGAAGAGAGGTGCAAATGATGTACTTCAGTGGGCACATAGGGGTGCCAGAGCCTAACCTGTAACCTCATGGGAGGTGCAGGAATCCGTGTCGGCACCCCAGTAGTCCTTCGGGCGGTTGTGGGCCTGTGCAGCCGGGGGTTTGCCTAGTCACGCCCAGCAAATGGGTGTGTCAGTATTTAATTATATTCTACAGCAGTTGGGTGGTTCGCCACTGTGCTGTTTGGCTCAAACAGGCGTACAGGTGGCGAGAATGCGGCCTGTCCTGGATCGCCCGTAAGCTAACCCACCATCTTTACATATGTTGTATGTAAATAAATCCTGCAGCAATTTTTGTACCCAAACTCTATTTGTCTGTGTTTCCTTTGCGGGTTTGGGTATGTGGGGCGGGGGAATGTTATGTAGCCCTGAGTTGACTATGTACCTGAGCGGCTCCTGAGAAGCAGGCATCAACAGAGGGGAGACCAAGAGTGCGCTAGCCCCGAACAGCAGGCCTGTCTATCTTCGAGGCTGCCAGGTGGGTGACTGAACTGATCACGAGGGGCCTGCTCATGCCTACGGAGCCTGGCGGGGTTCCCCCCCCCTCTACAAATGGGTGAGGTCCCATCAGCCCCACTTCATCGCTTGTGCTGCCCGGTGACAGAGAGGGAACTCCTAACACATAACCATCGGGACACAGACTCGAGGTTCCTGAACATCACAGGGCCCTATTGAGGTAGCGCCTGTAGGGATAGCTGGCCTGCACCGACAACTTATGGGACATCAAACGTCCATGAGACATTCATCGTTGCGACACCCTCTGGCTTTTCCTGCTGCGCCTACATGAGGCGGAGACTTTCCAGAAGGTACAGCAAGCGCGGCTTACCTTGTAACATCCAGACTTTGCCTGGCAGATGACGGTGTTAAATCAAAATGCACTTCACGACGAGTCCTGCTTTCACTCCCAATTACGACCAACAGGGTGCTTAACTGTGGAACTCAGCCCCCTGAATCTACATCCAGCCTCCCTGCATGCCGCCTAACATCCTGCGGACTGATTGGGGGCTACTCCCTCTCCCCATCCTATATGTGCGATCTGCGCTCGTGATTCATCCAATCAGGACAGCCAGGCATGAAGGCCTCGGCTGTCACCACCGTCACGCCGCCACATATGCATTGGCGTCTACAATGGAGAAGTCAGATGCCCCACCAGCCAAACTTCACTGTCTGCGGAGAAGAGCAAGGTGAATGGTACTACTACTAATCAGCTACCTTTGACATGTGATGATATCTGTGGTCACTGTGGCATGTAAATAGTACTTTTGCTAACTGTGACATATGAGTGATACTTGTACTCAGCCGCGGTCGGCAGTAGGAGTTCCAGCAGGGCGGTGACGTGGGGAGGGGGAGGGGCAGGGTGGGGGGCAGTAATGTATGGATTACGGAGTTTAACAGGTAAGTAAACATTTAAAAAATAAAACGAATTTCGTTGCGTGCACTGCATCACAAAATGCAGTGCAGTGCGTGCAAGTAAATTTGTTTTATTTATTTATATGTTTACTTACCTGTTAAACTCCGTAATCCATACATTACTACCCCTCCCCCTGCCCACGTCACCGCCCTGCTGGAACTTCTACTGCCGACCGCGGCTGCTTGTACTATAAGCGCTGAGTGTGGAATAAGTCTTTATCTGAGCAAGTGGTGGCTGTGCTGTTAGCTCCAGTTAGACATGTGGGCTATTGCACCTGTTTCTGGGTAAATATCAGTCTGTACCCTGCCCTTATGTTGATTTGTTCTTGTAATTCTGCTCAGGAAACAGCAGGGATGAACTGACCTCTCTGCTTCCATTCGCTCATTGATACATTTACCGTACCAAGCACAGGCAAGCCTTTCTACTCTCTATTCTGAGCTATTTACCTTAAGAGTTTTAGCTTGTGAGAGGAAAGGAACACAAAAGTTTGAGATACAAGAGAATAACCTGGTATTCTCTGATCCCTGTGCATCAGGGCCTAGGTTGCGAGAGCTCCAGTTGCGATGGCAGGTTGCCAGTGTGATTGCTCCAGTCAATCAGCAGTTGTCTAGGCGCATCCAGGTCTGTGTACCACTAAGGTTATGAACCTTTTGAAATGCGTAAGGGATCTGATGAAGGGCTTTATTCCCGGATGTCTGTGAGTAGAGCCATACCAGTAGTAGCTAGCTACTACTCTCCAATGATTGAGCCGTGGAAATACTGAAACACACATGCATAAATGCACACATAACTTGCTTCGTATCCGTACTTCTTTTAAGTGGCTATTTTTTTCCAGACCTTGGTTCTGGCATGCCTACATTCGGGTTTGGGAGGCAGCTGAAGACGTGTGTTACAGTGACGTGTGTTACAGAGCCTTGCTGTTCCATACTAGACACATTATTAAACTTTTACTGTTTTTGCGGACTTTTAACACTGTTGGTTACCATGAAAGTAATGTGAAAACAAAATCGCAGAAAAATGTAATGTTTCGTGTTTCTTCTGATTATTCACGGAGTGCCGCAGTGCCGGATCAGTTTGTCCTGGACCTTGGATAGGGTTGAACATGTTCCTATGGCCAATACAGCTGTGTTTAAGGATTGTGATGATAATGTGTCGCCCCTCACTGTATTTTAGCTTTAGACCCCCTGGGCAGGCTGTGCACCATGTGTGTGCTGAGGCTGCTCTGAAGGAGAGATGCACTATTACAAGCTGGCTTTGGGTCCCGAGAGCACACGTCTTTTCATTCCCAGGGAGTTGCTTGCTGCTGCTTAGGAGTAATGACAGGGCGCGACCCCTGGTTGTTGCCTTTGGGCCCCCAGAGCGGGCTTTGTATCTGGTCTGTGTTGGCAAGGTTGTGGAGCTGACTGACCCCTTTGTTCTGAGTTTAGTTCTAAGGGTACGCAGTGAGTCATTCCCTGTGAATAATTAATTTGCTGTTTTTGAAAGATAAAGAATCACAGGCTTTCAACACTGTTAAGTTGGTTTTGGGTCCCCAGAGCACATTACGTTTGTGCAGGTCCCCACTGCTTTAATGGGGAGACAATGATCTTTGGTCATTTAATGTCAGCTGTAGATGACGGATCCCCGAACAGTGTCATGTAGGTGCATGTTTGCATTGTGCTGGGGTGATTACCAGGTAATCGTTCACGCAGCTCTCTGATGGATGTCACATGCGGTTTTCTGAGTCCCCAGATAGATCATGCAGTCGGTGTGTTCTCCTTTGTACTGCCAGTCACTGGTGTATTCAGCTGTGTGTGCTCGCTGTCCTTTTTCCCCAGCACTCCCCTCTACCCCCCTGGTCTGGCAATCTGAGAGATAGCCCCGGGCGCCACACGCTCTAGCTACGCCACTGGCCCAGGTGAGGGGAGGTAGGCAAGGGAGGGTTGTGCATGGATGGAGTGGAGAGAACCTTCCGTCGAGGCTGAGGGTGGTCTGTGACGTGGCACGGGATTCCAGCGCCGCTGTGGTCCCTCTTGTCAATGGATACTGCGCATGTCCAACAGGCACAAGGCACACAACACCCATTGGCATCCCCAAATATGACGGCCTCTTCAGCTGGCCTACTGCCTGTATTGAAGGGATTCAGAAAAGGGGGTGGTGATGAACAGAGTGTCTGAATTAAGCAGACCACTCTTACCCAGTCCAAAGATCAGGGCTTGATCCATCACCGTTTTTTAGCTCATTGCACCATCCTAGCTCAGAACTTGGCTATATGCAAATTAGTCTGACCCTGGCCCAGTGCATCATGGGAACAGGGCAGACCAAACTACCAAGCCAATTCTTATACTGGGAAGGAAACAAGCTACCGGGGACCGGTTTCTGGCATTTCAGCCGTCTTCGGCCCGGCTTGCTTGAATCCTGATGGTGCAATGAGCTAGGGACTCGCATCTGAGTATACCCTTCCACGCTTATGGTGGACAAAAATTATTCAGAAAAGGGGGTGGTGATGAACAGAGTGTCTGAATTAAGCAGACCACTCTTACCCAGTCCAAAGATCAGGGCTTGATCCATCACCGCTTTTTAGCTGACTGCACCATCCCAGCTCAGAACTTGGCTATATGCAAATTAGTCTGACCCTGGCCCAGTGCATCATGGGAACAGGGCAGACCAAACTACCAAGCCAATTCTTATACTGGGAAGGAAACAAGCTGCCGGGGACCGGTTTCTGGCATTTCAGCCGTCTTCGGCCCGGCTTGCTTGAATCCTGATGGTGCAATGAGCTAGGGACTCACATCTGAGTATACCCTTCCATGCTTATGGTGGACAAAAATGATTCAGAAAAGGGGGTGGTGATGAACAGAGTGTCTGAATTAAGCAGACCACTCTTACCCAGTCCAAAGATCAGGGCTTGATCCATCACCGTTTTTTAGCTCACTGCACCATCCCAGCTCAGAACTTGGCTATATGCAAATTAGTCTCATTCAACCCATTCTGCAATGAGTTGAGTGAATGTATCCATCGACATTCTTTATAGTTCATAGACAGCGTGATTGTAGTGGTTGTAGGTATCCAACGTATGGGAAGATGAAACTGTTTTCATTGTGTAGAAGGCATACTTTATGATGTAGTTGACATGTGGTAGCACAGATGGGTCTGAATCCATGGTTATTCCTAGTTTTTGGACTTCTCTCCAGTTCCTTGGGCCATAAGGGAAAAGATGTGGCTTAACAGCCAGAGCTACTGACTTTGGAACTGGGGAACCTGGTTCAAGTTTCGGCATCTGCTCAACATCCTGTTAAGCTGGGCATATCACCCAATCTCCCCAGGCCTACAAAAAATGGCTGGGTCCTTGTGCAACATAACTGGTGCTCATTTAAAGAGCTGCATTACCTTTGGGTCCAGTTCGCAGTATATAAAAACTGTACAAATTATATATATATATATATATATATATATATATATATATATATATATATATATATATATATATATATATTTATATATATATATATATATTTGGCAGAAGTGTGATATTTTGTCATTGTCCACTGGCAGCTTGCTGCTGGAGCCCTGCTGATCCAGTCCAGGCTGGATTGGATGCGAGTCTGGCAGGATGAACGTTGTCTCTGGCTTTACAGTGTTGGCCTTTAGGTGGTTGTTCATCATTCATGAATTAATGGCATGAAGACACTCGTCAAACTTTGACCTGCAGAGGTCTGTCGGGCACTCTACTTTTATAATGATTTGTGTGTCACCTGCATAGTTGTAACAGGTGAGGCTCAATGATATAGTCAGGTTTGTAAGGGATTAACTAGCTTCGAAATTATAGAGTGGATGTGATGACCCTGAGCGATGCCCCAGTGTTGGGTGGGATGAGCTGATGTCAAAGGTGGTAGATAATCCACAATTTGTCGTTCACTGGGGTAGAAAGCCAATGTTTGGTGTTTGTGAGTTAAGTGTTTCACAGAGTAGGTTCTGGGGCACATTTGAAATGAACTTCTGGTCATGTGATAGCTCGAAGCAAAATGTAACAAAATCGTGAACCCCCACGTCTGCCAGTTCACCTGCTGCTGCATCTCAGCAAGCCCTGCCTAATCCCCAGCTCTGCCTTAACCATCACACTAGCTGTACTCTGGCCTCCATCTCTGCCTTTATCCTCACACTTGGAATATTTTGGCCTCCATCTCTGCCTTTACCCTCACACTCGGAATACCCTGGTCTCCAGCTCTGCCTTTACCATCACACTCGGAATACTCTGGCCTCCATCTCTGCCTTTACCCTCACACTCGGAATACTCTGGCCTCCATCTCTGCCTTTAACCTTACACTCGGAATACTCTGGCCTCCATCTCTGCCTTTAACCTTACACTCGGAATACTCTGGCTTCCAGCTCTGCATTTACCCTCACACTTAGAATACTCTGGTCCCCAGCTCTGTCTTACCTAACACTAGCAGTAATTTGGTTCCCATCTCTGGCTTCACCCTCACACTTGGAATATTCAGGCCCCAAGCTCTGTCTTTACCCTCACACTAGCAGTACTCTGGTCACCAGCTCTACATTTACCCTCACACTAGCAGAACTCTGGTCCTCAGCTCAGCCCAGCCTTACTCTCGCACTAGCAGTACTCTGATCCTCCAGCTCTACATTTACCCTCACACTAGCAGTACTCTGGTCCCCAGCTTTGTCTTACCCTAACACTAGCAGTAATCTGGTCCCCATCTCTGGTTTTACCCTCACACTAGCAGTACTCCTGTCCCGAGCTCTGCCATTACCGTCCCACTCGGAATACCCTGGCCTCCATCTCTGCCTTTACCCTCACACTCGGAATACTCTGGCCTCCAGCTCTGCCTTTACTCTGGCCTCCAGCTCTGCCTTTACACCCCCTCCCGCCAACTGCGCTCTTCCAGCCAAGCCTTCGCCACTGTACCTCGCATCAACAAGACCACCATGGGAGGCAGATCCTTCTCATACCTGGCTGCCAAAACATGGAACTCACTCCCCGCTTACCTTCGCCTCACCCAGAATCACCTAGCGTTCAGAAAGCAGCTTAAAACGTGGATATTTGACAAATAATCCACCTCCCCTTCCTAAGCGCCTTGAAACCCTCTGGGTATGTAGTGCGCTATATAAGTGTTATGACTTGACTTGACTTGACTCTGGTCCCCAGCTCTACATTTACCCTCACACTAGCAGTACTCTAGTACCCAGCTCTGCCTTACACTCACCCTAGCAGTACTCTGGTCCCCAGCTTTGTCTTACCCTAACATAGCTTTCTTTAACATCTTTATTTCGACACAATATGTCATAAAAGACGTCACAGATAAAATTCAGCAAAAATCATTACATTTTTAAGATAGAACAAAGGTACATCTTATCATAAAACCAATTCATCATAAAAACATTTGCAACAATTGAAATAGAGGTTAAATGAAAGTCCCGCTCGTCATTAAAAACCTTCAAGCAACCCATAGCTATACAGTAAAAAAATACACTACATCTCATTTTACCACATGCTGTCTTCTAATATGCCACATGGCAGCTAAGAATTTGGTTACAGCAAAAACAATTACTGGAGATAAATCAGTTTTTAGTATTCTATAGGAGTGAAGACACTGCCTTATCCCCTAGTTTTTGTAAATTGGAAGGATCCACTTCTTTCTAGAATGCTGATAAGAAGGGCAAAAGAAAATAACATGGATTTCATTTTCTAGCTCCGCTGTGCACGCTGGACAGTTTTTAGGGGTAGGTGGGCACCAACGACTAGTGAGGACTCTGATTGGCAAAGAGCCATGTCTCCATTGAAGATACAGCTTCCTGTGGGAGGTAGGACTAATATCATCAAGCACAGACTCCATTTTATAGTAATCTTTCGTTACTAAAAATGAGCTCGACAATGACCCCATCTGGGCATTCGATAAACAAGCAGACAGATCATGATCGTAATACATTTTAACCAGATTTTTACGGGTTATACTTCTACAGGCTTGTTCCGGGTTAGTCCATAAGGGGACAACCTAGCCTCTCAAATTCCTGTCTAATATATTTCAACCAAGGAAGTTTCCATACATTAGGAAGATTTAATAGGTCCAATAGTTCTTGCCTATAGCTTGAGAGTTCCGGGGTCACCCACAGTCGCCTCGGGAATGTTAAGGGCTTAAGGCCCAATTCCTCTTTTAGTGATCTCAATCCCAAATCTAGCCTGAAGGGAAGCAGCAGTGTGCTGACAGGCATGGATACCAACTGCCTGATAAACTTGTTTTCCGTGGCAGTAATTGCAGGGGCACAATTGTGGCCCCACAATTCACCTCCATGGATTACCGCCCCTCGTGCCTGCAATTTCAAGAGGTGGCCCGATGGGTTTTAACGTTGATTTGTTCAATAGTTTAAAGATCCCCCCACCTTTTGGGAGAGCTTTAATTGGGATTTGATCTGATGTTGGGCCCAGGTCATGTTTTCATTAAGGGTCAGACCCAAATAGTCGAACGTCTGCACCATTTCCAGCCGTACACCACCTATAGCAGTGTTTGGGTGAGTTGTTTTCGGAGGGTTAAAAATCATGAACTTCGTTTTGGATGTATTTATTTCAAGCCCCCTATCGTAGCAGAAGGTGACAAAGCCATCCAAGACACGCTGTATACCCATTGGAGTCTTAGCGAGTTGCAGGGTATCATCTGCGAACATGATCGCAGATACTCCCGACTCAGCCAGCCTTGGAGCATCTCTGTTGGGGACTGCATTCAGATGGGGGATTACTCCATTGACATAGAGGCAAAACAGGGTTGGCACCAGAACGCAACCCTGTCTTACCCCCCTGTCAACGGAGAAGCTAGATGACAGATTGCCTTCTCTCCCACACCTGACCCTAGCGAAGTTCTGAGTATGGAGTCGTATTATGATGTTCAAAAGGGGGACTGGGATGCCTAGGTCCATCAAGACGCTCCAAAGTTTCCTCCGTGGGACCAAATCGAAGGCCGCACGGAGGTCCACGAAAACGGTATATAATGAACCGCCCTCCACAGTGACCGTTTTCCAGTACAGCATAGATAATCTGAAGATCTGGTCAATAGTGGATATGTTCTTTCTAAAACCCACTAACATAGCAGTAATCTGGTCCCCATCTCTGTCTTTACCCTCACACTAGCAGTACTCTGGTCCCAAGCTCTGCCATTACCCTCACACCAGCTGTACTCTGGTCCCCAGCTCTACTTTTACCCTCATACTAGAAGTACTCTGGTCCTCAGCTCTGCTTTACCCTCGCACTAGCAGTACTCTGGTCCCCAGGTCTGCCTTTACTCCCCCCCCCACTTGTTGTACTCTGGCCCTGAACTCTTCCTTTAGCCTCACACTAGCAGTCTAGTCACCAGCTCTGCCTTACTCTCACACTAGCAGTGCTCTGATCCCTAGCTATGCCTTTACCCTCACACTGGCTGTTCTCTGGTCCCCGTCTCTGCCCCACCCTCACATTAGCAGTGCTCTGATCCCTAGCTATGCCTTTACCCTCACACTGTTTGTACTCTTGTCTCTAGCTCTGCCTTCACCCTCACACTAGCAAAAATCTCATCCCCTGCTCTGGCCATACCCTCACACAAGCAGTACTCTGGTCCCTAGCGCTGCCTTTACCCTCACACTAGCAATAATCTGATCCCCAGCTCTGGCCGAATCCTCACACTAGCAGTACTCTGGTCCCCAGCACTGGCTTTACCCTCACACTAGTTCTACTCTTGTCCCGAGCTCAGCCTTTACCCTACCAGTTCTCTGTTCTCCAGCTCTGGCTTTACCCTCATACTTGGAATACTCTGGTCCCCAACTCTGCCTTTACCCTCACTCTAGCAGTACTCTGGTCCTCAGCTTTGCCTTTACTCTCACACACGCAGTACTCTGATCTCCAGCTCTGGCTTTACCCTCACACTTGGAATACTCTGGCCCCCAACTCTGCCTTTACCTCACTCTAGCAGTACTCTGGTCCCCAGCTTTGCCTTTACCCTCACACTAGCAGTACTCTGATCTCCAGCTCTGGCTTTACCCTCACACTTGGAATACTCTGGCCCCCAACTCTGCCTTTACCCTCACTCTAGCAGTACTCTGGTCCTCAGCTTTGCCTTTACCCTCACACACGCACTACTCTGATCTCCAGCTCTGGCTTTACCCTCACACTTGGAATACTCTGGCCCCCAACTCTGCCTTTACCCTCACTCTAGCAGTACTCTGGCCCCCAACTCTGCCTTTACCCTCACTCTAGCAGTGATCTGGCCCCCAACTCTGCCTTTACCCTCACTCTAGCAGTACTCTGGCCCCCAACTCTGCCTTTACCCTCCGTCTAGCAGTACTCTGGTCCTCAGCTTTGCCTTTACCCTCACACTAGCTGTACTCCGGTCCCCAGCTCTGGCTTTACTCTCAAATTAGAAATACTCTGCTCCTAATAACTGTCACTTTCCTCGCACTCCCTCCTTTGGCCTAAGCTCTTTATTTACACTCATACTTGGAATCCTCTGGTCTCCAGTTATGTCTTTACACTCCCACCAGGAATACCCTGATGTCCAAGTCAGTCTTTACACTCACACATGGAAAAGTCTGCAACTGTACTTTACTTGTAGCCGCACATTGGTAATATTATTGCCCCAAGCTGTGCCTTCATCCTTATATTTGGAATACCCTGGTCCCCAGCTCTGCTTTTACTCCCACACTGGGAATACTGTGGTTCATAGCAGTCTTTAACTTCACACTAGGACTACACCAGTCCCTAGCTCTGCATGCACCTTCACAAAAGGAATACTTTGGTCTTAGCCCTCTCTTTACCATCAGACTAGAGAAAGGGTATGTCTCTTAGCTCTGCCTTTACTCTCACATTGGGAATACTGTGGTCCATAGCTGTCTACCATCTCACTAGGAATAACGCAGCCCCTAGCCCTCTTTTTACCATCACATTTGGAATAATCCGGCCTCTAGGTTTGGCTTTCCTTTCACACTAGGAAACATCAGGTCCACAGCAGTGGAATACTCTAGATTGGAGTCCTCCCTGTATTCTGACACTAAAAGTACTCTGTGTCCTAGCTCTGACTGCACCCTCACACCAGGAATTATCTGGTCTCTACTAATATTTTTATGTGTACATTTGAAAGATTTGAGTTCTTAGCTCTGGCTTTACTCTCACACTAGAATACTCTAGTCCCCAGTTCTGTCTTTACCCTCACACTTTGAATACTCTGATCCCAGCTCTGCCTTTACCATCACACTTTGAATACTGTGATCCCAGCTCTGCCTTTACCATCACACTTTGAATACTGTGATCCCAGCTCTGTCTTTACCCTCACACTTTGAATACTGTGATCACAGCTCTGTCTTTACCCTCACACTTTGAATACTCTGATCCCAGCTCTGCCTTTACCCTTACACTTTGAATACTCTGATCCCAGCTCTGCCTTTACCCTCACACTTTGAATACTCTGATCCCAGCTCTGCCTTTACCCTCACACTTTGAATACTGTGATCGCAGCTCTGTCTTTACCCTCACACTTTGAATACTCTGATCCCAGCTCTGCCTTTACCCTTACACTTTGAATACTCTGATCCCAGCTCTGCCTTTACCCTCACACTTTGAATACTGAAGGACCAGGTTTTAGAACCTAGCGGCGCCAGGGAAAACGCCCGATGCCTTCGAGTTCCCCTGCCTCGGCAAACAGAGACATAACCATAACCATAACCATAACCAAACCAGCAGACTGTCTAATTGAAACAGCCGCTGCCGCCGTAGCTCTCAAGCAACTCGGCAACGCTCTAGCTACCGGATCTAAAGTTGACGAAAAATACGCACATGGGCAGTGCTTATCGCCAAACTGCTGAGTCAACACTGATAATGCACATCCCTCTCTCTCATGGAGATACAATGTTAAAGGCTTACTGTAGTCGGGAGTACCCAACACAGGAGCCGAACACAACACATTGCGTAATTCGGAAAAGCTCTTCTGACATTCGTCAGTCCAAGGAATAGGATTTGGAGTATCCTTAACAGTAAGAGCTATCAAGGGCTTTGCTAGCAAAGAAAAATTAGGAATCCACTGTCTACAGTGCGACGTAATACCCAAAAACGCACGTACTTCTCTCTGTGTTGTAGGAACACTCATTTTCGCAATAGCTTGAATTCTCTCTGGGGTCAGTTTCCTTCCCTCCTTCGATAAGAGGTGACCTAAGTAGGTTACTTCTTGTCAACAATATTGCAACTTGGAGAGAGAAACTTTGTGATGAAAATCAGACAAGTGGCGTAACAACGACAAAGTGGCTTCCCTACAAATCTCTTCATGGTCAGCGGCGACTCGCAAATCGTCAACATATTGAATAAGGGCAGCACCATCAGGTAAAACCAACAGATCAAGTTGTGTTTTCAAAGCTTGGCTATAGATCGATGGACTCTCGCAATAGCCTTGAGGAGCGCGCTTAAAGCGGAAACTTCGTCCTCCTAAAGAGAATCCAAAGATATCTCTACTTTCCACGGCAATCGGGATGCTGAAGAAAGCATTCTCCAAGTCAATCACCGAAAACCATGTGGCTGTAGCCGGAATCAGAGTCAACAAGGCAGTAATATCAGGCACAACAGGAAACTGTCGAACAACAATCTTGTTCACTTCGCGAAGATCGATCACAAACCTATATACAGGAGGCTGTGAAGAATCTGTTCTCTTCAGAACAGGCAAAACGGGACTATTGCACACATTACCTCTCGTTTCCTCAATCACACCCTTTTCAATCAGATCATAAATAATCGCCAAAAGTGCTCGCTCACCATCACTCGAGATACGGTACTGTGGAATGCGCGGTAACTTAGCATTCGCCTTCAGTGTCACAACGTATGGAGGAATCTCTAAAAGACCTACATCGTTCGGACCAACAGCCCACAACGAATCAGGTAAAGAAGACAATTCAGGTGGAAGTCTATCTTTCGATATGTACATCAGAGAGATCACTCTCTCACCCAACGTAAGATGTACTCCTGACGGAGAACAATACAACGTCGCATACAATCTCTTCAATAAATCCAATCCCAACAAGTTCTCACCGCAACCTGTAGTCAAAATGAGGGGTGCTTCAAATTTACGAGGTCCAACAGAAAGAGACAATGGAGCAGAAATTGGATTCGTAACCGGGGCGCCAGAAAAACCTACAGAAACTTTCTCAAAGTCAGACAAAGGTGCGCCAGGGAGTTTAGAGTATATTATAGAACTCTTTGTAGCACCAGTGTCTAACAGAAAAGGCTCTGACACACCTGATGCAATCACTTCAACATAAGGTCCACTTTGATCTACTGGAACTGAAACAACTCCCTCTATTTGTCCATGGCTGTCCTAACAATCATTACCATCCACTTCCTCACCTTCGACATAGTAATCATCCGTATAGTACTGTGCTGTCCTACCAGACGAACCTTGCTGCTGATCAAAACTATTCATTGAATTCTGTGGAGGCAAAGGACGCATATTCTGTCCTCGACCTCTACCTCTAGGCGCTTGTTGAGCACCTCGACCTCTTACACCAGAGGCACCATTCGTGCGCTGTAACAAAACCGGACAACTATTCTTAAAATGGCCCTCTTCTTTGCAATACGCACACTGATTAGGCCCATACGGAAAACGCTGTTGAGAAGACTCGTTTCTTTGCAAGTTTCTCGAATATTGCTGATTCTGCTGATAATCGCGTTGATTATTAGTACGAGGTGGATAAGCTTGTTGTAGAAGAACTTTAGTCTTCAATTCCTTAGTCTTCTTATCTGCTTTCTCTAACTTATCTTTGCGCCTATTTTCATAGTACTGTGCCGTAGCCAAGATCTGCGCTGACGTGGAAACAGCCCAAGCACTTTCAGAATCTTTCAGCTTAGTGCATAATTCAGGAAGCAAATTATGTACAAATTTGTCGACGAACAATCTCTGGCCACCCTCAGTAGCCATATCCTGACCACTATGATCTACAAAGGTCTCTTCAAACTGCGTGAAAAAGTCAGACACCGTCTCTTCTTTCTTCTGCTTACAAGCAGACAACTTGTCCCAATTGACACGCACTTCAGGCATCTAAGTCTTCATATAATTAATTATCCTACCCGGGAGTTGAGTAATGAGATCTTCAGGCTTAGCACCTCCAACTTGTCTATCATTCGCAGCACTAATATTAACCCATGTACCACCCAATTCTTGGTCATGATCCGTATGTCGAATCGTACTCCGAATGGGCTGTGGGACAACATTTCCAAATAACATATCTATGTCTGCTAAATTCATGATGCACGAACCCACAGTCTGAGTGAGCTCTTTATAATATCCTGCTGGATTTTTGCGCGGATCTGCTTAGTTGCCAAAACTTCAACACACTTCCAAGGAACATGTACCCATACTCGTTGAAAGTGTGCAACAACAGCTGGATTAGCATTAGGATCAGCAGGTCTCCAAACTGGAGGAACCTCACGCATCGGATATTGACGCGCTTTTCTCCTGACGAATCAGGCTCAAACAATTGCTCAGAAGGAGTGTCGCTACGAAACGACAAGATAGTCGCAACTGCTCTTCCAACATCACGAGGACCCACAACGGTCCCTTTCGCAAATTCAGAACGTATTCTGTACAACTCATCAGGAGCTTTACCTACTTCTACAACCCATTGTTCATGGAGGAATCCACACATCATTTCAAAAACGTACCGCTGCTTCGGTGCTTCCCATTGAAGGAAGACATCCATAACACCCTCAAGATCGTACTGAGAAGCGTACGTAATCCATTACGCGCCAAATGATCCAAAACTGTACGTTCATCTGTATCAGGCAGCTGGCTACGTGATTGTCTACGCTCACTAACAGGAGACATACCCAATTGACCCAACAAAGGAGAAAAGAAACCAGAAAAAGCAGCAGTCATTCTCTGTCTAGCAGAAGGAGAAGATGAAAGAATAAGAGAAGACGGAACAATAGTAGAAGAATCCAAAGTCAGAACAGAAGGAGTATTATAGGTAGGCGTAGGAGTAGCAGACGAAGAAGGAAGCAAAGTTGGCGGCCCCTGAGGAGGCTGCGCCGAAGGAACAGTAGCCAACGGAAGAGGAGCTGGCTGTGGAGGAATCGCAGGTGGCACAACAACCGGAGGTTGTGGAACTACAACTGGTAGTGGCGGTGCCGTAGCATTTTGTGCATAAGGAGGTGGCCAACTCAATAGATGCAACATTAAAGGATCTTTCGCAAGATCTTTCTTTTCTTCTTGCTCTTTAGGTGGCAAAACTGGGTAGCATTTATCGACCGCTAACTTCCTAACCCTGAGCATCTGTTCGCTCTATTGCTCTTTCTCATTATCCCTATACGCTATAGCAGCTTGCACCATTGACAAACCTCGTTCTCGTTTATTATTCTTCGCTAATTTAATTTCTTTCTGTTTGGCTTCTTTGTGCCGTATGCAGGCTTTCTTTTTGAA
Source organism: Lissotriton vulgaris (assembly GCF_964263255.1). Classification (NCBI taxonomy): domain Eukaryota; kingdom Metazoa; phylum Chordata; class Amphibia; order Caudata; family Salamandridae; genus Lissotriton; species Lissotriton vulgaris. The sequence continues at coordinate 266,938,068 of NC_141686.1, forward strand.
CAGTTTAACTTCGAGATTATCTAAAATCTCAGTTTCGAAGCTACCATAACGGGGCCACTGTAGGACACCGTCATTCTTCGTATTTTTTACCCAGCTGTAATTATAACTGATAGGACTTACACCATGCTTCACATAGAGATCATATGTAGGAGTTCCAATTGGAGGAACCGGACACGAATCCTCTAACCGGGAATCCTTAGAACAACCACAACTGAATATCTTTCCAAGTCTGCTAAGACCAGGCATCTTCGCTCACTAGTCTAGCTTCAAACTACAAGGGAAATCTGAAAACGATAGTCTCGTGAATACACAAATCCCTTGGCTTTGGGGCCTGCAGGTACCAAATCAAAGCGATCCCCTAAAGGATACCAAAACAAACTAAGGACTGGGAGACGCTCCACTCATACTTAACTGAAATGTCGATGGCGTCACCAGAAGACCCGTCAATCGTCTCGCTCTACAAATCGTCTACGGCTCCAAGACAGGGCGACAGTCAGGGCAGCAGTCCTTCGTAGCCGTCGGAAAGCGGGGAACCTCGCAGCAAAGACTTTCGGACCACGACGACATACAGGGGTCGATGAAGTGGCTGGCCTTCCTCCAGAATTTCCACACGAAGCTCTCCACGATCTTCGGGCTTGGACCGGTACCGCTGACGTCGCCCCACGTTGAGCGCCAACTGAAGGACCAGGTTTTAGAACCTAGCGGCGCCAGGGAAAACGCCTGATGCCTTCGAGTTCCCCTGCCTCGGCAAACAGAGACACGGGACGCTTCTTGATGACGTCAAAGACCAAAGTTTATTGGCTAAAACCAGGAACAGAGGTCTACGAAGCACAACACAGGTGGTTCGCTAGAGACTGCACAAATTCAATGAGCGAACCATGGTCTTTTATGCCAAAAATCACATTCCAGGCTAGCATCAATTACATACAAACTAGCCAATCACGGGGTGACATTTCAAACATATCGCATGACGACAATCCCATTTTCCGTTGTCCAGCCCACCAGAACTGACCAAGCACATTCCAATATCCTGTCGGATCAGGCCGGACAAACCCATCATAAAGCCTCAACCCAAATCAGTGATTATGTCATAAAGGAAGGAGCAGAAACAGATAGGAAGAAAGATAGAAAGGTGGGTGCAGTGTGCTGTAAACTTCGGCACGTCCTGCTCTTTGATCTTTATCTGACCAGCTGCTTAACAAGGAACTGGCTCAGCGAGGTCAGCCTCGGGCAAGGAGTCAGTTCGGCCAGGTCATTCAGAAGTCAGCTAAGGTGTACGTGTCCCAAAGACTCGTTCGGCCGCAGTCATCGGCCTATGTGAGGGCAACCACACAAAATGGATGCCGTTCACAAAATGGAACCTGAAGGTTCAAACGAAATCCCTGAATACATAGTGTTCTCATTGATCGATTAATGCGAAAACACCCGTACATACCGCACTCGTGATTTACGGTTCGCTGATACCAAAATCGTCTATTTCCGACGACCCTTATTGAACGGGTTCGGAACCACCGAACCTCAGACCCTCAAACTACGGAGCTACAATACTGTGATCTGAGGTAATAGAAATTTTAAGGTAGCTAATGTGTCCCCCACTCGCACCCTATCCATGCACCCATGTTCCATGTATGTCGTGTAACTTCTGTTCTGTACATGCGAGAAAGACGCAAATACATTTGCGTCCAACCTTAACATGTTAACTATCCAGCCATGCATGAATATCCAGTTAATTAGGTTTCTAAACCTATGGTGCCAACGTCTTTAGATAGTGCACTTTTGAATTCAGCTCACGTTTTCTACTTGTTTCCTGGCCCAGTCGAGCTAGGCCCTTAAACGAAGCCCTGAGCCTCATCTTTCCTGTCTCCGAAACTGTATGCATCCCTGACCTCTACCTTACATCCTGCACAGACGAGCGGTGCCCGGCTCGGCCTGCTTGCCTGCCAAAACGTTATTTTGCCTACAGTTATCTGTTCAGCCTCCGCGAAAACACATTCCAGTCTAGTGAAATAGGTAAACATATTCCCGGCTGCAGAGCAAAGGGCCCTCCCTTCCTGTCCCCATGCAAGTAATTTACTGATCCCGTTACCATGGTAGGCCCATGGCCCCCGCACTCTACATGAAGATCCCTTTGCACGCACTAGCATTCAGTGATGAACGGCCTCTGCCCGAGAGACCTTTTTCAGACACTACATCCTCCAAACATGAGATACCAGATATGTTATAGGTGCAGGTCGTTCTGACACTCCAGACACCAGTCTCCTCTACTCGTGCAAAAGTCAAAGCCCCAGTTCTCCCCAGTTACACGTCATGCTCAGCTGCGCGCGCATATAGGTTAAATGTTTCTGCCGACTCTGCAACTTTCACTAAGCATCCACCCACTTGTGACGTTTCATGTTACGTTTCTCTGACATATCAAGTGCACGCCCACGTGTACACCTTCTTACACGCCTCCTGTTACGTACATGTGTTCTTATCTCTCTCTTTTCACCTGTTACGCCTACTGTATTGAATTCAATTGCAACGTTTCTCTATATATAATGTGTACTGTTAATAAAAAAGTTGAATGTTCCCTTCCTGAACCTTAGTGGCGATGGAACATAACGTCCCCATCCTCGAGGATTGTCCATTAAAGCCCGTATGACTCAGATCCCACAGACTCTACCTCTCATTTGAATGAGCTGTCTTGTATTGATAATTATATGGAAAAATGCATCGGTAAATTAATTTACCACAGATCCCAGCTCTGTCTTTACCCTCACACTTCGAATACTGTGATCGCAGCTCTGTCTTTACCCTCACACTTTGAATACTGTGATCGCAGCTCTGTCTTTACCCTCACACTTTGAATACTCTGATCCCAGCTCTGCCTTTACCATCACACTTTGAATACTCTGATCCCAACTCTGCCTTTACCCTCACACTTTGAATACTTTGATATTGATATATATATATCTTTAAATAAACTGCCCTGTGAAACGCGCTGAGCCGTGCTTGAGAGTGCTTTTCTTCCTGGAACCAGGCTGGGTATTTTCAGGATTTTTGGGAGCTTGGATATATATATATATATATATATATATATTTATATATATATATATATATATATATATATATATATATATATAGATATATATATATATATATATCTATATCTATATCTATAGATATAGATATAGATATGTATATATATATATATATATATATATATATATATATATCTATATCTATATCTATAGATATAGATATAGATATAGATATAGATATATATATCCAAGCTCCCAATATATATATATTCTATATATATTCTAACTCCAACTGTATTCTTTTCCCGATTCTGGAAAAAACAGCCACCACGAACTCAAAATGCCATAAAGCAGTATTTTATTTGCAAATCTTCAGAAAACTCACTCAACGCGTTTCGAGACTTGCGTTGAGTGAGTTTGCCGAAGATTTGCAAATAAACTACTGCTTTGTGGCATTTTGAGTTCACGGTGGCTGTTTTTTCCAGACTCGGGAAAAAAATACAGTTGGAGTTGGAGTGATTTAAAGGTTCGCCACCTTACCACGGACCGCCGTCGTAAGAGGTGGGGGCATGACGTTCTGGGCGGCAGCTGCGAGCTACTGCTTGGTGATATATATATATCTACAAAGCCCATAATGCATCTTGATTTGCTTAATGGAGTCTTTTGTATAAATAATAGAAACAAATGATGGACAATTGTTTGCTAACCGTGAACAGGTTTGTCCGAAACGAGTAGGTGGGGAACCTACAGGAGAATTAAAATCACAGAATAACAATTGAGTGGTGTGCGACGTCTTCTTTATTGAAGTCTTTTTGTTGGAATATATATATATATATATATATATATATATATATATATATATAGAACACCAATCCCGCTTTAATAAAAACGAGTTCGACATATGCTTGGAACCTCTTCAGGAAAATTTATTTGCCACCATCTGGAAAAAGAAAACACCAGGCAGACGCGTTTCTGCGTTTGCCTTAATCATTGCCAGCTTTGTGTTTAGTCTTTGTTATCTGCACGGGGCTTTAATATGCTGCTGGGTGTATTCCCATTGGACGATGAAATAATCCAATCAGAGGCACGATGTTTCAGACCTCAGTGTGTGGCATACGCAAAGGTTGCTGGTAGATGTAGTCCACACAGTGCGTTGCAATCCAAAGGCTCACTCAAACAGGACATGCAGGCCTTCCCACATCACGAGCTCAGGTACAGTGACCGCTTTGTGCATTAAGAAATGCCCTGACTGTGTCAGCTTGTGAGTCCGCCCAATCCCTGTTTGCCAGTGTTATATATATTGGCCTTGCCAATGCTTGTTATGTGTGTGTTGCTATTTATTTACCGTAATTTTGTATACATGTCTATTGCCTGAATCAAGGCAGGTCACAGTGGAGTACTGCACATTAGTGGGAGGAGCTGGGAGACGGTTCAAGCTTGTGTACTTCATTGTGGGATTCACACATTAGGACTGCACAGTGTTGTTACTATGCACGGATTTCATATGAGTCACACCTTGTTGTGGAGTCTCCACGGGCTCCCAGCGGAGGGAAGGATCTTCCATGCCTGGGAGGGACGGCTCACCAGTGCCGCGCCCGTCTGGACACCGCTCACACCTTTGGAACAAACCACACCCCAGTTCACACTTTGTCATCCTCATTAATAATTGCGCAAACCTGCTGGTTTCCAGGTGACTGGCGAGTGGGCGTGGTAATCCTCGAATAGAGTGAGTCACTGGCTGCACCATCACTACTGACAACCTACACAACCTTCCCAAACTCATTAGTAGCAACAAGAGCGGAAAATATGCAGGAGGGCAACCTGGTGGGCGGTGCACGCACACAACCAGTGAGAGACAACCCTCACCACACACTACTCAGGACTACAGCGGCATTCGTAGACGCACAAACAAAGACACCTTTCAATCAAACAATCAATCAGCATTTGTATAGCACAGCACTGTCACCCCTAGGGGTATCTGTTGAAAAGCCAGGTCTTGAGTTGCTTTCTGAAGTCCGCCAGTAAGGCTACTGTTCGAAGATGGAGGGGCAGGTCGTTCCAGGTCTTGGCGGTGATGTAGGAGAAGGAGCGCCTCCTGCAGCGACCCGGTGGCCCTCTGGGGCTTTGTTAAAGATGTGCAGGATCTGTCAGGACGAAGACAATCTAATTATAAACCTGCTGTACCAGGGAGAGCTGATCTGGTGCAGTGAAAGGCTCACCCCTACACGTAGAGTACCACAGGGGACTTGATGGTATCTGCTTACTAGGTCCGGTCGTTAGCCAAGGCCTTTTTATTTTGCTACAATTATTTACATATTATACTTTTAGGGCCTTTCAGCCATCCCTCTTTATCTAATGGCCTGTTGTTGTGTCATTCACATTTTTATTCCACTCACTATAGCATACAGCACGGGGAAACGGGTCTGCCCACTTCAGCCATTGGCTAACTTCACTGTGAGTGAGGGCATTCTGCACTCTCACAAGGAGCACATCCGCACACAAAGTAATTCCCTTAAATGCCTGGGACTACTATGGCAATGTGTGCTTTTTTAGCCCAAATAATATTTTTTCGTGTAACCAATTTTTTTCTTTATATATTGGCCAGGTCTGGGCATGTTAAATAACAATAATGTTATAGAAAATCCATGACAAAACAGAACAAGCATTGGCAAAAGCAAAATCCTGGCAGCCATCACCAGAGCCACTAGCTGTGCCGATGCTCGTTATTGACAGCTACCCAGCTATAGTTTTATGAAAATATGAGTCTCCACAAATCTGCCCCCCCTGTTTGGGGGATTTCATGAATCTGCTGCATAAGGCATGCTGCATAAGGCATGGGAGTATCATGCAGAACATGGCCTCCCCAGCCTAGCCACCCCACGTCCAAGCTGTACTTTGATGTTATATATTTTCCTGGTGCCCAACAAACTCTGAACATCTCTGTCCTCCCCAATTCAAATGTAAAATGAAAAAGGGCATCCTACCGCACTCCCCCCACCCAAATACTAAAAATATAAACCTGTGTCCTCCCACCCTTTGTCTCAGCTTTTTCTGACCTAAATAATAGAAAAGTTTTGGAAATACAAGGACTTGAACTTACAGGTATATCTAGAAAAACCGTGCCCATCTCCAGGGCTTCCAGATGTAATTTATGTGTTTTGGCAAAATGTGTACCCCTTAAGATCCTCAAGGGCTAAAACTGATGCTGAAGGAATGCATCCGAGGGAGCCAACTCAAGCCAAAGGACCACATGATCCACCACAAGAGCCAGACCTGAAGCAGAAGGAAAGCACCAGAGGGAGCCAGCTCACGCAGAAGGAACACAGGATCCACCTCAAGGGCCAAACCTGAAGCAGAAGGAAAGCACCAGAGGGAGCCAGCTCACGCAGAAGGAACACAGGATCCACCTCAAGGGCCAAACCTGAAGCAGAAGGAAAGCACCAGAGGGAGCCAGCTCAAGCAGAAGGAACACAGGACCCACCACAAGTGCCAAAGTTGAAGCAGAAGGAACATGTGATCCACCACCAGGGGCCAGAGCTCAAGAAGGAGAGACATGCAATCCACTGCAATGGGCCAAAGCTCAAGATGAATGAACACGTGATCCAATGTGAGCGTTCAAAGTTCAAGCAGAAGAGACGTGCAATCCACTGTGAGGGGCCAAAACTTAAGCAGAAAGAACATGTGATCCACCGTCATGAGCCAAACTTCAAGAAGAATGAACATGTGATCCACCATTAGGGCCAAAGCTCAAGAAGAATAAACATGCAATCCACCACCAGGAGCCAAACATTAAAAAGAATGAACATGTGATCCACTGCCAGGAGCTAAAGCTCAAGAAGATTGAACATGTGATCCACCACTAGGGCCAAAGCTCAAGAAGAATAAACATGCAATCCACCACCAGGAGCCAAACTTTAACAAGCATTGGAAATGCAATAGGTCTCGCAGCATTAGAGTTAGTGCTTTTAGAATTGTTTATGGGTTTTTTTTGTAAATCTTTAGCATTTTTCTTTCCTGTAGCCAATGCTAAAGAATTACAAATAAAAAAAGCCATAAACAATTCTAAAAGCTCTAACTCAAATGAGGGTGAGGGGTTGAGGGTGAGTGAGGGTGAGGGGTTGAGGGTGAGTGAGGGTGAGTGAGGGTGAGTGAGGGTGAGTGAGGGTGAGGGGTTGAGGGTGAGGTGTTGAGGGTGGGTGAGGGTGAGTGAGGGTGAGGGTGAGGGTGAGTGAGGATGAGGGTGAGTGAGGGTGAGGGTGAGTGAGGTGTTGAGGGTGAGTGAGGGTGAGGGTGAGTGAGGGGTTTTGGGTGAGTGAGGGGGAGTAGTTGAGGCTGAGTGAGGGTGAGTCAGAGTGAGGGTGAGTGAGGGGTTGAAGGTGAGGGGTTGAGGGTGAGTGAGGGTGAGGGGTTGAGGGTGAGTGAGGGTGAGGGGTTGAGGGTCAGTGAGGATGAGTGAGAGTGAGGGTGAGTGAGGGGTTGAGGGTGAGGGGTTGAGGGTGAGTGAAGGGTTGAGGGTGAGTGAGGGGTTGAGGGTGAGTGAGGGGTTGAGGGTGAGTGAGGGGTTGAGGGGGAGGGGTCGAGGGGGAGGGGTTGAGGGTGAGTGAGTGAGAGTGAGGGGTTGAGGGTGAGTGAGTGAGGGTGAGGGGTTGAGGGTGGGTCAGTGAGGGTGAGGGTTTGAGGGTGAGGGGTTGAGGGTGAGTGAGTGAGGGTGAGGGGTTGAGGGTGAGGGGTTGAGGGTGAGGGTGAGTGAGGGTGAGGGGTTGAGGGTGAGTGAGGGGTTGAGGGTGAGTGAGGGGTTGAGGGTGAGGGGTTGAGGGTGAGTGAGGGTTTGAGGGTGAGGGGTTGAGGGTGAGGGAGGGTGAGTGAGGGTGAGGGTTTGAGGGGGAGGGGCTTTATAGTAAATGGTTCATGTTGTGAAGTCTGTTAAAAGAGAAAACAATCAGGACACCATTGCAGTATGTCGATAAGAAAAAAAGAAAACAAGGATCAAGAAAGTACAGAACCACCACAGCCAAATTGTTGCGAGACACAGCAAGATTACCTATTGTAAGTGGCCCTCCATTGCGCAAGCCTAAATCAACAAAAGCCCAATTACGAGAAACAAGGAATAATCGCTTCAAAAGTTGCATGCATGATGTGCATATCATATCATCTCCAAATATATAGGAACACATATCATATTGAAAGGAACAGGCACCGTTGAGACATTAACATATGCGGCACAACTAACAAGGAACCAAGCCCCATCGCATAAAAAAGTGCAGGAATGGTGTAGATGCAGTACTAACTCCTGGTTAAATGACAAATGGCCCATTGATGGGGGCAAGCACAGTTGACCTATAAACATAAGTGTCACTGTGTGTGGTGCCTCTATAGCAGTACAGTAACGTACACTATGTAAGACTTGATGATGTAAGTCACTAAGTGTCAACAGCGCAAAAAGGTGATGGGACGCACAGAGTGATGTGCACTACGTGACGCAACAATGGATGACTAAAAGTAAAACCACAGACGGATAAAACGTGAAAAAAGTGCACACTATAAAAATGGAAACACCTGGAAAGCATAACAAGAGTCCTACACTTAGAGGGGTCTATGTCAATAAAATGGTTCCAAAGAGGCAAATGCGGGTTAGCCGGCAACGTCGACTCAGTTAACTCCATTGCAAGCGTTCCGCGGAACGTGCCATTCAAGCATGCACATCCTATATTAGCAAAATGAAGCACTAACAGTACTAGCAAAGTTATGTAACTAAATGGCTCATGAACATGAGACGACTCACTTGGCTAAATAGAACCGGGCCGGGAGCACAGGTCATCCAACCATCACGCATAAAATAGTGCCTCTCATTATAAAAAAGATTACCTTTACGGAGCTAAACGTTTGAAACTCGGCATGGTCACCGGCATATCTGAAGCGAAAGCGGAGGCGCCATTATTTAAAAGCACGCACAACGCTGCGTCGACGGGTCACACGTGCTTTAGAGGATAACAAACACGGAGAAAGGACAACGCGGAAAGATGAAAAGAGCTAAAGGGGCCGGCCATCTTGTCGTTCCGAAAGCTCACCATACGTTGCTTAGATTCATGGTATAAATGACGTGTTAGTAAACACAAACAAGACGGAGGGAAGAGAGGGGAGGGGGGAGGAGAAATGCGACACGGCGGGAAGGGGAGGGGGCGGAGCGGGTTAAATTAAACTAACAAGACGGACGGAGGAGAGGGGAGGGGGGAGGAGAAATGCGACACGGCGGGAAGGGGAGGGGGCGGAGCGGGTAAACAAAGACGGACGTGCACGCGCTTTTAAGCTCAATGCGCATGCGCATTGAGCTTAAAAGTCACGGGCACTGCAAGGAATCGCCACGATTCCTTGCAGTGTGGATAAAGAGTGGATAAGTCCCAATACTCTCGCTTGCTCGATGCGCATGCGCATCGACAGGCGAGACCTAAAAAGAATGAACATGTGATCCACTGCCAGGAGCCAAAGCTCAAGAAGAATGAACATGTGATCCATCTCCATGGGCCAAAGCTCAAGAAGAATGAACATGTGATCCATCTCCAGGGGACAAACTCAAGAAGAATGAACATGTGATTCACCACCAGGGACCAAAACTCAAGCAGAAGAGACATGCAATCCACTGTGAGGGGTCAAAACTGAAGCAGAAGAAACATGTGATCCACCACCAGTAGCCAATATGCGAGTAGAAGAAACATGCAATCCAACATCAGGGCCAAAGCTCAAGAAGAATTAACATGTGATCCACCACCAGGGGCCAAAGCTCAAAAGGAATGAACATGTGATACACCACTAGGGGCCAAAACTCGAGCAGAAGTAACATGTGATCCACCACAAGGAGCGAATATTCAAGTAAAAGAAATATGCAATCTAACACCAGGGCCAAAGCTCAAGAAGAATGAACATGTGATCCACCACCATGGGCCAAAGTTTAATCAGAAGGAACCAATGCTCCACCACTAGGAGCCAATGCTCATTCAGAGGGAACATTCAATGAACCAACACGGGCCAAAGCTCAAGCAGAAGGAACATAAACGCTCCACCAGCAGCACTATGGGCTCAAGTTCAAGCATAAAAAATGCAAAATTTCCGACCAGCAGTCAAAACTCATGAAGGAGGAACATGTGATACATCACCAGGAGCCAAGAATGAAAATGTGATCCACCACCAGGGGCCGAAGACCAAGAATAAATTAAAAGAGCTCCAACAACAGTGAGAGGAGAAATAGACTCCCTGTAGAAGGGCAAAGTTCTTCAAGCCCTTGATGAGATGGCGGCAGTAATAGGACAGCAACATGGCGCCTGGGAGACCGATGAGAAGAGCGTTGCTTCCATCTAGGTGGGGGAGGACTAAGGCTCTGCTTGAAATTGGCATCTGAAAGAAAACGCTCCACTACCTGAGGGAGAGCTGCACCCAAGCTATCATGGTCTTCTGGCCTTCTGATGCTCTGTATTAGCTTTCAGCTAGGTGGATCAGATAACAAGGTTCATGTCTGATAACCAGACTTAACCCTGTGGTCATTGGAGCTATTGGGTAAGAGAAGCGTTCATCCTTTGCCGGGTTGAGCTTTAGGCAGGTACTTGAAATCCAATTTTAGCTTAGCTTGAGGCATGCTTTGAGTCACTAAATGTCAAGCATGAAGGAAGACGCCTGTAATCTGTTTAGACAGCTAAAGTGTTTCGCAGCTTATGGGTGGAGTAAGTAAATAAAAAGTTGATTAAAGACTTTACAAAACATTGTGTGTAAGAGCTTATGCAAGCTTGCCTCACTATTATCCAAATTAGATTATTGGACTTAGAATATGATGTGGAACTGGAAAAAGTCTAAGAACCCAATAAATGTCAATTGTGTTAGGTAAATGCATAAAAACAGCTGAAATGGAAGATGAACTGGAACTACCACCCCCACAGCACACCGAAATCCTTGTTATTCAATTGAATCCTAAATCTTAGAGACGTAACCAATGAACGTCCCAGGCTTCCCATTGCAGTCGAAGACATTTGTGAATCAATGGCCTAGGTTGGTTTTGAAAGGGAGGCCTATAGACCCAACAGAATGTACTGCTTGACCGTAATAGGACATCCAGCCCCACATTGCCAGTTAGAGGATCTAGACAGGCAATGGGGAGCTTTACAACCACTAGGCGGAACCTATACAAATGTATATTTCAAGAAATTACATTTATAATACATAGAAGCCTGCAATCCCAGTATAAAACCTATCTATAGTACACTTGAGTTTTGACGTCTCCCGTCCGCTGTAATAAGAACATAACGTAACTGTTCAACTGTAACATGTTATCGCAGTTGAGTTGTACCATCGTAACTGCACATTACTAGAGCCAGCAGGCAAGGCAAAACGCAGGTCGGAGAGCATCTAAACACAATTTTTTCCTATGGACTGTTTTTCTAAAATGAAGCGTGGTCAGCAGAAAAGAAAGATTTGTGGCACCTTTTTTATGTTTCGCATGCTATAGTCCATTACTTGAAAGAAATTGTCTTCACATTCTACTCCTTCTAAGCTACAGCCTTTCTATTCATATGATTTACATTAAACCTATACCAATATCTAATAACTAAGCAATAGCAGTGTGGTCCATTCAATGTCACAGCAGTGTAGTGTTTCTCTATTACAAAAGCTATCCACTCAACTATTCATGACCACACTAATTGAGAGTTACGATCAATCTTAAACCAAACAGAACATTTGAAAAGAAGCAAAAAAATAGATCCTTAGCATTACTCCAATTAGAGCTTTTATGTAAATGTGTAAATGTGAATGTGGCGTATTTGTATAGCGCGAACAGTGACCCGGAGGCATCCCGGCGCTTGTACTCCTACCACAAGGGAACCCCTCCTGGCTTTTCCTTGTGGGGTGTCCACTCCTGGGCATCCCATGGTGAAACCAGGCATCCCTTGTGTATCAGGGGGCCTTTGTGGAGACTAAGCAAGCTATTGCCCAGAGTTGCAGCGTGGGACCCATGCTTAGAATCGGCACTGAGGCGAGAATATCCGGTCAGAGGAATTTAAGCCCGAAACCCGCCGAGGCGGGAATCGAACCCTGGTCCCTGGCCAGCGTTCTGCATCAAGGTCTGCCGCTCTAAGCATTGAGCCACACTTCTCCACATATGTACAAGTTCCTAAAGTTTCCAATTCCATGTGTTTTGGGCTGGGTATGCTCAGACGTGAGTCCCAGGCTCTCCACATCACTGGAGTCAAGCTATCCAGGCTGAAGAGGGCTGATAGCCAGAAACCGGTCCTTGGATGCTTGATTCCGGTCTAGGAAAGACATGGCTTGGTAGTTCGGGCTGGACTGTTCCCATGAGGCACAGGGTCAAGGCTGATTTGCATATAGCCATTGTCTGACCTAGGGTGGTGTGGAGTGCAAAAAAACGATGGATTTAGGCCCAGATCTTTGTACTGGGGTGAATGTAAGACATTGTTCTGCATTTTGGAATTCAAGAAGGCATTGCGAAGTTTGTGAGTGGAGCTCCGAATCTGCGCCAAAAGGAGAAGAAAAGAGGAAATTATGTCAGAGCGCACATGTTCCATCTACACATGGGTCCACTCTGTCACTTCTGGTGGCAAGACGAAGCCAACATGGAGTCTCTCATAGAATGTAGAGCCCTAGAATTATCCAAGTAAAAATGCCAACTGTGCATGGCATTGTGGTTGTGCAGTTGTTCTTTTTCTGATCTCTCCTTACCTGGAGTTTTGTTTTTCATAACAAATTACCTATAGGTAGGTATCCCCAGTTCACAAAGAAAGGACTAAGCATTTCTTGTTGGATTTATTGCTCTTTATGTGGAGTAGAGGAACCATATCAAGGTAACCACACTCTCATTTCTGATCCCTAGAATGTGGGAGACCACAAGGAACATGCCTTGGTTGATGGCCTACTCCAATCCCTCACTGTCACAGGGCCTCCTGCTTTTAAATGTATATGGGGGGGCGGTGCCTGGCACAAGATGGTGTTGTGGTATGTGACACAAATTTCACTTCAGGCCACTTGGAGCGGTAATCCACAAGTACCAATGCATACCTTGAGTCATAAGGCAAACACATGAAAGGACTTGAAATGTCAAACGTTTTTTTTCCCATGGTTCATCATGCCATTCCACACTTTTCAAAGGGGACGTATTGACTCTCAACATCTTCTCACTTGACATGCATACTTCACATTCTCTAACTGTGCGATCAACCATGTCGTACACTACCGGCCACCAGAAGAAATTCCTCGCTAACCATTTCATAGAAGACATACCTGGATGAGCTTAATGCGCCAGCTTCAATATCAACTCTTGCACCCCACTTGGTGGCACACACTTCCCTCCATTATACATAAGATCTCCTTCTAACTCTAATTCATCTGCAACCTTAAACATGGGCATGACTTCAGCACATACATTCCTTTTCCTGGGCCATCCATTCATGATGTAATGTTTGGTGGTTTGCCATATTTGATCTTCCTCCTCACAAGTTCTCCACTTTTCCTTTACAATGTCTTCAAAATGACCAGAAACAACATACTGAATACTAGTAACCACATCAGACTCATCTATAACTTCACACTCAATTTGTTGACATAGATGGCGTGACATGAAATCAGCCATCACATTATTTTTGCCAGGCACAAACTCAGTTTTGAAACAGTATTCTTGCAGTTTGGATGTAAGTCTTGCAATGGGTGCAGTGAGATTCCACCCGCCACCTGGAGATAATATGTTCACAAGTGGTTTGTGGTCTGTTCTAAGTATAAATTTGCTGCCCCACACATAATTTTGGTAATGTTCAATCACCTAAACACAAGCTAGTACTTCTTTTAAAATCACCGCATACCAGCGCTCAGATTAATTTAAGGTGCGGGAAGCAAATGCTACATCCCATTGCTCCTTGCCGCATCTCTGCAACAACACTCCACCAATACCATACAGACTTGCATCTACTGTAATTACACACTCTTTTTTCATGCTGACTGGTTTTAAAGTAGGATCTTTGACAATATCATCTTTGATTGACACAAATGTTTTCTGCTGTTCCTTCTGCCACTCAAACATTGCGTTATGTCTTAACAATTTCCTCAAAGGTTCCATTTTGGTTGCAAAATTGCTGACAAACTTACTGTAATATTCACACATATCAGCAAATGAGAAGTGTTCCTTATTTGTGGAAGCAGGGGCATTGACAATACCCTCCACATTGGATTTCTTCGGAACTATTCCATTACTCGAGTGTGCTGTAGTATTGAACATTTTACCTTTGTGAGCTGTAAGAGCAAACCCATTTTTTTCCAACCTGTCGCACACTTCCAGTAAATGCTTCATATGTTCTTGTCGTTGCAGGTGACAGGCGTGTTCCTTCACTCGTCGCCAGTTGTTACAATCAATCCTCTTCACATTAGACTTCAAAATAGATTTATTGTAGCAGCACAGCATCACAACCGGACAGCAGGATGATCCAGTGCAACTGAACGTCCTAGCTATCCAACTTCCCAGTTCCAGGATAGAATTGGAACCCACACTGAAAATATTCAAGGTTGTGCTATACCTAAAAGAATGCTGAATTGCTGTTGCATGCCAAGGAGCATGCGAGGATGTTACAGATGCTTCATTTGATCTCTCCACATCCGCCACAGAGGAGACAGCAGCCGCCTGGCCCTCCACTGAGCCCCAGAACAAGCTCTGATGCTGTGAGGTGCAACTTCTTCTCCTGTCAATGGAAGAGGCAAGGGGGGCTGCCTCAAGCTCCCAACCAGAGATGTTGGAGAGAGGCAAACATTAAAGAGATGTAGCAAGGTCGACTGAGAAAATGGAGGGATTCTCCTGCCAGTTAAAGCAAGGGGAGAATGGCGGCGTAGACTTCACAGAAAAGCCACATTAAGGCAATGGGATGGTGACCAAGGGCTTCATGCAACATCTTTTTCAAGACAGAAAAGCTGATTTAGATGAAGTGAGCGGGAACCTGAAGCAAAACCTAAAGGGAAATGAGCAAAGATGGAGCCACAGTGCGAGGTCGGATACACATCCGAGAGGAAATCATGGGTGAGAAGTCGCTAGAGATGTAGAAACACAGAACAAGAATCAGACCTTCAACAAGCAAGTGATCGCCCTAGAAAAGAAGCAGAAGTACCTTGGAAACAGATCCAGGTGGAATACATTTAGCACAAGAGGGGACCACAGGGATGACAGTGGAGATGTAAAGAAATATGTGCAGAACCTGCTCTTGTTAATAACTGCATTCTTCAGTAGGGCATCATTGAAGCTCCAGCTACAGGCAGATGTGTACAAGCCTCTCCAGTATGCAGGAGTGTTGGCCATACCCCAGAAGAGTCATGGGTCCCTTCTTAATGTCCATTGATACATTATCCAGGCGAGCGTAGCTCTTCTGAGCAGTTGAGTAGTGCAAAGAGTTGACACCCAGTCTGAGTCTTTAACTTTTACCCAGTCCCACCTCTTCCAGCCACTCTTTTCATGGTAGTGCTAGATGGCCACTGCGCCCCCATATTTGTTAGACTGAGCAGGGTTATCTGGGTCGTCAAATAAAAACGATAAGCTAGTTGAAGTGATGCCTTATGACGTGATTTAATAAATGGGGTTTCTTTTAGTCTCAGGTGCAACACCAGGAGGGCACCTAATGCCACAAGTATCAAAAAATCCTTTTGCGTTCCTTAAATAGCAAATTTTAGGTACTCGCTATTTAAGGAATGCCAAATGGTATGTAAGAAAATAGCGATTACCTAATAGCGATTCCTAAAGATTCGCAATTAGGTAATCGCTATTAGGAAATACTTCTCCATTCGTTCCTGAGGGCCTTTACCATAGGTGAGAAGGGTTGTTCATTAGCTAATTTGCAATTACCTAATTTGTAACCGCAAATTAGGTAATGCAAAACCAAGGGTGCTTGAAACACCCCCACAAAATGTGCATATGTGCGCTACATGGAACTTTGAAAAATTCATTTTTCAAGATTTGCACATGGTTAACATTGACTTGCAGTCTATGGTAAAAACATTTCGTAAATGTACAGTTTGCATTTAGAAAATACCTGTTACATGGGCTTACAGAATCGCAAACTGCAATTCCCTATTTGTAATCGCAATTTTAGGTAATCGCAATGTATTGCAATTACCTATAGTTGCGACTACAAAGCCTTTCATACATCTTGAAAGGCAATTTTGCATTCGCAAACGGTCAAATTTAGCTATTTGCATTGTTTGTGGATGTAAAATGGTTTCATACATGTGGCTCTAGGTCTCTTATTTACTTAGGATATCTGAGAACACTCTTAAATCTAATCCTATGCTCAACGTAGTGCCCACTCTCCTTCAATGTTCTTCTCTTCTTCTCCTTTGTAAGTTGGAGAGTACCCGTACGGAGTCCCCGGGGAAATAAAACGTGAAGCACTGGTGTAGGAAGCTGGTCCTTTATATGATATGGCGAAAAGAGGTGGACTGTGCAAAGAGTCTAGGCACTCCCTCACTAGTGGACAGGGGCTTGCACTAGCAATACCAACGTGCTTTTTTAGGGGTAGGATCTTTGAGCAGCCTTAGGCTTATCAGAGAGAAGTGTGGGACATCTGCAAATACACGCAATAGTCAATAAATGATGCACATGACTCAATAAGGAGAACCACACCAATTTATAAAAATAACACGTATATATTTATATATTCTTAGGTACCAGAATCGATACTATCAGGGAAGTACATTTTTCAAGAGAAATACTTTTGCATTTAGAAAGTCGTCACTTTGTGCATTTCTCAGAGGCAGCAATGTTATCCTATGGAAGGAAATACAAATACGGCATACATTTTCTTTGCAGCAACTTACGAGACAAACCTCCGGTATTTGAGGTGAGTATCGGGCAAGGTCCAAGGCAGCATCAGCAGATGGCCTCCAGCAGCACGAGGGCGGCCGGATACAGTGGTGCGAGACAGCATCAGGTGCCGAATGCAGGGTCGGTCTTTGTGAACAGATGCTGCAATATCGGACTAGAAGGCCAGTCAGGCTGAACAAAAAGGGAGTCTCAGACTTCACAAGGCCTGGGGAGACACCTATGGTTCTCTTCTCCACGTGCCTGGGGTAACAGGTGCAGAGGTGTCCTTTGGTGTCGGGTTTTCGTCACCGGGAGCGGTCGCAGTTGAAGGAACCAGCAAACAGATGTTGCAGGCAGCGTCGGAAAGTCCACAGTAGGCTTTGAGTCTGGAACCACGTTCGTACTATTGTACCATTCAGCTTGGGCTAGGTAGCTCTGGTGCAGTCGTGTTTCTGCTGTCAGGTTTTCGTGGTCTTGGAGCCTCACAGCTCAAGCTTTGATACCTGCAAGATGCAGTTCCTGTGTCTTTGGAGGAGTGCTGGCAATCCTCCCAGGCTTTGGAGGATGAGCAGCTTGCAGGGCGAGACAACTTTGGTGCAATTGTCGAAAATAGGTGTACAGACCAGTAGGGCTGGTGCCAAGTCAAATGCTTCTTCCGCAATTCTTGCTTTCACGGCTCCCCTAAATACTGAATTTAGGGGCATTAGGGGAGTGCAGGGTAGTATAGTCGTGATGGATCTTACTCCTATAGGGCTAAATAAAAGGTTGTCATCATTGCAGAATTATACGGCGGTTCATTTCTTAAAGATCAATGTTTGCAAAAGTAAAATCCTAATCTTGAAAAGTGACAGAAGCAGAAAATCATGTAAATTTAATTGGCACGTTGGTCTTGAAAAGTTGGAGGTGGTTGGTTCATATGTATATCTAGGGAAAGTAATTGTGAGTAATATGAAGAATAAATCCCATATCGAACACATCACCAGTAAAGCTATGTCTCACGCTAATGGTCTGCACATGTTTTATAGCACAATGGGAAGAAGGCATTTTTTACATTTACTGACGGTGCTGAAAGCAAAAATTCCATCAACCTTACTATATGATATTGAATCAATCCCTGTAAAGAAGTGGAGTTTTTTTTAGAGAAGATAGAAGGACAGATTTTACGTAAATTGTGTAATTTTAATACGCTAGTTCCTTCAGCTGCTATTAGATTGGAATTTGGACTAATAAGCACCTATATTCAAGGTATTTCGAGAGTTTTACGTTGGGGATACCAGATAAAAAATAGTGAATTTTATTCCCTAAGAGGTTTCATGTGTAAGGAAATTTTCAGTGGTATGGGGGGGAAATACTCTTTAGGTCGAGATTTCTCTTTGGCTTTAAACATTTTCTGTGTTCAGGAAGAATCTGTGATCTCACTCCCTCTATCAGAATTTAAATCCTACGTAAAAATCTCAAGTGGGAGGATCAGTTTTAATAGAGATATTGAGTTGTGTAATACTAAAGAAAGATTAAAGATAATAGCAAGGACTACTTCCCCGAAACTGCCTCAGAAATATTTAACCTGGAACTTAGATCATGGAACAAGACAATGGTTCTCCTTATTTAGATTCAATCTCCTACCGCTAAATAATTTAACAGCATCCTGGTCCCAGAATTCAAAAAATGGAAAAAAATTGCAATTTTTGGAACTGAATATCCAGAACTTGGACCATGTCTTGTTTGTTTGTCCGGCACTGACCTTTTATCGTCGTTACTGGCTTAGGCCGATGTTTTTACTAAATCGCAACTTTCTTATTAATCCCAAAAATGAAGCTGTGTGTGTAAAATTGTTTAATTTCTTTAAGGAATTTATGTACATATTTTAACTGTATATTTTCCAAGTGGGATTTAATTTCTGATCTGCATACCCTCTTTTTAGTCATTTTATCCTTTATTGATTACAAATGTATTTTGCACTATTTGGCCCTAATTTTAAAGGCTGTCGCTTATTAAATTTTTTATCTCAAATTGTAAACCTGCACATGATTAGGCTGCTTTTTATTTGTTATATGCACAGTTCAGGATATGCCCTGTTCTTTCATTGTTGGCTGCTAATTCCAAACTTTGATTCATGAAAGAGCGTAAAACGTTGTCTCGGTTGCTTTCTAATTGCTATTTGCACAACTCTGGATATGCCCCGTTTCCTTATTGTTGGCTGCTAAATTCCAAACATGTATCCCTTGAAACTGTTATATGTTGAAATTGTTTTACTGTCTTGTTTCCACTGTATTACCACATGGTTTTATTGCACTTTATGTATTAATTGGTGTGTAGTTTTTAAGTGGACCTCATCGGAGTTCCAAAACTTTAATAAATTGAATTGAATTGAGTGCAGGCTAGTAGCGAATGGGCTACCTACGCCTTGGGTGTCACTACGCCCCCTATATGACCACTTCCGGGATGTGGTCATAACCCTGCCCCAGAATTCCTGATTTTGCCATCACCAAGATGGCTAACTTTGAAAAGTCCCATCCACTTCAAGTACCCCACCCTAGGGGTGGCACTAGCCTGAGGTGGGAGGACACCTGTCAGACTAGTTAATTTTCAAACCTGTCCAGGTGCCAAATGGCTCTGGACAAAGGGGGTTGGCTTCTTCTCCTGTGAGAGAAACCAGATTTGCACACCAAAGGAAGTAGACCCTTTGAAGCTCCCCTGCCTTGGAATGCTAATCTGCAGATCATCCTGTGGGAGGAGGTATAACATACCCTCTGCCCAAGCAGGTTTGCTTTATATCCCCCAGAGAGCAAAGACCCTCACCCTTGGGGTCAGAACCTCGTCTCTGGTGGCAGGCTGGTTAAAAGCAGTCAGCACACCAGTAGCTGGTTGTTTTTCAGGGGGCACCTCTAGGGTGCCCTCTGTGTGCATTTATTAGTAACTTCACCATTGGAATCAGTGTGAATTTATAACTACAAGATGTTTGATATCAAACATCTCTATTTTCAGTGAAACCATTATGTAGCTGGGGAACTCATTTTCACCAGTGCCCTACACGTGCTTTTAAAATAGCTTCCCTGTTCACTGGTACTGGCAGCAATAGAACTGACCAGCACAGGGGCATGCCTGCTTATGCGAGGATATCCTCATATGTAGCATAGCCATCCTCAGTTAGCGCTGGAAGGCATGCCGTAGGGGTGACCTAGTTATTCTGCACTTATACTGCATGCAGTGTTGGCAGGCATGGTACACAGGCTGTGTGCCATGTCGTGTTTTAACCTTTGTCTGCACCAAGTCATGCAGCTTGCAACAGCAGTCTTGTATGTGTTTGGTGAAGGGTCCCTTAGGGTGGCACAATTTATAATGCAGCCCTTGAGGACCCTCTTTAGTACCTCAGGCCCTTGGTACCAGCGGTACCATTCACTGGAGACTTTCAGAGGGTACTAAAGGAATTGTCAATTGGGGGAACAATTGCACAGTTTTGGGAAAGAGATCTGGCACTGGGGACTGGCATAGCAGGAACCCAGTGTACTTCCAGTCGAAATCAAACCATATACCAGGCAAACAGTGGGGCATAACCATGTTGAAAAAGGCATTTTCCTATGATAGGTAAGTAATTTGTGCGACAATCTAGGAATAGTTGTACTCTATACTCTTCTCCTATGTCTGATCAGTTGTTCCTTTATTTTAACTGTATCTTTCTTTTTTAGGTGCTGGTGATGCCATTGTCCACTGGAAATGTCTGGTAAGTCTCCCTCTGACCCCTCTGCCTGCTCCATCACCCCTGATCCTCCAGTCAGTCTCTGTATTCATAACCAAGTTCAGGTCACCGTCCAGTACAAGGGGTCCCCTGCCCACTCTGCAACAGCTTGCATCACTTCTCTTGAGTAGGTCTTCTTTCCCTGGTTTTGCAGATAAAAGACACAAACCCAGGAAGTTCTGCTGGTATGAACCAGTTAATGCCACCTACAAGGACATTTCTGCACCATACCCTACTACTGGCAAAACGCAAATGGCGATCCACTGGCTGCAGGTGGATCCGCCAAAGAACCATGGCTGGATATAGGATGTGACGGAATGGATGACCACTGAAGAAATACAGATGTCGTTGGTTCGAACCGACAATAAGCTGCCTGAAGTTTTAGATCTTGCAGAGGCCTTGTCCCATACACTGATCTATCCACCTGACTGACTATTACGCCCCCACCCCCCCGAACAGTTGTACTTCATGTGCTCACAAGTTAACCATTCAAACTGTTAAAATACTTAATGGGATTAGAATTCCCTCACTTACGGAGGAGGAAAAACGTTCTATTAATGGACCGATTACCGAAGATGAAATCATAGACTCAATCAAAAATCTTAAAATCGGTAAGCACCAGGCCCCACAGTTGCAATTGTATTGTATTGTACGGTAATTGCATTTATATAGTGCTTACTACCCCTGACGAGGCGTCAAAGTGCTTTTTCGGCGAGTAGCACGCTACTCCGGGACCCATAGAGGATTAGTGTTGAATTAGTACAGTCAAACATGCAAGTACATTTTAAGTGGTGGGTAGGTTAGTCAGTTATTTGGATTTGGAATGATAGCAGAAGGATAGAGGAGGACAAAGGTTTGTATTTATATAGCGCTTGTTGACGCACGCTATTCAGGCAGCCTATAAAGGATTAGTGGTAAATTTATATGGTGAAATATGAAGTAATTTCAGTGGTAGATATTAGTCAGTTACTTGGAGTAAGAAGAATAGCAGAGGGATAAATGGGGAAGAAAGATTTGCATTCATATAGCACTTGTTACCCCTGATAGGTGTTGAAGCGCTTTTCTGGCGAGTAGTACGCCACTCCGGAACCCATAAAGGATTAGTGTAGAAAATTAGTATATATAAATATGAAGCAATTTGAGTAGTGGATATGTTATTCAGTTATTTGGGTAGTATATTAGTATAGTTCAATATAGAATTTGAAAAGTGAACATGTTAGTCTGTTAATTTTGATTGAAAAGGATAGTGAAGGGATAAAAGAGTGAAGGATTTTTTTTTAGGTCGTAGCAGTAGGAGGACGCTTTTGGATGAGTAAAAAGGAGTTTTGGAGGGGGGGAGTCAGAGGGAAGAGTTTAGAAAGGTTTGTTTTAGGGGATCGGTATAGTAAAAAGAGGTGTCAGATGATGCAAGGAGGGGTAGAGTAGGAGAGTCTAGAAAGGGTTATTTTTGCGATCATAGTAGTGGTATGGGGTTTGGGATAAATGAGAGACTGGATGTGGAGGATGTATTGATAGATGTATAGGATGAGAGATAGGGTAGTGCATTGGAAGGAGTAGTAGAAAGAAGTTTGGGATGAGTCAGAAGGTTGGGCTAGAAGATATATTGAGCGAAGTATAGGCTGAGAAATAGGGTAGTGCATTGGAAATGCTAAATTAGAAGAAAGTGATGAATATATAGATCCATAAGTACATTGGAAGTATATAGATACATAAAGGAGGTAAGTATATGTAGATTAAAGATATTGATAGAGGCACAGGATGAGAAATAGGGTAGTGCATTGGATGTGCTTTTTCAGGAGAAAAGTAACAGACACACAGATCCAAGTACATGGAAGGTACATAGATGCACAAAGGTAGTATGTACATGTAGACCAAAGATGATTTTTATTTATTTATTGTTATTTTTTCTCTTAACATAATATTATTGTACATGTTTATACAAAGTAATACACAAAGATAGGTACATATCTATAGTGAAAACAAATGCTTATATACAGAGGGATATGCTGTAAATGTCTGTGGTGCTTATGTGGGGAAGAGCCAAACCTTTTTTTCTTTTAAAAACCTTTATTTTAGCATTCAATAAACACACAAGCATGGGCCTACAACCGCGGGGGCCGGCCGCTAGACAAATTAAGACCGCCGATATCACAGTACGACACAGCTCATCAGCCGACAACCCAGAGGTCCGGCAGCGATTCAGGATAAAAACTGGTATTAGAATGCACAACTGGGTTCCAGGATAAGACAGAGGTTCCATTTTATATTATATAAGAGAGGATCAGGTGCCATACAATCAAACAGAAGAATGCGGGGGACAGGGTAAGAGACAGGATATGCATGTAATAACCGCTATAATGGAGCATTGGCGCCAAAGCATATAAATCGGCCACCCCCTATCACTAAAAGACAAACTTATGACAGCACTATAGAAGAAATTAGAGGGTACCGTGATTCACCGCCCAGCCTCTTAGATCAAACAGTTGCAGGTCGAACACTTGTGAAAGCCACTCCAACCCTTCCCGACCTAGTTGATCTTAACCTTGGCCCTTCCGAACAAGCACACAACCCCCCCCCCCAGTGAGACCCAAAGGCACACAAAGAAGTAATAAAGGAGAAGAGAGTCATCAGGAATCAATCCATGGCGACTCGCAGGCAGTGAGTCCACAAGAACTTCAGACGCAGAAGAACTCTCCCTCCTAGATGAACAGTCCCAATGTATCCTGCACAAGAGTCGTAGAGTCACCAAGAAAGGAGAAGACGACCCCAAAATGAATGGAAAGTCACAAACAAAAGTCTCCGGGAGGGGAACGCCTTTTAATATCTCCAGAGTCGATAGTGGTGGAAGGTTCAGCAATACAATGACATCCTCGGGAACACCGTCTCCCAGGGCACCATCCGATGGTTCCAATACTTGTTTCCTCACGGGGTTCTCGCACGGAGTCAAAATGGCCACGGTTTAAATGGCTGCAGAATCCTGTTCCAGCAGGAGCATCTCAGATAGGCGCGTGTCCAATTTGCTCAATAAGACATCCACATGTGAGAGAAACGCCCACATTTCTGCCAGTATTGACCTCAGCGATAGCTCATGCACCGTTCGATCCATAGTTTCATGCCCGACACCAATCACAATCACCTCCCCGGGTGAATCTGGTATCCTCGGGGAGGACAAATAGGATCACGAACGTGCAGATGAGGAGGGTGACCGGTCTTTATTCGCAGCCACGGTCTACCCGGTTAAGGCCGCAGGCCAGAGACCCCGAACCACCGAACCCCGGCGGGCCCAATACCGGGTCCGCGGGACGGGGACCCCCTCACGCAGCCAGCAGCAAGCAGAATCACTCCTCCATCAATGCTGAGCAAAAGAAACGATCGCCGCCAAATTCGGCCTTAAACGAAGCCTCCACTCCGATTGACCGGACCCAGCCTGGGTCTCCCGGCCGATGTTGTTGCACTGCAGCCAGGCTGTGAAAGTACTCGAGGCCCCGGCTTCACCGCTGGAGTAGGCCGCAAACTTCAACTCGATGGAACTTCGTCAAACAAGCCGATAAAAGTTTCCGGATTTCACCATCGGAGTGCGGAACAGTTCATGCACACAGAGACTAGGCGTAAAATCAGGATAATGTACAGGTTATTGCGGCGGGTTACGGAGGTCGGCGGAGCCGGGAGCTAAGCAGCCATCTTGTTTGGTGGCATAGCTCCTCCCCCGAAGAGCCAAATCTTGAGTAGTTTTCTGAAGATAAGGTGGTTGTCGGTGGACCTTAAGTTGGGGGGTAAAGAGTTCCATAGTTTGGCTGCTTGAACAGAGAAGGATGTGCCACCCATGGTTTTTTTCTTGTATGGTGGGATTTTGAGGCGAGATGCGGAGGTTCCTTTGTTGAATGTGTTTGGTGATATTATTCCTGATGAAGAGTGGTCCTATTCCATGTATTGCTTTGTGGGTGATAGAAAGTAGCTTGAACATGGATTTTCTGGCAACCAGTAACCAATGCAGGGCTTTCAAGGCAGGGGAGATGTGGTCTCGCGGTTTGATATGCAGGACTAGTCTTGCAGCTGAGTTCTGAATCCGTAGTAGTCTTTTTATGGTCGTTACAGGTGATCCGTGGTAGAGGCTATTGGCTTAATTGAGTTTGGACAGAACAAGGGAGATGGTAGCTTGGACCTTGTGTGGAAATCCAAAATGAGGGAAAATTCGTCGCAGCGTTTTTATAGTAGCAAAGCTTGATCTTGCTAATTTATCCACTTGGGCATTCATCTAAAGCTTGGAGTCCATGGTCATTCCGAGGTTTCTTACTTCCTTTGATACTTTAGGCAGTGATCCCAGTTCATCAGGCCATGCGGCAAGTGGGTTGTAATGTTTCCAAATGACACACTTGAGTTTTTCAGTTTTTGAAGCATTCAGTTTGAGATGGCTCCAAGTCATCCATTGATCCACAGCTCTGAGACAGCTGAAATTGGTGATATTCCAATGTTTTTGGGGCAGTCCAGTTGAAGGAGTATTTGTGTGTCATCTGCAGAGTTATAGCACATGAGGTGAAATTTATTGATCAGTACTGGTAATGACTTCATGTAGATGTTGAAAAGCTTGGGCGAGATGATAGAACCTTGAGGGACCCCTGCTTTTGTGGAGTACGGTTTGGATGAGAAAGGTGGGGTATGGATGACATTAGTTCTGTTTCGAAGGCAGGACGCGATCCAGTCTAGAGCAGTTCCCTCTATGCCGGCTTCATAAAGTCTTTGTCTCAGAGTGTCATGGTCAACCTTGTCAAAGGCAGCTGAGAGGTCCAAGAGAAGTAGCGCAGCAACTCCGTTGCAGTCAACTATATTCTTTAGGTCATCCCAGATGGCATGGAGGGCAGATTCAGTGCCTCTTCCCAGATGGAATCCTGTTAGGAAGTCTGAAAGTATGTCATTCTCTTCAATGAATTGTGACAACTGGGTGAACACTGCTCTTTCTATCAGTTTGCCCAGGAAAGGTCCATTTGTAATGGGTCTGTAGTTATATGGGTTCAGCGGGTCCAAGTTTGTTTTCTTCAGTAAAGGGCGTATGAATGACTTTTTGAGTTCTTCCGGAAATATCCCAGTTGTTAAGGAATCGTTGATTCTTCTTCTTACTGGAGTGGCAGCAGAGGTTGTTAAAAGAATTGTCTTGAAAGTTTGTGGCGGACAGGGGTCAGAAGGGCTGCCGGCAGGCCTGCTTGCTTTGACCAGGTCCATAAATTCATTGTGTGAGATGTGTTGGAAGGAACGGAGAGGCTTGATTAGAACATTCTTGGATTGTTGTTTTGTACAAGGGTCAGTGCTGGTGCTTTGTTTCTGTTTTAAGTATGAGTCCAACGTGTCTGCGTTATCCGTGTAATGATTTGCCAGTTTGTCTGTGAAATCTTCAGTAACAGGATGAGTTCCTTCTAGGCAATTTGGTTTGCGAAATTCATTGAGTATTTTATAGAATTCTTTATTTGCACATTTAGCGTTTTGAATTCTGTTGCAATAGTACATTTTCTTAACTTTTTTGATAGCCGACTTGTATATTCTGTTAATTTTCTGTAGGTGAAGTTTGTCTTGTTTGGCGTTTGTTTTGAGCCAGGTATGTTTCAGCTTTCTAATTTGTTGTTTTATGTCTTTTATTTCTATGTTTCTCCAAAGCGCTTTTTTTCTTTTGTTCTGTTGAGTGGTTTTGAGTCGTATCAGGATGTCAAAAGCTTCCCATAGCCACTCATATAGATTTTGAACAGAATTTATGGTTTCCAGATTTGTACTGGATGTTGGTTGTGTTTCCAAGTGTTCCAAATTGAGTTTGTTCCACGGCCGATAGGTGGATGGATGTAAGGTAGTTTTAGGTGAGTCGCTTAGCGTTGTTTTATGTTGGGAAGCAAGCAAGTGGTGGTCTGAACCATGTGAGTGGAGTTATAGTTTGAAAGGTAACTCGTTCAGTATTAGCAAAAAATGACATCTAGGATATGTCCAGCAATGTGTGTTGGATTGTGGACAATCTGATGCAGGTTCAATGCGTCTAGAAATGTGATTATTGTTTTTGGA
Source organism: Lissotriton vulgaris (assembly GCF_964263255.1). Classification (NCBI taxonomy): domain Eukaryota; kingdom Metazoa; phylum Chordata; class Amphibia; order Caudata; family Salamandridae; genus Lissotriton; species Lissotriton vulgaris. The sequence goes on from NC_141686.1 coordinate 266,964,691, forward strand.
TGGGTCATGTTGGGTTTATCAATCAAAATATTAAGGTCACCCAGAACGCATAGGTTGGAGTGTATTGTTATCAGGTTTGTGACTGTGTCTAGAAGTTCTTCTGTGAATGTTGTCTTGCTCGATCGAGGTCTGTAAAGGAGCAGGAAGTTACAGGATGAAGACGGTGTAGGATTGCATCTTGTTAGAAGAGCCTCACAATTCTTTATGGAGATGTTGTCAATTTTAGTGATATGTATTGTTTGGCTGAATACAACAGCTAGACCACCTCCTTTTTTGGCTATACGATTTTGGGTGATTATTTGATAGCCTAGAGGAATGGCCTTATGCAGGACTGAAGCCATATCCTCTCCCAACCATGATTCACTTATGAATAGTATGTCTGGTTTTGCATCGGTGAGAAGGCGGTAGATGTGATTTTTGTTTTTAGAGAGGAATCGAGCATTTATTAGTAGACAGTTTAGTGAGTGGCCTTTGGTGATAGTGGGACTTTGTTTGTTGAAGGGTGATCAGTATTGTGTGGGTTTGTAGCAGGTGTGTTTTTAGTGCTGGTATTAGCTGTATTAGGATAGCAATTGTGTAGCTGTTCTGTATTGTGTTCCTCATCCATCATGCTAAGAAGGCATTTTGATGGGTCTGCGTGTGTATGAGTTGGAGATGGAGTTTGAGAGTGAGTTGGAGTGCTGTGTTACTTTTGTGGTGTAACATTGTTGTAAAGTAGACATGGTTGAAGCAAAGTTGTGAGGTGTGGAATGTTGCTTATATTTTTTATGTGTGTTTAAGGCAGAAGGTGTATGAGTCAGGGGAGGTGGTGCAGCATGTGGATCATGTAGTAATGTTCTAAATTGTCCAATGGATGAGAGGCTGTTAGAAGAGAGATGCTGTATTGCTGTATCTGTGTTAGGTGTGTGGAAGAATGAAAGCTTGGCATTGGAGTTTGTTCCTTTGTGTGGTTTGAAAGGTGGGTGTATGTTTGTATTTTATGATGGTAAGTATTAAGAAGTGTTGCGCTTTGAAGATCTTGTTGTGCTAGTGTGTGTGATCTATTTTGCTTTAGAGGAGTAGTGAAAAGGGGGTGCTGATGTATATGTTTCATGCAATGGATTTGGTTGAGTAGTATTGTTTGTGAGAGGTTGTGACATAGAGGGGGTGGTGATGTGTTTATGAGTAGAGTATGTTGTGTGTAGGAGGGAATGAAGTAGAGGTGAGAGTGTTTATCTTAGACTGGTTTGTTGCAAGAGTTACAAAGTGTGGTGGTGTGCAGTGTGTGTGTTGTGCGTTAGTGTTATTATGGTAGAAAGGAGAGGAGGGTGTTTGTTGGACACTTTACTAAAACCGGACAGATGACAGGTACCCCAGCTGAAGCCGTCATAACGGTGTTACTTAAAGAAGGGAAAGACCCTCTCCTACCGAAGAACTACAGACCGATCTCATTGATAAACCTGGACTGTAAGATCTGTGCATCATTTCTTTCAAAACGCATACAACACATATCCAAACTCATACATCCCTCACAGGTAGGTTTCCTAAAACACAGAATGCCTAGTGACAATACAAGACTACTATGTCACGCTGTAGAGAAAGCTAAATTGGTTAATTCCCCCACAGTAGCGATCACTTTAGGTGCCCAAAAAAGTGTTTGATAAAGTCGATTGGAGTTACTTGCGCGCATTCCTGGAGAAATTCAATTTAGGTGATATCCTTATCCAGATGATTATGGCCTATACCACAAACCATGCGCCATGTTCAGAGCTGGAGGTATTGCTTCCCCTCATTCAACCTAAAACAAGGCACCAGGCAAGGCTGCCCTCTTTAACCACTGCTATTTCTCTTGGCATTAGAACCCTTCCTCCAACATCTAAGAGAGAACCAAGACATCACAGGTGTCGCATTTGGCAACACCACAATCAAACTAGCAGCTTACGTCGATGATGTACTGATCATTACCGAAAATGCCCCTTCCACCATTCCGACTCTAAAGTCATCAATCCAACAAGTCTCTAAGATTTCGGGGTATTCCCTTTAAAGATAAATCTGAAGTTAAATTTCTCAATCAACAAGGTGACAAAGAAATACTAGTGACATCGGGATTAGCTTGGCAACAGGGTTGTATCAAGTACTTAGGTCTAGAATTCACTAACAAACTAATTACTACCCTTCATACTAATGAAAAAATACTTCTTAACAAAATGAGTACTCTACCTGAAGGGTGGCCCCCAAATTTCTGTCAGGATGGGGCAGAGTAGAAACCTGGAAAATTATGATACCATCGCTAGTTAACTATCTCATTAGCATGCTTCCCATATAACTTTCTGAAGATTTCTTAAGTAAGACAGAAGTCTTTTAATAACTTTCTATGGCAAGGGAAGAAAACTAGGATATCGCTGAAAATTCAAACTTTACAAAGGAGGCCTTGGCCTACCTATCTTCCGGAACTACCAAACAGCTTACCTATGTAAGCAAGGCACTAATTGGTTTATTAATAATCTGACATATGAACCTCTATGGGTGGCAATAGAACAATCTCTCATTAAGGATATTCCTCTTGCAGCTTTCTCAACTTTGCACTCATCCCACCTCCCAATTCCAGGAATATCAGACAAAACACAAAACTGCCTTCCTTTGTCTAGGCACCCAATCACAGGTGAACTACAGAAGTCGAACCTAGCCTCCATATGGACTAACCCTAAACTCCAAATCGATGGCCCTCCAATATTTTGGCCTGACTGGGCTAATCATGGCATTAACCTAATCAAAGACATTAATGAAGTGACCTCCCCACTACCGTTCTCATCATTACAGACTTGATTCAATCTAAACAATCTAGACTTTTATAAGTTCTTACAATTAAAAGTGCAGATTACCAGAAATATACAAGCTCCTCCTGCCAAATCAAAGCAAGAATCTCTCCCAAAACCAACTAAAATGGGAATCAGAATCAAATACAAGTAACACTGTTTGCAACTGGGGAAATGTTAACAAAAACTCTTTCTTAAATAAAATATCGCCAGTCCTCTCCCAGACAAAATATATGATTCTTAATAGAGCATACTGGACTGTAATGCTCCGCCTGTACATTTATTTATTTTACCACTGTATTACTGTACGTGTATGTTTTTTTTCTTTTTCTTACTTTCAGGAAATCCGATAAATAAAATGTGTACCATTTCCTCTTTAACGCCCCCCATCCATGTTCTGCAGGCCTCCTTGGTCCTCCAATTGGTTGTGCAACGATAATGATCCCAGAGAAAGGATTCAGTCCAATAAAAAACAATTTGCTTGTAATAAACAAAAAAACGCAAAATCACGTTGCGCGCCGTTTTATTGGACTGCTTTGAAGTTTGTCATGAGAAAACAAAACACCTGAGAGACTCTCCACCACCACCTTCCAGTTATTAGAAGGACCAAAAAGCCCTGCATTCTTTCCGTGGTCTGTGGTTTCTCATCGCTGTGAATGAAGACGTTACTTTTAGCCACAATGCTCCTCGAGCCCTGTACCTTGGAAGACTGAAAGACCGAGCAGGCTCGGCCAAGGTGCTGGGCAGATCTGTGATCGCCTCGCCAGGCTACAAGCTCCCAGGTGGGGTCTCCCCGCGCCCATAGCTCCGTCCCACCTCTCCACAGCACCCCCTCTTCCCCTCTCCCGTGAAAACACCCCTCCCCCACCCATTGCGCTCTGTTGAATATTTGTGTGCATTTATTTTCTCGTGCATCATTAACACGGTGCAGAAAGCAGTTCCACACTTGATTACACCTGTAGCACTCACACAGTACTCTTGTCTTAAAACAACTTTCCCATGGTGTTCAGAAGTGTGTTTTCTTGACACTTTTTAGGTAAGCCTCAATTTGGACCTAGCAGTCAAGTTTTACAAGGGGGGACCTGGGGAGAGCCGTGCACGAGCCGGTCTCTCCCCGGGTAGGTTCGCGCGAGGAGATGGCCACGACAGGTGGGGTCCTGAGTAGTGAGGGACAGGTGGGGCAATTAGGGTCAGCGCGAGGCAAGGGTTCACTGCGCACTAGGGAGGCGGGGGGAGAGGTTCGTTTCTGTCCCACCCACCCTCCCCCTTTTTTTCTATAGGCCTTTTTTAGGTCTCGCCTGTCGATGCGCATGCGCATCGAGCAAGCGAGACTATGGGGGCTTATCCACTCTTTATCCACTGCAAGGAATCGTGGCGATTCCTTGCAGTGCCCGTGACTTTTAAGCTCAATGCGCATGCGCATTGAGCTTAAAAGCGCATGCACGTCCGTCTTGTTTTACCCGCTCCGCCCCCTCCCCTTCCCGCCGTGTCGCATTTCTCCTCCCCCCTCCCCTCTCTTCCCTCCGTCTTGTTTGTTTATTTTACCCGCTCCGCCCCCTCCCCTTCCCGCCGTGTGGCATTTCTCCTCCCCTCTCTTCCCTCCGTCTACACGTTTATTCAGCATATGAGGAGGAGCGCAAGTAACAGGTCATCACTTCAAGGAGTTCACTTTCGACTGTCACTACATAGTTGCATAGTGGAACTAGGACTATATCCCAGTCAGAGTCCATGACTTTGTTACTAGGTATCTCCAAACACCCCCACCCCACCACCACAGTTTTATATAAAGCAAACTCAACCCGAAAGTATTGGAGGGCTGTAAATGACCACATTACACAATGGCACGTTCATGTATAGGTCCGGGGAATTTAAGATATTTGCGCAGCACCAGGGTGTTCAGCCGAGACTCGAACTTGAGTTCCCCTTCCCCGCTCTCCATTTCTTATCCTGGACGACGAGCAGCATCTTTCTAACCAGCCAGACACTAAACAGGTAGTCGCCGCCCGGGCCCATGATGATAACTCACCTCAGGCTAGAGACGAGACTCCGACCGACTAACTAAACATCGTTCCCTATCAGATGGGCGTTACTCTGTGAGACAGTAAGAGGCTGAAACGAACAAACGCAATTCTCCAAAGCCAATCAGCACTTCCGAATTTAAAAGCCGCACTAGGATTGGTTAAAGTATCTCCAATAATCCAATCCCATTTCAACTCAAATGTTATACCGCGCACTCCCGGGCTATGTTAAACCGTCCGATTAGACGTTTTGCGACCCGGAAGTACTACAAGTACGCACAAATGAAACCAGTTAAAAGATCAACTGCAGACGATGGACACAAGACTAGAGTCACCGGCAGTCCGCGTAAGTAGCGGGCAGGTGTTTACCATACCATCTCTTTCGATTGGAGAGCACTTACCACATTACCGCCCTCCCCCAACTGGTCTCCTTATCTCTTTTCGTTAGGGACTGTCATAACCATTCTGGTCCCGCCATCATTACTGATAAGGCACCATATATACTACGTTCCTTCTTTACCTTCTAAGTTTTCAGACTGCTCATTTGCGGCATTTGAATGCTTTCATCGTACGTATGTGTGCACTTGATAGAGAAATTTGTCTAGAGCCCATGCTCTAGAATCGGCAAGAAAAAACGACTGATAACTTTGTAGTACCTGCGTGGGGTTGAAATACACACATACCCTTCAAATGTCATATATTCACTTACTTAAACTACTGGAAATGAGGCATCATGTTACAAGGGTACATACATTTTTTGGTAGGGGGAGATTAAATGATTTGCCCAGAATCACAGGCTGTTAAGCCAACACTTAACACCAAGACTGGAACTTGGTTCCCTATGGCCAAAGTGGGTAGCTCTGACTGTTATGCCACATCCTCCTTTTGAAATGACTTGTAGCTTAGGCGCAAGAGCTGTCTACTTGGGAATGGGAAAGGCTCAAATTGTCAAGCCTGCAGGCTCTGAACCCTCTCACCCTCACACCCCCTCACCCTCACCCACCCTCACCCACCCTCACCCTCTCACCGTCACCCCCTCTCCCTCACACACCCTTACCCTCATCCCCTCACCCTCACACACACTCTGTCACCCTCTCACCCTCACACCCCCTAACCCTCACTCACCCTCACACACCCTCACTCACCCTCACACACCCTCAAACACCCTCACTCACCCTCACACACCCTCACCCTCACTCACCCTCACACCCTCACACACCCACTCACCCTCTCACACCTGCTGCACTCTCCTGCTCTCTGGAGATGTGGCCTAACGACCAGAGCTGCCATCTATGTCACGTAAATACAAAACATGTTGCATTCCAAATGCTATAGGTGTCACATTCGCGAAAGTTATAACTATTGGCGTTGTAAATGACAAAGCTATCAATTTAGCTATTTTAAAAACCAACAAATAAATAAAATATTTGTCGTTTACAAGACCAATAGCTCCAACTTTTCTAATGCGAGACCTATTGCTCACTCACCCTCACTCACCCTCAACCCCTCACCCTCACTCACCCACCCTCATCCTCACCCTCACTCACCCACCCTCATCCTCACCCTCACTCACCCACCCTCATCCTCACCCTCACTCACCCTCAACCCCTCACCCTCACACAGTGCAATAGGTCTCAGACCATTTCAGTTAGAGCTTTTAGAAATGTAGGCCATTTCATTGTGTGCCACAAGAGGAAAAAAAAGATTATGAACCAATTCAGAGACTCCCCCTCACCCACCCTCAACCCCTCACCCTAACTCACCCTCACCCTCACTCACCCTCAACACCTCACTCACCCTCACCCTCACTCACCCTCAACACCTCACCCTCAACCTCAACCACTCACCCTCACCCACCCTCACTCACCCTCACCCACCCTCACTCACCCTCACCCTCACTCACCCTCACTCTCACTCACCCTCAACCCCTCACCCTCACTCACCCTCAACCCCTCACCCTCACTCACCCACCCTCACCCTCACTCACCCCCTCACTCACCCTCAACCCCTCACCCTCAACATCAACCCCTCACCCTCACTCACCCTCACTCTCACTCACCCTCAACCCCTCACCCTCACTCACCCTCAACCCCTCACTCTCCCTCACTCACCCTCACCCACCCTCACCCTCACTCACCCTCAACCCCTCACCCTCACACAGTGCAATAGGTCTCGGAGCATTTGAGTTAGAGCTTTTAGAAATGTTTATGGCTTTTTTTTAAAATTCTTTAGCATTGGCTACAGGAAACAAAAATGCTAAAGATTTACAAAAAAAACCCATAAACAATTCTAAAAGCACTAACTCTAATGCTGCGAGACCTATTGCATTTCCAATGCTTGTTGTTTTTTCCCGTGCTTTCCGTGCTGGTTAGTTGTTTTTTATTTTGCCACTTTAAGACAGGTTGTTTTCTTTTTGTAGGCGGATTTTAGTGGGGGGTGGGCAGCCTGGAGCGGGTTGGTCCATCCTCAATAGACAGTTGTAGAAAAGGAAGGGGATTCTGGTTTGGTTAGGTTTAACTTGGTGGGGGGTTTATCAGTGGGTAGGAATGACCTGTTAGGCTGAGAGCAATTTGAATTAATAATTAAATAAAGAAAGAAAGAAGTGGTTTGATGTTTTATCTATAACCTGTCTTAATAAAGTGGCCTTTCTTGCTGACTAAGAAGTTGTGGACATGGACTTTATTGCGCGAAATGGACGCCTCTCCTGTCGTCCCCTGCCCATCCAGTGTTCATTCTTTCTGCAGCACACGGGTCACGCAGTTTATTTTCCATTGCCGTTATTCATTCGGTTCTCCACAAATATTCCTGGCACAGTCACACAACTGCATCTATTACTTACAGGTCAGTGTGCCCTATTTATTCACAATGGCTGGCTGCGGTTCATCATCTAGTCTGCTCATAGGGGGGTCAGAGTAAGTATTCACCGGGGGGGGGGGGGGGGGAGCGGGGGCATCATGACGTTTAATGAGACTGTGCTCTGAAGTTATACATCTGATCATACCACAATGATTCTGCTGATTTCATATGTGAAAATAATGTATAAAACCCCTCGATTTTGGGGGTCAGCCAGAGATCTTTCCTATGCACTAGGGATGCTGTGTTTCTCTCCTGATTTTGCTGCCCGCTTGGGACTTACAATATTTTGGATTTTGCACAAGTCTGTAATGTTCCATTCCCTGAGAGCCTCGTGGCATTGACTCTGTGCGGCATTTCTTTTGAATTTTTGTAATAAATCCTTGAAACGGTTTCACTGATCTAGAGCTCAGGTACTCTGCGGCCATTTTACTTTATTGACTGAATTTCTAATATTTTTTTCATGTGGTGTGAGGTGCCGTATCTTGAGGGGACATTGCCTCATGCATTTGAGGTTTTAACATTGTCTCCAATTCTGTTAAGGTAGATATTGGGGGCAAACTGCAGGTGCCACACACCCACAGCTCCAGTTGCGCTCTCCTTTGTGTGCTTCCCCTTCCAAACCTCCAGCTGTTGTTGTTCTCTCCCTTTCCTCTGCACTACATTTTGCTCTCTCCATTGTGTTCCTTCCCTCAGCCCCTGCCCTCAGTGTTCCTCTTTCCTTTGTGTGCTTCCCCCTGTAACTTACCCCTCTCCCTGTGATCTGTGAGGCTCTCTCCCTCATGACCTTCCTGACCCGCTCTCCCTGCCCCTATGGGCCCTCAGGGGGAGCGGCGCGAGCCGTCTTCCCCTGGGGATATACGCGCACGTGAACGGGCCATACGGGGACTAGCGGAGGAAGCGTCAGGCAGGGGGGCGCGCGCTAGAGAGTTCAAAGGTGCGTAGGCAGGCAGTTGTAGGAGCGCGAGCGAGGCAGAGGGGGCAGGGCGCGTTTTAGTTAGATAAAAAAAAATATATAATAATAATAAATAAATAATAAAAAATAAAAAAAGAGGAATGCTATATGAATGTTTAGTTTGCCACTTCAAGACATGATATTCCCTAGCAGAGGTTAGGGGCGTAATTCGGGGGAGGATAAGTCTAGAGCGGGCTTGTCCAGTCCTTCATGGGGAGGGAGAGGGAGTTTAGTGAGAACAAATTGAGGGAAGAATTTAAGGAAAAAAGGGTTGGGGAAGTTTAATTCAGTATTGTGACACAAGAAAATTATATTGATGGTTTTGGTGCCATGTTATATATTGCAAATTTAAGATGACAAATGGTTTCGGTTTTATTTGCCAAATTGCATTGTTATAATAAAATGGATTATTTGATGGGAAATGTATCTGTCTTGAATAAAGTGGCCTTTTCTGCTACAATGATTTGTGTGGTCTGGATTATGTGGGCGATGACCTGTGTTGCTCTCCCCCTCAATGTGTTGCTCTCTCCCTCATGAGTTTCCTCTCCCCCTGTGACCTGTGTAGCTCTCTCCCTCAATGTGTTGCTCTCTCCCTCATGAGTTTCCTCTCCCCCTGTGACCTGTGTAGCTCTCTCCCTCATGAGCTTCCTCTGCCCCTCCCCCATGACTAATGTAGCTCTCTCTCATGAGCTTCCTTTCCCCATCACTGTGATGCTCTCTCCCACATGAACTTCCTCTCCCTGTGTTGCTCTCAACCTCATAAGCTTCCTCTCCCCGTGCCCCATGACCTGTGTTGCTCGCTCCCTCATGAGCTTCCTTTCCCCTCCCCATGACTGTGCTGCTTTCTCCCTCATGAGCTTCCTCTTTGCCTGCCCCTATAAGCTGTGTTGCTTTCTCCCTCATGTGCTTCCTCTCCCTCTCTCCATGACCTGTGTTGCTCTCTCCTCAACATTGATCATCTTTGCAGGACGCTAGGTACGTTTGCACCTCTGTTTTAAAACTGCTTGCACAGATTTTAAAATACTCACTGGATTACTTTATTTTCATTTAAAACATTTGGGAAGCTACAGGGGGCAGTATTGTAATGTACTGTGTTTGAAGCCGACAATATTTATACAGAATTTGAACGTGAATTGCGCTTAATGTTTGAACTGTTTTGTTTTAAATTGAAATCAATTGCACTTTTTTTTCCCCCTAGGGTGGATATGCCAATGGTATCCCATTTGTCAAGTCCCAGGTGGAAACACAGGGAGCCAAGGGCTTGAGAGGACCAGAGAAGCGTGGCTTTGGTAAATCGGTCGGACCATCCCAGACAGTTTGTGGCTCGGTGCCACAGGGCTGTAGTCTGACATATCGGTCCGATATAGCGGTTACGTACCGGTTTACTATAGAGGGCCCCCAGATAGCCTTCACGTCCTGTTTGATATCTCTCCAGACAAAAAGCCGGGTTTGTGGGTGGGCCGTGAACCCAGGAATTGACCGCCACCAGTTGGGAAGCCCAATAATACAAACGCTTATCAGGTAGGGCTATGCCGCCATCGTACCAGCCCTTGGTGAGTTTACGAAGAGCAATGCGGGAAGCCCTTCCGTCCCACAATAACAGACGCATTTCTCCCTCCAGCGTGTTAAAAAATGACTCTGCAATAGGAAAGGGGCAGTTCTGAAATACGTATAAAAAATGTGGGAGGGCCAACAATTTTGAACAGGGCAGCCCTACCGGGGAGAGACAGCGGCAGTGACCTCCAGTGGGCAATGTCATTGTGGAGCCTTTGCAGTGGACCTTTTAGGTTATGCTCATAAAACAATTTTGGGTCTGGAGGAACGAAGATCCCGAGGTATTTAAAACCATCCATTGCCAATGGAATACAATAACCTCCTGGTAGTACGGGAGGGGGCCCATGCAACAGAAACATAACCGATTTCGACCAGTTTATGGAAAAGCCGGAATATTCTCCAAAATTTGTGACGACGTGGAATAAGCTGTTAATGGAGGATGACGGGGACATCATGTATACCAAGATGTCATCGGCATACAAGGAGATTTTGTCTGTAACGTCGTCCTTCCATTTAAGGCCTCGTATGGAGACATCAGTTCGGACCCAGAGGGCTAACGGTTCCAGGGTGAGGGCAAACAACAGTTGCGACTGGGGGCATCCCTGCCTAGTACCTCTGTGCAGCGGAAAATGTCTGGAGGTGTGGTTATTGACTCGCACCTGTCCCAATAGGTCAGTGTATAGCAATTTGACCCATTGTATAAATTTGGGGCCAAAACAGAATCGCTCCAAAACTGCAAAGAGGTACGACCACTCGATCAAATCGAATGCCATTGTGGCATCAAGGGAAAGGATAGCGGCCTCTTCCCGCATATATGGCATTCTACCCAGCACGTTATTAACTCTTCGGAGGTTTAGGGCCGTATTACGATCAGGGAGAAACCCAGACTGGTCGGCGTGTATTAGTGATGGGAGGACTGTGAGGAGTCTGGTAGCTAGGAGTTTAGCTAGGACCTTAGCCTCCGAGCTTATCAACGAATTTCGCCTATACGAGCCACAGTCCGTAGCTGGTTTATTCTGCTTGGGAAGAACTACGATGGAGGCCAGTCTTTGGTCTTGTGGTAAAATGCCTCTCTCCCGGCTTTCCTCAAACATTTGTTTCAGGTGTGGGGTTATATCTAGGGCTGTGGCCTTCAAACACTCAATGGGAATGCCATTGAGGCCCATGGCTTTGCCAGATTTAATCGCAAATATGGCGTTCTGGACTTCATCAATTGTGAGTTCAGCGTCAAGTACCTTCCAGGAGTAGCCGAGATTCCTCAGCAGTATAGTGTGCCTTGGCCGTATAGACCTGCTCTAGGTATCGGCAAATGCTTCGGCCACCTCTTGGGGGTCTGTGACACGGGAACCATCCGACCGAAGAAGCAGGGGGACCCATCGAGATCCTTGATCTCTACGTTCCAACCATGCCAACATTTTGCCCGCTCTATCTCCTAGTTCATAGATCCTGTGGCGTGTGTGAAGGATCCGAGCCTGTGACAACTCAGAGGCCAGTGACCTAAACTCCTGCTGTTTTGTCAGGAGTAGTTGGGCTGTATCTTCCGAGGGATCTACATTGTGAGCAGATTCAAGGTGTATCAGGTCTGTTTCGGCCTGCGTCACCTGGTCATTATATTTACGTACATAGCAAATTTTGAGTGATAAGGCCCTTCCCTTGAGAACTGCTTTAATGGCCTCCCATATCGTAATTGCTGAGGATACTGAGCCCACGTTCTCAGAAAAGTAGAGTTCTGTCTGCTCAATGAGGTCGTCTTTAATATCTGGAACTTTCAGAATCCACGGGCTGATAACAATCGGTCCGCGGGCAAATGGATGGTGATAAGTAAGGTCAATACTGAGGGGAGAATGACCCGATATTCTGCGGGGAAGCCCCTTTATGTTCTGAAGATATCCCACATCTGTCACCGGGCTGAGAAAATAGTCAATTCGGGAAATACTCTTATGTGCATTCGAGTAGTGAGTGTAGTGGGGAGTGGCTGGGTGTTGCAGTCGCCAAAGATCCTCAAGTCCCATCGCTTGTGCAAAATCTGATAGGTCTGAACTCAGCTTGTGGGAACGCCTCTGTGGGTGTCTGTCTATAAGATCATTCATGGTGAGGTTAAAATCACCCCCTATTCCCAGCGTCCCCTGGGGCAGGTCTAAAATAATTTTGCCTAGAACTCACAGTGCCTCACTACCCAATGCCGGCGGGAGGTAAACGGAAATTACATTCAAGGTTCTACCCTCCCAGATCGCCTCAAGGATGGCGAACCTCCCCAGCGGGTCCGCCCATGTGTTCGTGAGCGAAAGTGCCAGAGTTTTCTTAACAAGGATCCCTGTGCAACAGGAACCAGAGCTAAAACCTGCATGTACCAGTAATTTATAACCCCCCCGCTGAAGTGCCCAACAACAGATACCCACTATGTGCGTCTCTTGTAAGAGGACTAGATTTGGAGCATGACGCCTAATAAATTGGAGTACCACTCCTCTTTTTATTTTATTACCCAGACCGTTGACATTCCACGTCATTATTGTCAACTTGTGATTAAGGAGGTCTGGCATAGTGAAGGTGAGGGTAAAAGCGGAGCCGAGAAGTGAGTTGCTCGTATCCCACCCCTACGGACTGTGCCAGGATCTACTTGTGGCAGTAATTCCTTAACCAAGAAATTTCGATACTACAGTGTGCTTCATTCTCAAACAAAATACCAACAGTAAAACAAACCCATAGTAGCTGCCCCCTCCCTCCATCCCATCCACTCTCCCTGCTTCCCTGCCCGCGGATTTAAAACTATCCACACCCCAACTAGGCAGAGTGCCTGTCGCCCTCCCAACCATTGCAGGGGTACCTGGTGAGCCGTTGATGCCTCTCGCCTGAGGCCAACATTATCTTATTAGTAGATAAGATTCATAACAAAAACATAAGCCAGTGCACATCCACATTTTAGGAAGAACATTGTTCAGTCAGTCACTGCATCCCGGTCTGGGCCGGAGGAAGAGCTCGCAGAGAGCGGAAATATGAGCCGAATGGCAGTCCGCTGCCCACGGCGAGAATGACACCAAGAGCTTCAATTTGGACAAACAACTTCTCGATATTATCGCAGGTTAATTCTAGAGCGGTGGATAGATCTCAGTGCTCGTCGTTGTTGGTATCAGTGAATAGTTCCTGGCTTTCCGGCGGAAGGTCGTGATTTGGATGATCGTCTGGAGTACTGCGATCCTTCGGAGACCCTCCTACCTGGCGCCAGCCCTCCAGCCAGTCCCAGACTTCACTCGGAGATAGGAAAAAACAGGCCTTAACGTCCGACTCATTAATTAGAACAACATGAAAGGGCAGTTCAAAATAATGTAAAGAACTAAAGAGTTCCAAGAATGTAAAATACAGGTGCTTCTTTTGTCTGGTTGATTAGCGGGTTTAGTTGGTTGAGTCAATATGAATGGTTTGTGTGTGAGTATGTTTTTGGTAGTATGAGTGAGTGATGTATGTGCCTCATTTTATTGTTCTTCCTGTTCCTGGGCTGATGTTGCATGAATTATATGCAGTCCTCATTCAATGAATTATGTATTTTTGTACTTTGCACTTTTGACAGAGATTTTTTTATAAATATAAATGACAATAAAATAATTTAAATATTATTAGCTGTTCTGTGGGCCTTTTGTATTTTACATTCTTGGAACTCTTTATTGGGAACTGCCCTTTCATGTTGTTCTAATTAATTACTTTCCTAGTGGGTTGTTCCCCTTTATCCTTTTTAGGTTCAGGGTCCCTCTCATGTTCTTTATATTTCACGTACGACCCTACATGCAGCTTTGCAGGGAAGAGCATAGAATATTTTATGTGTTTGTCTCGCAGGGCCTTTTTAACTTCCAGAAAACTGCGTCGCCGTACCTGCACCTTCATTGTAAAGTCCGGGAAAATCGTGATACGGGCATTCTCCAAGTGTAGAGGCAGCCCTGATCGAGCCGTTTGGAGGATGGTATCTCGATCCCGAAAGTTGAAGAGCCTCGCGATTATGCTGCGGGGGGGGGGGTCTGGCTTCGGTTTCCCTCCCGGGACTCTGTTTGCCCGCTCTATTGAGAAGTAGCTGGAGAGATGTTTTGGCTGGAGGTGTTTCATGACCAAGTCCTCAACAAAAAGATCTGCTGCCGGCTCATCCATTCGCTCCGGAACCCCTAAGATGCGGATGTTGTTCCGTCTCACCAGCCCTTCATAGTCATCCAGAAGGTCATCCATTTGTCGCTGTTGTTTCTGGAGTTGGGTCACCTGTTGCTGGTGAATGGAAGTATCGTCCATGAGGGCTGCGGTTTTGATCTCAACATCTTTAACCTTGGTGTCCATTTTACGGAGGTCTGCCCTTAGTAGGGTAACCTCTATGTCTACCGAATCAATACGGGTTTCGAGGGAGGACCGGACCCCAGCGATCGCCTCCATAACGTCTTCCAGGGTGAGAGACTTCGCTGCTGGCGAGGGGGATGTAGGTTTTGGGTCCCCAGCCGAGGTTGTGTCTTTGTTCTCCCCCTGGATCCCCATGAGAGTTTGTTGATCTGCCTCTGGTTAGACGGCCTCTGGAACCTCAGCACCTGTTCTCAGGATCAGCAGGCGCAAAAATGAGGGCTATCTGGCAGTGGAGTGAACTCTCCCTAACTCAGGCAAGGACCGCCTTTCACTTAGCCTTCCAGCTAGACGACTGTGAGGGGTCCACAATGAAGAACTGTCCAATCTCTGGGCCCTGCTTTCAGAACTCGCCGTGAGGCAAAAGGCGGTGCCACCTACCAATCTAGCCGCCGCTGCATACGCACTACTCGAGTTCCTCGAAATGGGCACCAGCCTGGGGATAATCACCAGTCCTCAATCCAGGGAAGTCCAGGGGCTCCAACTTCCCCCCGGGCTCTCACAGTTCTGGGCTCAGGATGTCAAGGCCTAGGCTCTCCGATGCGTGGAAATATGGAGGGCCTTGGGTGGACCGGGCCACCCAAGCCACCAAGGGTCCAGTCCGTTATGTACTCTCGCCACTGGGGTACTACCGCTGCAAGGGGGGGGGGGAGGGGGGGGGCAAACGTACAGGGTCACCAAGGGGCCGCTTTGCGTATAGACTCGCAAATCTCACCCTTAGGATGCAGGGCCCAGCTGAGGCTCGCCGTGCCGTGGCCTGGAGCGCCGCGGGCCTCAGGCGTCGAATCCCGCAGTCTGGGGATATATGTTGAAAGTGCCAAGTCCGGATGTCCGCCGCTACCCCCACTCCCCCCCTCCGAGTGGAGGCGCCGCAGATTCCAGGTAGCACCACAAGCCCCCGCGTGTTTTGGAGGTCTCTCGGGGATCAGGGAGGAAGAGGGCCTCAATCTCTGCCAGGAGGGGAAGGATCAGGTCGCGGGGCCTCCGGAGTGTCTAGGCCCAGAAGCCGGGGTGTCTCGTAGGTGCCGCCCCGAAGTTCGGGCGTCTTGCAGCGTCTTCCCCTGTGTGCCTTTCCAGGGCTGGGCGACGTGATGTCTCTCCCTCAACTGCGGAGGATGTCCGGTCAGCACCGATTGATGCCGGAGGAGTAGGCTTCACTCCTGCGGGGCCGCCCACTTCTCAGGCGCCGAAGGTTAGCTCATCTCCGAACCGGAGCTCCGCATCGCTCGCCATCTTGAGGGAGCCGGGGACCGCACTTTACCGAGCTCGCTCCTTCTCACGGCGTCTCCCACCAGGTGTTACGTTGGCACTTTACCTAATCTGCATTTATCTCCCGTGTCCCCGTCCCTGCCGCGCGACCTCCATTTGCATGCGAGTGACGTAGGTACCCTTCCCACTTATTATTGTCCTCTGCATGTTCCCGTCCCTGCCGCGCGACCCTATTAGCATAGATTACGCCAGATGGGTTGTTGCTTATCGGACTGTTTGTCTAGTTGTTGTGACAGTTGAACTGTCATTGAGATTTAGCTGGTGACCGGAGCGCTGCCCGGTGTGTCGTATATACCACAATAAAGTAACACCTTCAAGCATTTACCGAGTGTTTACTTTACAAATTTGGCGACGAGGACGGCACGCCGGAGAACCCACCACGTGAGAAAATTTTAAAAATGAAGTCATCTTGAAACGTGTATGAGTTGAAAAAAAAGAGCAGCCTCCGAGATTACCGGCACATTTTGAAATTTGAGTGAAGTGAAATAATTCCCTTGGACTTATTGTGAAGTGATTTTACCAGTAGATTCTGAATGAAATATGGGCGTTTTGTGAATTTTAAAAATACTGAAGAAAAGTAAGACCCAAGTTAAAGAAAACTGGAATCTGCGCAAGTTCATGAGGTGAGCAGTTTAAGCTGAATAAGGTGATTTGAGCGGAGCAGGGAACGATTTTTAATCGCTGTCCCCGCAAATTTTGAAGTGAAAAGTGAACCTTGGATGTGATACATAAGAAGTGTGACCAGTGTATAAAAAGTGGACTTGAGTTTATCGTGTGAAAGGATAAGGTGACGTAAGGAACCCTAGTTGCTAAATGCTGGAATCTGCGCAAGACTTATGTGAAGAGCCAAGGTGACTGATTTGAGGAGAAGTGAGCGTAACAGTGGACATATGGTCACTGCAACCGCAACTTGAATTTGAAGTACATCAGCGCGCAAACAGCGTTGGAAGTGAAATCCTCCTTAGATCCCCTGAGTGCAACCAATGGTAATATCTTAACGCAAGGCGTGTGAAGTGTTATTCTCCTCAGACCCACAGCGGAAAACCAGGAGCAAACGTAATCTTACTGCCGTACAAGTGAATACTAATTCGACTTTGGGCGTTCTAGTAAAATAAATAAATAAAGAATAGAAAGACCCGAAGTAGGTGGACACTGAGTCTGCGAAAGTTAATGAGGTGAGCCCTGGTGACTGGGTGGAGATAAGAAGCAGAGAACAAAGCTGAAAATCTCTAAAACCGCGTTTGAAATTGATTTAAGCTGCATGCAAAGCGAGTTAAGTGTGATTCTCTTCGGATCCACAGCGCACACCCAAGAGGAAACGTGGTATCTTACTGCCGTTTTTTGGAAAAAACTAAAGGAAGTAATAAAAGACTAATTAAAAAGTGAACAGCAAGCGGAGGAATAAGCGTGCCAATGATGACAAATATTTGAATACATTTTGAAGTGAAGGATAACATAAAGAAAGAGCAACTAAATGATTGAGCCATGAGAAGAAACGAGAAATGATAAGGACCGCATCCTGAATTTGAGGTAAATTTGCGCGCAATCAACATGTGAAGTAAAATTCTCCTCCCATCTCTAGTGTGCAGCCAAAGGTAACATCGTAACGCAAAGTAAGTGAGATTTTACGCATCGTCAATGTGTGAATTTATGTAATCTTAAGAATTGAGCAGCAGATGACAAGTTAGCCGTGTTTTAGTGGAAAGGTGAAGAATTTAGAGCGGCAGAAACCCACGTACATGTAAACTGCCAGAAAGAAAAAAGCCTGACCCTCCTCAGCGTTAAGCGTAGGAACTGGAATACATAAAAAAAAAAAAAAAGTATAATTATTTTACCTTTAAGCAGCGGATTCAGAAACGTGAGGTAAATAAAGCTAGAAGTTTCTGGCGGCGCTCAACGTGTGTTGCACTTCCCTCAGCTCTTTGGCGCCAAGGGGAGAGTGACGCACACCACGTAATAGCGCCACCTTACTGTCGCGTGCCGCAATTGCATCTTTAAGATAGAATTTCTTAAAAAAAAAAAAAGGAGTAATTTAAAGCGAGTGGAACAGCGGAAAGAGTACTAAGACTGTATCCTTTAGGTTAAACATCTGCAAACAGTAGGAAAATACTGGACTGATAAACAAATAAAAATAAAAAAGAATATTTCGCAGTATTAGCATGGAAAAAAACATGATGAATTATTTACTGCCACTTGAGCCATTTATGAAAGGAGATGGTGCTTATTCTGCAGAATGGGACGAGTGGAAGGAATATTTTAACAATTATATATCCATTTTTGATGAGGAAGAAGAACCTTTAAAACCGGAGGAGAAGGTGAGAGTATTGTTACACAGTTTAGGAGCCGGTGGACGGAAAGTGTACCATAACTTAGAAAAGGAAATCTATAAGGGAACAAAAAGGAATGTATTTGAGAACGCCATGCATGTTTTAGATGAACATTATAAGCAAGTAAAGAATAGCCATGCACAAAGGAACACAATATACAGAGAAGAAGGAGATGTCGAAATGGTTGTGAACAAAAATGAAAATAAACATAAGTATACCATCAGTATGGGTGGTGTAGATATTGACATTAACGTTGACTCCGGGTCAATTTGTACAGTAGTAAGCAAAAGTATATGGAAGAATAAATTGGCTGTGATTCTAGGGAATGAATTGGAAGAGGCAGACACGTCCCTGGAAACATACACTGGTGATAAAATGATCTTGTCCGGATGTAGAGAGATGAAATTGTGTTACATGAAGAGGAGTATATGGAGTAAAGTTTATATTTCTGAAGAAGAGTTCTCTGTACTAGGATGGGACGAACAAATGAAATTAGGATTGACACAAAATCCCACTAGCACAAACCCCATGAGTAGGCTGACAATTGACAAGAGAAGACAACGTACCAAGTTGGAGATGTTTAGAGTGAGAACTCTGCCATCTGTGGTCTATGTCGGTGAGACAAGGGCTGTTGAGAGGAATGAGAGGATAAGAGATGCAGCAGATGACAAATCCAAAAGAAATCTTAAAACATCCTGGGGAAAAGATGTTGAAGAAGATATAAGTAAAAGATTCAGCGAAAAGACCAGTGAGGATGATGTTGTAGATAAAGTAGAACTAGTTTATAAGGGAACAGGAGTGAAAACACCAACTACGAGGGCAGAGGAGGACCCGTGCAAGTCTACCCGCCCCAAAAATGAGAAAGCGTGGCGCTCTGCTGCACGGGCCGAGTACAAACCTATGTCAAGGGAGAAATGTACTGATGTCATTGGCCTAGTAGGAGGGAATGGCCAGAGTCTGAATAAATCAAAGAGTAACATAAAAGGAGAGTACTGGGACTGGTTATATAGCGATGTGTCTGATAGGGAAAGTGAAGAGGCACACGATAAGGTTCAATGTTCGCATTTCGAAGTTCCGTTAAGAAGGAACAGGTGGCTTATAGAAGGCAGAAGAGAATATGTGCTCAGTGACACAGAAGACTCAACCACGTCCTTCAGTAGAACATGTTCGAAAGAAATGGAAGATAGACTGGTCTTTGATGAGGCAAGTACCGTAGGATCTACAAGTGGCTCTGGTACAGGGTACAACAAGAGAACGGATGTTAGGCCCGACGCTGATCAAGATCATGAGAAGGAAACCAGTCGCAGGAGCAGGTGTAGACGCGACGTAACATGGTTCAGGAAACTTCCAAAGAAAAAGGACCCTAAGGCAGTTGCCACACATCTAGGCGGAGAAGTGGAACAAGTAATTGTGGACTAGAGAACAATAGTGAAACGGATTGCTGTAGCTAGTGGCACACTGCGAATTAGAGGAAGAGAATAAGATGACACAAAAAACCATACAATGCCCACGCCAGGAAGGATACTTGGGAAGTGACTCTTTGCATTTTGGAACTGCGCTTGAGCACAAGTTCTTGTTATTAGTTGACTCAACCGCATCCTTCTGTGTAGTTCATTCATCCACCTGGGGAATGGATTAAACTTGGTTTTGGCCCACACGGAACAAACTATCCTCGTTAACAGCAACAACTGCGTGTGAATTGGTAAAGGGATTAAAACTGTATGTTGTGTTTGGACTAAACGCAGATTATGACTACGTGGAAAATAACCATTTATCCGTGATGACTTGGCCGCATTATTAACTGACTCTTGTAGTATAAGAACCTCAGGTTACTACTGTTATATGTGTTTCTATTTTTCTCCTTTCCTTTCCTACGGAAGGAGATGTGTTACGTTGGCACTTTACCTAATCTGCATTTATCTCCTGTGTCCCCGTCCCTGCCGCGCGACCTCCATTTGCATGCGAGTGACGTAGGTACCCTTCCCTCTTATTATTGTCCTCTGCATGTTCCCGTCCCTGCCGCGCGACCCTATTAGCATAGATTACGCCAGATGGGTTGTTGCTTATCGGACTGTTTGTCTAGTTGTTGTGACAGTTGAACTTTCATTGACATTTAGCTGGTGACCGGAGCGCTGCCCGGTGTGTCGTATATACCACAATAAAGTAACACCTTCAAGCATTTACCGAGTGTTTACTTTACACCAGGCCAGCTTTGATTCCTGAATGTGCACTGAGGGTTTATATTGGGGACCTCCCGATTGTAGGGGAGTCCCCCGCCGGCAAACGGAAGTCAGGAACGGATATTCAGGTGAGGGCTGGGAGCCGCTCTAACAGGCGACCATTCCCTCCGGCTGCTAGCACTTTTTAATCACGCATTGTTGCAATTGGCTGCATACTAAGAACCCTGATTAAGCCTCAGTGAACTTGCACCTCACTGGGCTGTAAACGGGGACGGACGGCGTTAGCTCTAGTACTTCTGCCTGTCCATTAGGACTTTTGCCTGGCCCGGAAGTACGTAGGGCGTGTTCCCCCCTAGATGCTCAGCTGGGGGGGATTTAGCACGGCCGCACAGCGGGCGCGCAGCGGCTGTGCCAAAGGTAAGCCCGTCTACGCCCATCCGTGCCTGGCCCATGCCTAGGGCCGGTGATGCTGCTGGTTTTGGGCCCCCTCCTACATCTACAATTACTACACTGGAGAACAACTGCGAGCCCTTTATGAAAATGGTAGGTGCGATTTAAAAACGGGCACTACTACCAACTTCTCTATTGCTTGCTTTAAATGTAATGCCTGTGGGTTCTCCTACCATCCTTCTAACTTGCCCCAGTTATCAACAAGTGGGAAGTATTCAATAGCGGGAAAAAATAAGACAAAGTCAATGCTAAGCTGCCTTATTAATGCACGTTCGCTGTGCAAACACGCGTCTGAGTGTGCCTTGTTTATTGAAACACATGGCGTAGATGTAGCCTTCATTACTGAAACCTGGGGAGATGCCTCCGCAGGGCCCGAGTTGGCAATGGCGGTTTCCTCAGGATACACACTATTTAGGCAACACCGAGTACACGAGGGGGAGGGTTGGCCATTCTGTTTCCAAATACATGGGGAATCCCTTCTTTTTAAATTATTGATAGGCAACCATCACACTTTTAATGGTCTGCTATGCTACAGACCCCCTGGCCCCCGGGCTAATTTTCTGAATGACATTGGCAATTCCCTTGATGCTCTATCCCAGTCTTCGGATTTCACACTCTTGGGTGATTTTAATCTTCATATGGAAGATATACTAGATAGTGATGCTGTACATTTCTTTGATAGTGCAAGTAGTATGGGCCTGACTCAGCGGGTGAATGGTAGCACACATGCGGGGGTCATTTGCTGGATAGAGTATTTACTACCAATAACAATCTACAATGCCTTCCATCATTGCCAATTGTATGGTCGGACCATAAAGCGGGCATGTTCTCGTTTTTGGTACAAAATCTCCACACAAAGAAATCGATGAACAGGCAGCGTAAAATGGTCCAGCCCTGGAATACATTGGCAGTGGATGTTTTTGAATCTGCATTAGCCCAATACCCTCCACAACCCCTAGATGACTCAAATGAAGCTGTGGCTGCTTTCGAGGACGGGCTGAGAAAGTCAATAGACCAAGTATTACCAGCTAAATGCATCTCCAGTCCTAGGTCCAGACCCACGGAACCCTGGTATTCAGAACAGCTTAGGCTACAAAAACAAAAATGTCGCCGTATGGCAAGGAAATGGAGATCGTCATATAAATCGGAGGACAAAGATAGTTACAAATTAGCCTTACTTGAATACAAAAAATGTATTTTCAGGGAACAAACCAGTTATTTTTCCGCAGCCATACAGCAAAAAACTCATCAAAATAACTTTTTTCAACGGTAAAACGATTAGCTAAATGCTCTGAGGTGGTTGACTCACCTAAAATTCAGGTATTTTGCAACAAGGTGGCCACATTCTGCTAAAACAAAGTGAAGGCGGTCTATATTGGATTTGACAGGCCCTTGGATCTAGGAATGATCTCCTCATCAGAGGCCTAAGTCAGGCTTAGGACTGCCAGTATCACCCTCGGAGCCCCCGTTGAATCTTGGGACTCTTCTGAATTATTTGCTTTCCCAACATTGACAATGTAAGAAACAATAGACCTGTTGCATTCCATTAAATCGGGTTTCCACTGGACCTGTGCCCCTCCAAAAATCTTTCATCTTTTACCAGAGACTTTTGCACCTCATCTGACACCCCGATTTTTAATGAAATGTTTTCCACTGGTATATTTCCCACTAGTTGGAAGCTGGCATATGCGCTTCCCCTTTTGAAGAATCCAAATCTGGATTAAGCTGATCCCAACAACTAATGCCCAATTTCCAGACTTCCGCTACCAGCAAAGATGGCGGAAAAAGACATGAATAAGACCCTATCAGAGTATTTAGAAAAGCATTGTTTTCTTGATGACACCCAGTTCGGTTTTTGAATACACCATAGCACCGAACAGGCTCTGATTACATCAACTGAACTCATCAGGCAGACAGTTGGCGCATGGGGTAGTAAGCACTTGTGCTGCTCGACCTCTCCGCCGCATTTGACACGGTGAACCATCAGAAACCCTTAGAGGTTCTGAGGGGGATCGGTATCACAGGTAAGGCATTTACCCTACTTGAATTCTTCCTGTCCGACAGGGAACAATTTGTGGTCCTGGACGATTTTAATTCACCAAATTTTACACTACCATGCGATGTGCCTCAGGGATCGTCTTTGAGCCCGACCCTTTTTAATATTTATGTGGCACCATTGGCAAAGCTGATTAGATCCCTAGGTTTTTCGGCCATTTCCTTTGCCGATGACGCGCAGATCATTGTCACAGTGTCCGGTTCCCCCACTAACACAATGACACAATTTCATTCTTGCCTTCGTCAGGTTGGGGAGTGAATGGCTGCCAACTGTCTAAAACTTAACTCTGGTAAGACTGAGGTCCTACTATTCGGTGCTCACACCAACTTTTGGTCTCCCAATCTCTGGCCCTCGGAGTTTGGACCACTTCCTACGTCAGTGACTAAGGTAAAGAATTTGGGACTCATCCTTGATTCTAAATTACGTTTGAAAACCACGTGAATCAGATCACCTCCGTCTCCTTCTACACAGTAAAGCTCTTGAGAAAGATCCTCTCCTTTATTCCAGAGGAGCTGCGCAAATTAGTAGTTTCAGCACTTGTTCTCTCAAGAGCTGATTACTGCAATGGGCTTTTTGTCAATCTTCGGAAAAAAATGTTTGTCCAAACTGCAGGTAGTGCAAAATGTAGCAGCTCTGCTTTTGCTGAACATCCCTAGACATAAATCTGTAGCAAAGGTGCTTAAGGATTTATATTGGCTGCCGATAAAGAGACAAATTGAATTTAAGGCTCTTTGTATTGTCTTTAAGGCCACACAGGACACATGACACAGCTTTTTTAAAGCGGAATTTGCTACCTTACATTCCAACCCGTTGTCGTAGTTCATCCTCTGCCCATGATCTGATCATCCCGAGGTTCAAAAAATGCTCCTGGGGGGGTAGAAGCTTTGTGGTGGGAGTAACCAGGTTATGGAATTCTCTCCCAATCCAGCTGAAACAAGAAACGCACTTACGAGCTTTCAGAAAAGCATTGAAGACGTGGCTCTTTAGTTTGTAAGGTGCATTCAAAGCTTCTAGCCTACCTCCTGTTTCTGTTGAGCAAGCGTCTTGACACCCTCGGGTATTTGTTTTGCGCTTTATAAGTCTCACTTTCATTTCATTTCCTGCATGAGCTTTCTTTCCCCCTGTGTTGCTCTCTCCCTCATGAGCTTCCTCTCTCCCTGCCTTTGACGTGTTTCTCTCTCCTGCATGAGCCTCCTTTCCCCATCACGGTGTTGCCTCTCTCATGATCTTTCTCTCCCCCTCACTGTGTTGCTCTCTCCCAGATGAGCTTCCTCTCCCCTGCCCCTATGATCTGTGTTGCTCTCTCCATTGGTTGCCCCTGCCCTGGAAAAAACCACCACACTCCGAGCTGCTCTCCTCCTCGTGCTCCCCCCCCACACACAGTATTTCAGCATTGACAAAGTCAATACATTTAACAAGCATTTGCGTAGCCAATAGGTCTTGCCTTTGGGAACTTGTAAGTGTTTAGCCAGAGCTATTGGCTTCCCAATGTCTTTTAGCTATGTTGTAGAGCATTGTGAGTGCTGTGCAGCATGTTGAAAAATTACAATAAAAATGTGTTAAGCATTTTTGTTACATTATATATAAGCAAGAACATATGTACAACTGCACTACCCTATTAAAAAATAATTAACATAAAAAATGTCTTCTAGTTCTTTTGTCCTTGCAAGGCTAGCAACTTCTTCCTGCCTATTCCAATGCTTGTTTGTTATAGCTTTGTTTTTGTTATGGAAGGGGCGGTGGAGGGACAATGAGAGGGTGAGGGTTGGGAAATAGTCCCTAAACAACAAGAGCTGTGGACGGGCACTAGGGGGGAATGAACAAATGCCAGATTCCGAGGGCAGACTGAGGCGATTAGGTGTCGCTGTGCTGGTGCAGAGGTGAGGCTCAGGTGGTGCTGAGTCATGCTTAGGTGATGGTGCTGCACTGGTGCTCAGGTGGTGCTGAGGGATGTTGAGTTGGTGCTTTGCTGAGGTGATGCTGCACTGATGCTGAAGTGGTTCTGTGTTGGTGCTGAATTGCTGCTGAGGTGAGGTTGGGCTGGTGGTAGTGCTCTGGTGCTGAAGTGGTGCTGCTCAAGTGCTGAAGTGGATCAGCGCTGGTGTGGCCCTGCATTGATGAGGAGGTGGCGCTGATGCAGAGGTTGTGCCCAGGTGATGCTGAGTGATACTGAAGTCGTGCTGAGTGTTACTGAGGTGTTGTGTAGTCATGTTGAGGCGTTGCTGCTTGCCTGGTGCTCAAGTGATGCAGAGTTGCTGCTGTGCTAAGGTAATACTGCTAAGGTGGTGCTGCACTACTGCTGTGTTGGTGCTGAATTGCTGCTGAGGTGGGCCTGTGCCACAGGTGGTGCACTGATGTGGAGGTGGTGCTGTGTTGATGTCAAGATGGTGCTACACTGGTGCTGAGGTGGTGATGTGCTGATGCGGTAGTGGGGCTACGCTGGTGCTGAGTTGGTGATGCACTAGTGGCGGTTCACTGATGCAGAGATGGTGCTGTGCTAATGCTATTTTGGTGCTGTGGTGGTGCTGAGTGATGCTGTGGTGGAGCTGAGTGATGCCGTGCTGATGCCGAGTGATGCTGTAGTGGTGCTCAGGTGGTACTGAGATGGTGGTCAGGTGGTGCTGAGTTAGTGCTGTGCTGATGCGGTGCTGCGCTGTTGAAGTGGTGCTGCATGAGTGCTGAGTAGCTGCTGAGCTGGCCTACAGTGGTTCTGAGGTGGGGATGCGCTAGTGGTGGTGCACTGATGCGGAGGTGGTGTGCTGATGCTGCGATGGTGCTGTGCTGGTGCTGAGGTGGTATTGCACTTATGCTGAGGTGGTACTGTGGTGGTAGTAGTGCACTGATGAAAAGATGATGCTGTGCTAATACTGAGGTGACGCTACGCTGATGCTGAGGTGGCACTGCACTGATGCAGAGGTGGTGCTGTGGTGATGCAGAGGTGGTGTTGCACTGGTACTGAGGTGGTGCTCAGTGATACTGAGGTGGTGGTTTGCGTGTGCAGAGGTGGCGCTGAGTAATGCTTTGGTGGTGCTCAGGTGGTGCTGAGTGATGCGGAGTTGGTGCTGAAGTGGTGCTGCGCTGATGCATTGGGGGGCTGCAATGGTGCTGAGATGGCGCTGCGCTGTTGGAATTGCACTGATGCAGAGGTGGTGCTGTGCTGATGCTGAGGTCGTGCTGCACTGGTGCACAGTTGGTGCTGAGTGGTGCTGAATTGGTGTTGTGCTGAGGTGATGCTGAAGTGGTTCTGCATTGGTGTTGAGTTGCTGCTGAGATTTGTCTGTGCTGGTATTGAGGGGAGGCTGTGGTGGTGGTGCACTGATGCAGTGGTGGTGTGTGATGCTGAGATGGTTGCTGCTGAAGTGGTGCTGCGTTGAAGCTGAGTTGATGCTGTGGAGGTGATGCTGTGGTGGTGTTGAGTGATTCTGAGGAGATAAAGCTGCACTGATGCTGAGGTAGTGCTGCACTGGTATTAAGGTGGTGCTGTGGCTGATGTGGTGCTGAAGTTGTGCTGCACAGGTGTTGAGGTGGTGATGCACGGGTGCTGAGGAGGTGCTGCGCTAGTAGTGAGGTGATGCTGTGCTGGTGCTGAGGTGGTGCTCCACTGTTGCTGAGGTGCTGCTGCGCTTGGCTGAGGTACTGCTACGTTGGGGCGGAGTGATGCTGTGCTGGTGTTGTAGTGGTGCCCAGGTGCTGCTGAGTGGTGCTCAGGTGGTTCTGAAGTGGTGCTGAGTGACACTGGCTGGTGCTGAAGGGGTGCTGAGTGGTGCTTAGGTGGTTCTGAAGTGGTGCTAAGTGACGCTGACTGGTGCTGAAGTGGTGCTGCGCTGATGCAATGGTGGTGCAGCACTGGAGCTGAGTGATGCTGAGGTGGTGCTGTGCTGGTGCTGCTGAAGTAGTGCTGATTGACACTGACTGGTTCTAAAGGGTTGCTGAGTGGTGCTCAGGTGGTGCTGCGGTGGTGGTGCTGAGTGTTGCACGGAGCACTTAAGACTTAGCATGGAGACCATCCTAATGTAAGTTGTGCATGGCCCAAAAAGGTCTGATAACTACAATACTGGCAACATGTTGTCCAGGATTTTGTCCACAGTCTGAGTGCCAGTCAATACTTCCTCTGGCAGGGGTATGCCTATGCAAGGTTGGAGGTCAGAATGGCTACATGGGGTAGCCCTCTTTTAGGTCATCAGTGAGGAATTTCGGAACTTCAGTAAGACCTCAACATCAAACATGGTTAGATAGCACTATTCAATGTTGGTACTTTCTGAGCTTCTGCAGGTGAGTACATGGGAGAGTGTCTGTGGGGGAAGGGTGGGCTGGGACTTCACAGAAACTGGAAGCCTTCAAACCCACCAGTTATATCCATGCTATCTTCCTGATGGCAGGAATGCTGTTTGCAGATGGTCCCGAGATATTCAGGGGGGCAGAGGTAGCCTGTATGGAGATACTGTAGATCATTGCCATTCCACACCTCAGCGGACCGATACATTGGCCGTGATGTGAGTTCCAGGGTGGTAGTGGAGGGAGAGACTTCCCATTCCATGCCACCCACAGGAGTGGAATAGGCCTCCAGAGAAGAGAGGAGAGGACTGTGAACCTCTGGGGAAGTGATCAGGATTGCCTCACCCATGCGGGCCATGGTCAACATGCCCAGCTTTTTCTTTTCAAACATCCACCTGGTCTGGACTTGGACTTCAGGAATGCCTGCACATGCACGGAGAAAGAAGTCTATCTATCTGGCAGGGTTGACATTAAAGTTTAGAAACATCAGCAATGTTTGTTCATTTGCTTCTTTGGACAGGTGTACATAAACCTACATTTTCCCCGAGTGAAGTCTAGGAGCATGAGGTGCAAAGGTTGAACTTGTGCCACAGTTGTTCAGCTTTTTACTGCAGGACTCTAGATATTTTGCCTTCTTGTCCACAAGGGCTTTGGCCAAGTGGCTATCAAGGTATTGCTGCAGGCCTTGTTAAAAGAGAGTATGGGCTTAGAAGTAGCCAGCTCAGTCTGCAACATTTCTGTGAGGACGTTTGTTTTGGTTTCAGCTGAGGACAGCTGCAAATCTAGAATCTCACCCATCCTCCGGGCTACAACTGGAAAGGGGGTGCTTCCTTCCATTGGTGGCCCAAGTGGCAAGTTGAGCCCTGCCTCAGGAGAGGTTATCAAGGCCAAAGGGCCTCTTGCAAATTCATTTAAAAGGCAGAACCTTGGAGTGAGGGGGATGAAAGCTATTCGCATCACCATCATGATCATCTGCATCCTGGATTGTCCCTTGATCTGAATTAAAGCCTAAAAGATAGAGCACTTTCAATGCAATGAATTCCCTGGCAAAGGCAATGGGTCGGAGTCCGGGTTTATGATGACTGGCTGTGTTTTGTAATCTCATATTGTCACAACAGTCAAGATTGAGCTGATGATGAATTGATGTCCCATCTGTATATTCTCTTCCAAAGCGGATGGGACCATGGAGGTCTCGGCATGAGGGAGGAAGCCTGTACCACTGTCTGTTCAGGGACCAAAGTGGGTCCCAAGGGTTCAGACATTGCCAAAGGACAGATCCACAGGCAGTCATCTGACTGGGGGCCCCTGCATTCCTTTGGACCAGAGAGAACCAGAAGCATTTATAAAAATTGCAGCATGGCCTCATTGAAGGCTTCAGTATAGCCGATGGCCCAAGAAACTCTGCGCATCTGGATCAAGTGATGAATTGGCTTAGTGACTGGAAACCTCAGAGGTGAACAACTCATCCTGATATCCTCATGACTTCTCTTTGAATTCAGAGTGATGGGATAAGGTGAAGTACCACCTTGCTTTTTTAGGTCTCGCCTGAGGCAATACGCTTGCGCATTGCTCCGGCGAGACTTATGTAGTGGCTCCAGAAAATGCTCCCAGAGGGTTTTGGAATGCGGATTATGGCCAGTGCATGTGTGCCGGGCGCGTGCTCACCATTTGCTCCCCCGCATCAGACTTGAAAGGAATGCGCTCCCTCGCCCCCGCAATGCCGAGAGCTTGTCTTGTGACATGATTGGTGCGCTCGCGCTCTCTGGCAGTGCTCACTGTGCTCATGCTGGTTCCAGAGGCCAGGCCGGCTGCGGGGCATTGTGTCATCACACCCGCACTCCGAGCTCACCTCTCGCTCTCTCTCTGGTATGCTATAGATCATGTCTGTCTGCATGCCTTGCATGCCACTCATCTTGCATGTTTTCATTCGCCTGTCTCCTCTCAACTCTCTGTAAACACGGACGGACGTTTTCGCCACTCTCATCTCCCGAGCTCTCCCCACCTCCCCACACACCTTCTCTCGTCCCTATCCCATCCCGTCCCGTCTCTGTCTTTTATCGTTATCCCACCCCGGGCTCGGGTCGGTATTAAAACAGAGACACGTCCAGGGTCTGCCACCCGCCGCCGGGGAGCCCTTGCAATAAACCGGCTCTCTATTGGGGCGCTGCACCTATGGGCCAAGCCCACCCTTTTCTTAAACTGTCACTGTGGACACCTGGGATACTATACAATAAACACAATATCTGGAATACTTAGCTTCAAGCACCGACAGTGTGCTTTATTCACAGCCAAGTCAATTAAATACTTCATTTAACGTGTATCTATGTACTCCAGTCAGAGTAATATACTCCTGTGTGGCCCACTGTGAGTGACTGAATGAGAGCCACGTCCTTGGATTTCATTCAGAGTCCTCTCTGCATAATCCATTCAGCTCCGTCTGTATATTACAATTGATGCTCCCCCTGTATGTATCTGGGTGCGTCCGCCAGGAAGTCCTCTGTCTCTATAAGCCAATCATAACAGAGTCTGTGTATTCAGCCCAGTCCGTGTCTGAATATTCCAGAGCCCGCCCTATCTTTATGGTCCAATCCGAGGCCCTTGCAGTACACTTCAGTCGTAGGCCAGACTAATACACCTCAATCACAAACCTTTGTGGCATGTTTCATTGATAGCCCTGTCTGAAAAACTGCAATTGTGCCCTGTCCGGTACGTATCAATATTCACCCTGTCTAATATACACAAATCACCACCCTGTCTGATACACTTCAATCACTGGTACCTATCAATCATCCACTTCTGATTAACTTCGATCAGAGCCCTGTCTGATACATCAATCCAAGCCTTGTCTTTGTACTACATTCACAGCCATGTCAAGCAACATCACTTAATGCCATCCGTGCACTCTTCCCTCAATGCGCTATTCATCAATCATGATGCAGTCTAGGCGCTTGAATTAGAATACTTCAGTGAGAGCATTGTCTGCATACCGGAGCTACCCCGGTGTGCCTAAAGGATAAGTTATTCTGTGTAACTCAACCTTGACCTCTCTACTCCAATGCCTTCGAAGTCTGTGTGTTCAATCACTGCTCTGTGTATATAATTCCTTCACAGCCACCTCTTCATATAGGAAGAAGCCATCTTTCAATATTGGCCCAGTCCAATGCACTTCAGTCATAGATGCGGCTAGTCCTGCTTCAGGCATAGCCCTGGCCATATTCCAATCATATGCCTGTGTGATGTTGTAATAAAAGCTGTGTCAGCTGAGCTATGCCTCTGTCATAGTCTATTCTCTCTAGATTGCAATTTTATCCCTTTCCTGTATGTCAAGCATCTCCCTGTCTATAATGGTCCACTTCTATCATGAACATTTCTATGTGTTCAGTCATACTCTGGCTGGCAAGCTTCAGTCCTATCCCTGTCTGGTATATTTCTATCTAAGCCATGACTGTTATCTTTCTTTTAAAGCTCCTTCTATATCATGGGTGCTCACAAGCATTTTCCCAGGGGCCCAAAAATGTGCTGGGTGTGATGTGCATACACACACAACCCCCCCACACACACACAACCCCCCACACACAACCCTACACACACACAACCCCCCACACACACAACCCTACACACACACACACAACTCCCCACACACAACTCCACACACATACACAACCCCACACACACAACCCCACACACACACAATCCCACACAGACCCCCCACACACACAACCCCACACACACACAACCCCACACACACAAACCCCACAACCCCCCCACACACAACCCCACCACACAAACTCACCACACAACCCCACACACACAATCACACACACAATCACACACACCACACACACACAACCACACACAAAACCACACACAACCACAACCAGACACATAACCACAACAACACACACATCTATCTATCTATCTATCTATCTATCTATCTATCGCCCTCACTCTATCAATCGCCCTCAGTCTGTCTATATATCGCCCTCACTCTATCTATCGTCCACATTCTATCGCCCTCACTCTATCGCCCTCACTCTATCTATTGCCCTCACTTCTAGCTATCTATCGCCCTCACTCTATCCATCTATCTATTGCCCTCACTCTATCGCCCCTCACTCTATCAATCTATCACCCTCACTATCTATCGCCCTCACTCTATCTATCGTCCTCACTTTATCTATCGCCCTCACTCTATCTATCGTCCCTCACTCTATCTATCGTCCCTCACTCTATCAATCTATCTATCGGCCTCACTCTATCGCCCTCACTCTATCTAGCTATCGCCCTCACTCTATCGCCCTCACTCTATCTATCGCCCTCACTCTATCTATCGCCCTCTATCTATCTATCTCCCTCACTCTATCTATCGCCCTCCCTCTATCTATCACCCTCCCTCTATCTATCACCCTCCCTCTATCGCCCTCACTCTATCTATCTATCGCACTCTATCTATCTCACTCACTCTATCGCATCACCACAGCATCACTCAGCACCACCACCACAGCATCACTCAGCACCACCACCCCAGCATCACTCAGCACCACCACAGCATCACTCAGGGGCACTACAACATCACTATGCGCTACCACAGCATCACTGAACACCACAGCATCACTGAAGGTTTGGGTGTAGAGGGGTATTTTAGGGTTCAGCATCACTCGTCGCCACCACAACATCACTCAGCGCCACCACAGCATCAATCTGTGCAACCATTCAACAACAACTGGTTCAAATATGTTCTCTCAGTGTTTCAAGCTTTATTACAAACTAGCAGCCCGTCCCGACGTTGTCCGGGTATGAATTGCTGCCGGGCAGTAGTATATTGTTTTGTAGGATTTCGTTTTGATAGCATTTCTTATCTGTGACAGGCCTGTGAAAGCCTCCGATTTACAGTGCACTGCTGATGAACTTAGGAGTGCGCGTTCAGTAGTGTGTGAACTCGAGATTCCCTACTTTATTTATCCTTGCAATATTATATAGCGCGAACTCGACAAAATGGCATGAGCACAATTTACATTACAGAAGAACACATTCATTTGTGGTAGGCACGGGGAGACAAAGCGATTTGCCTGGAATCACAGGATGTTGAGCTGATGCCGAGATTCGAACGTAGCTCCCCAGCTCTAAAGTTCGCAATTCTATAAGTGTATGTCGGTGCTGACCATCAATGAGAGAGCCCTGTGCATTTTTCAAATGGGTGGTGAAAAAATATGAGTATGTTGCTGGAGATGTGGGCCGCCGTGCCACCAATGTACTTACTGGGGGAGGGTAAACACCCATTATTCCGCAACTTTCTTTCCGCATACAATCACTCCGCATACTTTCATTACGAAAGTACCATGACTCCGCAATGCCGTTATAACGCATGGCATTACATTTTATTTGCTTTTACCACGCATACATTTACAACGAAATTCGTTGTAAATGCATGAATGGTAAAAGCATGTTTTTTTAATGTTTGGACAAGGTAAGTATGGTAAAGGGGTATATGTTTTGGGGTACTGAGGTATATGTTTTGGGGTGTTTGGGTATTGGGTTCAGATATAGTTTTGGGTTATGGGGTACAGGGATAGTTTTAGGGTTTAGGGATAGGTATGGGTTTTCGGGTACAAGGGTATTTTTAGGGTTCAGGACTAGGTTTGGGTTTTGGGGTATAGAGGTATTTTTAGGGTTCAGGGGTAGGTTTGCGTTTTGGGGTACATGGGTATTTTAAGGGTTCAGGGCTAGGTTTGGGTTTTGGGGTACAGGGGTATTTTTAGGGTTCAGGGCTAGGTTTGGGTGTAGAGGGGTATTTTAGGGTTCAGGGGTAGGTTTGGGTTTTGGGGTACAGGGGTAGTTTTAGGTTTAGGGATAGGTATGGGTTTTGGGGTACAGGGGTATGTTTAGGGTTCAGGGCTAGGTTTGAGTTTTGGGGTACAGGGGTATTTTAGGGTACAGGGGTAGGTTTGGGTTTTGGGGTACATGGGTATTTTTAGGGTTCAGGGCTAGGTTTGGGTTTGGGGTACATGGGTATTTTTAGGGTTCAGGGGAAGGTTTGAGTTTTGAGGTACAGGGGTATTTATAGGGTTGAGGGCTAGGTTTGGGTTTTGGGGTACAGGGGTATTTTTAGGGTTTAGGGATAGGTTTGGGTTTTGGGGTGCAGGGTATATTTATAGGGTTAAGATGGGTTAGTGTTTAAGGGTGTTGGGGTATTTTAAGGAGTAAGGGTGGGTTATGAAAATGGGGTGCAGGGGTATTTAAAGGGAGCAGGGTGGGATTCGTTTTTAGGGTGTAAAGGGTAATACAATAAAATAATAAATAAAAATAATATAAATAATGCAATTTAAAACAAATAATTTAATTAAATTAAAAAAATTGTGTGTATATATATATATATATAAATACCCATATATACAAACATATATTTGATGTTTTAATAATGTACTTTTACAATGTATATGACTTTACCACACATGCATTTGCGTTATAATGGCATGCGAGATAAAGTCAAAATTGCGTAGTGATGGTATGCAGGATGTTGATTTGCGGAATATCATCACATATTCCCGGGGGACGAGTAGTCCATTTCTTGCTATTTCCGTGGAGGCGGGCCTTGTGTCCGGATGTGCGTGGCGCGAGGCCTGTTCGCAACAGTAGTGGAAAATCTCCAGTGTGCGCTTCACCTGAAGTTAAGGCGAGATTACATTTCCTGCACAATGGTCCCTGTTTGCGCTCCTTCCGACCCTTGGGAATAGCGCCATGCCTGACCTCCATACAGTAAAGCAGGTGCACATCACTGGGAGCGCGGGGCAAGCACACCCGGAATGTACAAAACCTGGGAAGAAAAAACAATGAAATATTGGGCACAACGCTCGCTTTTTTTTCCATAATCCCACGCACCGCACAGGCCCAAGCCCCCAGCACACGCCCACAGCACACGATATGAGACATGGCATGAAGGGCGGAACGTACCACACGCCCCCAGCGTTTGTCATGCCCCCAGCACACGCCCACAGCACAACGTAGACACGCCCACAAGGGACTACTTTGCTGGCAAGGTTCTTTTACCTTTTAAATGTATATGGTGGGCGTATGCATAGATGTCCTTCTGCTGCAAATGCCCTTTCCAACGCTGTATTGGGTGTTGTGATTGGTGCTGTGGTTCCTGAGATTACCCGCCTCAAAGGTTTGGGCTCTCTCTTTATTATATTACTAGCAGCCCGCCCCAGCGTTGCCTGGGGCAGAAAGGGGCTGGGGGCAGCATTTGAGGCTTGCGTGCACTTCTGCCCCCGGCCCGTCCCGGCCCCCTCTCATCCCGGCCCCCCCTCCTGCCTGATCCTTACCTCAGCCGCCTAGGCTAGGTTTGGGTTTTGGGGTACAGGGGTATTTTAGGGTTCAGGGGTAGGTTTGGATTTTGGGGTACAGGGTTATTTTTATGGTTCAGGGCTAGGTTTGGGTTTTGAGGTACAGGGGTATTTTAAGGGTTCAGGGCTAGGTTTGGGTTTTGGGGTACAGGGGTATTTTTAGGGTTCAGGGCTAGGTTTGGGTTTTGGGATACAGGGGTATTTTAGGGTTCTGGGCTAGGTTTGGGTTTTGGGGTACAGGGGTATTTTTAGGGTTCAGGGGTAGGTTTGGGTTTTGGGGTACAGGGGTATTTTAAGGGTTATGGGCTAGGTTTGGGTTTTGGGGTACAGGGGTATTTTAGGGTTCAGGGGTACGTTTGGGTTTTGGGGTACAGGGGTATTTTTAGGGTTCAGGGGTATGTTTTGGTTTTGAGGTACAGGAGTATTTATAGTGTTCAGGGCTAGGTTTTGGTTTTGGGGTACGGGGGTAATTTTAGGGTTTAGGGATAGGTTTTGGGGTACAGGGTATATTTATAGGGTTAAGATGGGTTAGTGTTTAAGGGTGTTGGGGTATTTTATAGAGTACAGGTGGGTTATGATTATGGGGTGCAGGGGTATTTAAAGTAGGGGTGGGCGGAATTGGCGTGAACTTGGTACAATAAATCCGCAATATTTCGTTCCGTCAGATTTCCAATTATTAAAACAGAAACCTCATATATTCAAGGTAAAATAACAAGTATTTCTACATGCTAAAAAGCATAAGGTCATTTCACAAAAGTGAAATTAGCTACCAGCAAGCAGTGAGAGAGGTGATGATTTTGAAAACAAGCCCCTGCAAACCATTATGGGACGAGATTAGCAGTGGGAAGTGAATATTATAGTATCTAAATAATTCTACAAAGAGCTGCAGTTCACCTTGTTCTCCCCAGTTGTCCCCAAGAGGCAAATGTAATAGCATTTAAAATATTATACATCAATCTGCAGTTCACCTCATGGTCCCTAGATGTCCCTGATGATGCAAATGCAATAGCATTTAAAATATTATATATCAAGCTACAGTTCACCTCGCCGTCCCTAGATGTCCCTGATGAAGCAAATGCAATAGCATTTAAAATATTATACATCAAGCTGCAGTTCACCTCGTCGTCCCAAGATGTCCCTGATGAGTAAAATTCAAAAACATTGAAACTCTTTCATGAATGCTAAAAATTATGCTAAGCTTATCCCATAATGCTTTGCAGGGCCTTTTAGTTGTATTTTTGCCCATAACTGTGCTTGGGGTGGTTCTAAGAGAATAGGACCTCCACTGAATTACTATTTAAAGGGAGCAGGAATGTATAGAACCTGGGAAGAAAAAACAACACTCGTGACGGAATGCCCCCAGCGATTGTCACGCCCCCAGCACACACCCACAGCACAATGCAGACACGCCCACAAGGGACTACTTTGCTGGCACGGTTCTTTTACATTTTAAATGTATATGGTGGGCATCTGCATAGCCTATGTTCTTCTGCTGCAACTGCCCTTTCCAACGCTGCATTGGGTGTTGTGATTGGTGCTGTGGTTCCCGAGTTTACCTGGCCAAAAGGTGCAAGTTCTCTCTTTATAATAGTAGTATAGACTAGCAGCCCGTCCCGACTTTGTCCTGGAGCAATCAGGCTTAAGGTGAGGTTCCATGAGAATCGTTACGACGTTTTGGGCATGTTCGGATATGGACGAGTTTGGTATCTATGAACCGCAAATGACGAGTTTAGTAGGAGTACGCGTTTTCGCTACACTACTTGGAAGGATTCGTTTCATTTACGGGTTTCTCTATCTGAACCCTCGGGTTCCATTTTAGATACGACATCCATTTTGTTTCTTGCCCTCACGTAGCCGGCGAACGGACGATGTTCGCTTCATGACCCTGGGATTCCCAAGCTCTTGTGGAAGATGCATATTCCTTTGAGTGTGTCTTTATGACGAGGGGGATGACACGGCAAAAGGCAGATGGCTTCGCTCGAGGCTCATCTTGACGTGCCGGTCTATTGTTTCAGCCTTGCATGCGTTAGGATCGAATCCTTTGATCCTGTGATCACGCTTCCGATATTGCCCCCACACTCTTTTCAATCTGTTGTCTGTCTTTGTTTTCCTTGCACCTGTTTCTGTCTCTTCTCTTAGCTCGTTTACAACTAGAATGGAATGTGCCTAATGGTGGGATAGCTTGCTTTTACAGTTGGGAACCGGCAATGTTACTGTAATTATGTTCCGGGCTTCTGAAAACATGAATGCCATCCTTTTGAAGTTTACTGTGGGAACTGAGCTGTAACCTTTTGTTCGCTATGTTGTGCAATGACAAAAATGTGTATAAAAGGAGCGATCCACTTTTGCAATTCGAAGCAGACTCTCAGAACCTACACTCTGTTGTACTTCTAGCGATCTCTGTATCCCTGCAGTAAATAAACGCTGATCTTTGACGCCGAAGGAAGTGTCCCGTGTCTCTGTGATTTGTACGCCGGAACAGGTAACCCACAAAGGTTTCAGGTGTTGTCCCCTGGCACCGCTGGGCTTTAGAATAGCCCAGTCCTTCAGTTGGCGCCCAACGTTGGGCGACATCAGCGGTACCGGTCCAAAGCCTGACGATCGTGAGGAACTTCGTGTGAAATCTCCGAGGGAAGGTGCACCCCGCTTCATCGATCCTGTTGTCGAAATAAGTGGTCCGAAGACTTTTCCCGCGAAGATTCCCGCTTCCTGACGGCTGCGACGGACTGATGCCCTGACTGTCGACCTGTTTTGGCGCCTGGCGTAGTCCTTTGTAAGGCGAGACGATAGACGGGCCTTCCTGGTGACGCCATTGCTCTTTCAGTTAAGTATTTGTGGGTCGCTCCCAGTAAACTTGGTTGTTGTTGTTGAAACTTGGTTGTTTGCATGGTTCCATTGCATTTGTGGTCCTTAGTTGTTGATTCTTAGTTGTTGGGTTTTCTTTGACGATTGCAATTGCCAAAAACCGAGGGTCTCGTATTTTTACGAGGATATCTTAATTCGATAACTCTTGAAGTTTGAAACTCGGTTAGTGTGCACGATGCCTGGCCGTAGTATTTTGTTTGGTTTCCTTAAATGTTGCAGCATGGATTCCCGGTTGGAGGACTTGTGTCCGAAACCTCCAGTTGGAACTCCGATTTATGAGCTCCATAGTCGACACGGAGTGGGCCCTATTGTCTATAATGAATGTTGGATCCGTTATACGAGAAATGATGGTGTCCTCAGTTGGCCACCTCATGGTAGTTTCGAAACTGAGATTTTAGATAATCTCGAAGCAAAATTGTTTAAAAAGAAAGCTAGGCCAGCAATGTTTGATTCCTTTCGGTTATGGCGCAAAGAGGCCAAACAGAAAGAAATCAAGCAGACTAAGAAAAATAAGAGAGAGGGTATCATTACGATGATGCAAGAAGCAGAGCAGTATCAGCGAGATAAAGCAGAGAAGGAAAAGGAAGTTTCTACCAGACTGCATTGCATGGCGGTGGATAAATGTTATCCGGTTTTACCGTCAAGTTATGAAAAGAAGGGAGAGGAATCGAAAGAGGATCCTTTGTTATCTTATTTATTAAAATCACCACCTCCTTATGTACAGGGTGCTATAGCTCCTGTAGTTCCCCCTGTTCTTCCCCCTGTTGTTCCGGCGGCTGCTGGTCAGCCTGTAGTTGGTCCTGTTCCTCTGAATCCCCTTGTTCCTCAAGTGGGCCCTGCACCTTTACCTGCTCTTCTTCCTACTGCTCCTTTGCCTGTACCTTCTCAATCTATTGTTACTTCTACTCCTGCCATCTTGGCTACTCCTACTGCTCCTACGTTCAGTCCTCATGTTGTTGCTCCTGTACTTCTCTCCTCTTCTCCTTCTGTTCGTAGTCGTATTCCCAATACTGTTGCTAATCTCTATTCTCCACTTTTCGGATTGATACTTGGGTCCGATGTCTCTGACATCACTCAGAGACGGAGTCAAATTCCAGGTGGACGAGAGAGTGCGACGTTAGTAACTATGGCGAGCAGGTGGATTAGACACCCTGCTAAGTACACTTCGCGCATGGTTTTCGATACTTTCTCTCAATTTAATGAGCCCACACAGAGATTCGTGTTTGAGGAGATGTGCAAATCGTTGATAGAAGAGTGGGATAATGATGAGTTAGACAATGTACCAGCCGATATGACTGAACTTCAAAATCAGTTTTCGAACGGCATGATTGTCGGTGATGATGTCCGACGTGCATTAGAGCGATTGTTAGCTTTTAGGACTACAGTGCCTTCTCGAGTGTCGTTTGACGACGACTCCGATGATCCGAAAGGGACATCTGGTCAGTATCCCATGCGAGAAGTTCCCCCAGTGTGGATGCCAGGTAATGCTGCTGCCAATCCTCCAATTTTGCCGCACTTCCAGAGAGTTTGGATACATCTCCCATGGAAGCGATTGGAAGTTTTGCAGGTGAAACAATCCTTGCCTGACCCACAGAAGAATACGGCAGGTTATTATAAGGAGTTATCCCAATTAGTGGATGCTTCTATTATGAACCTTGCTGATATTGACATGTTGTTCGGTAACGTAGTACCGCAACCGATTTGGGCGAAAATTCGTCAAGAGAATCATGCAGCTGAGTTAGGTGGTGATTGGGCTGCTCTTGCAGCGGCAGACGGGCGGCAAATTGGTGGGGCTAAGCCTGAACAGTTAATCACGGATCTGCCCCAAAGAATCATTACGCTCATGAAAACACTCATGCCAGCGATGAGGGTGAACTGGGATAAATTGTCTGCTTGCAAACAAAAGAAAGACGAGAGTGTCTCTGATTTCTTTACTAGATTTGAGGAGGCATTTATCGATCATAGTGGTCAGGATATGAGCACTGAGGGAGGTCAGCGGTTGTTTGTTGATAAGTTTGTGTTAAATTTGTTGCCTGAGTTATGCAACAAATTGAAAAATTCAGAAAGTGCATGGGCTGTTTCAACCACTTCAAATATTAGCAACGGCTCAATACTATGAGAATAGGGAAAAAGAAGAGAATGATCGTGCAGACAAGAAAACGAAGGAGCTAAAAACTAAGGTCTTGTTGCAGCAAGCATATCCTCCGCGCTCGAATCAGAATGACTCGCAACAGCAGTATCGACCACAGGCGCAGTCTTCTAGAATGCAGTCACGCTCTGACTCTTCTGCATCCAGATCTATGCTTGGGTATAATCAGTGTGCATATTGTAGGGGTGAGGGCCATTTGAAGTTTAATTGTCCGGTTTTACGTGACCGAAATAATGGTGTTTCGGCCCGAGGAGGTCGTAGTGGTCCTTAGCAGGCATCTCGAGGTAGAGGTCGTGGCACCTCTCAAAATCAAAATGAGCGTTCTACTCCTTCATCGGACACGAACAATTGTTTTGATCAGCGAAATACATCGTCTGGTAGATCTGCATAGTATCATGTGGATGACTATTATGTTCAGCATGACATTGGAGCAGACGAAAATTACTAGGACAGCCATAGACAAAGAGAGGGAGTAGTATCAGTTCCGGTTGATCAGAGAGGGCCTTATGTCGCAGTTGCCACATCGGGCGTAGTTGAGCCTTTTCTGTTGGACACTGGTGCAGCAAAAAGTTCCATCATGCATTCGAAACTCCCTGGCGCACCTTTGTCTGGCTTAACTAATGTTTCCGTTGGATTCTCTGGCGCCCCGGTTAGCAATCCAGTTTCTAGCCCTTTGTCCCTTACGATCGGGCCACGTGAGCTAGAGGCCCCTTTGATTTTGACTACTGGTTGTGGTGAGAATCTCTTGGGTCTGGATTTGTTGAAGCGGTTATATGCGACTCTGTACTGCTCTCCTACGGGAGTGGAGCTTACATTAGGTCAGAGAGTGATCTCTCCTATGTACTTGTCACCTGATAAGCTCCCACCGGAATTGAGTTCCCTTCCTGAGTCTTTATGGGCAACAGGTCCGAATGATGTGGGCCTATTGGACATACCACCTTTTGTAGTCCAATTGAAATCAAATATGCAATTACCACGTATTCCCCAATATCGTATCTCTCTTGATGGCGAGCGAGCGCTATTAGCGATCATTTATGATTTGATCAAGAAGGATGTCATTGAAGAAACTCTGGGAAATGTGTGTAATAGTCCGGTGTTACCTATTTTGAATCGAACTGACCCATCCAAGCCTCCCGTGTACCGTTTTGTAATTGATCTGAGAGAAGTGAATAAAATCGTGATCCCACAGTTTCCAGTGGTGCCTGACATTACAGCTTTGCTGACCCTGATTCCAGCCTCTGCCTCCTGGTTCTCGGTGATCGATCTAAAGAATGCTTTCTTTAGCATTCTGATTGCTGAGGAAAGCAGAGATCTATTCGGCTTCTCATTAGGTGGTCGCAGTTTTAGGTTTAAACGCGCACCACAGGGCTACTGTGAGAGTCCATCCATCTACAGTCAAGCCCTTAAGAGTCAACTAGATGCACTTGTATTACCGGCTGGTGCGGCCTTGATTCAATACGTTGATGATCTGTTAGTGGCTGCCGACACTGAGCAAATTTGCAAAACTGCTACAGTATCGCTGTTAAAGCATTTATGTGACTTACATCACAAGGTGTCACCTTCTAAGCTACAGTATTGTTGTCAAGAAGTAACCTATTTAGGTCACTTATTGTCAAAGGAGGGAAGAAGGTTTACCCCAGAAAGAATTGCAGCGATTGCTCGAATGACTGTGCCAACAACTCAGAGAGATGTACGTGCCTTTTTAGGTATCACGTCATACTGCAGACAATGGATTCCAAACTTTTCATTGTTAGCGAAGCCATTGTTAGCTCTCACGTGTAAGGATGTTCCGACTCCTTTGCAATGGACTGAAGAGTGTCAGAAAAGTTTTTCTGAATTGCGTGATGCGTTGTGTTCGGCTCCTGTGTTAGGTACTCATGATTACAGCAAGCCGTTTACATTATACGTTCACGAGAGAGAAGGTTGTGCGTTGAGTGTTTTGACGCAACAATTTGGCGGCAAACAGCATCCATGTGCATATTTTTCCTCGACCTTAGACCCAGTAGCTAGAGCGTTGCCGAGTTGTCTAAGAGCGGCAGCTGCGGTGTCCATTCGACAGTCCGCAGGTCTGGTCATGGATAATATGCTTACGGTGATGGTTCCGCATGCAGTTGACACTCTCTTGAATCGGACAAAGACCCAACACTTGACGAGCGCAAGGTTGTCCGGTTATGATTTTACGCTTTTGGCAAGTCATATACAGATAAAGCGTTGTAATGTTTTGAACCCAGCGACATTGTTGCCGTTTAATATGGACTCAGGTGATGTAGCACCACATGACTGTTACTAAAGAACTGAAGAAGAGACGAAGGGTCGTATTGACCTGAAAAACACTCCATTGGTAGATCCCGATGGTACTCTGTATGTT
This sequence comes from Lissotriton vulgaris, assembly GCF_964263255.1. Taxonomy (NCBI): domain Eukaryota; kingdom Metazoa; phylum Chordata; class Amphibia; order Caudata; family Salamandridae; genus Lissotriton; species Lissotriton vulgaris. The sequence goes on from NC_141686.1 coordinate 267,006,516, forward strand.
GATGGTTCATGCTTCAAGTTGCCGAATGGTGATGTGACGACTGCGTATGCTGTAGTGACGTTGAATACGGTTGTGGAAACTGCGAGATTGAGTCAGAATTCAGCGCAAGCGGCAGAGTTGATTGCGTTAACAAGAGCGTGTGTTTTGTCTAAAGGAAAGCGAGTGAATGTGTTTACCGACAGTCAGTATGCATTTGGCGTAGCGCATAGCTTTGGTCGATTGTGGAGAGAAAGAGGATTTATGACGTCGCATGGCATAAAGATCCAACACGGACAGCTCGTGAACGATCTTTTGGATGCACTTACATTGCCTAAGCAAGTGGCAATCATTAAATGCAGCGCGCATCGAAAGGTTACGGATGATGTGGGTCGTGGTAACGCGTTTGCAGACGAGATTGCTAAGGAAACGGCCAAGAATCTGATGAGTCGAATGTATGTTACGAGTTCAGTGAGATGGCCGGCGGAGACTGGTATGTGTGAGGACACAGTTGAGAGTGTGAAAGCGATTCAGAATGAGGCTACAGAGACTGAAAAGACTTAGTGGAAAGAAAGCACGGGGAAGTTAGACGTGAATGGATGTTGGGTTGATTTGTCAGAATATCAGAGGTGGATGTTACCGGATGCATATGTGCTTGCCGTTGTTACTATGGCCCACGGCATGTCACATATTAGCGCGAAAGGTATATGTAAGTTGTTGTCTCCTGTATGGAAGAATGATGGGATTGCTAAGTGTGCTGAGAGAGTGGTTAAGACATGTATGGTATGTTTGATGCATAATCCTGGCAAGGGCACCCCCACTCCACCTGGTTATTTTGCTCCTCCTACATGTCCCTTTGAAGTTATCCAGTTGGACTTCATCCATATGGAGAGATGCAATAACCTAAAATATGTTTTGGTTGTGGTTTGCGTGTTCTCCAGATGGATTGAGGCCTACCCTCTTAAGGATAATACTGCCCTGTCCACAGCAAAAGTTCTACTTAAGGAATATTTTCCCAGGTTCGGCATGCCACGGATCGTATGGTCAGATAATGGAAGTGAGTTTGTGGGAAGTGTGATGAAGAGTGTGTGTAAGGGTCTGGGTATCCGCCAAAAATTCCATAGTGCTAACCATCCTCAGTCGGCGGGTTTAATAGAAGGGTACAATGGTACTCTGAAACTGAAACTTGCTCAAATTCAAGCAACGACTGGTTTATCATGGCCTGATGCATTGCCTTTGGCTCTCTTATCGACCAGGGCGACTGTGCACTCTCGAGTAGGGCTTAGCCCATATGAGATTGTGTTCGGCCGTCCTGCGAACATTTGGGGAGTTCCAAGGCCTAGGGAGTTTGACAGTCTTGAATATCCAATGTTGATTGACTATCTTTACGATCTGACTGCTAAATTGAGTTTGATTCATCAACAGGTTTTTGAGGCTCTACCGGCACAAACAGAGGGTCCTGGTCATCGGCTCCAACCTGGAGACTGGGTGTTAACCCGCAACTTTGGGAGAAAACGTAATCTTGAGCCAAGGTTCGTGGGACCTTACCAAGTCTTGCTGGCAACGAGGACTGCAGTTCGGCTGGACGGCAGGAAGCATTGGGTGCATGCCACCCATACGAAGAAAGTCCCGCTTCCATTGCCAGCAGATAACTGGATAAAGAGAGGATTTGCCCCGACTGAGATCGATACCATTTCACGCTACGTGCCATTTAGTGATGCTCAACTTGTAGAGAACGATTCAGTTCAGTCAGATACACCTGTTGAATCATCTGGAACTGTACCTTTGTCTTCGGCATTGGAGAATTCAAGTTCTGAACTGTCACCTGAACAATCGAACACTGTTTTGCCATCTGAACCGTTGTTTGAAGAGCAAACTCGACCTGGAAAAAGTCGATATTTTCTTCGATCGCGTGACAAGGACTAATAAAAAAAATTCTTTTTTGTTTTTGAATTCACATTACCCCTTCACTGTTGCTATGAACATTGTGGACATTTGCATTTTTTCCTGATTTCGAGTTTTTATATATATATCACGTGTGTTCCTCTTCTGTGCAGCTAGGAGACTTATATTAAACTGAATGTTAAATTGATTAAAACCTACCATCTGGGTTGGCCGTAGGGCCATGCGGGTACCTACTTCTGTTTAGCAGGTTTCTGACTCTAGGTCGGTTACTTTTGTCGATTTCTGGGAACTCCTGGGAATTGATAATCGCTACTCAGAACGAGGTGCGTCAAGAACGTTACGGACGGTCTTTAGAGGATGGAGTTCTCTAAGCTGTCGGAAACAGAGAGGATGTCGGCGCAAAGATCCAAATTGCATAAGATTTTGCGAACAAAATGTTTTTTGTTTCAGGTTTTCATGTTGTTCCTAACTGTTTCCATGCTACTGGTGGGTGGAGTGTATTTTGGGATACAGTCGTTGTTGCCTTCCACTTCACCTACTTCTTCTTCTCATGATCTGAATTCTGTTCCCACTATTTCTCCACATTCCTTTCACCTTCTGCCCCAACATGAACAGGTTAGACGTGCGGAATTTATGAACAACTCCTTTGTCCAACTTTTGCATCAGCATCAGTTGGTGATGAATACTACCAACTGTTGGGTGTGTGGGTTAATGCCACATACCATGGATAAGGGCATTCGATATTTGGTTCTACAGCTCCCAGGGATCAGCTCGAGCATTCCAAACCATGTTCCGTAGTGCACTAGATTCCTACCCTCGTCGAGAGCCACGCTCCACAGAACTTGGTTCTGACCCGTACCACAAGTCTTTGGCGATAGCGATTGCTGATTTAGATAGAGATATTTTTGATGCATCGCTTATTCCAGAGGAAGGGGTGCGAGCATACAAGGATCTGAGTGAGGCTGAGTATAGTATGTCAGTGGGCGATAGACAGCTTAAGAGCTCGTCTCCGATCTGGATCGTACCCCACCTTGGTCATTTCTGCCTGCAGGGACTTGGTCGAAATCCGAGAGCTCAGCTTGGCAAGAGTGCTTGTACTGAGACGTACGTTTTACCGATGCTCTCTCCCCCTGTCTTCCTGACTGCCAAGGGTACCTATTTTGTATGTTATGATCGCGCTTATACGTGGTTGCCTCGTGACTTCTCGGCACCTGTTATATCGCGAATCTTTTGCCACCGACTTTCACAGTTGCCTCAGACTATCACAAGACTAGAGTTGTGAGAGGCGTTATTAGCAAAGAGGATACTGCCGGTCAAGAAGCAGGAGACTTCTTTAAGGGTTTCCTACCGTTTTGGGGACCTATGGTTAATAGTAGGAACCTGAGACAGTTGACTCGTGTGGTAGAATCGACTGCTAACATAACTGCAAGTGCCCTTGGTAACCTGACAGCAGAGCTTCAGGCGGATAGACTTATGACGTTACAGAACCGGATGGTTCTAGACGTTGTACTCGCAGATAGAGGTGGTGTGTGCAAGGTGATCCATTCGAGCTGCTGTATTTTCATACCTGATAACGCTCCAACTGTTTATCAAGCCATCTCGAAGTTGCATAAAATCTCCGAGTCCATACACGTGGACGAAGGTGATTGGACGCTTTAGGATGGTTTTGGGGTCAGATGTCGACTTGGGGTTGGAAGATTCTGATGATTGTAGGGGTTGTTGTGACGTTTCTGTTCACGTGTTGCCTTTGTGTGCAGTGTGGTCCAGCCTTATGTGGCCTTTGTGCTACAACGTGTATAAGAAGGCCATCTGTTGCCAAAGAGACATTGATGGATAGAATAATGTTCCAACAACAAGTGAACGATCTGATGAATATCGAAATTGATTCTGATATCGACTAGTGCTTGCCTACATGAGGGCAAAAGGAGCGTCTGAGGTTCCGTGAGAATAGTTACGACGTTCTGGGCATGTTCGGATATGGACGAGTTTGGTATCTATGAACCGCAAATGACGAGTTTAGTAGGTTTACGCGTTTTCGCTACACTACTTGGAAGGGTTTGTTTCATTTACGGGTTTCTCTATCTGAACCCTCGGGTTCCATTTTAGATACGGCATCCATTTTGTTTCTTGCCCTCATGTAGCCGGCGAACGGACGATGTTCGCTTCATGACCCTGGGATTCCCAAGCCCTTGTGGAAGATGCATATTCCTTTGAGTGTGTCTTTATGACGAGGGGGATGACACGGCAAAAGGCAGATGGCTCTGCTCGAGGCTCATCTTGCCGTGCCGGTCTATTGTTTCAGCCTTGCATGCGTTAGGATCGAATTCTTTGATCCTGTGATCACACTTCCGATATTGCCCCCACACTCTTTTCAATCGGTTGTCTGTCTTTGTTTTCCTTGCACCTGTTTCTGTCTCTTCTCTTAGCTCGTTTACAACTAGAATGGAATGTGCCTAATGGTGGGATAGCGTGCTTTTACAGTTGGGACCCGGCAATGTTACTGTAATTATGTTCCGGGCTTCTGAAAACATGAATGCCATCCTTTTGAAGTTTACTGTGGGAACTGAGCTGTAACCTTTTGTTCGCTATGTTGTGCAATGACAAAAATGTGTATAAAAGGAGCGATCCACTTTTGCAATTCGAAGCAGACTCTCAGAACCTACACTCTGTTGTACTTCTAGCGATCTCTGTATCCCTGCAGTAAATAAACGCTGCACCTGACGCCGAAGGAAGTGTCCCGTGTCTCTGTGATTTGTACGCCGGAACAGGTAACCCACGAAGGTTTCAGGTGTTGTCCCCTGGCACCGCTGGGCTTTAGAATAGCCCAGTCCTTCAAAGGGCCCCCGCCCACCCCGGCCCCCGCCCGCCCCGACATTGTCCGTGGGTTGCCCGGAGTAGCAGTCCGTCCCGACCTTGGCTTCAGGGCCCCCACCCGCCCTGACATTGTCCGTGGGTCCCCCCGAAGCCTTACCTCATCCGCTGCACCTCCCCGTGCTCCTGAGTTCACCGGTCCGCCGCTCCTCCCAGCCTGTCTGCCGCTCCTCACCGCTCCTCCCCGCCTGTCCGCCGCTCCTCCCCGCGCTCATGTCCGCCGCTCCTCCTCGCGCTCCTGGACGTCACTCCTCCCCACGCTCCTGATGTCAGCACGCACGTCGCGGCCGGCGCTACTTCCATGGGACTACTTATTTTTTTTCGTAAATTTTTTAAATTACGTATATTTTTTACATTTATATAGCCTATGTCCATCTGCACACCCTGACAATTTCAACAATGTATTGGGTGTGTGGATTGGCGCTGTGGTTCCGAGTTTACCCGCCTCAAAGGTTCAAAGTTCTTCCTTTATAATAGTAGTATAGATTTCCACGCCAGTATTCTTTGAAATCTTGCTTCCCCTTCCTCTGTTTTCTACCTCATTTAGTAGGAAATTTGTCTCTATTAGTTAAATAATCACTGCTAATGCCTGTTCCAGACTACAGGCCATAAGTTTGAATCCTACCAAGGCCAACACAACCTTCCATCCTTCCGAGGACAGTCAACTGAGAACCATCAAATCTGTGAAAAGAAGAACTCATTGATAACAGCACTTTAAAATGACAAAATGGTGGTATGGATAGCTAAATAAAAACAAGTTGGCATTATTTTCTCTCCCACAATCTCCTGTAAGGGTTTGAGCAGATTCTCCAAGGGCCCTCAACTCAGTGCCATATATAATAATGCTTTGGGAATGAGCGACTGTCACTACCAGTGTGCCCAAAATTCTTCAATGGGTGGCCCCATGCAGCCCAAAGACTAATGACGATCTCGATATCGATATGGGAGACTCGGGTGTACCATATCACATTCTGTAGGGGGGGGCAATCATTTTTCACTACGCCACTGGCTTTCCTCTCAGTGTAATTGTGTTGTGGGCTAATCTCCCATCACTGCTCAGTGGTCTGAGAAGATTAGTCCTTCCTGCTCAGTTGCAGCAGGGGGGCGAGCAAAAGCTGTGACTGCATGTTAGAGTCTGTGGTTTGCAGTATAACCCCACACACAGAAAAGTAACATGAAAGAGCGGTAACACCTCTGCTGCTACAGACGGGCATTATGAAGATCACACAGTGCTATAGTGTACATCTGGACAGTGCATTTCGACCAGGAAAATGTTTTCTTCTCCCCGATTGCTACTGGAAATCAAAATGTCTGGGGAGCAACTGGGACATAAATGTTCATACATTTAAACATGCTCACAGCTGCCTGAGGGGTACTAATTCATTAGGCCCAGGGCAGAACCAGTTAATTATAATCTGGGTTAATTGAACTATGTGGCGGGGACGATCATGCCTCAGAGTTGACTTCATTTGATGGCAAGAAAAGGCAATCTATGCAGCATAATGCATCGCATTTTGTGATAGTATTACTTCGTTATTACAATTCTTAACACTGTCTGCGCGTCAGTTTTACTTAATTAATAAAAGTTTAACACCCTGATATAGCAATATTCAAGAGAAAGGTGACCAGTCAAACTCTGTGAGGGGCCTTCCATTGCACTGCAACTTGTAACCACACTTTTAGTCACTGTTGATTGGTGTGAGCTACAAACAACACATTCTTTTTGTTAAAATCTTCAGATTATGCAGCAGTTGATGGATAATGTGGCAAATGTGGCAAACGACACGAAAATAGCATGAGTGCAGTGACCATGATTATAAGCACTTGCACAGGAAGACTCTCCTCAGACCCCCCAAAACGTGAAAAGAGGTGTGCAGAGGCAGGCGTAGCTACGAACCTTACCCGAGTTTTGGAAAAAGAACAGCGAAGCACGTCTTTTCCTAGAAGCAAAACTCATGTGCTCTACTCCCATTCTTGTAGTGTTGGGTCAAGTAAGAGCAATGAGTGGTTAGATGACTGGATCTACAAATCATTAACGTGTCCTACACATTTCTTCTTGCGCCATGAGTACTGCATACATTCAAACGGAGCTCCCGGTCTCTGCAGGAACCAACAACACGTCAATAATAATTACGGAGCAGAGGCACGGCACAGCACTGATGTCAGCACGCACGTCGCGGCCGACGCTACTTCCATGGGACTACTTTTTTTTTTCTCGTAAATTTTTTAAATAACGTATATTTTTTTAATTTATATAGCCTATGTCCATCTGCACACCCTGACAATTTCAACGATGTATCGGGTGTGTGGGTTGGCGCTGTGGTTCCCGAGTTTACCCGCCTCAAAGGTTAAAAGTTCTTCCTTTATAATAGTAGTACTAGCTGCCCGTCCCGACGTTGTCCGGGTATGAATTGCTGCCGGCCAGTAGTATATTGTTTTGTAGGATTTCGTTTTGATAGCATTTCTTATCTGCGACTGGCCTGTGAAACGCACCGATTCACAGTGCATTGCTGATGCAGTTAAGAGTGCGCGTTCAGTAGTGTGTGAACTCGTTTCCTTACTTTATTTTTCCTTGCAATATTATGTAGCGTGAACTCGACAACATGGCATGAGCATAATTTACATTACAGAAGAACACATTCATTTGTGGTAGGCAAGGGGAGACAAAGCAATTTGCCTGGAATCACAGGATGTTGACCTGATACCGAGATTCGAACGTAGCTCCCCAGCTCAAAAGTTCGAAATTCTAGAACTTGTGGCGGGAGGTGTGTCTAAAAGTGCATGTCGGTGCTAGCCATCAATGAGAGAGACCTGTGCATTTTTCAAATCGGTGGTGAAAAAATATGAGTATGTTGCTGGAGATGTGGGCCACCGTGCCACCAATGTACTTACCAGGGGAGGGTAAACTACCCATTATTCCGCAACTTTCTTTCCGCAGACCATCACTCCGCATACTTTCATTATGAAAGTACCATGACTCCGCAATGCCATTATAACGTATGGCATTACATTTTATATGCTTTTACCACGCATACATTTACAACAAAATTCGTTGCAAATGCATGAATGGTAAAAGCATGTTTTTTTTAAATGTTTGGATAAGGTAAGTATAGGTATAGGAGTATATGTTTTGGTGTACTGAGGTATATGTTTTGGGGTGTGTGGGTATTTTAAGGGTTCAGATATAGTTTTGGGTTATGGGGTACAGGGGTAGTTTTAGCGTTTAGGGATAGGTATGGGTTTTAGGGCACAAATGTATTTTTAGGGCTCAGGGCTAGGTTTGGGTTTTGGGGTATAGGGGTATTTTTAGGGTTCAGGGACAGTTTTGGATTTTGGGGTACAGGGGTATTTTAAGGGTTCAGGGCTAGGTTTGGGTTTTGGGGTACAGGGGTATTTTAGGGTTCAGGGGTAGGTTTGGATTTTGGGGTACAGGGTTATTTTTATGGTTCAGGGCTAGGTTTGGGTTTTGGGGTGCAGGGGTATTTTTAGGGTTCAGGGGTAGGTTTGGGTTTTGGGGTACAGGGGTATTTTAAGGGTTCAGGGCTAGGTTTGGGTTTTGGGGTACTTGGGTATTTTAGGGTTCAGGGGTAGGTTTGGTTTTTGGGGTACTGAGGTATTTTTGGGATTCAGGTATAGGTTTGAGTTTTGGGGTACAGGGTATATTTATAGGGTTGAGATGGGTTAGTGTTTAAGGGTGTTGGGGTATTTTAAGGAATAAGGGTGGGTTTTCATTATGGGGTGCAGAGGTATTTAAAGGGAGCAGGGTGAACACCCGGAGCTGGAATGTATAGACCTGGGGAAAAAAACAATGAAATATTTGCCACAACACGCACCACTGATGATGGACAGAATGCAGAACAATGTCATACATTCACCCCAATACAGAGATCAGGGCCCAAATCCATCTTTTTTTGCACCCCACACCACCTCTGCCTTGACCCTGTGCCTCATGGGAACATTCCAGTCTGAACTGCCAAGCCATGTCTTTCCTGAACCAGACGCACGCATTCTAGAACCAATTTCTGGCTATCAGCTGTCTTCAACCAGGATAGCTTGACTCCAGTAGTGTGAAGAGCATGGGACTCACGTCTGAGCATACCCATCACACTCATGGTGACAAATGCAAAAACAACAGTTGATGGACAGAATGCAGAACAATGTCATACATTCACCCCAGTACAGAAATCTGGGTCTAAATCCATCGTTTTTGTGCACTCCACACCACCCCAGTTCAGACATGGTCATATGCAAATCAGCCTTGACCCTGTGCCTCATGGGAACAGTCCCACCGAAGGGCGGAACGTACCACACGCCCCCAGCATTTGTCACCACCCCCAGCATTTGTCACTCCCCCCAGCACAAGCCCACAGCACAATGCAGACATGCCCACAAGGGACTACTTTGCTGGCACGGTTCTTTTACTTTTTAAATGTATATGGTGGGCGTCTGCATAGCCTATGTCCTTCTGCTGCAACTGCCCTTTCCAACGCTGTATTGGGTGTTGTGATTGGTGCTGTGGTTCCTGAGATTACCCGCCTCAAAGGTTTGGGCTCTCTCTTTATTATATTAGTATGGATAGATATGGATAGTATAGTATAGATGGCACGAAAAGATGTTAATATTTCACTTCTGTTCTTGGATTTTCGTCACAATAAAATACACTGAACATAATCTTCACAAAAGTTATTTACAAAAGTTTAAGCTATTTCCATTATAAATTACAATAACTTTTATTTAAGTATTAATTATTTGAAAAAATTAAAAGCCATTGTTATTTGTAATAGCAATTCATCTAAGTCACGTAAATACAACACATATTGCATTACAAATGCTATAGGTGTCACATTTGCGAAAGTTATAACTGTTATCATTGTAAATGACAGCTATTAACTTAGCTATTTTCAAAACCAAGACATAAATAAAAAAATTGTCATTTACAACACCAATAGCTCAAACTTTCCTAATGCGAGACTTATTGCATTGCAAATGCTTGTTATTTTTACAGTTGAACTTTAATTTTGACTTGTGTGAAGGCCACAACTCCTCGTATTCAGTGATGTACAGCTTCACCTTCTGTTTACGGCTTGCGTTTGTGTGCATCAGGGAACATGTGTCACGTGACTTTGATTCATGGCCAGAGACCACACACCAGAGACACACCTATTGCAGGTCCGTGACCAACATCTGATTTGTCCAGTTGAGGCATGGTTTGAAACCATTAGTTTTGGGAGTGGACATCATTCCCTAACACACAGAAATTTGTTTTAAGACGTTGTCCGAAAACCAGCAAAATTGGGAGCGAAGCTCCGGATCTGCATCAGAAGGTGCAGAAAGAAAGGAACTAATGACAGCTTGCAAAGGTGGTGCTTATATGTGACTTTGCTCCGTCACTTCTGGGAAGGTCCAGAACCATTGCAAAGCTGTACAACACTACCTAGCGGCACGGGAGAGCAGTGCCAAGAAAACTTTCCAGATGCAGATGTTCAAAGTAATCATCAGAAAAAGGTAATCAGGAGAAGGAGAGTTGTGCAAACTAGTTATCAGAGTGTAACTCTCAGCAATTCACTGGACAAGTGATAATGGTATCTGTAATGAAGGGCCTCGTGAAGAAGCATATGGCCAGCTCATTGAAATAAGTGGTGCTTGGTACTGTGTTTGGGCTACAAACCTCAATGTGTTCTGCAAGATGTCCTTGCATGGGCATCCTCCTGCTGTAGAGCAGAGGTGTGTAGCAGATAAAGTCCACCTCAAGAGGCAGAAATGTGTGTGGTTCAGCTGCCACAAACACAGCCGAAGGAAAGATGGAGCAGGCGATATGAACCATCCAATCAGTTTGAGCAGGAAAGAAGCACCTTCCAATCCACACTAGATTGAAGGTAATTTTTCTGGTAGGAAGAAAAACTAGGTGCTACTAGGTAGGCTTAGTGCCAGCACTGACTGTAGTATAATGTTGTTATGCGCACTAGGAGCCTTGTGGTTCTGGGCAGACTCTGAACAGGAACTACGTAATATGTGGGGTGGTGTTTGGGTCTGGTGGATGGGACTATCATGTAACACTGTGCGTGAGTGGATGCTGAGGAATAAAGTAATGCTTATCTGCAGCTTCAGTACACTCCTAGACCTGTGGACATTACAGAGGAAGGTCTGCCTTGTTCTTCAGAGGACTGCCCTGCTTCTACCAGAAACCTCTCCTGCTGCTTCATGCCTGCCTTGTTCCCTTGAGGACTGCCCTGCTGGTTGAGGCCTGCCTTGTTCCCTTGAGGACTGCCCTGCTGCTTGAGGCCTGCCTTGTTCCCTTGAGGACTGCCCTGTTGCTTGAGGCCTGTTCTGCTCCCTAAGATGGAAGACTGGACCTGCTCCCTTCATTCCAGCTAACCTGAGTGATTCCCAGGGTCAGTTAACGTACCTCCTGTTCTGAGCTACAGGGACACAAGGTCCAGAGGCCTCCGTGCAACTGCCCAGCTAGACCTGTAACTGGGCCGAGACGGGGAGAGTGCAAGACAGCGAGTGTGAGACTCGTTATCTGTAAATTTGAATGGCCATTAAAATTTATGAAACCAACACGCTGGGTGCAGACATTTGAATCATGCATATTTTTTCCAGGATTTACATTATATAACATTACATTAAAAAACATAGAAATTTTAAGATGGCGGCCTTGTGATCTGAGCGGGTGTCACTCCCTGATCATTGCTGCGCTGTTTTTGGTCTTTATCTGAGAGGAGGAGCGGTGGAGGCTATCGAAATGAGGGATTAAATTACAAAACAACAGCGGATTAACTGTGGATCGAGGTCCGACAAGGAATTCTATGCTCGGCGAGTGGGAGAAGCAAAAACCCTGGCTGCGGTCTGTCTGGCTTGTAGTAACGGAGCTCCGCAGCCGCGCTCACCTGTGGATATGGTGGGCGTGGTCTGCAGGGAAGCCTGAACAGGACGCAGACTCTGTCTTCAGTTCTCAAAACCCCAATGCCTACTCGTAAAAATGAGAATTTACCCATGCTTAATATGAAAGCTGCTGGGACAGCACGGCTTCAGTGGTGGCTGGAGTTAGGAAGATGCCGGCTACTGAGGAGAAATCGGATAAATTCGCGAAAATCGACAAAACGGCTGATAAGCCCGGAACCAAAGGAACGGCGGTGAGTTCAAAGAAAGGGAATTTGATAAAAGTGAAAGGCGCTGAGGAAATGCAGTCCCCCTGTTTGATAAATGAGGAGGTAGCGAGCAGAAATGAGGGACTGTCGGGGAGTGCCACACAATCCCTAGATGGTTCTGGGCGCGGAAAAACACTCACCGTCCCGGGGATGTTCTCCGGTAAGCCTACAGTCACAAAAGTGGTGGTAAAACCCCCTCTCAGTATAATGAATGTTGCCGGCACCACTAACGTCATTAACGTGCCGGAGCAAGATCAAGATGAGGGTAAAATTGTCAGTGTGGTAGTTAAAATACCTGAGACTGATGGTCCTGACAAAACTGAAACCATCTCAATCCCTGAGGCTTCGTCGGTGGTACACACTATCATAGGAGGGGCTTAAGGGGACTCTGAGAAACAAGTGTATGGTGCAGATACTGACTCTGATATTACTTATATGTTTCAAACTCTGGTAGGAGGGAGGCCAGATATGGCACTGGCAGTATACCAGATATACAGAACGGAGACAGTTTTTTTCTCTGGCTGAGGAATCAGACATAGACTGCACCACTGACTCAGAAAATTTGGAGGATACTTTGGGTGAAGATAGTGGGAGTCCCCCAACTACTGCAGATACTTTAAGAAGGGCTACACCTCGGCATAATAAAGCTAGAAAGATACCTTCTGTTAGCTTAGGACGACGGGAGAGCGGTTGCTCTGAGATCAGAAATAATCTACAGTGGGACTATTCCATAGCCACAGCTAACCTAGCAGGCACTGGAGGGCTCAGAGGGCAGGAAGATGATCTGGGGGGGGGGGGCAGCAGTAAAACTAACTTACCCCCATCAAATACCCTGATCTATGCCATGCTCAAATCTATACACAGTGAAGCACAACAAGAGCATAAAAGAATGCAGCTGGCAACAAAGAAAATACAAGGGGCTATTCAAAAAAATACTAAAGTCTGTACAGAGGTCATAGCCAGGACAACCGCCCTGGAGGAACGAATCATCGGACTGGAAGCTGGTCAAGAAATTGTGGAATCAAAGACTACAGCTAATGATGAAAGGTTCACGGATATAATGTGGAAATTGGAGGACTCTGAAAACCGGCTCCGTAGGAACAATGTACGTCTTTTAGGGATTGAGGAAAAAGCGGAGGGGGATGATATCAGAGGTTTCGTATTGAGGCTATTCAAGTCAGCATTTCCGGAGCTTGCTCATTGGTGCTGGGAAACCGAGATCCAGAGAGTTCATCGATTCCCTCTAATCATGAAAAAAAATTCAAGCCCTGAAGCTAAACCCCGTGCCATCTTAGTTTTTTTTGTCAACTTTCTGTTGAGACAAGCTATTTTTGAAAAGGCACGACCGGACGCTAAGAAATCTGCTGAAGGCCAAACTTTTTTTGTGTGGCCCGATTTTTGCCAGACAACAGTTGAAAGGAGGTGGCGGCTTTGCCAGCTGATCACCCCTTACCAAAAAAAAGGGTGTGAGGTTTATTTGATGAATCCAGCACGGCTGAAGGTTATACATCAAGGGAAGATCCGGGTATTTGCTTCAGAAGTCCAAGCTGAAAGTTATTTAAAGGAACTAACTGATCGATAACGGACTTCAGCCTGGCCTGAAGCTTATATAGCCTGCTCTACTTACTTCTTTTTTTTCTGATTCCTGTTGGTTGCCAAAGTTTGTCTGTCTAGAACCCATAATTCCCTCAGTTTTTCTTTTCTTGTCCACTGTAAGAGTGAGAAGAGGAGATGGGATTTGGGGGGCTTGAGGGCGAAGGGGTTGCTCTAGGCGTGGGCTTGGTAGACCCTCTCGGCCCAGTCTAGGTTCTATTGTAGCCAGGGTTTGTTTTTTGTTTTTTCTTAAGATTTGTTGTTCCTTTCTCTCCTCTCTCTCTTTTGGTGTCTATATGGTCAAGGGGTGACCAGGTGACACTCAGAAACGCAGGAGGCATCGCAAGGGTCTGAGGACCTTTTTTGCCTATATGGTGGGTAGGGTGGGGGTTCTGGGTGGGGGATTCGCTACAGGGCAAGGGGAGGTTTGATTTAACAATGGGGCATGCTTTGGGGGAAGAGGATAGTTCAGATAGGGAGGGCGTATTTTTTTCTTTTGGTTTTTCATGGAATGACTACTCATTTGGGATGGTTAATATTAGGAGAGCATCTATTAATATCTGTGGGTTGAACGACCCTGTTAAACGGCGAATGATTAGAGAAGATGTTCGATTCTTGCGGGCAGATATTATCTGCCTTCAAGAGACTCACATTGAAGCTAGTCGCCATAAACTCCTCGAGTTTGAGGGTTTTCAGCTGATCTCCTGGACTAAACTGGAGGCAAAGACTAAAGGGGTAGCTATCCTTGCCCGTCGGGGGTTGGTGAATATAACTTGTTCTTCTGCAGATGAGTATGGCCGGTGGGTCATTATTCATGGCAAATTCTAAAATAAAGTTTTACACTTTGTTACGTTTATGGTACGGTACTGAATGATCCTGAACTTTATCATTGGCTTAATCTTGAGCTGGTCGGTTGGCCTGCTCCGTTTATACTATGTGGCGATTTTAATATCAATATAGGGTGTGAGCTCGCCAATCGCCCAGACGTAGGGTATTTCGGCTGGAAACCTAAAGTCTACAGGTCCCTGATGCAAATGCAAGAATTACATCGTTTGATTGATACGTGGGCTTTTTTTAGGAGAAATGACCCTGGGTTTACTTTTTTTTCAGCACCACATAAAACCCATTCTAGGTTAGATTATTTTTTTATTTCTCCAAGTTTTACACAAGGCTCTAATGTAACCAGATATCTGAGAGTAATGTCGGACCACAATCCGCTAGTACTTGAGGTTAATATACAGCCCAGGGTAAAAAAAACAAATGAATGGACCTTCAATCGGGGCTTGCTAAGAGATAGTGCCTATATTGAATGTATGGCTATAAAGATCACTAGATTTTTCAATGAAAATATACGCAGTACCCATATACAGAATGTATGGGATACACTCAAAGCGGGAATAAGGGGGAGACCACTCGATACGGATGGGATAGACAGAAAAGGGAAAAAGCGAAGCTACAGGAGCTATATAGAGAGCTTGAAAAGGCTGAGATTAATGATGGCAGGGTTCTGTCGGGTGGTGGGGAAGGTGATTCTGCACAAACACAGATAATAATTGATAAATCAGCCATAATCGAAATCTCACAGGCCAAAGCTGCAAGTACATTTTTAGTTTGGCGCTCCAGACTCTGAGAATAATGAAAGAGCCAGACAAATGCTAGCTGTTAGAATTAGAGAAAAAGAGTCTGCCACACGTATTGAAAGTATTATGGATCCAGAGGTCGGGTTAGTCACTGAGGAAGGGGCTATAGCATCAGCTTTCCAGAAATATTATCAAAACTTATACGATGAAGATATTAGGGATAATCATGGCGTTCAGGCTGAAATTCAAAGATATCTCAATGAAATTGAGGTAGGGGTATTATCATCGGAAGAGTTGGGTATGCTTGATGCAGAAACTTATGAGTTATGGTTAGCTATAGATTCTCTCCCAAGCGGCAAGGCTGTAGGGCCAGATTATCTACCTGGAGAATTTTATAAGCTCTTTCAAACCCAGCTCACTCCGGTTATGCTTGAGATGTTTCGACTGGTTCAAAATGGCGATAAGCCTCCTGAATCTTGGCGGAGGGCTAGGATTGTTATATTTTTAAAGAAAGGCAAGATACCGTCGTATACTGGGTCCTATAGACCAATCACATTAATCAATAGTGATATAAAAATGCATTAAAAAATTCTTGTAATTCCCCTGCTGTGCTGGGGGTGAGGGGGGCACGCACAGCGCCTGCATGCTCATGGCGAGCTCAGCTCGTCACAGGTGCATTGGTTCCCGTGGAACGCTCAGCACAGCAGGGGAATTCTCCCCGCACCTGAGCGTTCCACGGCCCATGACGAGCTGAGCTCGTCATGAGCACCGGAGCACCGTGCCTCATGACGAGCTCAGCTCGTCATGAGCATGCAAAAGGTTAAAAAGCTGGTTTCCCCGCAACAACATGGCTTTGTACAAGGCCGAGAAACTATCGAACATATAAGCCGTACAATTGCGTTGTTCGACTATACCAAGGTTACAGGAGACCCTATGGCTTTAATTCTGCTAGATGCGGAAAAAGCCTTCGATAGGGTCTCCTGGCCTTTTTTATGGGCTACATTGAAGTATTCTGGTGTTGGGGAGAAATATATTCGAGCTATCCAGAGCATGTACGTTCAACCAACAGCTCAAGTTTCAGTGATGGGGATTCAGTCGGCAACAATGAATATACTTAGAGGAACAAGGCTGGGGTGGCCCTGCTTTCCTTTATTGTTTGCAATTTACATCGATCCTTTAATCAAGAAAATCTTTAATGATGCATTAATTTGTCCGGTGCAGGCTAAGGGTGGGGACACGAAAATCCTAGGCTATGATGATGATTTAGCCATCCTGACTGGCTCTCCGCAGGTAGCGTTGCAAGAAATCCGAATTTTAACATCGCAGTTTGTTGTGATATCTGGCTACCATCTTAATGAAGCAAAAACTCAAATAATTTGCAATGACAAAATCAACTTGGCGGATCCTCGCATAGTTAGTAAGTCTAAATACTTGGGGATAGAGATCAGCTCAAACCCCGAGGAGATAGTTGAGATCAATATGAATCCCTTAATATGTAAACTAGAAGTTGATGCTCGCCGAATTAATAACTTACAGCTGACTTTGATGGGTAGATGCAACGTCATTAAAATGATTTTTCTCCCCAAGATTCTATATTGTCTTAGAGCTATCCCTTTGTTGATAGATCAAATCTGGTTTAAAACATTTGACTGGATTATTTAATGGTTTTATGGGCCGTTAAACGACCTAGAAGGGCTCTGAAATTTATGACTCTGCCCAGAGAGAGGGGTGGTTGGACAGTACCTAACTTTCAAGTATATTATTCGGCCATATCGCTGAGACAGATAGCTGATCTATTGGATATAGGCGTCGTGGATCGTTCAGATACTTCAAAATATCATTTAATTCTTGGGGTAGAGGCTCGGGGACTTTTGTTTAGACATATTGATTTTGCATATTTTAAATGGGTTAGGTTCAAGGTCCTGCTTGGTGCCTTTAAAGTCTGGACGACGGTTCGGAAAATGTTTGATATTGGTAGTTTCCACATATATTCTCCTTTTGCAAGAAATACTCTCTTCCCAGAAATTTTTAGGGATACTTATTTTAAAGATTGGTCAGCTCAAGGGGTTAGTATTATAGTGGACATCATTTCTGATTCTTGGCTTATGAACTTTGAAGCCATAAAGCAGAAATTTGGGATAGAGAATAGATCATTTTAATTTTTTTTACAGATTAGAGATTTTGTCTGCAAAAGAACTGTTACTTGGGCTCGTATCCCGTTAGGGGAATCGATCAATGGGAACCAATCAACCCTATCCTCTATATATAAATTACTAAATGCTAAGAGAAGCGATGATTTAGCTAAACATTTTAATTGGTGGCAGGTTGGGGTACAAGCTGGACAAGGTGTCTGTGAGGATTCACTTGTGTATTGCCAATCTGCATCTATTTCTGTTAACCTCCAGGTGCAATGTTTCAAGATTTGGTTTAATTTGTATATAACCCCTTCTCGAATTTATAAATGGGGAGGGACTGTGGGGATAAATTGTTCTCAATGTGGGGAACTTGCGGCTGACAGTATTCACATGTTTGCCACTTGCCCCTCTTTGGTTCAATTACTACACAAAATATAACAGCGCCTGGAACACGTTTTGTGTTATACTGTATCATTGACACCTCAGGTTATTATGCTGGGTGTCGCTGATCAAAACATGGCCGAACCTGAGCGGAAGTTGCTTTTTGTTTCAATGCCTGTGTTGAGACTATGTCTAGCTAAAGTTTGGTTGCATCCGGTTCCCCCGACCTCATACGTATGGTTTAGTACATTTTTAAGTGTATATAAATGGGAAATATCTGTATTTAAGAGAAGAGGATATAGAGCTGGTAGGGAGGGTGAACAGATTTGGGGATCCTTAACTAATTGGTTGAATTCAGAGTATTGATGTTCTTTCTTTCGCCCGATAGATTGAATTATGTATTTATATTTTTGCTTTTTTCTTGAAATGATCGATTTTGTTGATAATTGTCCTCTCTGTGCTGTAAGGATCCATGTGGGGTGGGATATAACTTTGAAAAATAGGACCTGTGGCATGGCTGAATGTTAAGTATATTATTTTTTCTTTTGTATGATTCCTACATATGTCATATCTCCTAATACATGTTGTTTTTTAAACCTTAGAAATTAACTGGGAAAAAGATTACAGGTTGAGTGAGAATTTCAGTGACAAAGTAATATTTAAAACTAAAAAAAAACACAAAAATGTACTCCTGATACAACTGGCACAGTGAGGGCAAAGTGTATAGTTAATTTGGGGCATAAATGGTGAATTTTAATGGATTTGTTTAAAACAGTATGTTGTAACTGACATTTACAGTCAGCTGTACTGTCCCTTTGACCTTTGTTTTTTTCAGTGAATATCTATCTCTCTCGCTCTATCTATCCATCCTGATTATGTTAACTACTCTGTAAGCATCTGTTCACAGCATGTTATGCTGTAGATTCACATTCTCTGCATACTCCTGCCATCTAGTGTTGGTTTGGCCTGTTGCAACTTGTTTTTTCTTTGAAGACGTCTTTCAATTCATGAGGTATTGGTGATTCCTCCTTTAGTACTGAAGGCGCTTGGTCACCGACTCCATTGGTAGATTGTTTTCTGCAGAGCAGGTGAAAATAGGTATGAAGTAGTGAGTAGGATAGTATAGTGACCATGCATGTTATGCAAATAATCATACAGGATGAAGATATCTGCAGCAAACATTAGCTTTCGGGGTGCCAGTTGGGCGTATGTGAATCTACAGGACTACATGAGACAAGCAAATGCTTACGGGGTGAGTAACAATCTGTTAGTAGCAAGTGTGGCTGTAGATACACATGCTCTGCATCAACTGTAAAACAGTTCTCTTCTGAGCAATGGCTACCCAGTGGATGGTGCAGAGGTCTGAAACAGTGTCCTCAGTAAAGTTTACCTAACTCTAGCCTGTTGCCTTTGAAGAATATCAAAACAATAATGTTTTATGAAAGTGTGCGCCATTGACCATTTGGCAGCTCCACAGGGCAATGGATGAGTTTCCAATGAAGGCCATAGTGGCGCCCTGTTTGCAGGTGTAAGGAGGTCTGGGGGTGGGGGAAGGTCCGGCTCCTTTGACTTTAAGGTACCAGGTGTGGTGGCATTTGATTATCCTTCTGGCTAAACCTGCCTTTGGTGTAGAGTGACCTTTATGAGGCTATGCAAAGTCAACAACAAGTTGTTGTATTTTAAAGTAGGACTTGGACTTATCTATGTCATACTTAAAAGCACACTTGATGCCAAGTGTGTGTTGTGCTATCTCTGATGCGGAGTCAAAGTAGGGGAAAATGGTTGAGAGCTTGATGGCCTGGTTATGGTAAAAGGGGGACACAACATTGGGTAGGAATTTGGAGCTGGTTCCAAGGACAACTCTGTGATTAATCCAGACCAACCCTAAAACACCTCTCCACGGAATCCTCATCTACAGGTCCCCGCGCTCCTTTCACCGACTCCATTGCACCCCACGCCCTCGCCTCCACAGACTACATACTGCTCGGCAACCTAAACTTCCATCTGGACAACCATGGCGACCCAAACACCACCGCCCTCTTAGAGAACCTTGCCAACATAGGACTGAAAAAGCTTGTCACCGTCCCCATGCACACAGCGGGAAACCCGCTCGACCCAGTCTTCTCAGAAGAAAACTGCGTCTCCTACAGCCACACCACAGAACTCCTTTGGACAGACCACTGCTGCATGCACTTCTCCTTCAGAATACCTACTGTAAACAAGCACGCCCACCACCTCCCCCGTAGAAGCTGGAAAACAGTTACCAAAGACCAGCTCACTTCCGCCCCAAAGGCACCCCTCCACCGACAACACCAGACGCTAACACTGCGGCACACAATCTCCACCGCTGGATCACGAACTGCACTGACACCCTCGCCCCCCTCGAGAAAGCCTCAGAGTGACACATAAAGAAAGCAAGCTGGTTCATCGCTGCACTCCAAAAATCTATGCGGTCCTGACGACTCAAAAAGACATGGAGAAACAACAAAACCCCAGAAACACACACTGCCTACAGAGCAGCCACAACAGCATATCACCACCACATCAAAGCCAGAAAAAAGAACTTCCTCCAAGACAGAATCCTCACCAATGCCCAAAACTCCAAAGAACTCTTCTCCATAATTAAGGAATTCGGCAAACCCGGCAGCAAAACAGACATCCTACCCTCCCAAGACCACTGCAATGGACTCAGCACCTTCTTTCACCTCAAAATTAAGATGATCTATGGCAACTTCGACAACCAAGACCTCTACACCGTGCCAGCTCCCACCTCAAACGACGCCACCTAACAGACCATGCTCACGTGGACCCCGCTTACGACACCTTAAAGACCATGAAGAGCATCTATTCTAGAGCACCCTCAGACCCTTGCCCACTGATTATCTTCCACAAAGCTGCCATGGCCTTTGCGCCCAAACTATGCCGGACGATCAACCGCTCCCTCGAAACCACCACATTCCCTGATGACTGGAAAGATGCCGAAGTCAACCCCCTCCTGAAGAGCCGGTCCTCAGACCTGACAGACCTCAAGAACTTTAGGCCCATCTCCCTGCTTCCATTCACAGCCAAAGTCACTGAAAAGGCCTTCAACACTGTAGGAGATTAGGGTCTGCTATCCTATGGTCACCCCAATTTTTGCTTTTTGCTTCACTTGTTTTCGACTTACTGAGGCTGTGGGCCTGCTAATCAGACCCCCAGCCTGCTGTTCTCTCTCTAAATTCACATACATGTACTATAGGTACATAACCCAATTGGAAATGGACTCCTTGTCAGCCCCTGTACCATGCACTATAGGTGCTCAGGGCATAGGTGCCACCAAGGCCTACCAGGGGCTGCAGTATAGCTTTTGCCACCCCTGGCTGGTTCTTAAATTGACACAACTGGCTGATCACTCAGCTGGGGCAAGTTGGTGTAATCACCCCTTGCTTAGATATAGTATACCTATATCTAAACCTATATCTGCAGCTGTCGGGAGCTGTCGGGAACAACTCCCTAAGCTGTTCGTGGATAATGCCAAACCATATACTATTAAGTGCATTATAATCCGCGCGGTTATATAGCAACTTTGGTGTGGCTTTATCAAAACATGTCGTGTAAGGTGTCATACGATTTGGAATACTATCCCCTCGACAGTTCTATCGACGGGGATAGCATGCCACCCCTCTAGAGGGAGAAGACATGTTACTTTACTGAAACGCGGTTGATTTTTAAAAGAGCATCAGATCCACAAAATGGATGCTTCTGCCACAGACACGAGTCTGACCTCCTGCTGCTGACCGAAACTCAGCAGAGGAGGCCTGGACAAAGGCTTTCCTGTCGCAGGGAGGTGTTACACCACCCCAGACAGGAGATAGTGGATTGTAGCAGGGGGGTTTGAAAGAAACCAGACACTGCCTGGGGAGCACAAGGCTTCCCCTTGCATAATCCGGCCAAACCGGTTCTGGGGCCCTGTCCCAGCGCGGCTTGGATCAAAGGAAAGGGGTGTATCCACCCCCTTCCTGGGTCCCACCCATAGGAGGGGACCTAGCAGGTAATCCAGCCCCCTAGATTGGTATAAGAATGGGAGCAGTGCCAACGCACTTAGATTATCCTGATGAAACATAAGAAACAAAACTCTGGACCCTTCGACATCCTACTCAACGTAGAAGACTGAAGAATCTCTCTTGTGGTCGAGGAGTGACCACCCTGTGCAAACAGGCACCATCCAGCATCTCGACGTCTGCTTTGTTGCAGTTCTTGCCGGAACTCGAGCGACAGAGATCGACGAGATCAAGCTTGCCTGCCTTCTTACAGCCCGATCCACAGTCCCTGCAGAGCTGAGACCCGTGGAGGCGACCGGAAGCGTGGGGCACGCCATCTTGAAAAGACCACGAGACGCTGACCGTGCAGCCCACGAGTGACCCTCGAAGCTGTACACCGGGGTTTGAGAAGCCCCAACCCTGAGCCACTCTTGCACCAAAGCTCACCCCTCTACACTCGACGAGTGCTGCGTGGGGCCCTTCTGCTTTCTTTGGCTCGACGCGTTGGCCCGGTCACTTGCTAGCTGGCTTGTGGCCCCTGTGCCAACGAAAACCTAAAACCGACTTGCGATTCTGGTTGCTCCAGACTTGCACCAGCTCCTCTGAAAAGGAGCACCTGCTCTGACCCTCCTGGTCCGAATGAGAAGCAATCTTCCAGTCCTGAGTGGATTGCTCTTGCTAAGTGTTGTTTGCTCCGATCTTGAAGCCAACAGCGCAGACGGTGAGAGCCTGCATGGGACAGCTCGTGAACCGCTCCTGGATGTCGCAGATGCCCCAGAGCCCACATGACAGCGGAGAGAAGCTCCTCGACAACCACCTGATTGCGCCCAACATTGCCTGGTTCCGTCCTGGTTCCACCCTGGTCACTGCTGAGTGACCCAGACTCTGTCCCCTCTGCTTTCAGGTACTTTACGACTCTGATCCACCCTTGGATCACACCGGACACTTCTCCTTCACATCGCCTGCAGCATCTTCAGCTTCAAGCACCAAGAACCTGCGTGACGAAACCCGACGCCACTTCGACCCTATGCACCCGCTTCCTGTGGGTGAGGTAACATTGCAACGCCGGTGTTCCCACACTGGTGCACACCTCTAGGGTCTGTGTCTAAAGTTTTGTCCCTCTAGGTTCAGCGGAAGTATCCTTAAACTCTAACTGTGTAACTTTGACGCACCATTGACTTAACATTGGTGCATGCGTGTGCTTTAAGCGCTGCACCTGAATCCCACAGGCTTTTCCCGACTTCAGCATTGCTAGTCCCGACTGCTCCCAGCGATTCCCTAGGCCCTAGGTCTAACCACTGTTCGATTGGTATCTCTTATACCACTTTCTTAATATATGGTTTGAGTGGCCACCCGCCCTCATCCATAATTGTGCAACTTTGTATGTTATACTGTGCTTTTGATTTAACGCTTGTGCCCCTTCGCTCATAAAGAGTACTGGGGATTATTTTAGAAATAAACACATATATTTTTATAATATTTACTTGTGTGGTGTCCTTTCATTTTATATTACAGGACTGTGATTTGTAAAACAGTTCGCTTAACACGACCTCTTGAGTTTAGCCTTTAAGGCTGCTTAGTCTATGCAACCATTAAGATAGCTTGTCTATAAGGTTGACTTACAACCAGACACCATAAGGGATTGTTTGGACTGATACAAGGTGGTTCCAGAATTGGAAACATCATATATCAGGCAAACTTCTCACAAACACCCAGCTAGCAAACTTCATTGAAACCAACAACTTGCTGGACATCTTCCAATCCGAATTACGCAGCAACCACAGCACTGAAACTGCCCTACTCGCCACCACCGACATCTACTCCCTCCTCAACCAGGGCCAAACAGCAGCCCTCATCCTCCTGGACCTCTCTGCTGCCTTCAACACCGTCTCCCACCGCACACAAGCCACCAGACTACACAACACCGGCATCCGTGGAAAGCCCTTGACTGGATATGTTAATTTCTCACAGGCAGAACTCAGTGAGTCAGACTCCCACCTTTCTCTCGGAACCAACATAAACCAGATGTGGAGTGTCCCAGGGATCACTCCACCCCACCCTCTTCAACATCTACATGCCCCCCCCCCCCCCTCGCAACCATCGTCAGAAACCACAGGCTCAGCATACTCTCCTACGCAATGTAGTGGTTCAAAAGGAGGGCCCATGAGCATGGTGAGGATAACATTGAGGTACGACTGGAGTAGGTAGCACTCTGGGTGTATTGGGGCATTTACGGTTTTCCAAGAAGGCTTTAATGACTGGGGTTTTGAACAACGAGGAGTGTTCCTTGTTCAGCATATATGCGGGGATTGTGGCAATGTGTAGCTGAATTGCTCCTGCAAATGTAAGAGGTTTTGGCGGTCCTAGGTACAGTAGTGAATGAACCACTTCCACTTAGCGACATAGCTTTTGGGTCTGGAGGGCCTACAGGTTTCCTTTAGTATGTTCAAACATTCTTGAGGGAAGTTAAGATAATCAAACTCTAAGACCTCAGGAACCAGATCACTAGTTTGATCTGCCTGGGGTCTGAGTGTCTGACTCTACATTGGTTCTGTATGAGAAGGTCCAGCCTATTGGGGAGCTTTTTATATGGAGGAATGGACATCGCTAGAAGGGTTGAGAACCATGGTTGTCTGGCCCACGTGGGAGCCACCAGGATGAGGGCTGTTAGCTGCAGTATTCTCACGACTTACAGTAGAAGTGGGAGAGGAGGAAAAGCGTGAAGATCCCTGACCAGTTCATCCAGACAGCATTGCCCATGGACTGGGGGCGGGGGGCTCCGAAGGCAAAGTTTAAACAGTTTGTGTTTTCACAAGTGGTGAAAGGGTCTGCCTGGGACCCTCCCCTCCCAACAGAAATACTGGAGTAGGACTTTAGGGTGGAGTGCCCACTCGTGAACTTGTTTTTGTTTCCTGCTGAGCCGGTGCAAAGTCATTGTCCATTCCTGGAAGGTACTCCGCTAGGAGTTGCACTTGGTGGTGGATCGCTCAAAGCCACATTTGCTGCGCTAGTGCTGACAGCTATGGAGAGTGTGTGCTGCCTTGCTTATAAAGATAAAACATGGCAGTCATGATGTTTGTTCGCACCAGGAATACCTTGGCCTGGATGTACTGGAGAAAAGCTTTGAGGTCCCGGCGTAAGGCTAAATATTCCTGATGGTTAATGTGGAGCTCTTGCTGATTAAGTGGTAGTAGACCGTGGACTGTCATGTCACCAAGATGTGCCTACCCACCCTCAAAGTGATGACCTGCGAAGTTGGTTCTGTGAAGGGCCTGCCCCACAACAGGTTGGCGCTGTTGCCCCACTGCAGGAAGTGATGGTTGCTGGCCCTTATCAAAACTAGATCTTCCCAGTAAGTTTCTGCTTGTGACCACTGTGCTGAGAGGCATTATTGAAGTGAAAGCATATGAGTCCTTGCATGAGGGACTATGGCCATATGGGAGACCATCATGCCTAAAAGGAGCATTGTTGTTCAAACTGTAAGAGGATAGAGTGGCTGAAAAAGAGGCACTGGCTGCTGAAACGTTACCACTCTTTGATCGCTTAGGTAAGCCTTAGCCGTGAATGTATTTAGGACAGACCCATGAAAGGGCTGGATCTGAAGGGGCTGGAAGTGGGACTTGTTGGCATTGTCTGTAAAGCTCAAGTTGTGAAGCAGGAAGATGGCAGCATGGGTGCAGGATAAGCACTCATGTCTGCTTGCACTCTTGATCAGCAGATCTTCTAGGTAGGGGAAGGCGTGAGTCCCTCCCCGTCTGAGGTGGATGGTCGCTAGGCATTTGGAAAACAGCCTTGTTGCTGTGATGAATTCTGAGGTCAAGACTTTGTACCGGTAGTGCTGGCCACTTACCATGAAGGAATGGTAGCGCTGATGAGTCGGGTGGATGGGGATGTGAAAGGAGGTGCCCTTCAGGTCTAGTGTGGCCATGAAGTTGTCTTGCTGCAGCAGGGGGATGATATCCTGTAGGGTGACCATACTGAAATACTCTCAAAGGCAATATATGTTGGGAGGTTGGAGATCAAGGATTGGCCTAAGGGAGCGTGTTTCTTGAGGATGAGGAAGTACAGGGAGCAGACACCTTTGCCACTGTGTTGTTGAGTCCGCCCTGAGCTCCATGGGGCCTTTACAGGCTTGAGGAGGGGGACCGTGTGCCCCCCACCTTTTATTTACCAATCAGGTCCAGGAATGTGGTTCCCGGGACATTACAGGCTCAGGGAGGGGAAGCTGCATTCTTCCTCCCCTTTAATTTTAAATCAACCCTTGGGGTGGGATCCCTGCGGTCTCAATGAGACTCGGGGAATGGGGCAGTGCGTTCCCCTCCCCTTTCATATTACACCACACCTTAGGGGATCTGGTTCAGAAGGCGATGATGTGGCTCAGGGAGGGGGCAGGATGGGTGGGGGGCACACCCCTCCTCACCTTTGTTAGACTTATTCTAAAAGATCCCCATTTCAAAGTCGAGTAAGATGAGTGAATGATACGAGAAGTAAATCTTAGCGTGTAAAAAACGTGTTATAAAGGTTCGCCATGTCAAACTTTTGGAACCAGGCGCCACAATCATATATCTGGGAGACATTTGTCCCATTTACTCTTCGCACCACTCATTCCTCAAACCAAAGTTTGACATGGCGAACCTTTATAACAAGTTTTTGACACGCTAAGATTTACTTCTTGTATCATTCACTCATCTTACCCGAGTTTGAAATGGGGATCTTTTGGAACAAGTCACTGACATGCTAAGCCCTGAAGAAGTCCCAAGCGGGACGAAAAGCATTGGCTGTCAATTGTGCTATGTGTTTTTAAAGAACAATCACTGAATAAAAAGAATAAAGAGAAAATATTTTTCAAAGAAAAACGACTTGTCACGCGAATCATTTGGGAGATACCTTCATGTTTTATATGGGATAAGGTTGGATATTCAGCCTAGAGACCAGAAGATCCATCTCCCTGTGCTATTAAGATGAGGTATGCAGTCCTACAGGTGAGAGGATGTGAGGCTCCATGCAGATCAGATAAAGCAGGCAGTCCGAGAGTTGCTGGGCTATGCACCTCTGTGCCAGGTTCCTGAGTTATTCAAACTGGGAAGTGCCAGGGTGACATCTTGAGCTGTGCCCTTCTGGTGCGGTCAAGTATTCGGAAACAGAAGCCAAATGAGCAACAACCAACAAACCCACGAATGAAGAGACAGACACACACTCCTGTACAGTAAAAACACCTTTAATAAGTCTCACTTTAAAAGCATTGTGTCAATTCTCCTGGGGTGGACATTGAAGAATCAGCCTGGAGTGAAATGTTGAGGCTTCTCTGTTGTGCCACACCTGAAAAGGGCAAAAGAACTGGAGCAGAGTCAGCCTCGACTGACTATGCCCTGGCACTACTGGCATCTCAGAGACACCGGGCTGTTGAGAGATTCACTAGAAGCTCCTTCGTCCCTGGACATTGGCCACTTACTCAACATAATGGATTGGAAGCCATTTTAGAACTGGTGCACAACAACTAAAGGCGCCTTCTCTGCCACAAAGATGTAGAGGGAAAGAATCTTTAATTATCAAGAATGAAATTCACACAGTTGAATCAAAAATGTAGCGTTGGCCATCACATGAGCACCAGTAGCGCTTTGAAAATAGCCCTCCAAAGTGGGAAGAAAGGTACAGAAAAATTTTAATGGAGCCGTGGGAAAGCTATCTTTTGATTGGTTCTAGGGAGGGGACAAAAGGGGGAGGAGTGACTTCATTAGCCTATGTGTACCGTGCACGTTTCCCAACCATTTTCAATTACAATACAAATGAGGGTTTCGTTCTTTCGGGTGAGGACGTGTTCAGCTGCCCAAGAAAGAGCTGCAGTACCTGAATTTATAAACAAAAAATATTAACAGCTTTTTGACTTAATACGTGTCCCTCCATCGTTCAGAAAAGGATATTGCCAACATCTATTGCTTTTCTAAGATATGGATGAAAAAGGTTCCCCTTTTATTCTGGCTGCCCATTTCTGTTCACTGACCCTACTGATGTGAGCTCCTTTTCAGACTGAATTTCAGTAGCCCCAAGCCTGGCCCTCCGAAGCCTCATGCTGCAGGACGAGTACTACCTTGACTACCGCTGTGTGTGACTCGAGCTTGGCAGGTGTACTGTTATGTAGGTTCCTCTAGATGACCAAAGCGAAACAAAAGGGGATGATGAACGGAGCGTTTGAGCAAATCAACCACTCACCCCCAGTCAACTGATCTGGGTTTAATCCATCACCATTCTTTAGCTCACTCAGCCACCCCAGTTCAGTTTTGTTTCGCTTTCCTCTAGATGACCACCTGTGCCTCTCCACAACTGAGAGCATCTGGAGGTGTTGGTCCAGAGATACGCTCATGGTGGAAGAGATGTCCCCCTCCCTGTTTTGGCGAAGAACTGGACACGCCTGGTCAATCACCACCAACATCTTCCATATACTCTGTAGGCACTGCACAATAATAGGTATTGAGATATGTAGTGTCTTTTCTTCTACTTTCATTTACTGGCCCGTTCTCCTGCCCCTGTGAAAAGTGCAAACTTGCATCACCAGCTGTGCATCTGAACAGCAAGGTTTCCACATCCACTGTGTCAATGCTGCTCTCTTTTCCGTGGCAGACAGCAGTCCGCTGGGCTGGTGCTCACTATAAGGTTGTGACGTTGCCCTCTGAAGAGCTGATAAAAGTTTCAAGTTCAGTGCGGCTTGGAGCAGCAGTTGTGATATGTATGTGGGGGGGAAGTGTCAAGGCCCCTGGTGGATAAGTGAAGCTAAGGTCCTCGGAGGCAACTTCTGAGTGAGTGTGCCTTTTTTACAGCTGAGTAACTGAGGCCCAGAGAAAAGTGCATGGGATCACACCCTGGGTCAGCGAGCTGAGCTGGCACTTGAGCGCACAGGTGAAGAAGGCCAAGACTACGGGGCATATTAGCAACAAATAGCGATATTTATCGCTAAATGCGCTTAGCGAATGTTTTTTTATTGCTGTCTATCGCTGGATGTTTTAGCGTAGAAAACATGCTATTAGCAACGTTTTTCTCCATAGTGCGAAAAACATCCAGCGATTGAGGCGAAATGCGAGAATGTCACTGTAAATCCAGCAATATTCTCGCATTAACGCCAATGGGGGCTTCATCTGATAATCCACCCCCCATTGACTATACAGGTAAGTCAACTTTTTAGCAGGCGTTAGATTCTAGCGATAATCAGGCTTAGCGCAATTTTTTTTATTGCTTCGCCTGCCTTGCTAATAGGCGATAGCTTTGTTAGCGACTGTTTTCAGTCGCTAACAGTTTGGGTACGCCCACTTTGCATGTCATTAGCGATAAATATCACTGACATGCGAAGCGGGTCCCAAACATGTAGCGATCGCCTACAAGCTGTCGCTAACTGCTGTTAGTGACAGCTTGCTAATAGGGCGATAAAAGTATTGCCGCTTTAGCGGGAAAAAGTCCAGCTAAAGAGGCGATATTGCCCTTGCTAATATGCCCCTATGTTCCTGGAACACACATGCCCTCGTTTGATATCTGCAGAGGCAGAGCCCTCATCATAGTGGGGCATCAGGGCTTAAGTGTCAGAAGTGAACTATTCTAAAGGGAAACTGGGAGATACACACCCTGTATTTACATTTAAAAGGCTCTAGGGCAGAGTCTGTCACTGGCCCAACTGACCTATGATGGACTCTGTTGAATCCGCAGAAACCGTTCTGAAGGAGCCAGTCTTCAGGACAAACATTTAAGTCCCCGAGTCCTATAATGGCTGCCTAAAACATTTCTTCTCATGCTGCAGGCAGCCAATTAGAGTGCTTGCGCAGAAGCCCGACTACTGTGGGAGCGAGTTGGCCCAAGGGAACCCAACCACCCCCAGTCCAATCAGAACGCTCGATTTTGTTTGTAATTGGGTTCAAGGTACTCTTGCAGGAGTCCCTTGAACCGTAGGCTAGTCTGCCTCAGTCTCTATCGGGGTTTCACCTAATATGACCTACTTCCAGGGATTTAGCGCCCACAAACTTCTTCCCATCAAGACCTGGGGCCCAGCAAAACCCACAATCAAGCACTCACAGCATGTTGTTGACAGAAGTTAGAACAAAGCTCAGCCCAGACAGATAGGCATTTTACAAAATCATAAGGTTTCATACAGATGACAAGCCCATGCTTTGCTTGTACTAAGGACAGTAACGTTTTACACTCCTTTAGGCTGAAGAAGGTTGGAAGGCGTGTGAAGCGAGGAGATCAAACAAAAATCTTTCCAATGAACAAGAAGCTCTAGATCAAAAGTAAGAATACAAACAAATGCTGGTAGTCTAGACCATTTGGTTAGAAATGAACAAGACAAAGTTGAGCCAATGTATCCCCACATGGATGTTGGTGCCTGTCCATCACCCTTACACTGATTATTATTATTATTATTATTTTTTTAAGAGTACAACACAATGCCTTCAAACAAACATCTGCTCCATGGTTCAGGCCAGCTTTAAAAACACTGAGCAAAGTTAACACTGTCTTATCAGCAATACAAGTCCCGATTCCAGGAAGGATGGTGTGCCGCTGGGAAGGACACAGAAGACGTCTAGGGGTTTCCACGGGGTGCCGGTGGTGGGTGGGTTGTCACTGTGTGTCCTCGTTTTTGGACAGATTGCACCAACTCTCGATCTGCAAGAGGGTGGTGACGCCAAGATCCGCACAAGGCACGAAGGCTGCAATCAACTGTTCCTTGGATGCGCCTTGTGTCACTCACTCGCCTCTTGGCGCTTCTGACAGTCAGACTGGTGTAGGGGATGGATCCGTTATACAGAGGCCAATCCTTTAGCACTGATGGGTACCTGCATGAACATGGGGTGCAGATAGCTGTGGCTTGTGTGCAAGCCATCCGAAGGAGCCTTTGCGAAAAGCATCCAGGCTTATGCCCATCGGATACATAAATTAAAAAAAGCACACAGCTCCCACACACTCCGAAAATGAAGAAAGGGAAAGGCCTGGTCGTTAAATTATAGCAGCACCAATAAACCCAAAGTCCTGGACGGCAACCAGTTCCACCAGCCTCGCGTGGAGTGCGGGAGGCACCAAACAGGCTCAAGAGATGTTCGCTGTGTTAGGAGTGCAGTAACATGAACAGGACACCGGTGTTCTCTCTGGATAAACACCTTATCAAGCGGGCAATAACTTAAAAGTTGTAGAACTGCAATTATGGAAGAGCTTCAAAACACCAGGCACATGTCATGGAAGCCAGGAAGCCCCAGCCGCCCCCATCCTGTTTATACGCCTGGGTTCACTCCAAGCTAGCAACATCTCTGGTCAAAGGGTGTTGGGAAAACCACAGAGTGGAATTACGTACCTACCTTCTCGAGAACCAGCCGTCATGAGTGCGCCATGACAGTCAAGGTGAAGTACCAATATTTTTTTTTTTTTTTTTATTAATTGGGTTTTATTAAGCGCATACTACCCGGAGGCCTCGTAGCGCTGAGTGTGACTGGGAAGACAGGTGAGGGTAGGGAAATTTACGTGAAAAGGAGGGTTTTTAGTTTCTTGCGGAATTTTAGGAGGTTGGGTTCACCACGCAGGAAGACTGGCAAAGCATTCCACGCCTTAGCTGCATTCCAAGAAAAGGAACGGCCTCCCCATCTGGCACGTTTGACTTTGTTCTCGGTGGCCAGAAAGGCTGTGCTGGAGCGCAGCGACCTGCGGGGGAGATATGGGGTGGCCAACGAGCAGATCATTGCAGGCGCTTCCTTCCACATAGCCCTGTGCATAAAGCACATTGATTTAAACAGTGTTCTGGCCTTGATGGGTAGCCAGTGGAGTTGTTTTAGAGCAGCAGTCCCTGAGTCCCGTCGGTTAAGGCCCAGCAGGAGGCGGGCTGCTGCGTTCTGCGTGATTTGGAGCTTTTTTGTTGTAGTCGCCGGGGCCCCTAGGTACAATGCATTCCCGTAATCCAAACGGGACAGAATAATGGCTTGCACCATGATCCTACGGGCTTGTGGGGGGAGAAGTGGTAGTACTTTCCTGAGCATGCGCATCATGCCGAAACAGGTGGCCGATACGGTCGTTGCTTGATGGTTAAAATTGAGATTAGCATCAAGCCAAATGCCTAGGCTCTTTATTTGGGGTTTGGATTGGGGTTGGGTGCCCATGCATGGGGGCCAGTTCGGGAGCGGACAGGAAATGTTTGGGTTTCCCAGAATCATAAGCTCCGTTTTATCACCATTAAGTTTCAGGTGGGAGCTGGCCATCCATTTATTAACTGCCACTAGACATTTCTCAAGCCTAGGTGGGGAGGCGGTGGTTTGGTTCATGGAGACGATCAATTGAGTATCGTCAGCATATGTGACTAACTCCAGGCCAAATGAATGGACGATGTCTGCCAAAGGGAGCATATATATATTAAAAAGGGTGGGGCTCAGGGACGAGCCCTGAGGTACACCCTGATCAAGAGGCCATATCCTAGATTGTGTGGTACCCTCGACTACTCGGAAGGAGCGGTTTTCCAGGAAGGATTGTAGCCAGCGAATGGCTGTTCCTGATACTCCGATTTGCTTGAGACGATGGATGAGGATGATGGTGTTCACAGTGTCGAAAGCGGCACTCAGATCAAGCAAAATAATTGCTGTAGTGCCGCCTGCGTCCATCTGTTTCCTAGCTAGCTCAGTCACAGTCAGAAGAGCTGCTTCCGTACCCAGCCTGGGGCGGAAACCTGCCTGAGAATCATGAAGTATATTGTTTGATTCTAGGTATTGAGTGAGAGATGTGTTGATGTGTCTCTCGAGCAGTTTACTGACCCATGGGAGCAGGGATATAGGGCGGTAGTTGGCCATATTATCTGGATCCAGGGAGGGTTTTTTCAGGAGAGCTCGTACTTGGGCTTCCTTCCAGGCCGCAGGGACTATGCCGGTAATGATGGAGTTGTTGAGGATGTTGAGAATAACTGGCCGTATTGTGTCTGTGATCTTTTTTAGGTGGCAAGGCGGTGCGGGATCACTAGGGGATCCAGATTTAACTTTCCTTATTATGTGCTCCAAATCGTCTGCTCCTACTGGGGGGAACTCTTCTAGTCTGTGAGGTGTGATGCCGGGTGGCATGGTTGCTTCAAGGTCAGCTAAATCTGGAGCTACAAATGCTGAAGAGATTAATTGTATTTTTTTGTAAAAATATTCCGCTTGATTTTTACATCGGAATTGTGCTTTGCTGGGGTCCTGGGGAGTGGATGGGGTGTCAATTAGAGATTTGGCTATTTGGAAAATTTCTCTGGGGCAGTTATGGGCGTTATTAATTTTATCTTCAAAGAAGCGGGCTTTGGTTGAGTTAATCTCTGCTTTGTATTCTTTTATGGCATCATGATGGTTTGCTTTGGCTGAGCTGCTGCGAGAAGCCCTCCAAGATCTTTCTTGCTTCCTACAGTGTCTTTTCATGTCTTTAAGTTTGGAAGTGTACCATGGTGATGCCTTAGATTTAGTTTTTTCCCTTAGTGTTGTTATTGGTAACACAGAGTCAAGGGCCTATAGAGAAACACTGCTTCTGAACCACCTCACACGTTTAATCGGGAGAAGAGATGCTCCACAGGCCGCTCCAAGGATGGCACCAGCTTACATACTTAAGTGCATAGCTGACAATTGAGGTAGAGATGATGAAATGCTAAACCCATAACAGCTGTACATCAAATGCTTAAACCACAGCTTCCTCACCCACACACCAGTGACAGAAGCCATAGGCCACATCCTCTGCATTAGGATGTACATCCTGTCCTAGACCGTACCTCCCCCCACAGCGTGCCATCTCCATGGATTACCTTCTGTCCATGTAACAGATCACATCTCTTCACCTGGACAGCTGCTTCCACCTAGAGCATAGCTTCAGTCATACAACACCTCTCCCTCCAACGACAAAGACTGCTGTGGGAGATCTGCCTCCTTCTCTAGAACACAAACCATTCTAGGAAGTACATCCAGTTAAAAAGTATCTCCTACTCACAGTCCTTACATCACACCTTCGACCAGACTTCTTCATAGAGATCACACCTCTTCCCCTAGAGCACACATCCAGTCACAAACACACAGGCTGCCTTAAAGGCACGTCTCCGACTAGGAACCAGACTGACTGCTCTATACCACGTCTAATAACCGGAATACACCTCCTCAGTGAAGCTACACCACAAGCTGTTGACCACACACTTCTACAAACTGCACCCTTTCTCTTGAATCACACCTACTGCCCTAGGCTCAGTGGCTGAGCAAAACAACACTCCCAGCAGTAGACCACACCTACTGCCCTAGGTTCATCAACGGCCCAACCAACAACACCTACCACAGACCGAACCTACTGCCATTGGCTGAGCAAAACAACACTCCTTGCAGTAGACAAAACCTACTGCCCTAGGATCATTGGCTGAACAAAAGAACAACATTTCAGAAGACCACACCTACTGCCTTAGGCTCACGAGCTGAACATACACCTTCCGCAGTAATCCACACCTACTAGACTCCCCGGGCAGAACAAAGCAACACATACTGCCCTAGGCTTACTGGCTGATCAAAACCACCTTCTGCAGTAGACCATACTTTCTGCCCTAGGACTCACTTGATGCATAAGACCACATTTTCTACGAATCACTCATCCTGAAGTCAACCACAATTCTTCTTGTGTGGTGCAAGTTGTGTTGAAGTGATGTTAGTCTTGTCCTTACTCAGTGACAGTGTGAGTCTTCAAATAGCTGCTTTATTCAGCTAGCAACAAGGAAGGTGGCAGGTTAATACACTAGAGACAGGCAAAGTTTAGCAGTACAGATCCCGCCCAGGTCCATTTTGCTCTACACAATCTCTCAGAGGCAAAAAGATTCTGCAAGCAGGCACTCTTTCAAGGACTGCCATTTGACCAGGCTCTCACTTAACTGTCCCTGAGATCACAGACCAGTTTGGATTCCCTCCTGCCTTACTTCCTGTTCAATCGACCACTGTGTATGACAAGCTCGTGGGTGGGCTGGTGAAGCCGCTGGGCTTTGATTTTTTAGTAAGACTGAAAACATTCAGTCAAATTATAAGTTATCATGCCTGCCCAACAGAGCCAGGATTTGTGTTAAAAATAAGACCCTTCCTTCGAGGATGGTTAACTTCAACAAAGATATGACTGACCATGTGGTCTGAGCAGTTTCAGCTGAACTAGTGGAGCTGTCAGACACAGACTGGACTGCCGGACAAACAGCAGATTCCCTGACAGACCAGTGCCTGTGGAAGGACAGTACAGCTGACGCAAGGACAGCCACACGTCAATCAACTTTTTGGGACCTGCAGGGTCAGAGAAGAGCTGATATATATATATGGCAGTGATTTCACCATAAAGCAGGTGATGGACGGTACAAACCTGGAACACAGTGTCCAGCTTCGAACTTCACCTATGAGAAGGATATTTGTGAATCCAAAAGGATCTAAAGGGACCTTAAAATGAACCAAAGGAACAACACTGTCGACCTATAAGGAGAGGCTTCGCTGGAAGGAGACATTGTTCATTGGTAAGGAGTAGGGTTGCAGGGGCACCTGTAGGCTTCTCTATCCTCCCTACCAAAGAAGGGAGGACAGAGCCTTCCACATCCCACAAATTATACAAGCACGGTCAATTTCCAAGGGTTTCTCAGGCCAGGAACTTGGCACAGACACCTGTTCATTAATGACTTAGCGTTGAATGTCAGGATGGAGCACCCTTAAAAAATAATGCTGCAAGCTACCTAAAGTACAGTAATTGAAGCTGCACTTATGCAGTGTTTGTGCACTGGGAACACCTGGTGTTTCTAAAACCCAATTCCATGGCACGCCGCTTCTGATCCTAGAAGATGAAAAGTCTGACTCAGCTCTGATTTGAACATGCGAACTGTAAACCACAGTGGACATCAGCAGGGAGCAATCAACTGACTCTACTATTTTACCAGCTTACGACGGGAGTATTATGTGGACTTTGGAGGATGGTTTGGATTGGGGAAGAGTGCATCTGCTGTGTTTCTGCACTTGCTAGGATGAGAAACAGGCAGTAGGATGCCCGCAGGACCCTGGGTGACTGATGGTGTGGAAGGGAAGTATGCAGAGCTCCTGCAGTACATACTGGAGTGCCTGCACCCATCATTCTTTGTGTATGCTGGACCTTTGCTTTATTTGGGGCGGCTAGTCACCAAGTCGAGCAATTAATCAATGTTCCATTGAGAGCTTCACTGATGATACACAGCGGAGTACAGTAACAAGACCCGGGCACACCGGAAGTACACAGGGATGTATTGACCCTTGCGATAAACACCCTTCGGCCTCCACTAATGCCTTTAAAGCCAGGAGGGTGCAGGGTACTTGCCCCGTGAGAGAGAGTACTGAATGGCATGTCCCACTGTTAGCTTGGCTGATGATACAAACACGAAGTTTGGAGACCAGAGCAGAGCCCACCAGACATACAAGGGTATGGAGTGATCCCTGAGACAGACGTCCTGCTGCCTCTACCCATGTCTCTAAAGCATGGATGATCAGTGCACATGTACCGTGAGAGACAGTAAATAAAGCATGAAACACAAAGGAGTAGGATAGCGAGAGCAGGAAACATCGGATGTATAAAGCAATGCAGAGACGCTTGGTATGGGCGTCCGGTTGCCTCTGCCAATGCCTCTAAAGCCTGCATGGATCAGTGCACGTGAACCATGAGGGAATAAGAAAAGTCATGTTCCATTGTGAGATTCACTTAAGATACACAACGGACAGTGATAGTGAGAGCAGGGTACACACGGTGTATAAAGTGATATAGGTTCTGTTCCCCACGCCAATGCCTTTAAGGTCTGGATGGATCAGTGCACGTGCAACATGAGAAAGTAAGAAAAGGCATGCTCCATTGTGACATTCGATGACAATACACAACGGGCAAGGATAGCGAGAGCAGGGCACACTGGATGTATAATGTGATGCCGGGCCTCTTGGAATAGAAGTTCTGCTCCCTATGCCAATGCCTTTAAAGCCTGGATGGATCAGTGCACGTGCAACATGAGAAAGTAAGAAAAGGCATGCTCCATTGTGACATTCGATGACAATACACAACGGGCAAGGATAGCGAGAGCAGGGCACACTGGATGTATAATGTGATGCCGGGCCTCTTGGAATAGAAGTTCTGCTCCCTATGCCAATGCCTTTAAAGCCTGGATGGATCAGTGCACGTGCAACATGAGAAAGTAAGAAAAGGCATGCTCCATTGTGACATTCGATGACAATACACAACGGGCAAGGATAGCGAGAGCAGGGCACACTGGATGTATAAAGTGATGCTCGGTCCCTTGGGATAGACGTTCTGCTCCCTATGCCAATGCCTTTAAAGCCTGGATGGATCAGTGCATGTGCACCGCGAGAGTGAGAAAAGGCATGTTCCATTGTGACATTCGATGACAATACGCAACGGGCAAGGATAGCGAGAGCAGGGCACACTGGGTGTAATGAGATGCTAGACCCCTTGGGATAGACGTTCTGCTCCCTATGCCAATGCCTTTAAAGCCTGGATGGATCAGTGCATGTGCACCGCGAGAGTGAGAAAAGGCATGTTCCATTGGGTATACAACTGCTACAACTAAGTTTTTACCACCCACTACCGTTACAACGCAGGCATTACCACGCATACCATTACAACGCATTGCGCTGGGGGGCGCTCTAGGATAGGGAATACGTATAATTTTATATCCAACACCTTCCCTAGTGTCCACAGGGACTGGAGTTGGAATATAAAATTATACTTACCACTATCCAGCACCTCTAAGCGTTATGCGTTGTAACGGTATGCGTTGTAAATACTGCGTTGTAATGGTATGCGTGGTAAAAGTATGCGTTGTAACGTCATACATCCGTTCCATTGCGACAATCGATGACAATACACAACGGGCAAGGATAGCGAGAGCAGGGCACACTGGGTGTAATGAGATGCTAGACCCCTTGGGATAGACATTCTGCTCCCTATGCCAATGCCTTTAAAGCCTGGATGGATCAGTGCATGTGCACCATGAGAGTGAGAAAAGGCATGTTCCATTGTGACATTCGAAGCCTATTTTGTGTTATCCTATATCGTAATATATCGTATATTTACTCCACTTGCCCTGTAAAGCGCTCTGATACTCGCAAGAGTCTGGTTCGCGCTATATAAAACTTTCAAAATAAATAAAATTGAGCTGTGGAGTGAAACCTGACTAGTCAAACGTCCATCAGTAAAAAGTTTTCTGAGGCTCTGCCCTGTAATCTGATTGGTTCAACAGCAAGGAGCTTAAACCGAGATCTGGCGTGGAACCTGATTTGTCAGGCGTCTATCATGAAGTCGCTTACACAGACAGTCAGTCAGCAGTGGAGTGTTTGTTTCCCTGAGGTTGGCATCACACCCTGCATTACAGGGTAACAACACTACATCTGCAGGTTGCACCCACAGAAATAGGAGGAGTCATGCCAGAGCCCTAAGAAAAAACTAGAGCCTAACATGGGTTTATCAATGATAATAATAATAAAAGGGTCCTTGTGTAAAATGCATTTTCATGCTGCACTTCTGCCATTTCTAAGCACTGTTAGTAGCAGATATTATTATCAGACAATTTAAGGGTCCTCACATTATAGACATTGGAAAGATGGAAGGCTGAGTTGGCCCAACCGGATTTCAAAGTTGTAGCCACCAGATCACTTGAATTTAGCAGGCAGCGTTTAATACACTGAGCCATCTTGCCAGCCAGGTAGTTCATCGCGTGTGCACGGATGACTTCCAGATCTACTTCAAGTTGGAAGAGAGACCTCGGGTTCAATAAACAAGTTGCAAGCTTCATGGAGAAAAGGATGTAAAGAAACTGGCGCTATAAAAAATGTATAGAATTATATGCACGATCCTTATAGAAGCTTATACATTAACACTATAGGGGCCTGTAAACTGTTCCTATAGCCTGTGCGTGATCCCAACACAAGCCTATGCAATGTCTCTCTAGACGCCTGTATAGTATCCTTATGGAAGTCAGTGCACTGAAGGCCTAGGGAACTATCCCTATGGAAGCCGGTGTACTAACCCTATAGAAGCCTGTGCTCTACCCCTATGGAAGTCAGTGCACTGAAAACCTTGGGAACTATCCCTATGGAGTACTAACCTGTAGAAACCTGTTCTCCACCCCAATGGAAGTCAGTGCACTGAAGGCACTCCACCCCTATGGAAGCCGGTGTACTAACCCTATAGAAGCCTGTGCTCCACCCCAATGGAAGTCAGTGCACTGAAAGCCTTGGGAACTACCCCTATGGAAGCCAGTGTACTAACCCTATAGAAGCCTGTGCTCCACCCCTATGGAAGCCGGTGTACTGAAGGCCTTGAGACTGTCCCTAAGATGGACTCCTGTGCGCCGAAAACCTTCAGACCCTTTTCACAGGCTCGGACCCGGACCGAGGGGCTTGGGGTGTCAACCACACACCAGGCCAGGGAGGGGGGTCAGACACGCACCAGGCGGCAGCCTCGTGGGACCGAACCGACCCAAAGAATGGCTCTGTGTTAACGAGCTTTTCATCTCTGGCTAATCATCGGAGCTCACCCCAAAGAAGGGGCGCTTGTGTTCCAAACGGGCAGCTCGGTTGTGATCCTGGACACAGATGCCAGATACGGGACGCGGTGCCACAGTGACAGGCAGGCGGATGATGAAAGCCACCGACCACCGGGGGCTGCAGAGTGAAGGGGGACACGTCACAGCCTCCCGCAGAAGAGGCCTCGTGTATTCAGGGGCGCACAAGGGTCTCTGCCGCTCGCATTGTTGATCGGCGCCAAGCTCGAGACTCTGATGAGCAGATAAAGACAGCTCGACCTCAGGGGTCTCCCTCGCCCTCCTACGGAGGTCTGCGGAGGCTCAGCCCCCATGTCCGGCCCGTGCTCTCTCGGCGTGGCCCCTGCTGGAAGGTAGGGCAAGTCTCCAGTACCCTTTCTGAGCCCCTTCCACCAACAGTTATGTCTCTAACCCTTCTCTGAAGCACTTCTGCTCAAATAAATACACTTGCTACCGGAATTATACCCATAACCTGTTGTTATATAGCACTTCAGACCACACCCGAGGGCACTTCTAGGAGCTACAAAATAACAGGTGCCGCCATCCAGGGAAGCAGGTGGGCAGAACTGGCATCAACGGAACCCAGACGTAGGGCCTGCAAGTTCACTGCAGATGCCAGCTTCAAGAGTTCGACTCACTGAGCCACCGAAGAGGCAGCAGACAGATAACTGTCCCCTCCTGTGGCGAGTCCGAGTCCCACCCCTGCCCCCCTTCTTTCTGAGCCGAGAGCGGCTTCGGTCTTGGGGTTCATCACTGGGGTTTGGTGCTGTCCCCACTCTTCATGCCCGGCCCTTCTTTGCTTGTAACAAACAACAGGAGCGTAACCCATCAACCGTGTTGGGATTGGGGTCAGAAGTAATATAAACAAAAGATATCCCAACTGGTATCGTTCATAGACCCATATTAAGGATATGCAAGCAACATTATCCAGAATCCTGATTCTCTCCCTCTTCTACCCCTCTTGCGCAGCACTGTCTTCAACCCATCCTTGTCCTGAAGAAGATCCTGAGTTTTATGGATCGAAACGCCGTCGACACGCCAGCGCAATCATAGGCGCTTCTTCACAAAGTGGTTCATGAACAATGAAATAGAATTGCGATATAACCGGACCTGCTCAATCAATCAGACCCACACTGTGATAACTACTCACTGTATATATCTCTACACTAGTCACGTTGTGCCGTTCACGCTGCTCACACTGTCACCAGAGCTGCTACCTTGGTTTTCACTCACAAACCACGAGCACCTTGTGCCACTTGGGTTAATCCAATTACTTTCATTTATGTACTACAGTGCTGTTATAACTGTATTATCTAGCTTGTTTCCTTACCAATTTTCTATAAATGATGCCCATAGCACATACTATAACTAAATCGAGGCTCCTTGTTTTTCCTTGTGGATAATGTTGCTTGCATATCCTTAATATTTGCCTATGAATGATACCAGTTGGGATATCTTTTGTTTATACCGCCCTTCTTTGCAGCATCCTTCCAAGGTCCATGTCCCATGTGAGGGTTTGTGCTTCGCTGCTCCGGAGGCCCCAGGCCTCACACAGTGTGGGTACTCGCAGCACCATAGGGCTCATCTGTGTCTATCGCGGGCTGCGGGCGCCCTCCCATTACAGGGTCTGCATGCCCTCGGAGTGTGCCCCCTCTCCCTTTCAAATGAAGGAAGTGCGGGCACCCAGTACCTGACAGCGCCTGCATTGAAGGCACTTACCCTACCCTCAGAGGGCCTCTGAGTCTGGGGTCTGCAGTCACCTTCGATCCATCTAGCGTGCAGTGTGCCGGGGGTCTCCAATGGGGCATCTGTGCACAGCTCTCCGAAGCTGAGCAATCGAGGAGCCTCTGGGCCGACCCCGGGAATGGGCAGGGACACCCCTTGTATCCAATCACCAGGACGGTGCCCGCCTTTCGTACCTCGCTGCAGGGCTCAGGTGTGTGTGCCACTGCCACCTGAGTGAGTGCAGCTGCCACGCAGAGGGTGCATGTGGCTCCCTTGTAGTTGTGGCACTCCTATGTTATGTGGATGTGAAAGACCCACCCTGGACAGTATCCTGGTGCAGGGGCAGCTCACTACTTGCATCAGGAGCGAGGTAGGGGAGGGCGTGACTGCGGATCTGGGTCTGGGCTTGCGGCGTGCGTGAGTAGGACTCTGGCTGAGGTGTGCAGTAGAGTGTGGAGGTTTATGCGGTTCTTAGCACAGGTGGCCTCAAAGAATGCACTGACTTTTTACAGGTAACAGTTTAATCACTAACTAAATAAGTCATGTGTGTCTGTGTCCATGACGGGTGAGCATCAAGGGTGAATGAACACTTCCGCCCCCGCTGTTGACGGCTGCGGATCCCAAGAGAAGCTGCAGCGGGAGGTGCAATAAACACCTTCACAGACTCTAAATACACAATACTCCTCCTGGTATCTTTTACTCACGGATGCCCTTCCCCTGGGGGATCATTTCATAGGAAGTCTTACTCCTGACTGAGTATTTAGCCTTCACGACAGGACATATCATGGATTCAGAGACTGGGAAGAAATATCCTAGAGCATCTCATAGGGAACAGCAGGCTACGACGGGACCTGCTCTTGGGCACAGTAAGCCAAGAGGTCTATGAATGAAAGGCGAGAAGTCTCGCGAGGTTTAAGAACACAATGAAGAGCTCATGCTCCTGCACCAGTGGCTGGGCCGACTGTGCCTACAACACCCTGCAGGGCAATGGAGACCTCAGTACCCGGGCCGGCAATGGCCATGGAGTTTACTGGAGTCTAGGAGTGAGAGGCCGAGAAGTCTCGCGAGGTATAAGAACACAAAGAAGAGCTCAAGCTCCCTGCACCAGTGGCTGGGCCAACTGTGCCTACAACACCCTGCAGGGCAATGGAGACCTCAGTACCCGGGCCGGCACTGGCCATAGAGTTCATTGGAGTCTAGGAGTGAGAAGCA
The DNA here is from genome assembly GCF_964263255.1 of Lissotriton vulgaris. NCBI lineage: Eukaryota > Metazoa > Chordata > Amphibia > Caudata > Salamandridae > Lissotriton > Lissotriton vulgaris. Next base: position 267,048,606 of record NC_141686.1, read on the forward strand.
GAGAAGTCTCGCGAGGTATAGGAACACAAAGAAGAGCTCATGCTCCCTGCACCAGTGGCTGGGCCGATCATGCTTACGACATCCTGCAGGGCAATGGAGACCTCAGTACCTGGGTCGGCAATGGCCATGGAGTTTACTGGAGTCTAGGAGTGAGAGGCAGAGAAGTCTCGCGAGGTATATGAACACAAAGAAGAGCTCATGCTCCTGCACCAGTGGCTGGGCCGACTGTGCCTACAACACCCTGCGGGGCAATGGAGACCTCAGTACCTGGGCCGGCACTGGCCATAGAGTTCAGTGGAGTCTAGGAGTGAGAGGCCGAGAAGTCTCGCGAGGTATAAGAACACAAAGAAGAGCTCATGCTCCTGCACCAGTGGCTGGGCCGCTCATGCTTACGACATCCTGCAGGGAAATGGAGACCTCAGTACCCCGGCCGGCACTGGCCATAGAGTTCATTGGAGTCTAGGAGTGAGAGGCCGAGAAGTCTCGCGATGTATAAGAACACAAAGAAGAGCTCATGCTCCCTGCACCAGAGGCTGACCCGACTGTGCCTACAACACCCTGCAGGGCATTGGAGACCTCAGTACCCCGGCCGGCACTGGCCATAGAGTTCATTGGAGTCTAGGAGTGAGAAGCAGAGAAGTCTCGCGAGGTATAGGAACACAAAGAAGAGCTCATGCTCCCTGCACCAGTGGCTGGGCCGATCATGCTTACGACATCCTGCAGGGCAATGGAGACCTCAGTACCTGGGTCGGCAATGGCCATGGAGTTTACTGGAGTCTAGGAGTGAGAGGCAGAGAAGTCTCGCGAGGTATATGAACACATAGAAGAGCTCATGCTCCTGCACCAGTGGCTGGGCCGACTGTGCCTACAACACCCTGCGGGGCAATGGAGACCTCAGTACCTGGGCCGGCACTGGCCATAGAGTTCAGTGGAGTCTAGGAGTGAGAGGCCGAGAAGTCTCGCGAGGTATAAGAACACAAAGAAGAGCTCATGCTCCCTGCACCAGTGGCTGGGCCGATCATGCTTACGACATCCTGCAGGTTCATGGAGACCTCCGTACCCGGGCCGGCACTGGCCATGGAGTTTACTGGAGTCTAGGAGTGAGAGGCCGAGAAGTCTCGCGAGGTAAAAGAACAATAAGAAGAGCTCATGCTCCTGCATCAGTGGCTGGGCCGATCATGCAAACGACATTCTGCAGGGCAATGGAGACCTCAGTACCCGGGCCGGCACTGGCAATAGAGTTCATTGGAGTCTAGGAGTGAGAGGCCAAGAAGTCTCGCGAGGTATAAGAACACAAGGAAGAGCTCATGCTCCCTGCACCAGTGGCTGGGCCGATCATGCTTACGACATCCTGCAGGGTCATAGAGACCTCCGTACCCGGGCCGGCACTGACCATGGAGTTTACTGGAGTCTAGGAGTGAGAGGCCGCGAATTCTTGCGAGGTATAAGAACACAAAGAAGAGCTCATGCTCCTGCACCAGTGGCTGGGCCGACTGTGCCTACAACACCCTGCAGGGTCATGGAGACCTCAGTACCCGGGCCAGCAATGGCAAGGGAGTTTACTGGAGTCTAGGAGTGAGAGGCAGAGAAGTCTCGTGAGGAATAAGAACAATAAGAAGAGCTCATGCTCCCTGCACCAGTGGCTGGGCCGATCATGCTTACGACATCCTGCAGGGCAATGGAGACCTCAGTCGCCGGGCCGGCACTGGCCATAGAGTTCAGTGGAGTCTAGGAGTGAGAGGCCGAGAAGTCTCGCGAGACATAAGAACAATAAGAAGAGCTCATGCTCCTGCATCAGTGGCTGGGCCGAACATGCTTACGACATCCTGCAGGGTCATGGAGACCTCAGTACCCGGGCCGGCACTGGCCATAGAGTTCATTGGAGTCTAGGAGTGAGAGGCCGAGAAGTCTCGCGAGGTATAAGAACAATAAGAGGAGCTCATGCTCCCTGCACCAGTGGCTGGGCCGATCATGCTTACGACATCCTGCAGTGCAATGGAGACCTCAGTACCTGGGCAGGCAATGGCCATGGAGTTTACTGGAGTCTAGGAGTGAGAGGCCGAGAAGTCTCGCGAGGTATAAGAACACAAAGAAGAGCTCATGCTCCCTGCACCAGTGGCTGACCCGACTGTACCTACAACAACCTGCAGGGCAATGGAGACCTCAGTACCCGGGCCGCCACTGGCCATAGAGTTCATTGGAGTCTAGGAGTGAGAGGCCGAGAAGTCTCGCGAGGTATAAGAACACAAAGAAGAGCTCATGCTCCTGCACCAGTGGCTGGGCCAACTGTGCCTACAACACCCTGCAGGGCATTGGAGACCTCAGTACCCGGGCCGGCACTGGCCATGGAGTTTACTGGAGTCTAGGAGTGAGAGGCAGAGAAGTCTCGCGAGGTATAAGAACAATAAGAAGAGCTCATGCTCCCTACACCAGTGGCTGGGCCGATCATTCTTACGACATCCTGCAGGGCAATGGAGACCTCAGTACCTGGGCCGGCACTGGCCATAGAGTTTACTTGAGTCTAGGAGTGAAAGGCCGAGAAGTCTCGCAAGGTATAAGAACACAAAGAAGAGCTCATGCTCCCTGCACCAGTGGCTGGGCGGACTGTGCCTACAACACCCTGCAGGGCAATGGAGACCTCAGTACCCGGGCCGGCACTGGCCATAGAGTTCATTGGAGTCTAGGAGTGAGAGGCCGAGAAGTCTTGTGAGGTATAAGAACACAAAGAAGAGCTCATGCTCCCTGCACCAGTGGCTGGGCCGATCATGCTTACGACATCCTGCAGGGCAATGGAGACCTCAGTACCCCGGCCGGCACTGGCCATAGAGTTCATTGGAGTCTAGGAGTGAGAGGCCGAGAAGTCTTGTAAGGTATAAGAACACAAAGAAGAGCTCATGCTCCTGCACCAGTGGCTGACCCGACTGTGCCTACAACACCCTGCAGGGCAATGGAGACCTCAGTACCCGGGCCGGCACTGGCCATGGAGTTTACTGGAGTCTAGGAGTGAACGGCCGAGAAGTCTCGCGAGGTATAAGAACACAAAGAAGAGCTCATGCTCCCTGCACCAGTGGCTGGGCCGACTGTGCCTACAACACCCTGCAGGTCAATGGAGACCTCAGTACCTGGGCCGGCACTGGCCATAGAGTTCATTGGAGTCTAGGAGTGAGAGGCCGAGAAGTCTCGTAAGGTATAAGAACACAAAGAAGAGCTCATGCTCCTGCACCAGTGGCTGACCCGACTGTGCCTACAACACCCTGCAGGGTCATGGAGACCTCAGTACCTGGGCCATAGTGTTCATTGTAGTCTAGGAGTGAGAGGCTCAGAAGTCTCGCGAGGAATAAGAACAATAAGAAGAGCTCATGCTCCTGCACCAGAGGCTGGGCCGATCATGCTTACGACATCCTGCAGGGCAATGGAGACCTCAGTACCCGGGCCGGCACTGGCCATGGAGTTTACTGGAGTCTAGGAGTGAGAGGCAGAGAAGTCTCGCGAGGTATAAGAACAATAAGAAGAGCTCATGCTCCCTGCACCAGTGGCTGGGCCGATCATGCTTACGACATCCTGCAGTGCAATGGAGACCTCAGTACCTGGGCCGGCAATGGCCATGGAGTTTACTGGAGTCTAGGAGTGAGAGGCCGAGAAGTCTCGTGAGGTATAAGAACACAAAGAAGAGCTCATGCTCCTGCACCAGTGGCTGGGCCGATCATGCTTACAACATCCTGCAGGGCAATGGAGACCTCAGTACCCAGGCCGGCACTGGCCATAGAGTTTACTTGAGTCTAGGAGTGAAAGTCCGAGAAGTCTCGCAAGGTATAAGAACACAAAGAAGAGCTCATGCTCCCTGCACCAGAGGCTGGGCGGACTGTGCCTACAACACCCTGCGGGGCAATGGAGACCTCAGTACCCGGGCCGGCACTGGCCATAGAGTTCATTGGAGTCTAGGAGTGAGAGGCCGAGAAGTCTCGTGAGGTATAAGAACACAAAGAAGAGCTCATGCTCCTGCACCTGTGGCTGGCCCGACTGTGCCTACAACACCCTGCAGGGCAATGGAGACCTCAGTACCCGGGCCGGCACTGGCCATAGAGTTCATTGGAGTCTAGGAGTGAACGGCCGAGAAGTCTCGCGAGGTATAAGAACAATAAGAAGAGCTCATGCTCCCTGCACCAGTGGCTGGGCCGATCATGCTTACGACATCCTGCAGTGCAATGGAGACCTCAGTACCTGGGCCGGCAATGGCCATGGAGTTTACTGGAGTCTAGGAGTGAGAGGCCGAGAAGTCTCGTGAGGTATAAGAACACAAAGAAGAGCTCATGCTCCTGCACCAGTGGCTGGCCCGACTGTGCCTACAACACCCTGCAGGGCAATGGAGACCTCAGTACCCGGGCCGGCACTGGCCATAGAGTTCATTGGAGTCTAGGAGTGAGAGGCCGAGAAGTCTCGCGAGGTATAAGAACAATAAGAAGAGCTCATGCTCCCTGCACCAGTGGCTGGGCCGATCATGCTTACGACATCCTGCAGGGCAATGGAGACCTCAGTACCTGGGCCGGCACTGGCCATAGAGTTCAGTGGAGTCTAGGAGTGAGAGGCCGAGAAGTCTCGTGAGGTATAAGAACACAAAGAAGAGCTCATGCTCCTGCACCAGTGGCTGACCCGACTGTGCCTACAACACCGTGCAGGGCAATGGAGACCTCAGTACCCGGGCCGGCACTGGCCATGGAGTTTACTGGAGTCTAGGAGTGAACGGCCGAGAAGTCTCGCGAGGTATAAGAACACAAAGAAGAGCTCATGCTCCCTGCACCAGTGGCTGGGCCGACTGTGCCTACAACACCCTGCAGGGCAATGGAGACCTCAGTACCTGGGCCGGCACTGGCCATAGAGTTCATTGGAGTCTAGGAGTGAGAGGCCGAGAAGTCTCGTAAGGTATAAGAACACAAAGAAGAGCTCATGCTCCTGCACCAGTGGCTGACCCGACTGTGCCTACAACACCCTGCAGGGTCATGGAGACCTCAGTACCCGGGCCAGCAATGGCAATGGAGTTTACTGGAGTCTAGGAGTGAGAGGCAGAGAAGTCTTGCGAGGTATAAGAACAATAAGAAGAGCTCATGCTCCCTGCACCAGTGGCTGGGCCGATCATGCTTACGACATCTTGCAGGGCAATGGAGACCTCAGTACCCCGGCCGGCACAGGCCATAGAGTTCATTGGAGTCTAGGAGTGAGAGGCCGAGCGCGCCTCGGGAGGAGGGCATGCTCCCTTTGGTCTCCTGAGTAAGAGCTTGTATTAAGGAAAAAACTCTAAGGTCTGAAATAATGAACAAACTAAGAAAACTAAAGGGATGTCAACATAGAAATGTCCTCAACATAAATGCCATTCCAGTCAAACCGAGGATGAGGAGGGTTCCCATCAGGGTGTACGAGAAGTTGTAAAACATTGGTTTCCAGTTATAGAATTGTAGCAGCAGAATCACCCAAATGGGTTTCCCAGATAGTCCTAAACTGCAATCACTTTTCGTTGGAACAGTGCCTGTATTAGCCCTGAACAACGACATTGTTGACAATCACCATCCACTGACAAAAGGAAATGAATGATCTCAATGTTGGAGAAGCCACAATGTGTCAACACTTGATCAAAAGACAATATACTATCAAATCTGATTAACACCTGATTCGAAAGTCTTACTGTATTTATTGCCTGTTCTCTTCCAAGAGAACGCTGTTAGGTTTGGCCTCAGACTCTTCCAATGTCTGAAGGCTACCCTTCCACATATATTTATCGCATTGGGCTCTTGAGATATATGAAGATGACACTGAGGTGTCCAAAGAGAATGTGGATTCTCACAAGTTGGTATTCGAAGATGTGTATTTGAGGTTACAGAACAAAGGGTTGGTACTAAGGGACGGCAACCGTTCTCCATGTCAGGCCAAAGTGGACTATTAAGATCATTCTACATTCTATAGTCAAAGATGGCGCATAGAGGAGTTGGTTTCCACCTTAACAACTGCCCCATCCAGATGCAAGAGAGAAATCAGTACCAATTCTGTGCTTATTTGAGTCCTGAAGGACTCATAGGAGTACTATTTGCGTAGAAGGTGGAACAACTTGGAGAACTTCATCAGCTTCCGTTCTGAAACCATCTACTCTAAGAAAGACTCGCATCATCACTGTTGACAAGAGGGAGTATGGTTTGGGTGTTGTCATTTCACAATGCTGTAGAGAAAGAGAATAGGATGTGGCTTTTGCCTAAAAAAAGCTTGAGTTCACCGGAAGGGAAGTATGTTGTCATGAAGAACTTGCGTGTGAGCCATCAATCATTTCAGACATCATATAGGGGCAGAAAATTGATTCCAAGATCAGATCAAAGACCACTAATCAACATTTTATCCACAGCTGGTGGGCATTCCTCTACAGCTAGGGTTGCTTGGCTGTGTTCGAAATTGCACATATTGTGTCAAGGTAAAGTTTGTACCTGGAAAGAAAACCTCAAGTGGAGACTGTCTTTCATATGTAATGATAAAGCAATCACATACCAGTGGAGAAGGGGTGGAAGTATGAAGAGATGGAAGAAGAGAGAATAAATAACTAATACAAATGCACATAAATAACTATTGCATATCTTGAATATAAAAACAAATAGAATTAGTGGAAAGAGTCTAGGTGAGCAGTGCATCTCCCTGTACGTGAAACTAAACATACGAGCATAAGTTACTTACGGAGTACAAAAAGCTCACGACTGACAATCCTGCCCTGGTTGCCGATACTCCTGTTTCCGGACACTCCAGTCTACCACTGCACGATGCACAGCCCATGTCCCTAGTGAAGCCATCTATATACAGAGGGCTTCCAAGAAAATACTATAGCACAGAGGCCTCCCACACTCACACAAACACATCCACCCTTTTTCCTCCACCCCAATACAACCTGATCCAATGTCTATGGCTCTCCCTGCATAGTGCAGTGACGACAATCACATGCAGCATTTCAGTAGCCAGAGATAAACGAATTAATAAAAAATTGAACGTGGGACGGATGGGCAGTGCCCCTCTTCCCCCGTGGATGTGACCAGAGGAGGGTCTATTCCAGTTACAGTGCATACAAACACTTATGGAAGAGCAAACAGGCCAACTTTTAAGGTAATAAAATTAAATACTGAGTTCTGTACGCCTCAAATGGGCGAGGTGCTGTGCTCTACATTGGTGCTCCCGGCACACCCGTGCAAGGCACCGGATCTATGTGCTGACCCGGTCCAGTCTGGGGTAGAGACACTTAGTGTTTTTTAAATACTGTGGTGTATATGTGTACCGAAGAGGAAAGAACTACAACCATTGTAAACACCAAGCGTACCTTCTAGAGAAGAATCTGCAACCCACCCACCAGTGGCATGGTACACACAATGAGCTGGCTGCTGAGCTGGGATTGGGCTCCTATAGAGAGATGGGGTTTCCATGACACCTGGCGTTTTGAAGATCATTCGTAATGGCAGAGCCCTGGCAGGTACAATGATGTGCACACACCGGGCATGGAGGGCACCGGTGTGGGTCGCAACAGCAGATCTACCTTCAACAGGGTGTCAATAGTACCCTTCCTTAAAAATACTACAATGCTCTTCAGGGACTCGTAGCATGTAATACATGTGTGCAGCACTTATGCCTGTCTTCGACAGTTCTTTTTTTTAAATAACGCTTTTTACATTCAAATGTTTCTACCTTCAATATCCTCTTTCCCTCAAGAGGTACGTTTTGGCACATAAGTCTCATTCTTCTGAGCTTTTTTCTTCTTCAATAAATCAAAAATAGAAAAAACTGTTCTTTGATGGTTAGGGGGGCTGAGAGGAAGGGAATGGGAAATTGAATCCCACGTCTCATCGAAACACTGGATGCGTCGTTTCACTGCCGCACGTGCCACTAAACCAAGATGACAAATCATTTCACCAGTGGATCCTAGCGGACACGATATAACATCTGAGGTGGCATGATATCAGATGTGGATTGTAGCCAACATGATATGAGACTCAGGATTAGAGCCGATAAATATAGATTTAAAGACAACATGATATCAAATCAGGGACTGAAGATGGGAAGATATGCGATCCCGGATCAGAAGCCAAAATTATATCGAATCCCCCGACTGAGTCTGACAGATACCAGACATAGGAGCGAAGCTGGCAGGATATCAGAACCCAGGAATCAAGTTTACGTGAAATATGACCTGATCCACAGGAGGACAGAGACCAATTTGATATCAGATCCTAAATTTGACACAATATTCGATCCAACGCATCTTCAGCTCCACAGTGACATACTATCAAATCTCCTGCATTTAAATTTCCAAGCTGACATGATCTCTAGGAGGTTCCATTTGGACCTTTTTTCCAGAACCCCATCCTCTCAGGTTCAAAGCTGACACAATTCCAGAACGTCAACCTCTGAGGGTCCAAGTAGACATGATTCCAGAACCTCATCCTGTGAGGCTCCAAGCAGACACAAATGCCACGATCTGAGGTTTCAAACTGACTTGATATCAAGTCGCTAGCATCGAAGGACCCTGCAAGGTTCCTTCCACTGCTTCTGCAGGTAGTGTTGTCGCTCTTCGAGTGCAGTAATGTGCTCCTTGTTTATTCTCTGTAGTGTGTGTCCTGTGGCTTCCTCAGATTCCACTCGTCAGGTCACTGATAACCCCGGCTTTCACCAGCTTCTTCAGGAAGTCCTTCTCTCTCTGAATATTGTGCGTCCAAGACTGGAAAAGAAAGAAAAAGAGATAGCCGTCAGAAATATGGCACTGCACACCGAAGCCCCGCTGCCTACCTCACCCACACGCAGACTTCCCCGCTTCACCTTCTCGCATACAATTCTGGCCTCAAAGAACAGTTCTGGACCCAGCCTCGTTTAACCTCCCTGCTGGACCCGAGTACCCTACTGTGAGGTCAGAGCAACCCTACTGGCGACTAGTAGAGCTCGTAACAGGAAGGACGGCCTCCTCCCAAACATTGGGTTTTCCAAATGTGGGATTGGAATTGCTATCCCAAAAACCACACTCTGCTCCTCGCTGAGTTTCTGATGCACAATGTACAATATAAAAAAGAGAATACGTACAAGTGAGAGGGCAGGCTTGCGGGCATGGCACGTACCACCCTCTGCCCACCAAGAACACGAATGTCAACTCATGCTTATGGCTTTATGTTTTATAGTATTTATTTCCTTATATATCTGTGTATTTATCAATATTTTTCATTTGCTCCTTTTATCTTGATATATTATTTAATTTACGTTAAATAAAAAATTAAGTAGCAACTACCATATACCCACATTCATGTAACCAGTAGGTGTACACTCGCACCGATAGGTTTTAAAGCTGTAAGTACCATATATGTTACCCTCGAACGAACACATGAATGCTGTAGTACAAACACCCACTCGCCTCTCAGTATGCTCTATTAGTCATGCATTGACCTGCAGCACGTCACTCAATGTTCATACTTTCCATTGGTATCCATAACTACAGAACACACACATTGATATAGATGGCTTTCTGGCTGTAAATGTCTATAAAAAGGAGAATCCTTTTGCTGAGATGAACCAACAGGTTACCCTTCATGAGATGGTCAAGGTGATGGGGTTGGAAGGCTGCAGCCCCTTCACATACTGCATGACTAAGAAATAGCTGCAGAGGAAAGGTCCCGAGGAGCTGGTGTGTGCATGTGCTAAAACCACAAGGGGCCTCCTCAGCCCCCACCATGAAATATTAAATGCAAAGAGGGCGGCACGAGTTGCACATGGGGGGAGGAAGGGCCTGTAAAGAGATTGTTTCACACTCTATGCCCGCCGCAAGGCAATGTACCCCTGATGTCCAGTCACGGGGTGACTTCTCACAGTATCGTAACAACCCTTCTTGGGGTGGGGGGGAGGGTGCTGAGGGCCTCCCACCTCCACAAAAGTGTCTCCTTGATGCCCATGATAACTCAGGCCACGTTATCAGCTGGAGTTTCAACAATACATTATTTTTAAATGATTCATTACTGAAAAGAGTGTATACATAATAGTGACAACTACAGATATCTATCTATCTATCTATCTATCTATCTATCTATCTATCTATCTATCTATCTATCTATCTATCTATCTATATGCACATCTAGCTGTTTTGATATTCCTAAGACTAGAAGTAGTTGATATAAAACAAAAGTCTGCTCCTGCCCTGGGCAGCAGCACAGATTAACATTGAGGACTTGGTATAACTTCACGCCAGCGTTAATGTGGCAGTAACAATAACACATAGAGAGGGGTGTGCATAGGAAGGGGGGGGGGTGCGGGAGCAGGGGAAGGGTGAGAGGGATCCCCCTCCGTCTAAAACCTATCACTGCTCAATCACGGCCAGAGTGCATTAATGAGGCCACTCATTAATCTGTCTTTTGGGCACCAGGTGGTAGGGTCTTTGTCAGAGCTTAATTTGTAAAAACAATAAGTGCCAGGGCCCTTTTCAGGTGGCTACCACAGTCTGCACCGCCCATTGCCCCTGCCAGCGCTGCCAATGACAGAACCAAACCAGCTACAGACCATCACAGCCTTCAAGTCTGACAATTCAGACTATTCCAGAACTCCAAAGCCATAAGAATGGCTTGGGTGGCACGTGTTAGCCATTTTTAATGTATATTAAATTCATAGAAAACTGTTGGTGTGTCATCCCATGTGGTAGAATGTCATAAGTGCTGGTGGTGATAATTAAGTGCTGATTCCGAACACCGGAAACTACTGGCTCAAATTAAGCACTGGTCATTGTGGAATGCAAGGGCATTATTGGGTCTTATGGTGATATTTATGTAAGACTCTGTATAAAAGATTCCCAGATCTCTTCATATTGAGGTAGATGGTTATTTAGCCATTGTTAGACCAGGCTTCCTGGGCACCTGGGCACCATGGCACTCCGGGGTAATTGCGCTCCAATCGCATCAACTGGAGTGTACCTCACTGGTGTTCTGGGGCCTCAGTACTAGTGAACCCAAAACTGGATAACCAAGTACTCCTCTCCAGCACTTGACTCTCTCAGGGTAGCAAGACAGAGCAGTCCAAGTTATTCAAGGAGGTGAGGAGGGGTTAGACATTCAGAATACAGTGTAAACCGTACCACCCGCTGATAAACTCAATGTCCAGTCAGTGCTTTACTTTTTATAAAAGAAAAGTACTTTAATACACACAAGATAATTATACTACACATAACACTAGGATAAACAGTGAAAAACAAATGCCTCTACAACCCTCTGGGACAGAGTTCTAACCCCAAACAGTATTATAGCGCCTTGACGCCAAGCACTATAAAAACACAGTTAACATGAAAACACACAATAAGCATTGCATATTACAGATCATGTTACACAGGGCTGCTCTCATTCACTAGAGCCTTGATACCAATCTTTGGATTGGAAGGATATAGTTTCAGCATATGATGTGAAGTCAAATGTTCTTGATCAGCCCCATAACCCCCCACTCAAAGCAACAGAAGTGCCCTTCCGTTGTGACTGAGAACACCGCCCTAGTGGTGTCAGGGATCTGAACACAGGGGCCTGATGTCTTGGCACAGTTTACTGGAGTCCCACTAGCCACTGGCTAGCTGTAGGAGGGTAGTGGCTAGACAGAGTGCCAGTTCACCCTGATACCCTCAGAGATCACGAAAAGAAAGGTGGGGGGCTGCTTCACTGGCCTCTATTCCTAGTTACTGCTTGTACAGGCTCCCACAGCGCAAGGGAGGAGCTTAGAGGGGATTTGATCTCACCTTCAAAGACTAGAATGAAGCTTCCTCCTCTCTGGCTGTTCTTGATGTGCTGCAAGCGTCCTTCCACTAGCTTTTCTTGATGTGCCGCAAGCTTCCTTCCCACACCAAATCCGTTGATGTGCCGTAAGCTTCCTTTCTACACCTTGGGCAGCTGTCTAATTTCCTTGGTCAAAAGTGCACGCTCCCCCAAGCCTCACAGAGACAGCTGGTCTTTTCCCATACTGCTGATGCCTTAGTTCCGGCCGCAGTGAACTGAGTCTTATCTCCTGCCTTCACACTGCGGGTCGCGCCTGGCTATCTTCAGACGGACCTGGTGTGGCCGCCTCTTCAGTCATAGACCAGTCTTGAAAAACAGCTATGACTCAGGCCAGACTTTTATCACCTCTGATTGATAGGCTCATCCAATAAGAGGGTCTGCTACTTTTGCATCCTGAATACACCTCCAATCACAAACCATTCACTGCATTTTTAATGCATGGGTAAAGCATGCACCAGGTCCCTTCCTGGTATCAGACTGTGCAACTCCCTAAAGAGGAATTTTAATAAACTCCAGCCCAGGAGACCCTGACCAGTGGGGGAGGGTCCTCTTCGCAGAGTTAGTGCATCTAAACCCAGATAAGAGCTGAGTGTCTACCCCAGCCCACCAGGCCTTTCCAAGGAAATAGGGAGGGGCACGGGGGAGCTGGGATGTCCAGCAGAACAGCTCGCATTCCTCACACTGGCTCAAATCACCATTCTTCCCCAGTACACCCACGGGCTCTCAAACACACATCAGGTAGACAAAGGCAACAGGACCACATGCATGGCAGACTGCACAGACTTGGTCAGGAGGGTGCCTAGGGACTCACCCCTCCTGACTATAGATTCATTGCTGCCACCACTGTCAAGCTACCACAGCCTTAAAAAAGAGGGCAGTAGCCACTCTCTGAAAAATAGGGGTGCACTAGGCATGCCCCTCAACCTCAGAGCCAAGCTCTAGGGTCTCAATTCATGTAAACAGGGAAACCATCAGTGGACATGTATGATTGTCATGCCCACTGAGGTAGGGATCTAGAAACCATATAGTAGCTTTTAAATGACTTGCTCGGAGATTAGCATAAGGCGGGGAACAGCGTTTACAACGCAACTTTTACCACGCAGTACCTTTACCACGCAACTTTTACAACGCAAGTCGTTACAACGGCTTGCCCTGGGGGGCGCTGTAGGATAGGGACTAGTTTAATTTACTATCCAAAACCTTCCCTACTATCCACGGGGACTGGAGTTGGAATTGTAAATTAAACTATTCACTATCCAGCGCCCCCCAAAGCAAGTCATTGTAACGACTTGCGTTGTAAAACCTGCGTGGTAAAGGCATGCGATGTAAAAGCATGCGTAGTAACGACATACATCCGCATAAGGCAGGGGTAGCACTCTCTCCAGAGACATGCAGGAGACTTCCCGTCCCAACAGCCATTAAATGATTCTCTCGCATGAGGGCATAGTGAACATGTCTGTCTCTCATGTGACAGAACTGTAGCTATTTTCCAGAGTCTTAGGGCAGCAATCTACGGCTAGCAACGCAGAGTACCAGTGCATGAGTTGGAGTGTAAGAGCCAGAGACCACTCCTCCATACCTCCCTTGTGTCAGCAGATGGTAAAGGACGATATTTCAATAGGGAATAGGACTATTTTATTCCTTTCTTCATACTCTATCACATTGCTTGCTCTCTTATCTTTCCCATGTATTCTCCTCGCTTTCTTCTCCCTCCTCTGTTTCTCTGCTACACTATTTTCCTCTCTTGCTTCACCTCGCTTCCCTACTTCTCTTCTCTCCTTTTCATTATGTATCTTTCGCTCTCATAATGTGAGCCCTTTTCTTCCCTTAAGCTCCTGAACACAGGGCCTTGTTCATTCAGTCTCTTTTCCAGGTGGTCTAAGAACTCTTTGCCTGAGTGCTGCTGAGATCAAAGTTAAGAAAGCAACGGCGACTTCAATGCTTGCACTATAATCCCAAAGCGAAGGCAGTCCTTGCACATAATTCTCTTCCAGTGAATAGGAAAAGCACAGACAAGATCAACACAAGACTGGCTCCCGCATTCAAGAGGTGCAGCACAGGTTGCCACATTGCAAACTTTAATCGCGCACAAAAAGGGTACAACACATATGCGTGTGCGAGTTACCTTACACAGAACACTTTCTGCACCACAGTGAAATTCATTTTCTACACCAGCCATGGCACATGGATAAGTTGTACAAGCTTCCTACACACTGAAAAGACAAACGGCCTGATTTAGATCTTGGTGGATGGGTCACTCCGTCATGGTGACGAATATCCCATCCGCTGAAATATACATTTCATAGGATATAATGGGAAAGCAGACCTTGCTCCGTAGTCAGTTTTTGGATTTGACAATCCCTTGGGGGGCTCTGTGCACAATAAGAGCAGCTTTCTGGGTCAGGCCTTCGGGTAGCACGAGGCCCAGGCCCCTAAGGAGGCAGCCATCAGTAGTCACAGATAGCTCCTGGCGAACCTGGTACAAGGCTTTCAGGATTGATTCAGCTGCCTCAGTATGGAGTGGCATTGGATTTTACAGAATATTCCAATTGCCCAAGGCAACTGCTTGGATTGCGGTCTGAAGGCAGTCGTCCTTCTTCGTGGCCTTGATGATGTCTGCCAGGGAGATTGGGAGGGGTCGGGATCTTTCCACAATCATCCTCACATAATCTTCTGTGGCTGCAGCCTCTGCGGCCTCTGGGAGTGTAGCAGGTTGAGGGCCCCTTAATAGGAAGTCTGCCGGGGTTTGGGTGCCAGGCCAGTACTTAACAGTGAATTGAAATTCTTGCAGTTGCAAAATCCATTTCACGATCCTCGGGGAGGGCGAGCCGAGGAGCCTTGAAGCACAAGTTACTACTTGTGTAACGATATATCTGTAAGAGACATTAGTTAGTGATAGATTCCTTACCTTAGAATATCCCCAGGCGTCAGACTGGATCCTTAAAGTTGTGCTTAGCAGTACCTCTTGGTGTCAGTAGGTGGCGTTTTGCGGCTCCGCGTCCGTCGCTTTCATCGTATGCGCCTAGATGACGTCACGGAGACTACTTAGGCACCACCCATGCGCGCTGGCGTCAGTTCTTTCTTTTTCGGCGCCAGTAAGTGCAGTTTCGGTTAGAGCGCGTACCCTTGTCATTTTTTTACTATCTTTTTGAGACTTTTGTCCCATGTTGGTTTTCTCTGGTGCGAGTAGGGATGCCTGGTTTTAAGTCTTGCGGGACCTGCCGTCGCAATATGTCAGAAGCGGACCCTCATGACATCTGTTTCTAGTGCCTGGAGCACTACCATGACTCCTGGTCCTGTCTGGACTGTAGGGCTATCGCCCGAAGGCCCTGAGGGAACGGCGCTGGAAGTTGTTCGAAGTTTGACACTCGTCCTTGCACTGTTCCAGATCCAGGGGTCGTTCCCGTGACCGCTCGCCTAGTCGTCACCACCACTCCTCTTCCCCTTCGGATTCGGGTAAGAAACGGCACAAAAAGAAGTCGAAGAAGCTTTTTCACTCTCTGGTGTCCCCCCATCAGTCCCCGGATGCGGACGAGGGTGACAGGGGCTCTGGGCTCTGCCCTTGCGGCTCCTTTGGAGCCTTGGAGATCATCTCGCCGCATACAACACCAGCGACTGACGCGGAGCGGCAGGATGCCAGCTACTGATGCGCAGGGGTACGGCTAAGCAAAACCTTCTCTGATCCAGTCTGACGCCTGGGGATATTCTGCCTTGGTCTGTTGAAATAATTCTTCTGCTTGGATTCCCATGTCATAGGGCTGGTGGCTTTGGTTAGGTCTCTGAGCGGGCCACTTCGGTCTGACAGATTCTTGATGAACCATCCACAGTAGGTTACCATGCCCAAAAAGCTGCGGACTCCGGACGCTGAGGTTGAGACTGGTGCTCCTTGGATGTCTTTTACCCTGTCAGGGTCAGGACTCATGAACTTAGAGGAAAATCGATAGCCAAAGAAGATGATATCTTTCCGCAGGAAGTCGCATTTCTCTTGGTGTAGTGTGAGCACACTGTCTGAGGTGGGGGAAGACTGCTTAGAGACGAAGGAGGTGTTCTTCAAACGTGGGAGCGTGCACCAGAATCTTGACGCACACGGCAATGGAGGATGTTTTTGATGATGTTCTGGAAGACTTTGGCAGCGCTGGAGATCCCAAAGCCGAGCCTGGTATTCCTCCAGAGCCCTGCGTGAGTCGAGAATTTAGTGATGGGGTGTGAATCTGGGTGCACAGGTTTTTAATGGAAGACTGACTGGAGGTCCATCTTGGAGAACCACTTGGATCCTGCCAGCTCAACGATGATGTCTTCCACGGTCGGTGTAAGGTGACATTCCCGTTTAATCTCTAAGTTTGGGACTCTCATGTTGACACAGATGCGTACAGCGGGCTGGCTGTTTAGGCTTTTTTACCACGACGATGGGTGATACCCACAGCGTTGGTCCTCTCACCCGTACGATGATGCCCGCTCTTTCTAGGAGTTGAAGCTTGGCCTCCATCTTTGGCCGGAGATGAAAGGCAATTCTTTGGTGCCCGAAGGCTATTGGGGCCACCGATTTGTCAATGTTTAACTGGTGCTTTCAAACACCCAATCCCCTCAAACAATGGCGTGAAATCCTGCAATAGGTGGTCCAGGTCGTGTGCGTCAGGGTTGGCGTAGGTTTCAAAGTGTGCAGTGATAGCATCATGTATAGTGGAGTATTTCCTCGGAGGTCCGGTCTCCAATACTGTCTTAGAGATCTTGTGAATGTCAGCTCCTCCCAGGTGTGAAGGAGCGTGGGCACTCTACGCAGTACCAGGATTTCTGCTGCTTTTAAGTAGGTCTCTAGGCTGTGAGTGGAGGGTCGCAGTGGTGGGTGTGTCGTTAAAACGTTGTAATGCTACAGTTCTGGGTGTGCTTATAATTGGTGGTGCTGTAGTACAGGCTTGCACATGCAGTGAAATGGCCGTGACCTTTCACGGGCTCTGGCAGGATGCTCAAAGGTGTGAGCTTTCTGGGAGGGCTCTGGGCAGAGCAGGTAGTGCCTTTCTGGGCACTGTGGGCCAGCCAACTGTCTGTGCTGTGGGATTGCAGAGCTGCTTATTGATCCTTCTCTGCAGCAGTGCGTCAGGGCTCGTGGGGCCCAGGCGTGTCAGGCTGGGTGTTGCAGTGAAACAGGCACACTTTGTGGAGGCCGTTGAAGGGGCCTTGTGCACTTTGCAGCGTTACAACTGTGGCTCCAGCAGGGTGCGCTGTCGTGATATGCCGGCGGCGACGCCGTACAAGGCCAAAGGAAGACACGGGCACTGCTCGAAAGCGGCGTAAGGGTGGGGACGCTCACCGCCAGTGTGGTAGTCCTCGCGGCTGCTGGAAGCGGAGGTAAAGCTGTGATACTGAGATGCGAAGGCTTCTTGCTGGGTGGTAGTGGCACCGCAGGGATGACGGCTGCGGCCGACTGCTTTTCTGGTGCCGCCAGGTAAACGTCGGGGTACACTGTGGGAGCGTAGCCACCTCGTCGCCAGTGTAGTATTGCACTGAGTGACTACAGGTCTAGCCAGGGCACACAATTAGGAACAGTACACAATTTATATGGCAGTGGCCAGCACAAACTAAACCACGCCTGGAGCCCCAGGCTCTTTATTACCTCCCCTTACACTGAACTCACATACGCCAGTCCAGCCCATCATAATCACGTGCAGGGGGTCGCAACTAATCTCTCCCCTATGTAACTGGGAGAGGTGGTCTTGCCCTTACATCAACAACACTACAACAATGTCCTCCACTCCCACCCCCATGTATGACTCTGCAGGTCCCTCCAGCTCCTATACCCCCACATCTGTGCAGCAGTGCTTCTTCTTCCTCTAAGACCCCCTTCTCCTCCTGAATCCACCAACGGACAAGATTTCACATTTTTTGGGCCGCGTGTACATGGGTGTGGGGAAGTGCGATATATTGCAGCAAACTCACATATAAATTCCATCTGCGGAACACACACTTGCAGATATATACAAAAGACCCAGAGGGTGTGTATAAAGCACATAGTAAGAGGGGGAGTGCACCTGTCTCTCTGCACCCCAACTCCCCCCCCCCCCCGAGGTATGCACACCAGTCTATGTGCATCGAGTACCAAGGTGCAGGCACAGCCGCCTCACAGCAGTGCACCGCCGGGCGCCATCTTGCAGTGTAGTTGGCGCAGCACATTTATGATGAGGCCTCTGGTACTCACAGTGTGTCTGACAAACTCTACTCTTTATTACTTACCCAAATATATATATATATATATATATATATATATATATATATATATATATATATATATATATATATATATATATATATATATATATATATATATATATATTCACTGAAAAAACCATAGGTTTCGCACCAGTTATAGTTAGGAATTAGCATTTAAAAAACCTATTAAATTCACTGAAAAATCCATAGGTTTCACACCAGTTATAGTTACCTGTAAATTTTAGTGACATAAAACCATTGAAATTCCACGTTATAGTGAGTTGGACTCACTATAACTTGCGCGCCTGCAATGCACTGCTGATGACGTCACATATTACATCACTCATGACATGGTCAGTGACTTCACTCATGACATCACTGAAACCCTGCTAAAAGCGACCCCCAAGTGAGAGTTTAGTCCTAGAATCCTAGTGAGTGCCGGGGCTTCAGTAAGTACTCTCTTGCTATTCCTTCCTGGCATACTTCACACAGCTGTCCTGGCAGAGTTCATATGCATCCAGCCACATCTGGAGAGCATGTTCTGCAGCTGCTGAAAAAGCAGCCAGTGGTGCCTGAGGGCTGACAGTACCGCAGGGCTGCACTCTACCTCAGCCCCGGTGCGGGTTCCACTTCTGCTTCTTGGGGCTAACGAATGCTTCCATGCTTGACACTCAGCCAGTCTCTTGTGGACACTCCTACTGCAAAGAGGCGACCTGAGCTATCCTGGGACAGAGTTTTTCAGCCATGACCCTCTCCACCTCTGTGTGTGAGGCGTAGATCATCACCACTCCATACATCAGACGACAACTGCCCCAGACTATCCAAAGTCCATGAGACACCTACTGTGCATTCAGCCTGTCCAGGGGTGGCGGATACCAGAACCTCTGAAGGCACCATGCGCACAACCATTCCCACTTGAAAGCATGTGAGGAGCGACTCGACCTTCTCTTGCTTCATTCAAGATTTTCATACAGTCACCTGGAAGATTTGGAAGCCGTATTGTAGGTATTCGGAAGCCAGGCAGTCAAGTGCAGAGAGTGCAGGCTGGTGTGAGATACTCTGCATGACATCCTGGGGAGTAAGTCTGTCTTCTGCAAACCCTCCCATGTGCTTCAAGCAGATCTGGGTACCACCACTGTCTGGACCACTTCGGAGCAATGGGGATCATTGTCATGTTGCACGGCACTGACCCGATGACGACTTTGGGAAGCAGGGGAATCAGAGGAAAGCATAGCCGGATGCCCTCGACCAGTCTCAAAAGGGTAGTGCCCTTCGGATCTGGGCTCTGGGACTTGGATGCAAAGGTGCAGCATGTTGCACCTTCGCCTGTCGTGAACGAGTCATTCTGCAGAGTGCCTCGTTCTTGAAGGACGTCTGCTAGGATGCTGCGGTCTAGTACCCACTTGTGCTGCTGTAAAAAAATGGCTGCTGAGCTTGCAGCTATCCAGTTCTGAAGATCTGGAAGAACTGCCATCACAGAAATGTCTCCCGCAAGTGCCCAGTGAGAAATCAACTGACCATCCATTTGGTCCTCCCTGCTTGTTGATACAGTGCAAGGTGGTCGGGTTGTCGACCTGAATCGGATTTGTTGAAGCCAAAAATGGAGGGAAGGGCGGATTTCAAAGCTAGATAAACTGTTCTCCATCTGAAAGCACAAGTCCAATGCAGGTACTTTATCCACACCACCTCAACCTTTTCCCTCTCCTGCACCGCCATGCAAGGCAATGAGGCAGAGTCGGACAGGTAACTTTCTCTTCCAGATCTCTGGTCTTCACTGATCTTCCAGGCATTCTGAGTGGACGTATGTGAAGCCTGGCACTAGAAACAAGAAGAATACACACTGCCATGCTGCTGAGGGGGCTGAGGCTTGTCTCCTTGAAGATGCTGCTGAGGCCACCAGAGAGGATCTTCAGAAGTACATATGAGTCTTTTCTCAGCAGGGCACCCTTTGTTTGCACTGTGTCTATTGAGCGCCCCAGGTAGTGAATTGTTTGTCCTGGGTGTAGGATTAATTTGTTGAGCTGATTAGGTCTAACCCAGAGAGAAGAGACAGGATGGTTTCATGTTTTGTTGGTGTTTCAACACAGTCCTGCCTTCACCAACCAATCGTCAGGTCTGAGTAGACAAATGGTCCCTTCTTCCATAGAGTTGCAGCTGTCACTCCCTTCTTTACGTCATCAGCGTAAAGAAGGGAAGTGATGTGACAGTGACCTAGGGTCACTGATGACCGCATCCAGGGCGGGAACCAAGTTGCTCATCAATAAGTTAAAGAGGGTTGGCGCCAGAAGGCACCCTAGCTTGACTCCTCGCTCCTTCCTGTTCTTGTTGGAGACTGTTACATTATTGTCAGTTTGACTCTGGCCCATCTTTTGGAGTGGAGCAATTGGCTGCCTCGGAGCGGCGGGTCGGGCATGCCCCAGTTTTGAGTTTGCACCAGAGAAGATCCAGTTGGCATGGCCGAAAGCCTATTAAACGGCTGTAAAGAAGTTGTTTTTTCCGTATCTGTTTGGAACTATCAGCCTGACTAGACAAGGAGTACAAATGGAACAGTGGTATATTATACACAGGGCCACTGGAATTATGCGGCAGGGGAGGATCGCATTATGCAGCAAGAACATGCAAATTATGTGGCATAATATGGCATACTTTTTTTATAGTAAAACTTCCTTATTTTGTATTTTTTGCAGTTAACGCTGTCTGGGCATTGGTTTTACATCATTAGAATCAGTTTAACACCCAAATCTAGCAATAAGCAACAGAAAAGTGACGAGACAACCTTTGCAAAGGGCCTTCCACGGCGCTGCAACAAGTGTCACTACGTTTTAGTAACTTTTGAACAGTTCCAGCTAGAAACAACATTTTTTATTTAAATTGCAGATTATGCACCTGGTAATAGATTACGTGGCAAATATGGCACTTCTTTAACCATGCCAAAATCACCTCAGTCGCACAATCGCATATTTCCAGTGGCCCTGATAATACGGCAGGTTAACCTATAACATAAGGTGTGGACGGTATAGAACGATGCATATGTACCCTGGGTTAGACTCGCATACTGCTTTATATGACAGGAAACTCATGAAAGTTCAAAAAGAGAAAAGGAATTGACTGAAATTTGAAATATCAGTTGGTGGAATTGGAATAATCTGAAAGAAGACAACACTCTGGGCCTCAGATAGAGGAAGTCCCGCTCTTCGTGATCGAACCGTGATTCAGCAAGTGTGTCATCGCATCTGGTAATCGGGACCTTTCCTTAGGAATCGGATTCAATGAAGAATAATGGGTGGAAAAGGAGTACTTGCATTTTTCTCCACATTTAAACGTGCAAAGTTATTTATTGCAAATTTTCGACACAATGAAAACACTTAAAGTAGAAATATTGCCTTAAATGCAAAGAAATCCATAAAGTACGTTTCAGATTTCCCCCCACTTCTGGCCTTCTCAAAAAGGCGCTTCTCTTCAGAAAATGTATAACATTGTTCTGCATTCTGTCCATCAACTGCGGTTTTTGCATTTGTCACCCCGAGTGGGATGGGTATGCTCAGACGTGAGGCCCATGCACTCCACACGACTGGATTCAAGCAAGCCGGGCTGAAGATGGCTGGAATGCCAGAAACCGGTCCTCGGAAGCTTGTTTCCGGTCCAGGGAAGGCATGGCTTGGCAGAGCGGGCTGGACTGTTCCCATGAGGCACAGGGTCAGACTGATTAGCATATGGCCATGTCTGAACTGGGGTGGTGTGGAGTGCAAAAAAACGATGGATTTAAGCCCAGATCTCTGTACTGGGGTGAATGTATGACATTGTTCTGCATTCTGTCCATCAACTGTAGTTTTTGCATTTGTCACCCCGAGTGGGATGGGTCTGCTCAGACGTGAGTCCCATGCTCTCCACACCACTGGATTCTAGCAAGCCGGGCTGAAGACGGCTGGAATGCCAGAAACCGGTCCTCGGAAGCTTATTTCCGGTCCAGGGAAGGCATGGCTTGGCAGTGCGGGCTGGACTGTTCCCATGAGGTACAGGGTCAGACTGATTTGCATATGGCCATGTCTGAACTGGGGTGATGTGGAGTGCAAAAAAACGATGGATTTAGGCCCAGATCTCTGTACTGGGGTGAATGTAGGACATTGTTCTGCATTCTGTCCATCAACTGTGGTTTTTGCATTTGTCACCCCGAGTGGGATGGGTATGCTCAGACGTGAGTCCCATGCTCTCCACACCACTGGATTCAAGCAAGCCGGGCTGAAGACGGCTGGAATGCCAAAAACCGGTCCTGTTTCCCGTCCAGGTAAGGCATGGCTTGGCAGTTCGGGCTGGACTGTTCCCATGAGGCACAGGGTCAGACTGATTTGCATATGGCCATGTCTGCACTGGGGTGGTGTGGAGTGCAAAAAAACTATGGATTTAGGCCCAGATCTCTGTACAGGGGTGAAAGTATGACATTGTTCTGCATTCTGTCCATCAACTGTGGTTTTTGCATTTGTCAACCCGAGTGGGATGGGTATGCTCAGACATGAGTCCCATGCTCTCCACACCACTGGATTCAAGCAAGCCGGGCTGAAGACGGCTGGAATGCCAGAAACCGGTCCTCGGAAGCTTGTTTCCGGTCCAGGGAAGGCATTGCTAGGCAGTACGGGCTGGACTGTTCCCCTGAGGCACAGGGTCAGACTGATTTGCATATGGCCATGTCTGAACTGGGGTGGTGTGGAGTGCAAAAAAACGATGGATTTGGCCCAGATCTCTGTACTGGGGTGAATGTATGACATTGTTCTGCATTCTGTCCATCAACTGTGGTTTTTGCATTTCTCTTAAGAAAACAAGCATTGGTAAAACCAATAGGTCTCGACTAAATAACTCTGCCTACTGACTTTGCTAATGCTTACTGGTATCGTGATTTGAAGGTAAACGTCAAGATGCATGTGCATGTATGGCTGGATTTGGGCATAACAACACAGCCAGTGGGGTGGAGACCGGCACAGGGAGTGGGGTGGAGAGCGGGAAAGGGAGTGTGGTGGGGAGCATCTGGGAATGGTGAAAGGGTGGGGAGGTGGGGTTTGAAAAGACATGCACTCACATTGAGTGCCCATGGTGCAGAGGCGCATACATTGATACTAGGCAGCAAATTGTGTGCCAGCGTAGGGGGAAAGGCCAGGAATGCATGTATCATAAATACGGTACATTAATGCCATTTCACGCTGGCGTAGGGCAGTGCAGCAAGAAGGCTAAGCTGAGCACAGGGAAACCCTACTCACAAGGAACCAGGGTGCTAGTTATATATAGGAAATCAGCGGTTCCAGTGGTTAATAAAGCAATGATTTTAGCAATATATGCGCACAATCGCGATAAACATGAAAAGGACCTAATAATGTTCGAGGGCAAAAATAAACCTTCTACACAGGATAGTCATTCAATGTTTTTATAAGCACACAGTAAATAGTATAAACACTTTCCTATATTAAAAAAGCGCAACATTTTGTGCATTGTGTCCCCATGTGAAAAATGTTTGTGTGACTATATACAGTGAACATTTCTCAAAGGGGTTTCCATAAGTTGCAAGAAGCGACCATTCAATTATACAATATCAACAGCTACGGTATACAATGACACTAGCTGTGCGAGGGTCCTTTCTGTGAGTTTGTTGATGGCGTTTTGACCCTCCTGCGAATGTGGGGTCTCCACAGGACTAACAAGGTAGGGACACCTATAAAATAATTAATTAGGGAAACATTAGGCCCATGTACCGGCAGATATGCGAGAAACTATATTGAAGGACTAATTCGAAGGATTACCTGAATTTGGAAAGCCCGTGTGAATGTGATCAAGGACTCGCACAGCCCAACAATACACACCCTACCAGCAATGAACGTAGTGTGTTTCTGTCTGTGATCTTTCTGTGGAGTGAGGTGTAGAGTGCTCCATTTTTGTGATTAATGCTGAGGTCTAAGAAGGCTATGGATGACTCATGCGTGGTGGATGTAAATGTGAAATGTGTTTGTACTGTTTTTAAGTGAGTGACAAAGCTATTAAACTCTGCGTCTGTACTTGTCCAAATGACAAAAATATCGTCAATGTACCGCTTTCAACATTTAATGTTGGAGCGGTACATATTGTCATCATTGAGAGCGAATTTGTGCTCAACGTGGTCCATGTAGATGTTAGCGAGATTTGGAGCAAAAATTGCTCCCATGCTCGTACCAGAGCACTGCTCAAAGTAATGGCCACCTGAAATGAAATAGTTGCATTGTAGGGCAATGTGAAGGAGGCTGATGATGAACTTAGTGGGTACCTGTATTGGCCTTGGACGCTTCTCTAGGAGACTTTCTATAACTTTTATGCTATCTTCCTGAGGTATGTTTGTGTACAGTGAACTTGTATCCAGGGTGGCTAATAGGTCACTGCCTAGATTAAAGGGCATGCCATCTACTAGATTTATCATGTACATTGTATCTTTAACGTATGTGTGTCGTACGGGAACAAAATCACGGTTGAAATGATCTACGTAAGAACCAAGGGGTTCCAAGACGGAGCCACAGCCAGGACGGCCAGGAGGGTGAGTGGTACTCTTATGTATTTTCTGTATGGTGTAAAGGACAGGTGTCCTAGGGTTATCTGCACTCAGAAATTCGAATTCTTTCTTTGTAATGTATCCCTCTTCTCTAGCCTCACTAGTGATCAGGAGGATATCCTTGCGTATTTGTTGATATTGTATAATTGAATGGTTGCTTCTAACAACTTATGGAAACCCTTTTGAGAATTGTTCACTGTATATAGTTACAAAAAAAATATGTGGTTCCATTTTTCACATGGGGACACAATGTACAAAATGCGCTTTTTGAATGTAAGAAAGTGTTTCTACTATTTACTGTGTGCTTATAAAAACATTGAATGACTATCCTGTGTAGAAGGTTTATTTTTGCCCTCCCAACATTATTAGATCCTTTTCATGTTTCTCACGATTGTGCGCATATATTGCTTTAATCATTGCTTTATTAACCACTGGACCGCTGTTTTCCTATATACAAGAAGGCTTGAGGCCCTGCCCTATGCCAGTTTCTCATAAATGAGGCCCCAGGAATGTGTTATGTATTGGAAACAATAGGTCTGCCTGAAGCAGTCTATGGCCAAGAGACTAGATAGACAATGAAGACATCCAATCAAGAACCTGGGCAATAAAGCTATCCATTCATGAGCTAGGGGCGGACTCACAGCCCACACGACGTACATGCTATGGATCGCAAACAAAAGGTCTGGCTACAGGCAGCTAGAGCCGTCTTCAACGGGGGTAAAAGAGGAGACCAGATGAAACTAGAGCAGAACGCGTTGTAGCCGGTGCAATATGGTCTTCAATCACAAAAGCATACCTCAGCGTAACACAGTTTGAAGAAGGGATATTTAAAATAATTCACTGAACACCTACAACAAGCTTAAACGAGAGGTGCGAGGGGCACGAGGACAGTGACACTGACCCAGACCTGCAAGGGGCACGTGGGCAGTTACAGTGGCTCAGACCTGCGGCCTTTGACTGTATCACAGTCACTCTCCGCGGCGCCCGTCTGTAGAGGGATTGTGAGCACTGACCCAGCCCTGCGGGCTTAGCCTGTATCACAGTCACTCTCCATGGCGCCTCTGTAGAGGGCACGTGGATACTGACGCTGACCCAGCCCTGCGGGCTTTGCCTGCGTTACAGTCACTCTCCGCGGCGCCTCTCTGTAGAGGACACGTGGACACTGACCCAGCCCTGCAGGCTTTGCGTGTATTACAGTCACTCTCTGCAGTGCCTCTCTGTAGAGGGCACATGGATAGAGACAATGACCCAGTCCTGTGGGCTTTGCCTGTATCACAGTCACTCTCCGCAGCCCCTCTCTGTAGAGGGATTGTGAGCACTGACACTGACCCAGCCCTGCGGGATTTGCCTATGGTACAGTCTCAGTAGAGGGCACATTGCCTGTCACAGTCTGTTGCAGTCTCTGTAGAGGGCACATTGCCTGCCACAGTCTGTTGTTGTCTCTGTAGAGGGCACCTTGCCTGTCACAGTCTGTTGCAGTCTCTGTAGAGGACACATTGCCTGTCACAGTCTGTTGCAGTCTCTGTAGAGGGCACATTGCCTGCCACAGTCTGTGGCAGTCTCTGTAGAGGGCACATTGCCTGCCACAGTCTGTTGCAGTCTCTGTAGAGGGCACATTGCCTGCCACAGTCTGTTGCAGTCTCTGTAGAGGGCACATTGCCTGTCACAGTCTGTTTCAGTCTCTGTAGAGGGCACCTTGCCTGTCACAGTCTCTGTAGAGGACACATTGCCTGTCACAGTCTGTTGCAGTCTCTGTAGAGGACACATTGCCTGTCACAGTCTGTTGCAGTCTCTGTAGAGGGCACCTTGCCTGCGACAGTCTGTTGCAGTCTCTGTAGAGGGCACATTGCCTGCCACAGTCTGTTGCAGTCTCTGTAGAGGACACATTGCCTGTCACAGTCTGTTGCAATCTCTGTAGAGGGCACATTGCCTGCCATAGTCTGTTGCAGTCTCTGTAGAGAGCGCATTGCCTGTCACAGTATGTTGCAGTCTCTGTAGAGGGCACATTGCCTGTCACACTCTGTTGCAGTCTGAGTAGAGGGCACATTGACTGCCACAGTCTGTTGTCTCTGTAGAGGGCACATTGCCTGTCACAGTCTGTTGCAGTCTCTGTAGAGGGCACATTGCCTGTCACAGTCTGTTGCAGTCTCTGTAGAGGACACATTGCCTGCCACAGTCTGTTGCAGTCTCAGTAGAGGGCACATTGCCTGCCACAGTCTGTTGTTGTCTCAGTAGAGGGCACATTGCCTGCCGCAGTCTGTTGCAGTCTCTGTAGAGGGCACATTGCCTGCCACAGTCTGTTGCAGTCTCTGTAGAGGACACATTGCCTGTCACAGTCTGTGGCAGTCTCTGCAGAGGGCACATTGCCTGTCACAGTCTGTTGCAGTCTCTGTAGAGGGCAAATTGCCTGCCACAGTCTGTTGCAGTCTCTGTAGAGGGCACATTGCCTGTCACAGTCTGTTTCAGTCTCTGTAGAGGGCACCTTGCCTGTCACAGTCTCTGTAGAGGACACATTGCCTGTCACAGTCTGTTGCAGTCTCTGTAGAGGACACATTGCCTGTCACAGTCTGTTGCAGTCTCTGTAGAGGGCACCTTGCCTGCCACAGTCTGTTGCAGTCTCTGTAGAGGGCACATTGCCTGCCACAGTCTGTTGCAGTCTCTGTAGAGGGCACATTGCCCGTCACAGTCTGTTGCAGTCTCTGCAGAGGGCACATTGCCTGTCACAGTCTGTTGCAGTCTCTGCAGAGGGCACATTGCCTGTCACAGTCTGTTGCAGTCTCTGTAGAGGGCACATTGCCTGTCACAGTCTGTTGCAGTCTCTGTAGAGGGCACATTGCCTGTCACAGTCTCTGTAGAGGGCACATTGCCTGTCACAGTCTGTTGCAGTCTCTGTAGAGAGCACATTACCTGTCACAGTCTCTGTAGAGGGCACATTGCCTGTCACAGTCTCTGTAGAGGGCACATTGCCTGTCACAGTCTGTTGCAGTCTCTGTAGAGGGCACATTGCCTGTCACAGTCTGTTGCAGTCTCTGTAGAGGACACATTGCCTGCCACAGTCTGTTGCAGTCTCAGTAGAGGGCACATTGCCTGCCACAGTCTGTTGCAGTCTCTGTAGAGGGCACATTGCCTGCCACAGTCTGTTGTTGTCTCTGTAGAGGGCACCTTGCCTGTCACAGTCTGTTGCAGTCTCTGTAGAGGACACATTGCCTGTCACAGTCTGTTGCAGTCTCTGTAGAGGACACATTGCCTGTCACAGTCTGTGGCAGTCTCTGTAGAGGGCACATTGCCTGCCACAGTCTGTTGCAGTCTCTGTAGAGGGCACATTGCCCGCCACAGTCTGTTGCAGTCTCTGTAGAGGGCACATTGCCTGTCACAGTCTGTTTCAGTCTCTGTAGAGGGCACCTTGCCTGTCACAGTCTCTGTAGAGGACACATTGCCTGTCACAGTCTGTTGCAGTCTCTGTAGAGGACACATTGCCTGTCACAGTCTGTTGCAGTCTCTGTAGAGGGCACCTTGCCTGCGACAGTCTGTTGCAGTCTCTGTAGAGGGCACATTGCCTGCCACAGTCTGTTGCAGTCTCTGTAGAGGACACATTGCCTGTCACAGTCTGTTGCAATCTCTGTAGAGGGCACATTGCCTGCCATAGTCTGTTGCAGTCTCTGTAGAGAGCGCATTGCCTGTCACAGTATGTTGCAGTCTCTGTAGAGGGCAAATTGCCTGTCACACTCTGTTGCAGTCTGAGTAGAGGGCACATTGACTGCCACAGTCTGTTGTCTCTGTAGAGGGCACATTGCCTGTCACAGTCTGTTGCAGTCTCTGTAGAGGGCACATTGCCTGTCACAGTCTCTGTAGAGGGTACATTGCCTGTCACAGGCTCTGTAGAGGGCACATTGCCTGTCACATTCTGTTGCAGCCTCTGTATTTTTTTTTTTTTTTTTTTTTAAATATATTTTTATTGCAGGAATTAGTAAATCGTTACAGTATCGACCAGCTTTGTATCATAAGCAGTATCAACAGAATAAGACCCACTGGCCCCC
The DNA here is from genome assembly GCF_964263255.1 of Lissotriton vulgaris. Taxonomy (NCBI): domain Eukaryota; kingdom Metazoa; phylum Chordata; class Amphibia; order Caudata; family Salamandridae; genus Lissotriton; species Lissotriton vulgaris. The sequence continues at coordinate 267,077,207 of NC_141686.1, forward strand.
CACCTTCAGTCCCGAACACAGCCATCCGGCCCACAACCCTGGGGTCGGGCGGCGAAATACAGAGGGGGATCAGTAGGATGCTTGAGCTGGTCCGGATGATTCACTGTCCGTCATCTGCTTTTCTAAACAAGCCTATAAACCCAAAAGAAAAGAGAACCCCCACCCACAAAGGACTACTAATCAAAGAAAACCCACCCAACCCCACCACCAGCGCCAGGGAGCCACCTACACAGGATCTGCCTTGGGACCCACGGGGAAAGCAATAGGACCATCAGTACAAACGTTTACCGGGACTCGGGGCGAGTCGCTTCTTCACTTTCAGAGTCGCTGGGGGCACAATAATCTCTGAGGGCCTGCACCAACATTTCCCATTCCAACGCGGCCTCCTGCGCCTTCTCATTACGCTGCCTCCAAGCTAGTTGATATCTCAGCGCGCTCTCCCCCGCCGCCCATTTCAAAAGCTCACTGCGCCATCTGCTGCCTGTCGGACCAACCCGTGCCTTCCAGTTCCTGGTCACCTCTCGCTTAGCCAGGAGGAGCCCTAGGTCGATAAATTTACTAGAAATTTTATTTCTGGGGGTATGGGGGAACCAGTGCAGGAGCCCCACCGCCGCATCGAATGATAAGGCTCTCCCCGTCACCTCCTCCAGGGTCGTCTCTACTTCCCGCCAGTAAGATGACAGACCTGGACAGGCCCATAACATATGCAGGAGGTCCGCTTCCGGGGCCGGACACCTAGGGCATGCCGCCGAATTCGTGGCAAAATATCGCCTGATTTTCACCGGGGTTAGGTACGCTCTATGGAGAACGTAATAGTGGACCAGCTGAAAACGGGCGTTGCGTGTGCCCTTCCAGGCTCGTCTCACCAACTGGGACCAAGTCGTCTCCGGGATCTCCCTACCAATGTCCTCCTCCCAGCGGTTTCTGAGAGTGGTGAGAGGAGCTAGCCCTTCGTTAATCAACCTGCCGTAGAGGCAAGTGACCGCCTTCACCGTGCCCGCCGACATCATCACGTACTGGCACACCTGAGATAAGGGGGGTTCCTCCTGCCCGTTCTTCCAGTGTGCCTGGATCGCTCTCATAATGGCCGAGTGTAGCAGAAAGTCACCACGGGGATCTCGAAGCGGTCAATAAGATCTTGGAAGGACAAGAGCGCTCCGTCCTCGTATAGATCCCCAACCAGCTGTAAGCCGGCATCCTCCCAGGCCGCCAAGCGTGACCAATCCCCTCCATGGGGGAGGGCCGTCAACATCCCCAACGGTATTTCAGGCGCATACGGGATCCTCAGTTGGCCCCGGGCGTGGGCCCGGTTCCAACACAGGCGGACAGTCCGCTCCTCCATCGACAAGTCCCGAAGGGCCAACCGCTGTCGCAGCGCTATAAAGGATAGAACATGCCTGGCCATGCCCGTTCCCCTCCCGTCTTCCGGGTCCCGGAATTCCCTGGCGACCTCCTGGGTGAAGGTCTGGAGCTGCGCCGCCAGATAATACTTTTCAAAGTCCGGCACCGCGAGCCCCCCCTCGTCTTTCGGTCTCATCAGGGTTTTGAGGGCCACCCGCCGGCGGCCCGATCCCCAGAGGAATCCGACCACCATGGAGCGTAACAGTCGAAACGTGGCCGGTGGGACCCAGATCGGTAGAGTCCGGAAATAGTATAATAGCCGGGGAAGCGCCACCATTTTAAGCAGGGCGATCCGTCCCGCCACCGAAAGCGGCAGCGTGGCCCAAAAGGCCATGCAGCCTCTGAGTGCCCGAATGCTGCGGGCAATGTTACCATCTAGGAGGTCAGGTTGGTCGTGATAAACAAATACCCCGAGGTACTTAAAGCAGTCGGGTTCCCACCTAATCTCCCTACTTAGGGCAGGGGCAGGAGTGCCCCTGCGTATCGGAAAAAGACAGGTCTTGGGCCAATTCACACGGAGACCCGAGACCTCCCCGAACTCCGTGAGCGCCACCGCCGCTCCACGTAAAGCGTCGAGCGGGTCCTCCAGGAAGAGCAACAGGTCGTCCGCATACAGTGAAACATAATGCGGGCCCGCAGGCGTCCACAAGCCCGTATAATGGGCTCCCGACCGAAGGTGCAGCGCGAGTGGCTCCACCGCCAGCGCAAAGAGAAGTGGGGACAATGAACACCCCTGCCGCGTGCCTCGTTCTACCGGATACCGCGAGGAGATCAGTGGTCCCGCCCGGACCCTGGCCGATGCAGAGGCATATAGAACCGTGGTCCACCTGATAAAGCCCTCCCCGAGGCCGAATCTCCGCAGCACCGTGCAGAGGTAGTCCCACTCCAGGCTATCAAAAGCCTTCTCTAAGTCCACCGACAGGACGACCGGGGACGGGGCATCCACGAATGGTTCCCCTAGCAAACGGAACAACCTGCGGATATTCATAGTCGTGTTCCGTCGTGGGATGAAACCAGCTTGGTCCACATGCACCAGGGAACTCATGTGTCCCAGCAGCCTCGAGGCCAAGATGCTGCTCAGTATTTTATAGTCCACCGTCAGCATTGACAGGGGACGGTAAGACCCCGGGTCGGACGAGTCTCGGCCTGGTTTAAGGAGAGGAACCACCAACGCCTCACACATCGAGCTCGGGAGTCGCCCCAGCCTCTTCGCCTCCCTGTAGACCACCAATAGTCGAGGGGCTAGGAGGTCAGCGTAAGCTGCATAAAACTCCACCGGCAGGCCATCTAGGCCCGGGGTCTTGTTTCTCGCCATCCGTTTGATGGCCCCGCGGATCTCCCCCAGCTCAATGTCGGATCCCAGGGCTTTCGCCACTTCCTGCTCCACCGTGCGGAGCTCCAGTGGACGTAAATAATCCTCAAGCCGGTCAGGGTCTCGTGCGGAGCGACTACGGTATAAACATTCGTAATAATGCCGGAAGCAGCTAAGAATCTCCGGTTGGGTGTGCACCTCGGTGCCGTCTGCCTGTCGCATACTTGTCGTCGATTGGGATTGGCGCGTAGGGTTCGCCAACCACGCCAACAACGCGCTCGATCTGTCCCCCTCTGCGATGGATCGGACCGTGTAGGCCTTATAGTCAAAACAGCGGAGCCGTTCGACCTCTGCCGCCACCTTTTCCCTCGCCTCCGCCGTTCGTATTTGCAATTCCGGGTGTCCGGGGCGCCGAAGTTCAAGCTCGCGGAGTTTCCGATCCGCTGCATCTAAGTCAGCTAGGATAACACGCCTCATGCCCACCTTCTTAGAAATACAGTAACCCCTCACCACTACCTTAAAAGCATCCCACTCTAACGCTCTGGTACTCGCGGTGCCGCCGTTGGATGCAAAAAATTCCACCACCTTGTCCCCCAGGTCCGCCCTGAAAACACTGTCCTCAAGGGTCTCGGGTTGCAGCTTCCAGGTGGGCACCGCCGGCCTCCCGGGGAACCAGCGAAGGTCCAGCAAGAGGGGGTTATGGTCCGAAATGGTCCTGGATAAGTACTCGGATCGGACCGCCGCCGAGACCAGTTCGGGCGACCCTAGGAAGCCATCCAGTCTGACATGTAACTCATGAAGGCTCAAGAAATATGAATAATCCCGAGCTGCGGGGTGATGTGCCCTCCAGATGTCCGTCAAACCCCAGCGAGTCTGCCAATCCTGACGACCCTTAGCTGTGCGACGAACCGGAGAATCGGGAAGCGGTGGATGCGAGCGATCAATGTCTACGTCCACTACGGAATTGAAGTCTCCGCCAAGCAGAAGGGGCCCGGAGAAGAAGTGGGCCAACGAGCCCGATAACCTGGAAAGGAAGGCAGTCTGGTCCATGTTAGGAGCATACACACAGCAAACGTTCAAGTCCCTCCCTCCTAGAGTTCCCGAGATGGCCACGTATCGCCCCTCCGGATCTATCACTGTTCTCGTGACCTGGAAGGGGACCCCCGCCCTGATCCATATTAGCGCCCCTCTGGCATAAGCGGAGTACGAGGTGGAAAAGACCTGCCCCCGCCATCTATGCTGTAGCGCCGCCCCTTCCGCCTTGTTCAGATGAGTTTCCTGCAGCAGCGCCATTTGCACTCCCCTACGCACTAAATAAGCGTGGACCTTGTGGCGCCTGGACATAGTATGAAGCCCCCTTACGTTCCAAGTGACACATTTCAAGTTAGCAACATCAGCCATTGTCCCATAACGTACTCGCACAATCCCCCCCATCCGGGTCCCCACAAAGAAAAGACATCATTCCTCCCAGCACTGATGGCGGCCATTTCCCCCAACCAAAACCAAACCACCCAAGAACGAACCAAACCCTCACCCACCCACCCCAGAACAGGACCCAAACTATACCATCTAGATCCCATCCAAACCTCGCCTTCCATCAACCCAATAACCCCTACTAATCCCACGGTCGCCACCGTGGGAAGGCCTTAAGGGCCAGGTGCGGGCCGGGCGGAGGCAGTGGGCCCTCGACGCTTAGGCCACCAGGACCATAGCAAGCCCTAAACAGTGTCGGCAACCTCTCCCGGGGCAGAAACAGGGGCACCCCCCCCCCCTCCCTCGTTGTCAGCAGCTTAAGGACGGCAACCGCCTCCCCCCTGCCGGGCCCCCACCCAAAATAAGGCAGCACACCCCGTTACCCTTGTCCATCCAAAAGGTCCTCCACCGATTTCGGTGTGATCACCGGTGTATGGGCACTATCAGTCACTGAGTCCTCCGAGTCCGATGGTGCCACCTCCTCACCCAGGTTTTCCTCCTCCTCGATGGCTTCGTCCCGTGCACCCGACAACTCCGACAACACTTCCAGCACTCCCCTCCGCTCTGACGACGTCTCTGCAGTGGAGGGCCCTCCCGTGCGGCCGCGGCGATTCCTGATCCTCCTGGATCGCCGTCTCTGTTCCGGCTCATCTGCCTGTTGGGACGAGGAGCCGAAGCCATCTTTCCCTGCCCTATAAAGCTCGAGCCAGGCACAGACATCCTCCGGGGTGTCGAAGAACTGAGTTTTGTCGTCGACTATGATGCGGAGCCTTGCAGGGTAGAGAAGCGAGTACTGGATGCCCTCGCTCCTGAGCTCGCGCTTGACCGCCAGGAAGGAGAAGCGCTTGCGTTGAGTCTCGTAGGTGTAATCCGGAAAGATGTTCACCTGACTGTTCGCTACTTTGAATGGGCCATTATGCCTGGCGGCGTTGAGGATTAAATCCCTGTCCCGAAAGTGCAATAATCGCGCCACCACCGGCCTCGGGGGGCGTCCCTGTTGCGGCGGCCGCGCCGGGACTCTGTGGGCACGCTCCAGAGTGTAGAAGGAGGATAGCCCCTCCGGGGCCACCGTGTCACGGAGCCAGGTCTCCAAGTATGTCACCATGTCGCCATCTTCGATTTTTTCCGGGAGGCCCACTACACGAATGTTGTTCCGCCTGTTGCGGCCTTCCGCATCCTCCGCCCTCTGCTCCAGGGTCGCAATTCGGGACAGGGCATCCTTCATCGTCGCAGCCAAGGTTCGCTGCGCCGGCTCCAAGGTCTTCACCGAGCTCTCCACTTCTTTGACCCGGTCCGAAAGTTTGCCATGGTCCGCTCTGAGGAGACCTAGGCTCGTCGCCACCTGGGCAATGTCCTGTTGGAGGGCCGATCTCGTGGTCGTTATCGCCTCTAGGACGCGGTCGAACTGCCGTTGCATCGACGCGCCATCAGAACTCTTTGGGTCCCCAAGCTCTTCTTTGTCCTGGGCTTCCGAGTCCGAGGCGGTCGGGGTAGGCCCCTTGGCTCCTCTAGGTTTCCCCATGTCGCCGGGGGCACTCCGTGAAGGTCCCGGAGTAGGCGTCTCCGGGTGCAGACGTCGACCACGACCCTCCCGGCTACTGGTCCTCAGATCGAGTACGGGAGACCTCCGTCTCCAGGGCCTGTGGAGACTTCTCCGCTTCGACTCACGCCACCGCCACGGCGTCCGAGGGCACCGATGAGGGGGCGGAGACAACCGTCGCCGTGCCGGGCAGGCCCGCTCACCCGCTAGAGATCCAGGGTGAGGGCCTCCAACTCCACCGGACGATGTGTAGCGCCAAGGTGTCGCGCCTCCCATGGAAGTGGGCTGGCCGGGAAGACGTAGCTAGGTGCGGAGTCGCAAGACGGGCCACCGCCTGGATCGCAGGGCGTCCGCTCCCGGGGTCCCCTATAACGTGGGCATCCGCCCGGCCACCCAACCGAGTGCAAACTCGTCGTGAGAAATCCGATCCAATAGACAGCCAGTGCACAGAGCAATCGGGGATGGCGAAGTCGGGCGCAAGTCGCTGCTTGCGACGCTCCTCCAAGTCAGTGGGTCCGACCAGGGGGACAAAGAAGTCCGGGCGCCATGTTGGGTCGCACTCCGCGACTCCGCAAACTTCAGTTGCACTCCGGAGCAACCCTCGTCCGAGACCCACCAAGGGCCCCGGCAGGTCTCCGTCGGTCTGCTCAGCCGAATGCGGGGTCTGGGGTGCCCCGCAGCCTCCGATTTACAGGATAAATCCGGGCTCAGTCCCGGAGCCGAGCTCTCAGGCGACCATCGCCATCGGCGCCCAAGCCACGCCCCCGTTGCAGTCTCTGTAGAGGGCACATTGCCTGTCACAGTCTGTTGCAGTCTCTGTAGAGGACACATTGCCTGCCACAGTCTGTTGCAGTCTCAGTAGAGGGCACATTGCCTGCCACAGTCTGTTGTTGTCTCAGTAGAGGGCACATTGCCTGCCGCAGTCTGTTGCAGTCTCTGTAGAGGGCACATTGCCTGTCACAGTCTGTTGCAGTCTCTGTAGAGGGCACATTGCCTGTCACAGTCTGTTGCAGTCTCTGCAGAGGGCACATTGCCTGTCACAGTCTGTTGCAGTCTCTACAGCGGGCACATTGCCTGTCACAGTCTGTTGCAGTCTCTGTAGAGGGCACATTTCCTGTCACAGTCTGTTGCAGTCTCTGCAGAGGGCACCTTGCCTGTCACAGTCTGTTGCAGTCTCTGCAGAGGGCACATTGCCTGTCACAGACTGTTGCAGTCTCTACAGCGGGCACATTGCCTGTCACAGTCTGTTGCAGTCTCTGTAGAGGGCACATTGCCTGTCACAGTCTGTTGCAGTGTGTTGCAGTCTCTGTAGAGGGCACATTGCCTGTCACAGTCTGTTGCAGTCTCTGTAGAGGGCACATTGCCTGTCACAGTCTCTGTAGCGGGCACATTGCCTGTCACAGTCTGTTGCAGTCTCTGTAGAGGGCTCATTGCCTGTCACAGTCTGTTGCAGTCTCTGTAGAGGGCACATTGCCTGTCACAGTCTGTTGCAGTCTCTGCAGAGGGCACATTGCCTGTCACAGTCTGTTGCAGTCTCTGCAGAGGGCACATTGCCTGTCACAGTCTGTTGCAGTCTCTGTAGAGGGCACATTGCCTGTCATAGTCTGTTGCAGTCTCTGTAGAGGGCACATTGCCTGTCACAGTCTGTTGCAGTCTCTGTAGAGGGCACATTGCCTGTCACAGTCTGTTGCAGTCTCTGCAGAGGGCACATTGCCTGTCACAGTCTGTTGCAGTCTCTGTAGAGGGCACATTGCCTGTCACAGTCTGTTGCAGTCTCTGTAGAGGGCACATTGCCTGTCACAGTCTCTGTAGAGGGCACATTGCCTGTCACAGTCTGTTGCAGTCTCTGTAGAGAGCACATTGCCTGCCACAGTCTGTTACAGTCTCTGTAGAGGACACATTGCCTGCCACAGTCTGTTGCAGTCTCTGTAGAGGACATTGCCTGCCACAGTCTGTTGCAGTCTCTGTAGAGGGCACATTGCCTGTCACAGCCTGTTGCAGTCTCTGTAGAGGGCACATCGCCTGTCACACTCTGTTGCAGTCTCAGTAGAGGGCACATTGCCTGCCACAGTCTGTTGTTGTCTCTGTAGAGGGCACATTGCCTGCCACAGTCTGTTGTTGTCTCTGTAGAGGGCACATTGCCTGCCACAGTCTGTTGCAGTCTCTGTAGAGGGCACATTGCCTGCCACAGTCTGTTGCAGTCACTGTAGAGGGCACATTTCCTGTCACAGTCTGTTGCAGTCTCTGTAGAGGGCACATTGCCTGTCACAGTCTGTTGCAGTCTCTGTAGAGGGCACATTGCCTGTCACAGTCTGTTGCAGTCTCTGTAAAGGGCACATTGCCTGTCACAGTCTGTAGCAGTCTCTGCAGATGGCACATTGCCTGTCACAGTCTGTTGCAGTCTCTGTAGAGGGCACATTGCCTGTCACAGTCTGTTGCAGTCTCTGTAGAGGGCACATTGCCTGCCAGTCTGTTGCAGTCTCTGTAGAGGGCACATTGCATGTCACAGTCTGTTGCTGTCTCAGTAGAGGGCACATTGCCTGCCACAGTCTGTTGCAATCTCTGTAGAGGGCACATTGCCTGCCACAGTCTGTTGCAGTCTCTGTAGAGGGCACATTGCCTGTCACAGTCTGTTGCAGTCTCTGTAGAGGGCACATTGCCTGTCACAGTCTGTTGCAGTCTCTGTAAAGGGCACATTGCCTGTCACAGTCTGTTGCAGTCTCTGTAGAGGGCACATTGCCTGCCACAGTCTGTTGCAGTCTCTGTAGAGGGCACATTGCCTGCCACAGTCTGTTGCAGTCTCTGTAGAGGGCACATTGCCTGTCACAGTCTGTTGCAGTCTCTGTAGAGGGCACATTGCCTGTCACAGTCTGTTGCAGTCTCTGTAGAGGGAACATTGCCTGCCACAGTCTGTTGTTGTCTCTGTAGAGGGCACATTGCCTGTCACAGTCTGTTGCAGTCTCTGTAGAGGGCACATTGCCTGTCACAGTCTGTTGCAGTCTCTGTAGAGGGCACATTGCCTGTCACAGTCTGTTGCAGTCTCTGTAGAGGGCACATTGCCTGCCACAGTCTGTTGCAGTCTCTGTAGAGGGCACATTGCCTGTCACAGTCTGTTGCAGTCTCTGTAGAGGGCACATTGCCTGTCACAGTCTGTTGCAGTCTGTGTAGAGGGCACATTGCCTGTCACAGTCTGTTGCAGTCTCTGTAGAGGGCACATTGCCTGTCAGAGTCTGTTGCAGTCTCTGTAGAGGGCACATTGCCTGCCAGTCTGTTGCAGTCTCTGTAGAGGGCACATTGCCTGTCACAGTCTGTTGCAGTCTCTGTAGAGGGCACATTGCCTGTCACAGTCTGTTGCCGTCTCTGTAGAGGGCACATTGCCTGCCACAGTCTGTTGTTGTCTCTGTAGAGGGCACATTGCCTGTCACAGTCTGTTGCAGTCTCTGTAGAGGGCACATTGCCTGTCACAGGCCAGCGCTTTCCGGGGTTCACTCTGATCATGTCAGACTTTCACTGTGTCTCGAGCTATTGCCGCGTGCCCTGTTAACCCTTTCCCTGCTGCTCCTTACAGCCCTGCAGAGCCCCTCACGTGGGAGTAATATGTTACCGCAAATGAACCATAACCCCAGCTGAGACATGCATCAGCGCGGATCTTCGGGGAGGCGGCTTGAACCCATAAATCTCGGGCAGACAGCATGCAGCCCTTCAAAACATACCAGCCCCTCCCGCCCACCGAGGAGCAGCGGGATGCAGCCCCTCGGGAGGAGCGGGGCGCGTTACATTGATCGATCAAACAACAATTCATCACAATTAGTCACCCCTCCTCAAAAGCACACAGAGGCAGCCAAGCCCAGGGCTACTGTAATGTAAAGATTCACCTCCCACACCCTGACACACCCAGGGCTCCTGTAATGTAAAGATTCACCTCATACACCCCGACACACCCACCCAGGGCTCCTGGAATGTAAAGAATCACCTCCCCCAACACACCCAGGGCTCCTGTAATGTAAAGATTCATCACCTACTGCCAGACACACCCAGGGCACCTGTAATGTTAAGATTCACCTCATACACCCCGACACACCCAGGGCATCTGTAATGTAAAGATTCATCACCTACTGCCAGACACACCCAGGGCTCCTGTAATGTTAAGATCCACCTCCTACACCCCGACACACCCAGGGCTCTTGTAATGTAAAGAATCACCTCCTACAACCCGACACACCCAGGGCTCCAGTAATGTAAAGATTCACCGCCCCCCCCCGACACACCAAGGGCTACTGTAATGTAAAGATTCATCACCTACTGCCAGACACACCCAGGGCTCCTGTAATGTTCAGATTCACCTCCTACACCCCGACACACCCAGGGCTCTTGTAATGTAAAGAATCACCTCCTACACCCCGACACACCCAGGGCTCCTGTAATGTAAAGATTCACCCCGCCCCCCCCACCCCCCCCCGACACACCCAGGGCTACTGTAATGAAAGATTCACCTCCTACACCCCGACACAACCAGGGCTACTGTAATGTAAAGATTCATCACCTACTGTCAGACACACCCAGGGCTACTGTAATGTAAAGATTCATCACCTACTGCCAGACACACCGAGGGCTACTGTAATGTAAAGATTCACCTCATACACCCGACACACCCAGGGCTACTGTAATGTAAAGATTCACCTCATACACCCACCCAGGGCTCTTGTAATGTAAAGAATCACCTTCCCTCAACACACCCAGGGCTCCTGTAATATAAATGTTCAACTCCTACACCCCGACACACCCAGGGCTACTGTAATGTAAAGATTCACCTACTACACCCCGACACACCGAGGGCTACTGTAATGTAAAGATTCATCACATACACCCCGACACACCCAGGGCTACTGTAATGTAAAGATTCACCCCCGACACACCCAGGGCTCCTGTAATGTAAAGATTCACCTCCTACACCCTGACACACCCAGGGCTACTGTATAGTAAAGATTCACCTCATACACCCCGACACACCCAGGGCTACTGTAATGTAAAGATTCACCTTCCCCCCCCGACACACCCAGGGCTACTGTAATGTAAAGATTCACCTGCTACACTCCGACACACCCAGGGCTACTGTAATGTAAAGATTCACCCCCTCCCGACACACCCAGGGCTACTGTAATGTAAAGATTCACCTGCTACACTCCGACACACCCAGGGCTACTGTAATGTAAAGATTCACCCCCTCCCGACACACCCAGGGCTCCTGTAATGTAACGATTCACCTCCTACACCCTGACGCACCCAGGGCTACTGTATAGTAAAGATTCACCTCATACACCCCGACACACCCAGGGCTACTGTATAGTAAAGATTCACCCCCCCCCCCCCCGACACACCCAGGGCTACTGTAATGTAAAGATTCACCTCCTATACCCTGACACACCCAGGGCTCCTGGAATGTAAAGGTTCAACTCCTACACCCCGAAACACCCAGGGCTACTGTAATGTAAAGGTTCAACTCCTACACCCCGAAACACCCAGGGCTACTGTAATGTAAAGATTCACCTCCTACACTCCGACACACCCAGGGCTACTGAAATGTAAAGATTCACCTCTCCCTGACACACCCAGGGCTACTGTAATGTAAAGATTCACCTCCTACACTCCGACACACCCAGGGCTACTGTAATGTAAAGATTCACCTCCTACACCCAACACACCCAGGGCTACTGAAATGTAAAGATTCACCTCTCCCTGACACACCCAGGGCTACTGTAATGTAAAGATTCACCTCTCCCTGACACACCCAGGGCTCCTGTAATGTAAAGATTCACCTCTCCCTGACACACCCAGGGCTACTGTAATGTAAAGATTCACCTCCTACACCCTGACACACCCAGGGCTACTGTGATGTAAAGATTCATCACCTACTGCCAGACACACCCAGGGCTACTGTAATGAAAGATTCACCTCCTACACCCTGACACACCCAGGGCTACTGTAATGTAAAGATTCACCTCTCCCTGACACACCCAGGGCTACTGTAATGTAAAGATTCACCTCCTACACCCCGACACACCCAGGGCTACTGTAATGTAAAGATTCATCACCTACTGCCAGACACACCCAGGGCTACTGTAATGAAAGATTCACCTCCTACACCCTGACACACCCAGGGCTACTGTAATGTAAAGATTCATCATCTACTGTCAGACACACCCAGGGCTACTGTAATGTAAAGATTCACCTCCTACACCCCGACACACCCAGGGCTCCTGTAATGTAAAGATTCACCTCCTACACCCCGACACACCCAGGGCTACTGTAATGTAAAGATTCATCATCTACTGTCAGACACACCCAGGGCTACTGTAATGTAAAGATTCACCCCCCCCCCCGACACACCCAGGGCTCCTGTAATGTAAAGATTCACCTCCTACACTCTGACACACCCAGGGCTACTGTAATGTAAAGATTCACCCCCCCCCCCCGACACACCCAGGGCTCCTGTAATGTAAAGATTCACTTCCTACACCCTGACACACTCAGGGCTACTGTATAGTAAAGATGCACCTCATACACCCCGACACACCCAGGGCTACTTTAATGTAAAGATTCAACCCCCCCCCCGACACACCCAGGGCTACTGTAATGTAAAGATTCACCTCTCCCTGACACACCCAGGGCTACTATAATGTAAAGATTCACCTTCTATACCCCAACACACCCAGGGCTACTGTAATGTAAAGATTCACCTCCTACACCCTGACACACCCAGGGCTCCTGTAATGTAAAGGTTCAACTCCTACACCCCGAAACACCCAGGGCTACTGTAATGTAAAGGTTCAACTCCTACACCCCGAAACACCCAGGGCTACTGTAATGTAAAGATTCACCACCTACACCCCGACACACCAAGGGCTACTGTAATGTAAAGATTCACTTCCTACACCCCAACACACCCAGGGCTCCTGTAATGTAAAGATTCACCTCCTACACTCCGACACACCCAGGGCTCCTGTAATGTAAAGGTTCAACTCCTACACCCCGAAACACCCAGGGCTACTGTAATGTAAAGATTCACCTCCTACACTCCAAAACACCCAGGGCTACTGTAATGTAAAGATTCACCCCCCGACACACCCAGGGCTACTGTAATGAAAGATTCACCTCCTACACTCCGACACACCCAGGGCTACTGTAATGTTAAGATTCACCCCCCCCCCCGACACACCCAGGGCTACTGTAATGAAAGATTCACCTCCTACACCCCGACACACCCAGGGCTACTGTAATGTAAAGATTCACCTCCTACACCCGGACACACCCAGGGCTACAGTAATGTAAAGATTCACCTCTCCCTGACACACCCAGGGCTACTGTAATGTAAAGATTCACCTCCTACACTCCGACACACCCAGGGCTACTGTAATGTAAAAATTCACCTCTCCCTGACACACCCAGGGCTACTGTAATGTAAAGATTCACCTCCTACACTCCGACACACCCAGGGCTACTGAAATGTAAAGATTCACCTCTCCCTGACACACCCAGGGCTACTGTAATGTAAAGATTTACCTCCTACACTCCGACACACCCAGGGCTACTGAAATGTAAAGATTCACCTCTCCCTGACACACCCAGGGCTACTGTAATGTAAAGCTTCACCTCCTACACCCGACACACCCAGGGCTACTGAAATGTAAAGATTCACCTCTCCCTGACACACCCAGGGCTACTGTAATGTAAAGATTCACCTCTCCCTGACACACCCAGGGCTCCTGTAATGTAAAGATTCACCTCTCCCTGACACACCCAGGGCTACTGTAATGTAAAGATTCACCTCTCCCTGACACACCCAGGGCTACTGTAATGTAAAGATTCACCTCCTACACTCCGACACACCCAGGGCTACTGAAATGTAAAGATTCACCTCTCCCTGACACACCCAGGGCTACTGTAATGTAAAGATTCACCTCTCCCTGACACACCCAGGGCTCCTGTAATGTAAAGATTCACCTCTCCCTGGCACACCCAGAGCTACTGTAATATAAAGATTCACCTCTCCCTGACACACCCAGGGCTACTGTAATGTAAAGATTCACCTCCCCCGACACACCCAGGGCTCCTGTAATGTAAAGTTTCACCTCCTACACCCTGACACACCCAGGGCTACTGTAATGTAAAGATTCACTTCTCCCTGACACACCCATGGCTACTGTAATGTAAAGATTCACCTCTCCCTGACACACCCAGGGCTACTGTAATGTAAAGATTCACCTCCTACACACCCAGGGCTACTGTAATGTAAATATTAACCTCCTACACCCGACACATCCAGGGCTCCTATAATGTAAAGATTCACCTCCCCCGACACACCCAGGGCTACTGTAATGTAAAGATTCACCTCCCCCGACACACCCAGGGCTCCAGTAATGTAAAGATTCACCTCCTGCTGCTGTTGGTGGAAGGCAGTGTTTGCACTGACCTGTCCACAGAGATTGAGAGAGGCGGGGCAAGAGAATGCTTAGGGTATAGAAACTGTAGACTTTTCCAGTGAACGAAAACGCACGAGAGATGAAAAGGACCTGGAATACGGGCGAGATCTTGCTTTCGTGGTATCTGGAGGAACACCAACATAGCTCTTGAAGGTTCATGGGCTTATTTAAGCAGAAGGCGGCTGCGAAGCACACCCCCGGGAGGGGAGGAGATACAACTGTTCAACAAACCCCATGCCCCAGAAGTGCCTACTCAGATGGAACTCAAACCCTCCTTACTGGTGTCAAGACCACAAAGAGAGACCTCAAGGTCAGAGGAGAAGAGGCTGAGAGCTGAGGAACTCCAGAGAGGACTTCATGAAGGCCAATGAATGATCTCTGCAATCCTCTGCTAACCGTGGTAAGACGGCATGGCGGGGGTGTCGCAGGCCAGCAGAAGATCCTGTACGATCAGCAGTACATGGTCACCGCGACGCCCAATGACAACAGCGGAAAAGCAAGACGTTTTCTTTACCACAGAGGATAATAATGAAATCACACACACAACAAACAATGAGAGGAGGGTCTGAGGGCAGGTTTAACGACCGGCCAAGTACATGCTCCAAACACAATATTATAACAACAAATTGTACCTGGGAGTCATACAGAGTAAGTCAATCAAATGGATCACACAACCAATACTACGCAGACAACACCCGTGAGAACACCGTGCATGCTGGTTTATGCAGGCCAAGTCAAGGCTCAAGAGCATATGGAGAAAAATGTTCCCATCAGAAGCCACACTGTACCGCCCTCTTTCTCATCATTTGGGTTCTCCTTACCCAGGAGACAAAACGGCCGGTCTGATGTTACCGTGACCGAAAGATGTGACAAGTGGGTAGTATGTATTATACAAAAATTAAGGTGGCTACGGAAAAAAAGCAGTGTATAGTGGTAGGAGTGAAAAAGTGAGGGGTTTTAATAAAATTTGGTGAATCGGGTAGAAAAACGAATTTTATTAGTATCTCCCAATCCCTAAGGTTAAAAAGCAAGTGCAAGTGCGGGTTTGAAATAATAACCGTACTTGATGGTGGTCAACATGTTTCTGCATCATTAGAACAAATTTTCAAATGCATTCTTCAGGACCTTGTTATACAAAACTACTGCTTAAAATGAATGGTAATGAAAAAATATCACCTGAGAGTCCCAGGTTGTGTACTCAACCGTATACTGTTACCGCATAGTATCGCACGGTATTGGATCCAAACAGAAAGACAAACAAACAAGAAAACAAAAGAACATGAATGTATCATATTCCCACAGTTTTTTCAATAAAAAACCACAGTGTGATGGTGCCACATTCACACATACTAGAAAATGAATTCCAATATAGACACTCACCCATATGTGATGGTTGAGAGGCTTCACCCCACCTGGCTGCGGCTCAGGTATGAGGAGCACCGCTCTAAAAATAATTTATGAGTTATTTTTAACAATGAGTTAAAAGGGGTTTACACGGAGGAAAACAAAGATGGCTTAGTTACTCCATCACATAGTACGTGGGTTCGTTGTAGGTGACCCCGCCTGAACTAGACCCCAGCAATCAGACTGATGGCTTAATTTACAACTCGATGTAGATTGTGATACAAATGTACGGTAATGTGGAGAACAGTCCACTTAACACGTTCACAGATGCATGGGGCCAGGCTTAGTTTAGTAAAATATGGTAAAGTCGAAGTTTAAAGGAAACCGAGACTGCATTGAAGGCTTACGCTGCTTGTCTTACGCGTTGGTATTGACGAAACTTGTCAGGCTTGCAGCGCGCGCACTGGCGTGCGAGTACTGTGCAGCCGGCTTACCTTTCCGTCGGTGTCTCCTGGCAGTCATCCGAACTGTCTGGGGGGGCACCGGCGATCGCAAAGGAGAGCTGTTTGTACGTTCGTCTACAGCTTGACAGAGTCACGTGATCTGATACGGTCACGTGATACTGGGCATGCTGGGACATGTAGTTCGAGGCTTTGTCAAATCGCTTGGGAATTAATTTTTGTAGAAAAAGGCACATTATTATCTTGGCAGTGGTTATGTTATGTTATGTTATGTTATGCGTTTTTATTTGGCGCACAGATGCTCCAGCTAAGGAGCGTCCTGGCGCCCGACAAGGCAGCAGCACAACACAACGAAACAATAATCAAACAGAGTAAAAACTAAGGAAATAAGAAAGTTTTCACCGCACGGCGAAAGGAGAGCAGGTCCCTCTCCGCACGAATCGCCGGGGGCAGGGAGTTCCACAGAACCGCCGCGCGAACTTGAAACGAACGCCCTCCTGCCCTACTCCGTTTAAAGCGTGGCACAACAGCCAGTTCCAAGTCCGCAGATCTTAAGGCTCGGGTTGGGGTGTAATGGGCTAGCAGAGCCATAAGAATCGTTGCTGGGGACCCCTTCAGAATCTTGTAAGCGACACAGAGGACCTTAAACTGGATCCGCTGGGCCACCGGGAGCCAGTGCAGTGAACGCAAGGTGCTAGAGGTGGGGCAGAATCTTGGTAAGCCTACCACCGATCTAGCTGCGGCGTTCTGGATCCGTTGTAAACGCCCAATCTCTGCCTGATTCAGTCCAACCAGTAGGGAACTCGCATAATCCAGCCTAGAGATGACAGTGGCTTGGATCATGAGCTGCCTCGTGGGGGCATCGAAAAACTTAAGCACTGGACGAAGCCCGCGCAGGATACCAAAGCAACAGGCCGCCGTACGTTTGGTATGACACACAAACGTACGGGTAGGGTCCAGCCAGACCCCGAGGTTCTTAAGCTCGGCGACTGGGATGGGAGCAGGACCCAGGTCCCCTGGCCACCATCTCTCTCCCCAAAGTTCCAGTTGTTTGCCGAAGACCATGACCTCGGTCTTACTAGCGTTCAGCTGGAGACAGTTGGACGTCATCCAGCTGGCGACCGCCCTTGTTGAAACCTGGGGGCATCGACTTCGGCATCCCCGCTGATCGTAACCGCTAGCTGGGTGTCATCGGCGTATGACACCATCGTCATACCCCATTGCCTGACAACCTCAGCCAGCGGCCTTACGTAAAGATTGAACAACGTAGGACTCAGCGAGGAGCCTTGGGGGACCCCCAGGTTCAACGGATGGAATTTGGACTGGTAAGGTGGGACGGTCACGCTAAAGGCCCGATTGGCTAAAAACGACCGGTACCACTGGAGAGCAATGCCGGTGACACCAGCCTCCTCTAAGCGCCGCAGAAGGATCGGGTGCGAGACGGTGTCAAAGGCAGCGCTCAGGTCTAGTAGCACCAGCGCTGCTGTTTGTCCCGCGTCAAGCACGGAGCGAAGATGCTCCACCATATAAAGCAGAGCCGTCTCCGTGCTATGACCGGCCCTAAACCCATTCTGCGTAGCATCGAGGATATCTGCATGGCGGAGATGTTCCGAAAGGACTGCGTTGACATGCGCCTCAGTTACCTTGGCCGGCCACGGCAGGAGTGAAATTGGCCGATAGCTCTCAGGCTTGCTACCGTCCAAGCTAGGTTTCTTGAGGATAGGACGAACCATGGCTCGCTTCCACTTCAGTGGGACCTCGCCTGATGTAAGTGACGAGTTGATCAGAGAGCATAGCGGCGAGATATCATGTACCGCTAGGTCTTTGAACACAGCTGGGCAAAGCGGGTCCTCTGGGGACCCAGACTTCACTTGACGAGCCAAGATGTCGAGACTATCAGGTGTTAAGATAGGAAAGGAGTGCAACCCCTCAGATGATAGCGGCTTAGGAGGTGGATTAGCCGAGGGAGTGGCCACCGGAAAGGCTCGATAAATGGCATTAACCTTTTCCAGAAAGAACTCTGCCAATTTTTCGCAGTGCTCCACCGAGCTCTGGTGCGTCGAAGTTACCTTTTGGCCGTGAGGTCTTTCAGCACCTTGAAAATAGCCTTAGACGGGTTCGAACTCGTCCTAAATTGTGCAGCATAGAAGGCGGCACGGGTTCTGCACACTGCCCGGTGATACAGTTTCACCGTAGACAGGTAGAGAACCTTCTTCATGCTGTTATAAGACTACGCCAAGCCCGCTCTGCACGCCTACAAGAAACCTTCAGTGCCCGCAGCGAGTCATCGTACCAAGGGCTGGCTTTGCCGGTTCCAGTTTTACAGCATACCATGGGAATGAGTGTGTCTAAAGCCCTAGATACCCAATGACAAAACCTGTCATAGACCTGATCAGCCGACCCGGTGATGTCAAATGAGTCGGCCGATAGGAGATGGAAAAACTCGTCCAGCTTGAGTTTATTCCAACGACGTCTTGGAATGGAACACACCACTGGCTTAGGTTGTATAGCCGGTGTAGGGCAATGGATCTGTATCAAATAATGATCAGTCCATGCTAGAGGTGTGCAGCTGGAAATGCAGGCTTCCGTAAGATTGGTAAAAAACGGGTCGAGGGTATGACCCCCTGAATGGGTGGGCTGTGCCACCAGCTGAATCAGCTGGAGCGCCTCAAGATCGGCCACAAAACTGGACACCGTGGGGCTAGCTATGTTGTCAAAATGCAGATTTAAATCTCCAATGATGGAGAAATTGGAGCACCCCGCAGCCAGTTCACTAATGGCGTCAGGTAGCGCCGCTCTGAAAGCCACTTCACTCCCTGGGGGCCGATATATCAGTAGCCCCGACAGGGTGAAATTAGTTATGCAAGGAAATAGACCAATGCTGTATGTCCGTAGCAATCATTTATCAGAGTAAGTTGGAAAATCTAGAAGAAACCCAAGCCTATTTGATGGTTTATTTTAAAAAAAAATTTACATTAGCAAAGTTTCAGGAATTCTTAGTGTGTTATACTGAAAGAGACTCAGGATATGGATGTATGAGATGGTGATTTAGAGGGACATCCAGGGTATCGGCTCATTGAGACCCTCCTTATCACTGTTCAGTCGATAAACCCATTTCTGTTCAATTTTGAACAGGAAGCGGCTTACATCAGTGCAAAAACAGGAATCTGTGGTTGTTCCAGGACTGTCCAGCAGAAATCGTCAGGGCCATGTCCTTTCTCCAAAAAGTGTGCAGTAAGGCGGGTAGCCTGTTTTCGGCATCGTACTGTACTTTTATGTTCTTGTATCCGTGTCCTTATTTTTCTGGTTGTCATGCCAACGTATCGGAGTGTCAAGTCAAGTCAATAAACTTTATTCGGTTGTACGAATTGACAACCATAAAAGCATTTACACTACAATTAAAAAGAACACATTTATACAATAAGAATAAAATACAGTTGTAATATAAGCAAGGAGAAGACAAATATACAACAAGCATTCAAAGTATTTTGTGAGGTCCATTATAAAAAAGAGGTAATAGCAATTCATATATTATTTTTATCCTTCCATACTATTTCTAAATTTTACTGCCAATTTTAAAAAACTACATATATACAAGGTGTAATCACAACTTAATAGCTGTAGAAAGTGCAGTGCAGGACGATATTGTATAAAATTTAGTTTTTTCAGACAGGGTTTTAAATATAGGATCCTCGGTACAGCATAAAAGGGACAAAAAAAGAGAAAGTGTGCCAGGTCTTGCGGAGAAATATCGTCGCAGCCGCAAGCCGGCAACACTTGTCCACGATGAGCTCCCCTTGGTACAGCCAGCAAAAAATGAAACAAGTTAAGCCTGAACCTGATCAGTAAAAAACGGTCATAACTGGACAGTTGCCAGGATAAATAGGGTTCCATGAGCAAGGTGCTTTTTACTAATACATGATTACGAACACTTTCTTTTTTTAGCTCACATGATTCCCTATCTTGAATTCTAAAATCGATAAAAGCTTTCTTGACCGTTATAACATCCTGTTTAGTGATCGATTCAGGGAATAAAAAGAGTTCAGGGCGACCTAAATCAGCAAAGCACTTATAAAGATACTTTAACCAAGGAACCTTCATCCTGTTATCCCATGTTAGTGATTCTCTTAAAATAAGCTGGGTGAGTGGAATGTTATCATTTAACCAACAGTTCATCCAGCATAACATGGGATTAACAGCAATCTTGTCACTTACGAAGGAAACCCCCAGTTCCTCGTGCACAGAGAAGTTGGCCGTACCCCTAGGAACCCTTAAAACTTGTTTCAGAAAATTATTTTCAACAGTCTGTAGGGGATCCGGAGGAACATAGCCCCAAATTTCACTGCCGTAGCACGCTGTGGAAACACTTTTTGCTTGGTAAAGTTGGAGTAAAGCGGCAACTGGACTATTACCCACTTTCCTAGAAAAGTCCATTATTGCCGCGTTTACCCTAGTGACCTCTCCCTTCTTTTTTTCAATCACGGGTCCCCAATTTAATTGACTGTCAAAGAGGACCCCGAGATAGGAAAATGTATGTGTAGTAGGAATACGTACTCCATTTACATTTAGGCAGTTTACTTTTTTATATCCCTGTCCGACCTTCATTATATAAGATTTGGAGTTATTAATACTTAACTCTCTTGAGATCATAAAAGAATGGAAGGAGTCTAGTAAGATTTGGAGTCCGTTTGCTGTTCTTGATAGGAGAATTGCGTCGTCCGCATATAAAAGGACTGGCAGCCCCCTACGGCCAATATACGGATAATCCGTATTGGTGCTTAAAAGGTGCTCTTCCAGATCATTAATATATAAATTAAAAAGGAATGGGGCCAGGATGCAGCCTTGTCGGACACCACGATGCACCCCAAAGTCTTTGGTCACATTTAGGTCTTCGGTGAATCTGACATTTGCATTGGTGTCCGAGTGCATATCATCTAACAAATCGACTAGGTTTGGATCCACACCCATTCTTAGCATGGCGTCCCAGAGCTTCCCCCGACTCACACAATCGAAAGCCGAGGAAAGATCCATGAACGCCATATGGATCGTTCCTCTTCGAGCCTTAGTATACTTCCCAATAATGAGGTATAAGTTTAAACATTGTGAAATCGTAGAGTGTCCGGGCCTGAATCCATACTGGATTGAAGATATTATATTATTTTCTTCTGACCATCTGACCAATCTATTCAATATTACTCCTCCCACAACTTTTACCACGGAGTTAATTAAAGATATTGGTCGATAGCAGGCAGGACTACTACGGTCACCTTTCTTAAAAATAGGCACGATGGTGGATGCCCCCCATGATTTTGGGCATCCGCATACCACAGCAGCATTGAGTACAGCTGTAAGGACCGGTGCCCAGAGTGTTATACAAGATTTAAAAAGATCAGGGGGGAGACCGTCAGGTCCTGGGGCCTTGTTGTTAGATAGGCCTTCTATGCCCTTTATTACCTCATCAATTGTGAATAACAAGGATTTTTCTCTGATTTCTTTTGGACTGCATTGTACCTGGGAACCGTTACCTTTAAAAATGGAACTGAAGTGGTTAATCCAAACTTCTTCTGAGATATTGGTGCCCGTACTTGAGATACTGGGGTGATCAAATAAGGGCTTATTAATGATCTCCCAGAACTTTGAGCTATTTTTTAATATCTCTGGATCTAGCAAGGACTCCCAAACACTTTTCTTGACAGCACGTTTGCGAATGGCAAGAGACTTCTTGTACTCAGCCCGCAACACCCTGATGGTTGAAGGATCTCTTGGTTTTGTTTTTAAAGCTTTCTTAAGCTTGCGACTGGCCTTCGAACAGATGCTGTCAAACCATTTCGGGTTATTGGATGAGTTAGCTATCCTCTTAGCAGGTAACATTAAAAATGACTCCACCTTTTTAGCAATCTCATTAAAAGACATCAACATTTGTAATGGTGCTGAAGCAGTAGATGTGCATATTATCAGATCATGTTGGCATACCTTGTTAATAGAGGAATAAAATTGTTTACAGTCCACCATTGACCACTTTAAGCGTCGCTTACCATTAATACATTTAGTAGTACCACAATCCTCTCGAGGGTTATGTTTTTCGAGTATATTCACCCCCATAATAATGCATATGGGATTATGGTCGCTGTAAATGCTTGAGATAATCGAAAAATCCCCAACATTATTAACAAACTCTGCCGATAATAGAATATGGTCTATATATGACCCTGTTGCGTGACCTTTAAAAGTAGGGGTTGGAAAAACAGTTTGTTCCTCAACTATTGACATAGCAGTGAAAAGGTTGTATTCATTCATTAGGTCGTTTAAATAAGAACCCCTCCGCGAGTGATCAAAGTGAATTCCTTCCAGATTGTTACATCCCAATTGACCAACAGGACTCAGGCTAGGGTTCCCACATAAATGTGTGTTGAAATCACCCGCTATTATCTTAAGGCGGGGAAGGGAATCATCTTTGGCCCTTAGGAATTCACGTAATGACTCAATATTGCAATCACCGGACTGACTCACTGCATTATAGAAATTGATCAGAACAAAACTTGTACTACCCCTCCTAAATTCGACAACCTGAATATTGTTATTGCCAGAGTGGTGTTCAAATTTAAGGCATATAAGTGACAGATTAACAAAGATTGCCAAACCCCCTTTAGCTCTACCACTAGGTGAAGGAACTGCCGAGATTATAAAACTCTCATAACCATCAATATGTATATTTTTCCCCACTACCCAGGTTTCTTGGAGGCATATAACGGGGTAATCTTTAACAAAAGATAACCAATCTATATCAATCAATTTATCCTGCAGTCCAGCTATGTTCCAGGATAATAGCCCCTCCTTATATTTAATTGGTTCGTGTTGTGTTGTAACCACATTTTCTCGTGCAGTTTGAATGATAGATGTTAAGCCTGCACAGCAGCGTACCCGATCTATCCCAGGATTAGCCGAAGTACAAACTAGAGGAGAGGCTGGGTTTATATCAATGGGTAAACCTGGTATATCAGTTTGATTCATACCACCCGAACCCCCATCCTTGCTGCCTTGCGGTTCTAACACTTGAAGAGTATCTCCTATGTCTGTATCTTCTAACAATCGGTCGTTGGGGAGGAGATTAGAAGGTGTGTCAGGTAGTCATTCCACCCCATTAAATCCCCCCTCATCTGAGAAGATGCCGTACCTATTGGAGATGGGGATGTTAAAGTGATTATTAAAATGAGTAGGGTAATATTGATCTGGAGGGGGTGGCCGTATTGGACGTTCCCTTCTATCCTGACTATAGCCCCAGTTATTAGTTGGTACCTCGAAACCCCAGCCATGAGGTGTTACTGGCCAAGTAGGCCTGGTAAAATTATGAGTAGACTTAGGATAGATCATGCTCCGCTGTTTTTTGCCGAAAAATTCTAGGGTGTGGGGAATGATGGTACCTCTTCTGCGCTGCGGCGGCAAAATATTTGGCAGGATGTTTGGTAAAACTGCAGAATTTGCAAAATTTATAATAATGCAATCACCCTTGAATTTTTTGGGGTTTTGACCTATCCATGGGACCCTTCTGGCTGATTTAATGTCACCAGCTAGCTGTTGTTTCCCCCACGGGGCCAACTGCATATTGCCTGATAACCAGTGCAGGGCCTTACTTGTTAATGCCGGGGGGGGGTTCTAATTGGTCCGGGGCTAGTGGGGGGACATTAGCCAATACCAACACTAATGGGGCCGCATCTTCCAGAAACTGAACAGTGACTTCTTCTGTGCTAGGTGCAGGTATTACAGTCGGAATTGGGGGTAAAGTATCCCCTGGCAATAAGTGATGTGTCACTGTAATTGAGGGCTGTTCCTGCAAATTTGCATGTATAGTGTTTGAACTAGTGCCTCCCTCAGATGAAGGAAAAAAAGCCTCTTTTACGGGTAGAACTAGGCTGGTAACTGTGTCTGATATATTAGACACAGCTTCTGCTAACTTTTTTTGATCTGCACCTAATTTCTTTATATCTGCAGTTAGCTTGTCCAGTTTGGTCACTACTGGTTTAATTAAGATTTTAAGTTTAGTGTCAATTAAATCAGCTAACCTTGATAATAACTCCTCATCCACGTTATACTTCTCGGGTTCTTCTACTTTCCCCCTGCTTTTATCCCTACTTCTCACAGGTGACGCAGCCCTCTTCTTCCCTAAATGAACACCACCACGATGTAATTGGGTTTTTCTACATTTTCTGATGGCACGTGGCACATGATCTTGAACTGGGGGATCAACTTCATTATTTGGCTGCTCACTCTCCTGCACAATTTGATCTTGATCTTGATCAGTATCAACTACCTGACATTCCGAGTCATTAGCCCGAGCTATGTCTTGTCCCTGTGTTGTATGAGTACTCAGGTTTGAAATACCATTTCCTAAAGTATCTGAGTCTAAAACTACACTTCCCTCGACCTGGGAAGGTATATCAATCCAGGGTGAGTCAGGTGAGGGACTTAGGGGAGATAAGTTAGGGGACAGACTAAGGCCTAAGGATTCGCGTCTCTCATTATTAATCTTAGAGACTACTTGTATCACATAGTTTTCTATAGAATTACCCCCCGCTGCTAAATTCTTTTTGGGCATTTTTCTTAAACCAGTAATGATAACCAAATAACAACAATGTTATACTGAATGACGGTATATCCAAGATGTAAAACAAGTATGAATAGTCTTACTGCAAACCAAACAAAGCGAAGACAGTAAGGGCAGAGTGGCGTGTCCAGTCCAGTCTCAGACTGTCTAAGACTGTCCGCCCTTAGTCCGGGCTTCGTCCCGGGTGATGTCCCGCACACGCGTCCCGCTAACGCGCGGGTCTTTGGTTTATAAATCGACTGTGAATAGAGGGGGCGGAGTCACGGGAAGAGGCGGCAGGTGTGCTGGCTGGAACGCGCACAGCCTGCTGGCCCTCGCAGTCCCGACCTCTTAGATGGCGACTCCCCTCGTTGATCCGAACGCCCAGCGGGGCTCCTGGCACACAGATGCTTTGCCCTACGGGGCTCCTGGCAGCAGCACAGAGACAAACAGCAAGGTCTCCTTCACGAGCGGCACCCGCGGAGCGGGGGCCGCGAGGAGTTTTGAACAGTCCAGCAGGGGGCGGAGACACGGGAAGAGGCGGCAGGTGTGCTGGCAGGAACGCGCACAGCCTGCTGGCCCTCGCAGTCCCGACCTCTTAGATGGCGACTCCCCTCGTTGATCCGAACGCCCAGCGGGGCTCCTGGCACACAGATGCTTTGCCCTACGGGGCTCCTGGCAGCAGCACAGAGACAAACAGCAAGGTCTCCTTCACGAGCGGCACCCGCGGAGCGGGGGCCGCTAGGAGTTTTGAACAGTCCAGCAGGGGGCGGAGACACGGGAAGAGGCGGCAGGTGTGCTGGCTGGAACGCGCACAGCCTGCTGGCCCTCGCAGTCCCGACCTCTTAGATGGCGACTCCCCTCGTTGATCCGAACGCCCAGCGGGGCTCCTGGCACACAGATGCTTTGCCCTACGGGGCTCCTGGCAGCAGCACAGAGACAAACAGCAAGGTCTCCTTCACGAGCGGCACGTATCGGAGTGGGCACGGGCATGTTATTAGATAGATAAGGTTACTGCTATTACAGTTTGTGAATCTATTTTGTGTCCATGGACGGTTAGTCCCTATATCGACCACGGTAGATTTACAAGTCTGGGGACATACGGGTGTTGTCTGCGTAGTATTGGTTGTGTGATCCATTTGATTGACTTACTCTGTATGACTCCCAGGTACAATTTGTTGTTATAATATTGTGTTTGGGGGGGCGGAGGGCCATACCGATAGCCCAGATATGGGAGGGTTTCCTGCGAACATTCACCAGGGCCTGCCATGATAAAGGGGTGATGTAAGGGGATGACTCCTCCCCAATGGAAGGGGGGGGGGGGGGACGCGTCCGGGCAATGGGCAGAGTAGTGAGTAAGGGGAGAAACGAGAGCCGCGCGCAGACAAACAAGAAATACCACCCCTGAGACCCACCGCCCTCCCCCCTCCCCCCCTCCCCGTTCGCCCCCTCCCACCTCCCTTGTCCCCCCCCCCGCTTTCCCGCCCACTCCGCCCTCCCCCCCCCCACCTGTCGGCAGGGGCCACACACACAGGCGACTCCACTAGTGCACTCCCACCCCAGGATTCAGAGTTATCACGCACCACTCGCACCACCTTTCCGTGAGCACTAAAGGGCGGCACCCTACGAGACCACTCCGCCCGGAACTATCGAGACAGGGCCCGCACTGCAGCACCCCCTCCCCGAGTTTGGGTTCATTACACCCTCACTTTCTTTCCTGTTTTTTCTCGAGATTGGAACAGCGACACCCACGGCAGAGGTCGCCCCCCAGTTGACCACGCTAGATCTGCCTTTCCTACTCACACCTTTCACTTCTAGCACACAGCGACTAAACACAGGAGTGCAGCACATATGCAAGCCACTGCCGCAACCTTCCACCCCATGGCAACGACATACTGAACAATTTAGCCGTCCACAGCACACATACATGTTGCCCGGAACCGGGCCTGGATGGTTATTCACACTGCTGGGGAACATCACACTTCATTACTGACCAGAAGGCTGCGGACGCCGGGGGTGCGGCTGGTCATCAGGCTGCCCGCCTGGGCGGGCAAGGTTGGATATCCTGGTAGGAACGGCATTGCGAGTTACACTGTGATAAAACAATGGAATGAACGGTCTGGTGCATGCAGTGTCCACCCATACGACGACAGGTGGAGTTCTATTATTTACATGTGCATTTATTGGATTTTCAACCGTCGCCAACATTCGCTCTGATACTGTACGAGCTACTCCAATTGTTGTTTCCCCTTTGATTTATGCACATAAAGAATTGTAACTGTATGCCAAGAGTTTCAATAAAACAGATTTAAAAAAAAATAAATAATAATAATATTGTGTTTGGGGCATGTACTTGGCCGGTCGTTAAACCTGCCCTCAGACCCTCCTCTCATTGTTTGTTGTGTGTGTGAATAAGTACAGCTAAGGCTGTGGGTCTTTTTAATCCTGGTTGACCACTCTTGGTCTCCAGCATAATTGAGTTTACTGCGAGGTGTCCTCCATACATTCGCATTATTGTGGGTTTCCCCATCCTGTGCTTGTATTCTTGCGATCGGCCTCTTGACATGGCTACTAACTGGGGCCTAGCATTTGAGAGTGCCGAGGTTCAAAACATTTTAGACGAAAACCCTAGTCTTCTAGACAATATTCCAGCCCAAGTAACAAATAACGATGAGGGTTGGGCAAAAGTTCTGGTTCTTAAAAAATCCCATTCCAGGACAACTGTCCATGGAATAGTCATGGCACAATACCTCCGAGACAACTGTGCACCGTCAGGCCTCATTGTTAACTATGCACCACGTCTATTTCTTGACGATAAAGACTTTCTTAAAGACTGGTCGATGATAGCCTGGAGGTGCACAAGGGACTGGCTGGTCCTAATCATTAAAACCGCAAAAAGAGTAGCAGATAAAATATTGATTGAGATTCAGGTACTTGAAGGCCAAATAAAAACTACACTAAAAAGTGGAATGTTCAAAAAGGGACAGGATGACAGTGACAAGAATAACAAAGATTTCAAGGAATCTATCCTTTTCACCAAATTAGAAAAGTTTAAAAAAGATTTAGCGAAATTCTCTATGGAAAGAGTATATCCATACACGAGCGACACATACACAGCACCAACATTCAATCGAGGTGGCAAAAAGGGTGGCTCGACATATGGCACATCAAGCTCAGACGGAGCTTCCAGTGACTCAGACACCTCACAAAATGGGTCCGCTGATCAAACTTCCAGGGGCCGAGGAAACCGAAGAAACTGGAGGAATGGACATCAATCACAGAACTTCAATAACTTTCAACCTTGGTGGCCGGCCAATCCCTGGATGTTTGGACCAAACTATCCTCCTTAAATGGGTCCTTTTGGTCCCCCCCAAATGCAACAAGGCCCTGGATCTTTTCCTTTTTTAGGGTTTTGCCCGAGACGAGGCAGGGGCAGGAGGAGGCAAGGAACCTCGACATCACAGGTCCATTGGAACACGAACACCACACCACAGTCGAGAATGGATCTCCGCAGCGGGAAGAAAGTCCCACAAGAAACTGCAGGGACAAGCAACCAGACAGCCTCGTGATGAACCTCAGCTCACATACTCTCTCTCCTAATGAATAGCGACTTTTGAATAAAGGCCTGGGTTTTGTGGCTACCCAGAAAGGGGATCCTTTTGTAGCTCAAATTGAATTAGCTAAACTCTTTAGAAAAATAAGACTACACTATTTCTTTTCTAAACCAGGAAATATTGGAACATCCATTGAAGATAAAAACACTGGACTGAAAAAGCCATCCACATTCAATCCACCTAGCGCTGTTCTGCCTCCAAAGGTTTTGACTTTCGAAACAGCCGTGGAAAATGATATCACACGCCTCTACAAAACAGAGATCAGGCCTTTCATGAATCTCTCACGAGATAAACAGTTGGCCCTGCGTTCATTGTCATCTAACGACAGGATTATTATCAAGCCGGCCGATAAAGGCGGTGCTATTGTTATTCTGGATACCGAGACATACAGAAATGAATGTCTTCGGCAGTTGAGTGATCGGAAATCATACCTCCCACTGAAAGAAGATCCTACAGAGAAAATACAAACCAAAATAAGTAATCTAGTAGAGGAAGCAACCACTGAGGGTTGGATTACGCCACAAGAAGGACAATACTTAATAACTAAGTATCCTACGATCCCGTACTTCTATTGTCTTCCTAAAGTGCACAAACCCCAGAGGCCTCCACCTGGAAGGCCCATTATTTCAGGCATTGGCTCTGTTCTGGAACCTCTATCGACCTTTGTCGATCACTTCTTGAATCCCATGGTCAAGGCTATGAAAACAAGTTACTTACCTGTAACTTTGGTTCCCCAGTATTGGTAACTTTCATAGATTCCCATGCTTTGTACCATTCCCCGTCGTCGGAATGGGAGCCTCGGTAAATAGAAAATACCATAGTAGTAAGCACAAAGTGAAAAAATAGGCCTAGGCCTCATCTCATTTTGTAGCTTATCCACCTCTTTTTGTAAAAGAGACCAAAATTCTGCAGTAGCCAATCAGAGCAGCCTCACCCCATAGAACCTTCCTGAGAGAAGCTCAGAGCCTCAGATTTTCGTAGCCGTTGTGAACAGCTATCCACCAAGACCCGAAGACTGAGCTTTCCCAGGGGAGGTGGGTGGGCGCATGGGAATCTATGAAAGTTACCAATACTGGGGAACCAAAGTTACAGGTAAGTAACTTGTTTTCTTGCCCCAGTATTGGAACTTTCATAGATTCCCATGCTTTGTATCAGAGTAACCAGCAGTAAACAGAAAAAAGCATATTTTGCCACATATGAACCTGAAAATGTGATACCTCTCTGATCAGAAAAGCAGAAACACATTAGGATCATAAAATACGACAAGAAACAGCAATACAAAATATGCGAATAGGAAGGCGGGATAGAAAGGAAAGCTCACCGACTTATTGGAAAAGATTCCTCAGAACTGCTTGGCCCACTGCCGCATCCTCCTTCACAGAAGAATCCAAACAGTAGTGTCGGGTGAAGGTGTGGACACTGCTCCACGTTGCCGCCCTGCAAATGTCCTTGATAGGGACTCCTGCGAATAGAGCCGCAGATGAAGCCATTGATCTGGTAGAGTGAGCACGAACTGCTCGCTGTAGAGGTTTCCCAGCCGCCTGGTGGCAAAATTGTATAGCACTGGAAATCCAACGGGAAATA
Source organism: Lissotriton vulgaris (assembly GCF_964263255.1). Lineage (NCBI taxonomy): Eukaryota > Metazoa > Chordata > Amphibia > Caudata > Salamandridae > Lissotriton > Lissotriton vulgaris. The sequence goes on from NC_141686.1 coordinate 267,106,997, forward strand.
CAAGCTTTAGAAACTGGACAACCTTTGCGTGGAGCACTGAAGGAAACAAAGAGCTGTGAAGATTTTCTGAAATGTTTCGTTCGTTCCAGGCAGAATTTCAGGCATCTGTGAATGTCCAGAGAGTGCAAAGTTCTTTCCGCGGGTGTAGAAGGCTGTGGAAAGAATGGTTTCAAGACTACCGGCTCATTTAGATGGAATTCCGAAGGTACCTTCGGGATAAACTTAGGATTCGTCCGTAGAACCAGAACATTATTCTTAAACTGGAGAAATGGTTCCTCAATCGTAAAAGCTTGGAGCTCACTTACTCTTCGGGCCGATGTCAGGGCCAAGAGAAGAGCCAGTTTCCAGGAAAGAAACTTAAGGTCAGACTTATGAACAGGTTCAAAAGGGGCTTTCATGAGAGATGACAAAACTAGATTCAAATGCCAGGCTGGTGGTGGCGGCCGGACTGGAGGAAAGACCCTGAATAAACCCTTCAAGAATTGTTTGATAATCCTCGCTGACCATAGGGAAGGACCTGAAGATGAACGTCTGAATCTAGAGATGGCTGCCAGATGGACTTTTACAGAAGATGGAGCCAATCCAGATTTCGCCAGTGAAAGTATGTAAGGCAAGAGTTTGTGCGGAGAATAAGTATATGGGTGTAAACCTTCCTTCCGGCACCAAACACAGAATCTCTTCCATTTAGCACAATAGGTCTTGTTGGTACTAGGGGCTCGAGCCTGAGCCAGAATGTCTCTACATTCCCCTGAGAGATCTAAACCCTGGAACTCTCTGAACTCAGGAGCCACGCTGTCAATCGCAGTGACTCCAAGTCCGGATGTAGAACCTGACCGTGAGACATTGTTAGCAAAGTTGGAACAGGATGCAGGAGAACTGGCTGGTCCTGGGAGAGGAGAAGAAGTTCCGAGTACCAAAATTGTCTGGGCCATGCTGGAGCGATCAGAATCATCCTGCACGGTTCCACCTTGAGTTTGCTGATCAACCTCGGAATCAGTGGAATGGGAGGAAAGGCGTAAACAAAGGCGCCTGACCAGGCAATCAAAAGCGCATTCCCCAAGGATTCCCGATGGTGAACCCTGCTTGCGAAGGACAGGCATTTGGCGTTCTGGGGAGTCGCAAACAGGTCGATGGATGGCGTCCCCCATCGCGCAAAGAGTTCCTCCAGAACAGTCTGATCCAGTTCCCACTCGTGAGAGACTGTTCTCTGACGACTCAAAGCGTCTGCCCTGACATTGAATGTCCCCGTTAGATGTTCCGCTGAGAGGGAGACATTGTTCTGGATTAACCAATTACACAGCGTCTGGGCTTCCTTGGAGAGGGTGGAGGATCTTGTTCCACCCTGTTTGTTTATGTAGTGCATGGCTGTGGTGTTGTCCGTACGAACCAGCACTGCACGGTTGTGAATCCTCGGAAGAAAAGCTTGTAGAGCCAAACGGATAGCGAGAAGTTCCAGGAGGTTGATATGGAACTTGCTCTGTACTGGACTCCAATGACCGCTGACCTTTAGCTCTTGGAGGACCGCTCCCCATCCTTCCATGGAAGCATCCGTTGTTAAAATAAGGGGCGATGGTGGAAGTCGGAACGATAAACCCTTGGAAAGATTGTCTTTCAGCAACCACCAGCTGCCTGCTTTTCTCATCTCCTGGGTAACGACAATCTTGTCGTCGAAGGATCCTGTGACCTGCCGCCACTGTCTGTCCAATTGCTCTTGTAGTGGACGCATCCTGAGCCTGCAGTGCGGAACTAAAGGTATGCAAGATGAAATCGATCCGAGAAGCGATTTGTACCTGCGAACTGTCAGTGTCTTTCGAGATTGGAGAAGACGAGCTGAACACATTAGTTTGTTCTGGCGTTCCTCCGATGGAAGGGCTAAGCAACTGTCTGTGTTCAGGATGGCCCCTAGGAACTTCGCTGACTTGGATGGGCATAGAACCGATTTTTCCCTGTTGAGTCGAAGACCTAGTCGCTCGAACAGATCTTTGCATGTCCGGACTGCATTGGACGCTTCTAGAACAGATAGAGCCTTTAGCAGCCAATCGTCCAGGTATGGAAACACTTGAATAGCTTGCTTCCTGAGAAAAGCTGCCACCGGAGCCAGAATCTTTGTGAAGATCCGCGGGGCGGACCGGAGTCCAAATGGCAGTACTTTGAATTGAAAGTGGCTCTTGCCCACTGTAAATCGAAGATATTGCCTGTGAGCTGGATGAATTGGAACGTGGAAATAGGCGTCCTCCAAATCTAGGGTCGCCATATAATCCCCTGGATTGAGTAGACGAAGGATGTCCTGAAGAGTGACCATCCTGAAGGACAACTTCACGAGAAAAGTGTTGAGCTGCCGTAGATCTAAAATTGGACGCCACTTGTCCTTTGTCTTCCGAACCAGGAAGAACCTGGAATAGAACCCTTTCCCCTTCTGTGAAAGGGGTACAGGCTCTATCGCCCCCTTGGTGAAAAGTTGGTGGGCTTCGAGATGAAGGAGCCTGAGATGTTTGGGAGGGTAGGCATCCGGCGCTCTTGTTGGAGGAAGGTCTTGAAACTCCAATGTGTGTCCTTCTCTGACAATCTGCAGGACCCACTGATCCGATGTAATGATCATCCAGTTGTTTAGGCAATGGGCAATCCTGCCCCTCACTGATGTGAATGAGGGAACAGGAACAGTGGAAAGAGCCACCTGGCCGCTATTGTTTCCTGGTGTTGTCTCTCCTTTGCTGCCCCCGACGTCCTTTAGGCTGCTGGCGAGAGAAAGAACCCCTTTGAGAGTATTGAGGCTTATACGTCTGGCTGGACTGTGATCCAGAAGAGTAGCGATTTTGATTTCCTCCACGATAAGAAGAAAAACCTCTTCCTCTAGCCCCCCTGAAAGGGACTTTACGATACTGCAATGTACCTAAGGACTTAGCTGTATCCGTGTCCTTTTTGATGCCTTGCAGGGCCTCATCGACGTGCTTGCCAAACAGCATCTCACCGTCGTATGGTAGATCCAAGATCTTATTCTGCACCTCCTGCCTGAACCATGTGGCCTTCAACCACCCTTGGCGTCGCAGAACCGCCGAGCCGGCAAGTGCTCGGAATGCGGTGGTAGCTATATCCATTGCCACGTCAATGACCTCCGAAGAGGCTCGTTCCCCTTCGAGCAAAATCTTCTTCACCTCCTCTTTAGAAGAATCCTGCAGCTCTTCTACAAATGGAGCAAGGTCGCACCACATTTGCCGATCATAGCGTCCCAGAATCGCTAAAGCATTGGCTGCTCTAACCAGGAGACTGGCCATAGCTGAAAATCTTTTGCCTACATTGTCTAGGCGCCTGCCCTCCTTATCCGGCGGTGTAGTCAGCGGCGTAGAAGGATTCTTAGATTTGCTCTGGGCGGCCTGAGAAATGACCGAGTCCGGTTTCGGTTGGCCAAGCAAACATGCCGGACTGCCATCAGGTGCCTTGTACTTCTTTTCCAGTCTTGGTAGCACCGGGAGGACTGTGGCCGGATTATGCATAGCCTTCAAGCCCTCAGACCAGACATGCTCAATGATCGGTATGGACCTCACTGATTTTCTGAATGGTTCTTTAAAGTCATACAAGAAGCAATCCGATTGAACCGTGGTCACTGGGAGACCAAATCTCTTGGATGGCCTGTCCATAAGGTTGTGAAACCCTCCAACGTCCGCTGGAGGCGAAGTATTGTTATCTGGATCTGTATTGTCCGGATCTATAGGGTCAGTAGTATTCTACGACGCCTGTTGATCTTGATCAGGATCCGCTTGTTGGTCTGCATCTGAAGAAGCAGCGTCATCATCAGTATCCTGCACCTGCACCACCTCTTGTGGGCGCACTTCCGGCGCAGTGGCACGCTCTCTTGGAGGCAAAGAATGGTCTGCCACAGGTCGTAATGTCTGAGGCGGAGGTGTTGGGGAGCGCACTTGTTGGGTTTCTGGAGGAGCAGGGAAACGTTGTCGGTAGTCCTGCAACATAAGTTGTAAATCCGCAACTAAAGTGGAAGGTATTGCCACCATCCCTTCAGGTACTTGACGCATAGGCTGCTGTGAAGGCATGTGCCTGGTAGTAGTGCGCTCCTCCGCATAATAATGTTCTGGAACATAGTGCTGTCGTTCCATCTGCTCTTCCTCAGAGCTAACATCCTGAACCTTAACCTGGAGGTCAGATGGGCTATAGGCTTGCCCAAATTCACTAAAAGTCTCTTCATCAGAGTCCTCTTCTAATAGTAGGCTAGGTGGTAATCTCTGAACCTGGCGAGGAGACGTCATCTCTGGCGTTATTTGCCTCCTTTTTCGCGAAAAAACATGTTTTTCAGAAAATTCCGTCGTCGACGAGGTCGTCGTCGACGGCAAGCTCTTATGGGTCTGCGTCGACGGTGGAAGTGCAGACGTAGACACTGTCCTCGTCGTCGGGGATTGCGTCGTCGACGAGGTGAAACTCATCGTCGACGATGGTGGTATCGTCGACGGGATCGTCGACGAGCTCGTCGTCGGCAACATGGTAACCGGCGTCGTCGACATCGTCGTCGTCGAAGTTGTCCTCGTCGTCGACACCGCCGTCGACGCCAGCTTTGCAGTCATTGTCGTCGACGTGGAGATGGTCACTCTCGTCGACGACGAACAGGAATCTGGAGCCTTGAAAACCGTCGACGGTGTAGGCGTCGTCGACACAGCCGTCGTCGACGAGCCCGTCGACGAGGCAACCTTGGCAGAGTTGTCTTTTTTAACACTCGTCGACGACGTACCTGACAATTTAATCGTCGACGACTTCTGCCTCTTGTCTGAAGCGACCTCCTGGACAGGAGTTGAAGGCTTCTTGACCCCTCGATCCTTCTCCGAGGGAGGTGAAGAGATTGTTGAAGACTTTACCCTGCCTCTCCTTTTCACCGTGGTGAGGAGATTTTTGGGCAGCAGGCCTGTCAGACCTATCAGAGGTCCCTGGTAAGGCCTTGTGACGGGACTCGTCTGAAGCAGAAAGGGGGGACCTACCCCTCTTCAGAGACTTCCTGGAGGACACCATCGACGAGGAGCCCTCACTGTCCGAAGAGATAATATCCTTCCGGTCCTTCATCTTTTGAAGCCATGTGAGGAGACGTCCTTCCCTGTCCCTCAAGGTCTTTGCTGAGAAGGATCTGCAAATCGGACAGCCTGTTGGTTTATGGTCCGGATACAAGCAGTAAATACAATCCTCGTGTTTGTCCTCGACAAACAACCTCTTTTTGGAGCAGGTGGCACAGGCTCTAAAAAGGGCTTTCTTCTCAGACATGATGAAAAAATATCCAAGTAGTTGAAGAAATAACAAGAAAAAACTGAAGAAAACTGAGCAGAGCTCAATGGAGACTCCCTTGCACAACGTGCGGTTGAAAATCTGAGGCTCTGAGCTTCTCTCAGGAAGGTTCTATGGGGTGAGGCTGCTCTGATTGGCTACTGCAGAATTTTGGTCTCTTTTACAAAAAGAGGTGGATAAGCTACAAAATGAGATGAGGCCTAGGCCTATTTTTTCACTTTGTGCTTACTACTATGGTATTTTCTATTTACCGAGGCTCCCATTCCGACGACGGGGAATGATACAAAGCATGGGAATCTATGAAAGTTCCAATACTGGGGCAAGCCCACTTTCTTGCAGGATACGAAAGATATCTTGAGACTCCTTCCAACAGTACAATTTAACATCGATACTGATATTCTTGTATCGTTTGACGTAGAGTCCTTGTATACATCGATTCCGCAAACTGAAACTCTGGAAGTAGTAGGGGACTTGCTTGAACATAGCAACAATCAATCCATCACTCCAACACGTTTCATTATGAATTTAGCGGAAATTGCCATGAAAGAAAACTACTTTCGCTTCGAGGACACTACTTACCTGCAAACATCCGGGACCAGTATGGGCAGTGTTTTCGCGCCAAGCCTGGCGAATCTCTACGTTCATAATTTTGAACAGCAAGAAGTCCTGACGCCCGCCAACCCCTATTTACCATCACTATATGTATGGAAACGTTACATTGACGATATTCTGGTGGTGTGGCGAGGTACGGAAGAAGATCTCGTGTCATTTCATGGATGGCTGAATAGCAGGAATGCATACCTCAAGTTCACCATTGAATACAGCCGAACTTCCTTGGCTTTCCTTGACCTAAGGATACATGCAACTCCAAACGGCATTGAATCAGAGCTTTATCGCAAACCGATGGCCAGAAATGCACTGTTGAGATATGACAGTTGTCACCCACGGGCACTAAGGGACAATCTACCCTTCGGCCAGTTTCTCAGGGTACAGAGAAACTGTTCTAGTAAAGAGGCCTTTAAGATCCACTCAAAAAATCTGGAAGCTCAATTAAGTGAGAAAAACTATCCAAAGAAAATTATTCGTCAGTCCAAAAAGAGGGCATCTAACAATAACAGAGAGTCTCTACTGGAGATACACCCTCCCAAAGAAAAGACCAACCGCATCGCCTTTGTCAACACATTCAACAGTAGATCAAACCAAGTACAAAGGATCATAAAGAAACATTGGTCGATTTTGAAAACTGGAGGTGATGACATCGCTTTACCAATCTTTGCCTTTAAAAGAGGACAAAATCTCAAGGACCAGTTAGTCCATACACGCCCACGGAACAAAGAATCAAGACAAGTGGGCACTTTGTGGGACTTGCCCCCTGTTGTAGGTCACCATCCCTGTGGGGCGTGTACAGTATGTCCCCAGACTTGTAAATCTACCGTGGTCGATATAGGGACTAACCGTCCATGGACACAAAATAGATTCACAAACTGTAATAGCAGTAACCTTATCTATCTAATAACATGCCCGTGCCCACTCCGATACGTTGGCATGACAACCAGAAAAATAAGGACACGGATACAAGAACATAAAAGTACAGTACGATGCCGAAAACAGGCTACCCGCCTTACTGCACACTTTTTGGAGAAAGGACATGGCCCTGACGATTTCTGCTGGACAGTCCTGGAACAACCACAGATTCCTGATTTTTGCACTGATGTAAGCCGCTTCCTGTTCAAAATTGAACAGAAATGGGTTTATCGACTGAACAGTGATAAGGAGGGTCTCAATGAGCCGATACCCTGGATGTCCCTCTAAATCACCATCTCATACATCCATATCCTGAGTCTCTTTCAGTATAACACACTAAGAATTCCTGAAACTTTGCTAATGTAAATTTTTTTTTAAAATAAACCATCAAATAGGCTTGGGGTTCTTCTAGATTTTCCAACTTACTCTAGATAAATGATTGCTACGGACATACAGCATTGGTCTATTTCCTTGCATAACCACTGCCAAGATAATAATGTGCCTTTTTCTACAAAAATTAATTCCCAAACGATTTGACAAAGCCTCGAACTACATGTCCCAGCATGCCCAGTATCACGTGACCGTATCAGATCACGTGACTCTGTAAAGCTGTAGACGAACGTACAAACAGCTCTCCTTTGCGATCGCCGGTGCCCCCCCAGTCAGTTCGGATGACTGCCAGGAGACACCGACGGAAAGGTAAGCCGGCTGCACAGTACTCGCACGCCAGTGCGTGCGCTGCAAGCCTGACGAGTTTCGTCAATACCAACGCGTAAGACAAGCAGCGTAAGCCTTCAATGCAGTCTCGGTTTCCTTTAAACTTCGACTTTACCATATTTTACTAAACTAAGCCTGGCCCCATGCATCTGTGAACGTGTTAAGTGGACTGTTCTCCACATTACCGTACATTTGTATCACAATCTACATCGAGTTGTAAATTAAGCCATCAGTCTGATTGCTGGGGTCTAGTTCAGGCGGGGTCACCTACAACGAACCCACGTACTATGTGATGGAGTAACTAAGCCATCTTTGTTTTCCTCCGTGTAAACCCCTTTTAACTCATTGTTAAAAATAACTCATAAATTATTTTTAGAGCGGTGCTCCTCATACCTGAGCCGCAGCCAGGTGGGGTGAAGCCTCTCAACCATCACATATGGGTGAGTGTCTATATTGGAATTCATTTTCTAGTATGTGTGAATGTGGCACCATCACACTGTGGTTTTTTATTGAAAAAACTGTGGGAATATGATACATTCATGTTCTTTTGTTTTCTTGTTTGTTTGTCTTTCTGTTTGGATCCAATACCGTGCGATACTATGCGGTAACAGTATACGGTTGAGTACACAACCTGGGACTCTCAGGTGATATTTTTTCATTACCATTCATTTTAAGCAGTAGTTTTGTATAACAAGGTCCTGAAGAATGCATTTGAAAATTTGTTCTAATGATGCAGAAACATGTTGACCACCATCAAGTACGGTTATTATTTCAAACCCGCACTTGCACTTGCTTTTTAACCTTAGGGATTGGGAGATACTAATACAATTCGTTTTTCTACCCGATTCACCTAATTTTATTAAAACCCCTCACTTTTTCACTCCTACCACTATACACTGCTTTTTTCAGTAGCCACCTTAATTTTTGTATAATACATACTACCCACTTGTCACATCTTTCGGTCACGGTAACATCAGACCGGCCGTTTTGTCTCCTGGGTAAGGAGAACCCAAATGATGAGAAAGAGGGTGGTACAGTGTGGCTTCTGATGGGAACATTTTTCTCCATATGCTCTTGAGCCTTGACTTGGCCTGCATAAACCAGCATGCACGGTGTTCTCACGGGTGTTGTCTGCGTAGTATTGGTTGTGTGATCCATTTGATTGACTTACTCTGTATGACTCCCAGGTACAATTTGTTGTTATGATAATAATGAAATGACAATACGAATGAAAGTTGGGTCGCCATCCAAGGTAAGGCGCTAAATCCAAGAGGCCCGTTCTCGTCAAGCCAAACGCAGGAGGGACAATACGCATGGATACGGGGAAAGTTACAATTCACAAGCAGGCGCTCAAGGGGAAGACCTGGGAACACGTTAGTATATGGTATCAGGCATTAAAGTACTCCTGAGTATGTATTGGGTCAAGGCGCTAGGAAGGAGCCATTTCTGTGACAATGACAATGTCTCTAGAAAGAGCACGGATTCAGACTGGTTTATGTGTTAGAAAATGTTAATGCATCTTAAAACGTTGGTCACAAACTACTTTCAGGTTCCTTCCTCCTTGTACTGAATGCTTTACAACCGGTGAGAATGGAAAGCCATGCTGAAATATAGGAAACTTTTGAAAATTTGACTTTTTCCTGCTTGATGGTCATCTGCATGCGTTTGAGTGCAGCAACTTCTGCTGTTGCCACTGAAGGCTTATAGCGCCAAGATATCTTCAGGTGAATGTTGCTCTTTATTAATATTATAAATTAAAGACAAGAAAAAAGAAAATGCTGGAGGGTCAGCTGACTGGGTATGTCTGAAGGGACTTCTGATGAGTACATACTCTCTGGGCGCGATTAAATGGAAGGGTAAGTACAGGATAGAAGGGATCCCTTGAGGGGTAAGTACAGGATAGAAGGGATCCCTTGAAGGTTAAGTACAGGATAGAAGGGATACCTTGAAGGGTAAGTACAGGATAGAAGGGATCCCTTGAGGGCTAAGTACAGGATAGAAGCGATCACTTGAAGGGTAAGTACAGGATAGAAAGGATCCCTTGAAGGGTAAGTACAGGATAGAAGCGATCCCTTGAAGGGTAAGTACAGGATAGAAGGGATCCCTTGAAGGGTAAGTACAGGATAGAAGGGATCCCTTGAAGGGTAAGTACAGGATAGAAGGGATCCCTTGAAGGGTAAGTACAGGATAGAAGGGATCGCTTGAAGGGTAAGTACAGGATAGAAGGGATCGCTTGAAGGGTAAGTACAGGATGGAAGGGATCCCTTGAAGGGTAAGTACAGGATAGAAGTGATCTCTTGAGGGGTAAGTACAGGATAGAAGGGATCCCTTGAAGGTTTAGGACAGGATCTAAGATTCATTCAGAATAGGACATTAAACTATTTTTAAAAAAGTGCTAAATCAGTAGAGTCTAGTAGATGGATTGACTGGCTGGCTGAGATGTAAGACTCAGACCTGGATGAAAAATACCCAATATGGGCCGAAAGGCAGGTGCTAAAATTAATTAAATATCAAACAATATATGTTTGAAAGAAGCTGACAGATTAGCAGCAGTGTGGAGGCAGATCCGATTCCGTGTTTACTGTCACATCAGAGGAACCTTTTAGAATTTGATATTGTATCATAATTTAGCATTCAGGTATTAGAGTAAATATCAAAGAGACACACCTTGATGCTTAAAAATGACACCTGAGCTGTCTTCAAAAGACACAAGCAACATGACTTTACTCCAAACACACAAAGAGGGTAATTCAAGTCCACCGAGAATTGATTAACAATTAAATGAACAAAAAGGCACTTGATTCCAAAACATGTGCTTTCCCTAAAGGTAAGTGATATTTGAGATGAAAGACCTCTTTCAGTGTGTCAGATCCAGAAGGGGGAGTCTCTCAGGCAACTGTCAATAACTACACTTGTTTGGACAGCACGCTGAATCATCTCTGAGTGGTGAGAATGGTTTGACTCCCTCCTCTGCGTTATAGGAAATTAAGGCCTCAATATGAGGTTCCCTTTATAAGCAGAGGTTCATAAAAAGGTTCAGAAATAACACAATCTAAAGACTCTAAAGTCTTCCTGGTTGAGAGGACTACCGTCTCTTTGTGGTTCACCTGGATACAGTCCCCTTTCTGTCCAAGTCACTTCTCACATGATTCTGTTAAGGGGTAATTCAGAGACTGATATTCCCCAGTGGCATCGAAACTTTCCTAAATAGATCGAGAAGAACAAGTTACTCACCTTCGGTAACGCATTATCTGGTATAGATTCTGTATAGCCGCAGACTCCTTACCTTAGAATTATCCCCAGGCATCAGACTTGAGACACAGAATTTTCATGAGCAGTGCCATTGTACATTGGTAGGTGGTGTTGCTCGGATCCGCATGGCATCGTTGTCGTTATCCGCGCAAGAAGTCACATGCGTGGTCCCTATATAGTGTCACCCCAGTGTGCTGATGTCAGTTTATTTTTGCGACTTTGCCAGGAGTACAGAGCCACGAACATTACTGACCACTGGTGTGGAAAACTAGGGCCCAAAAAGGGAAAAGCCTTGTCCCTAGCAATCCGTACCCAGACCGAGGAGCCAGGTGTAATGGTAAGGATTCTGTGGCTAGATGGAGTCTCTAACAGACAAGGCATTACCAAAAGTAAGTAACTTGTTAATCTGATGGAGACATCTAGCTGCAGATTTCTTACCTTAAAAGAGATGCTCAAGCAACACCTTCCTGGAGGTGGGTCTGGCAAACAATTTCACACCAAAAAGTCCTGCAGTACCAAACGGTCAAAGTGCCTATCCCGACGGACCTGACTCTCCAGGCAGGAGTGTTTTGTGGATGTCTGCAGAGAGGCCCACATAGCTGCCTGACAACTGTCCAGGACTAGGACTCTGCTTGCTAACACAGTGGTTGCAGCCTTTGCTTTGGTGGAATGAGCCTCAAGAGGTTGCTTCTTGGCCAGTGCGTGGTAGATCTTAACGCAGAGCATGATCCAGCGAACCAGCGTCCGCTTCTGCACATACCTTTCTTTCTTCTCTCTGACATTTCCCTTGAAGAGTTGGTCATCCAACCAGAACTCTCTTGTGCAGTCAAGGTAGAACGACAGCGCTCTTTTTGGGTCCAGTCGGTGAAGTCGCTCCTCTTCTTCAGAGGAATGTGGGGAGCGTAAAAAGTAGGCAAAATGAGTGACCGGCCTATATGAAAGGGAATGATGACTTTCGACAGAAAGGAAGCTCTGATTTGTAGAACCTGCTTGTCTGGGTTAATGTTCAAGTATGGAGGCTTGGATGTCTGTAGTCTAAAGTTCAGCGACCCAATGGGCAGAGGTTATTGACACCGGGAAGGGCGACTTGATGGTAAAGCATCATGAGAGGACAATTGCACAAGGGCTCAAAGGGAATGTACATCAGGCACGTTAGGACCAGATTAAGGTCCCACTGAGGCATGATGAAGGAGGAAACATATGCTGTAAACCGTTCAAGAACTTATTTATAGTAAGGGGTTTGAAGATGGATGGATGGCTAGGCAAACAGAAAGGATGATATAGCAGAAAGAGATCTCTTTTAGGTACCAGAGCAGAGCCCTGCTGGGCAAGGGAAAGAAGGAATAGAAGCACATGAGAAAGGGGAGAAGGGGTCAACATGTTTTTCTGAACACTATGCCATAAACGTGCCATAACGTCAGGCGTACACAGCTCCTCACTGCGCATGGCTAAAGGCCATTGCAGCATGTGCTTGGGTGCCCAACTCCCTTGCCCCTCCCCCCCCACATGGCATAGGAGGGAAGGGTATCCCTACACTGCCCCTATATTATTATTTTTTTTTTTACTTTAGGAAAGGGCACTGAGTCTCTAGGGTTTAGAAAAACCTGAAAAACAGTATTTAAGACTTATTTATAGGTCTTTAGTTGCTGTTCTTAGGAGGCCTTTAAAATGTTTATACTAGGCCAAAACGAACCTGCACATTTCTGGGAGCATCATTTCAATGAATAATTGCTTAACAATTCCATGGTTACTGAAGTTGGCAGGGTTGTAAGTACCGCTTTAAAGACTGTTCTTTAGTCTCCATTTGGAACTTTGGCTTATAGAATCGGCCCAGCTCCACTTGCAAATGACACAAGGACTTTCTCTTGTTAACACATTTTTATCAGAACTTCTATGAACAATTTTGATTATGAATTATAATCAGCACAAACATGAATGATATGGTAGCACATTACTGAAGGCATCTTGGTCTATGTACAAGTCACAGCAATCGATTTGTCTAGAATTCGACATATATATGGGACTTAGTGCCAGGCATCTGCTAATAATAAGCAGGTGAGCACATAAGATGTATTTATTATGTTTATCCTAAGAGAGACATTACATTCCGATGACACCCTTCTGTACTCTTTGTGGAAGAGGTGTGGCGCAGCGGCCAGGGTGCCTGACTACGGACCATGGGGTTCATGGTTCGATCCCTGGCACCAGCGGCAGGGTAGCCCACCACCATGTGACTCTGGGCAATAGCACGCTTAATCTTCCAGACGGCCCCCCGTGCCGAGACACCTCTCCAGAGGTAGCTGTGCGCTTTACAAATGCTGGTATTTCATGTATTTATTTAGATCAGCATCACTGTCACTCTCCCATCACCACCTTGATACTCATAGATCTCAAGTAGAACGTAGTCAGACGGCCCGGTCACTCTACTACGTTACAAAGTGTGTTTGTGCCCTGAGGGCGGAGGGGTGGAAGGGCGTGGAGGCTGCACCTACATACACTGGGCAGGTGACCTTACACTGAACGCTAGATTCAAAGAGCCCTGCTCATTGCCAAGAAAATCTAACACTTGTGAGCACAAGGAAAAGAAACCTTAAGACAAGGAGCATTATGTCCGACGCCCGGTGGAGCTGCTGGGTTCAGCTATTGAGATCGGCCCTGGTTCATCCCCTCGGCCGTCACCTACCCAGCTGGACATTGGGCACAGTTTCTCCCGGTCTCCCTGTTTTTTCCCTTCCCTCCCCCTCCCATAACGAATTTTCTGTAACGCTGCCCTTTTTCTTTGTTTTCTATGTTTTTGATTGTTCTTAAACAAATCTAACATGTTAACCTGTAACTCTGATCCTCATGTAAAGCGCTCGGATACCTCCGGGTCTAGCCAGCGCTATATAAAACTCAAATAAATAAATAAATACAATAAATAAGGAGCTAGAAAGTGCTGTGATAAAGGGAAGGTGCAGCATACTCCCACACGCTTCAGATGGCGTGGGGCAACACACTGGTAAAGACCTATACCCGCCAAAAACAACGGCACATGGCATCCAGAACAGGAGTAGAACTCTATCTCAAACTGCTGGTGAGTGTGCCAACCTCCTGTGGGGGTCCTGTTCCATTTAGGGAAAGCAGCCCTGCCAGGGCAGGCCCCCTGCGAGTACAAAGCCCCCTATGGAGGTCTGTGCCCACCGCCTAGGAACACACTCTCCCCTTGAGAGGATGATCCGAATCTGAGCCCACCTATTGGGAACCTACTGCCAATTACAGAGGATACAACCCTACCAGTGAGCACACTGCCACCCACATCATATCCAACTCTATGACCATCACATGTCAGACACTGCCAGCTGCAGAAGAGACAGCCCTGCCTGCTCTCGCCTCCTGTGGGCACATGCCCTCTCCAGAGGATTCAACCCAGTCTGTGTCAACCAGCTATGACCACACTGCCACCTACAGAAGACTCTTTCCTCATTGTGCCCACTGCCAATGAACATTGTGGCCTGCAAAGGATGATGTAAATCTGCGCCACCTTTTGTGGGCACACTGCAACATACAGAGGATACACTAATGTCTGTGCCCACCTCATGTGAACACACTGCCCCCTACAGAGGACGCAATCCAGTCAGTGCCCACAGCCGATGAACACATTGTCCCCTGCAGAGGTTGATGTGAACCTGTGCCACCTCTTGAGGGCACACTGCAATCTATAAATGATACACTAATGTCTGGGCACACCTCATGTAAGCACACTGCCCCCTAGAGAGGATGCAACCCAGTCAGTGCCCAATAGAAGGTGCCCATTAGTATCTGTTTGCATGATCTGGTCGCACACTGCACGCTAGAGAGGGTCAGTTCCTTTCTGTGCCCACCTCCTGCACCACATGCATCCCTAGAAAAGATCCATGGCTTTCTGGGTCACTAGGAGGTAGGTACACTCCCCACTGGAGAAGACCAGTGTCTATCTGTAATTGGTGACACCGCTCCTCCTAGAGTGTGTCCACTACCCAATCAGAACGCCAGACAGACTAGAAGGAAGAGCACTGTCCTATCAGATCAGCACACACTGCCTTGCTGGAGGGACACTGCCCTTTCAGATCAGCACACACTACCTTGCAGGAGGCACACTGCCTAGAAAGAGGCACACTGCCTAGAAAGAGGGACACTGCCTAGAAAGAGGCACACTGCCTAGAAAGAGGCACACTGCCTAGAAAGAGGCACACTGCCCTTTCAGACCACCACACACTGGCTTGCAGGAGGAACACTGCCTTGCAGGAGGCACACTTCCTTTTCAGATCACCACACACTGCCTTGCAGAAGGCACACTGCCCTTTCAGATCACCACACACTGCCTTGCAGGAGGCACACAGCCTAGAAAGAGGCACACTGCCTAGAAGGAGGCACACTGCCTTTTCAGATCACCACACACTGCCTTGCAGAAGGCACACTGCCCTTTCAGATCACCGCACACTGCCTTGCAGGAGGCACACAGCCTAGAAGGAGGCACACTGCCCTTTCAAATCACCACACACTGCCGTGCTGGAGGAACACTGCCTAGAAGGAGGCACACTGCCCTTTCCGATCAGCACACACTGCCTTGCAGGAGGCACACTGCCTTGCAGGAGGCACACTTCCTTGCAGGAGGCACACTTCCTTTTCAGATCACCACACACTGCCTTGCAGGAGGCACACTGCCTAGAAGGAGGCACACTGCCCTTTCAGATCACCACACACTGCCTTGCAGGAGGCACACTACCTTTTTAGATCACCACACACTGCCTTGCAGGAGGCACACTACCTTTTCAGATCACCACACACTGCCTTGCAGGAGGCACACTACCTTTTCATATCACCACACACTGCCTTGCAAGAGGCACTCTGCCTTTTCAGATCACCACACACTGCCTTACAGGAGGCACACTGCCTAGGAGGAGGAACACTGCCCCTTCAGATCACCACACTGCCTTGCAGGACGGACACTTCCCTTTCAAATCACCACACACTGCCTTGCAAAAGGCACACTGCCCTTTCAGATCACCACACACTGCCTTGCATGAGGCACACTGCCTAAAAGGAGGCACACTGCCCTTTCAGATCACCACACACTGCCCTGCTGGAGGCACACTGCCCTTTCAGATCAGCACACACTGCCCTGCTGGAGGCACACTGCCTTGCAGGAGGCACACTGCCCTTTCAGATCAGCACACACTGCCTTGCAGGAGGCACACTGCCCTTTCAGATCACCACACACTACCTGCCTTGCAGGAGGCACACTGCCCTTTCAGATCACCAGACACTAACTTCAAAGAAGGAAACCACTCTATCAGATCTCCACACACTGCTTTGAGGAAGAACATTGCACTACCAGGTCACCACACACTAACTTCAAAGAAGGAAACCACTTTCAGATCAGCAGGCAGTGTTAAGTAGAAAGGAATGTGGCCTATCAGATCATCACACACTGCCTTTGAGGAAGAACATTGCCTTACCAGGTCATGGGATACTGGCAAGTGGAAGGACACTTGCCTACCAGATCTTCAGATATTGACAAGGAGGAAAGAGACAGCCCTATCAGATCCTCAGACACTACTAGGCACTTTGAGATGCCTTACCTCTTTGATGGCGGACATCTTAATGTTCTCGTAGTAGTGCAGTGGCGCATTTGGCAAGTTCATGTCGTACCCAAAGCCGGCAACGGCGACTTCGTCACAGTTGTGTAGTGCCATGGTGATAGCGACGCTGCCCAAGGTTGGGATGTTCTGGGGATGGAAAAAAGAACCAGTGATCAGATGAGGCAGAATTGGCACTGTGAATGCTATGGGCTGGTGGCATCAAGAACACAACTTTATTGTACTGTACAGCATCGTAACATGTTTGCAGTGCTTTCTACCCCTCTGTGGGGCGCTGAAGCACTTGCCAAATGGCTATCATACTGCACCATGTAGGATGTGTGGTTGGGAGTGTGTTGTCTCTGTTTTGATCTTATATGTAAGTGTTTCTGTGTTACGTGTAATGTCCACCATGTGCTGATATTGTGTGTTGCAGCGCTTAGCAGTGTGGTGGATGAAGACATGGGTGAGAAAGGCACACAGTTTATGATGGTCAGTAATCTGGCAGCTTTAGCAGTTCTTATAACAACAATCCTAACAATCCATTACGTTGGTTACTGCACTGTGATGTCCTTTCTGAGATATTTTGTTTAAAGTGTATGATCCTGAGCAGGCTTAAGTTGGAGGAAGACATGGAGAGAGGGAGCAGTTTGGTAATATCATCCCACATCTGACTGTCACTGTGAGATGTCAAGAAACCTTCATAGTATGAAGCTTGTTGTGACCTGAAGCCGTGGACCAAATTAAAGTCCACCAGTGGCGGATCTCTTCCGTTATTCCATGGCTATTCTGCTGGTGATGGGTGGTTGATTGCTGAGGACTGGCACTGTACTAGGTGATGGACATGCCTGTAGCAGTTTTGTCGTATGAGTGTGAGTGACAAGTAGTATAAGGAAATTATTATGCAATCTGTATGAACAACAATCAACTACATGACTTCTGAGTGTTATGGTACTAGTATAGACCAGGATGGTTATATTGTATTGGAACTGCATTTATATGGCATGTATTACCACTGAAGGCCGGACAGAAAGCTGGGACGCACATTGGGGCCAGCCTCAAAGAGATTTGTGTGACCAGTACACAGGCAATTAATAAAGGTTATCTGAGATAGCACACACATTGCAAGAGACTCAAAGCAATGCCGGATTACTGTGGCCCCACTGAAAAACTGCGTGTTTTCAAGAGGTGCTCTTAGTGACAACAAAAACTGTATGGAACGTTTCTGCCTGTGAAAAAATAAAAACATTACATTTGATTGGATTTCAGCATAGAGGTGTTAGCTAAAGCTCAAAAACACACTACTATATTTAACAGAGCGTTCCAGGCTGTCCAGTCAACGGGGTGATGCCAGTGAATGAAACGGAACAAGTAAATGACGGGAGATACACTTCAGTCGCAAAGTGTTGTTTTCAAACTTTTACTGGTTGCTATGGTTAACCTCATGCGCGCTAGCGGAATTCCGCTCGCACGCTGAGATTTTTTAAATCGCATGTTACGTGACGAGCTGGGCTCGTCATCAGCGTGCGAGGAGGCTACGCCATGACGAGCCCAGCTCGTCATCAGCGTGGAAGGGGTTAAGACAGTGTGCACACAATCAGGATATGTGAGAGACTAGTGCAACAGCCAGGGCGCAGGCCTGTCTTTAGTTTACATCACAGTTTGTGGCACAGTCAGTTTCTGGTTCTATGCTCCGGTTGAACTTTAGCCCCAAACTACATATTCCTCTACTTGCATAGCTTAAAGTGCTTGTCATGTGGAAAGGTCTACCATTATTCTAGTAATCTCTAGTCCGTAAAGACCACTGTTTAATTTGGATTGCATGTAATAATTTATCACTAGGGTGGGGAGCTAGAGGGATGCCTGCATTGTCTTGTCTAGAAATATTTTGGGTATTGTTACTGTTTCTTTTCTATATCTATCCCATAACAAGCCGTTCCCCCTTTGGAGTACACCGGTTTCTGCCCAGAACAAACACTCACACACTACTTAACTCTGCTGCAGCAGTAGAAAACAAGATGGCCGGCGCTGCTGTGGAACACATAATGGGAATGCATTATAATTGTACATTCCAAAAGGAGTGCCAGCCATCTTACATGCTGATCTTGAGTGGAGAAGATGCCCTGTAAGGGTTAGAGTGGCTGACCTTGTCGCTAGGGCTAAAGCGGTGTGAGTCTCGGCAGGAGGCTCAATACCCTGTGTTTCTGGGAAAATCACTTAATGTCTTTGTGCCTGTTAATTCTCTGTGCTTGTGAATTTGTCCCCCTCGGAGGCTCAACATCCTGTGTTTCTGGGTAAATAACGTAATCTCTGGCTGCCTGTGAATTTTCTATACTTGTGAATGGGTCCCTGTGTGTAATGCAACTGGTGCTCGTGTAAAGCACTTCGATCCCTTCGGGTGGAGTTCGCAATATGGGAAATAGCAGAAAAAAAGCACATAAATTACAAAACCACTGCCAACACGGGAAAGCCTTGCTAGACAAGACAACTAAAGCACACTTAATGAAAAAAAAAAGCTTAAAATGCATCTCCTACAAGCATTAGCAACAACATGATATAAGAAAACGTAACCTTGTAAAAATACGGGCACTCTGCAACGAAAAAAATTGTGTGTATACACAAAGCTAAATACACTAAAGTGAAAGGATGCAAGTATTAGACCAATGCTACATGGGAGGGAGCAAGACAGGAAAAGGAGGGACATATAACAAAGATTAACCATCTGGAAGCAAGCCTTTGCAAACTACAGTCTAATAAACAAATCAAAAGCAATGGGCGGGCTGTAAGCCCACAGAGTACAGCATGACTCGAAGAGACAGCGCATGTGCTGCCTAGGCGAGACCTAAAAAAAGGGTAGGAGATTGAGGGGGGCTACGTGGGTGGCTTTGGTCAATGTCTGAGGATTCTGCCTGAATAATTGTACTTGAAGACACTGCTCTTCTAAACAAGGCAGGTGGGCGTGGCCTCAGTAATAGGTGGCTTATGGATCTAGCTCAGGCTACCCACACCCTTCACCTCCTCCCAGACAGGGCACCTTGACCCAATCAAAGTTTCCCTTCTGTAAGGTGGCTCTGGCATTCACTGGTAGAGGGGCCAGTACTGGTGTACTGTGAGTCTGTGCAGGCCTTTTACCCTGTACTAGATCTCTTGCTGGGGGTCATTATTCTAAAAACATCCCTTATCAAAGTGGTAGTAACAACTGTGTACTGACGGAACTCCCAGTAACCAGCCTAATGCCTGCACCAAAAGGTGCACCTACTGCATAGGGTTTTGTGCAGGGTCTGGTGTACATGAATGCTGGGCAGTGTGTCACTGGCCCTGAGCAGCTCCACCAAAGCGTATTCCCTCAGCTGACAGCTAAGGCACCTGTGGGTTGGGGCAGTTGCTCCTCCATGCCCATCCATAGGGGCACAAGAAGACTCAATATATGAATGCATGGAAGTTGAAGAACACCTACATACAGTCTCTTGGGCAAGCGCGAAGGGCCGAGGCCTCTACACCACATCTAGTTACCATCTATAGCTGGCCATTCTGGAAGGACTTTTGTGCAAAGTCTCAACAGCCAAGAACCACTGGGTGTTCTTGGAGGCAAGAAAAGGGTGACCAGGGAGCCGCCCATAAGTAATAACTTGATAATTGGTCTGTGAACTGAGGCAGACGGTCTGCATGCCAACCCATGCCAGCAGCTGACATCTTACACTGATGTAATGGACCAACAGCCGTACAGAACTTCATGCCAGTGGGCAGACAGCTGCTTCATTAATGAAGTGGAATACAGCGCATGCATGCCACTCTATACCAGCAGGTGGAGAGCCACTCTCAGTATGAAGTGGAAGCTGGTACATGTGCCACTCAATGCCAGTGGTTGTATAGGACTTGCAGTAATGAACCAGAAAATGGTGCGCAGGTGCCAATCCATGCCAACTTTAAGGCAGCAGGTAGTATGGATCTAGACGGAAAAGGTGATATTCAGGGAGACAAGGCCTGTTTGCCAGTCCATGCCAATAGGTGGATAGCTGCTCTTAGTATATAGCATAAGGCTGCACAAGGGTGAGCCGCTCTCTGTAACTGAAATGCCGCGTGTGCCACTCCATGCCAGTGGGTGGGGAACCGCTCTCAGTAATGAGGCTGAGGATGGTGAATGCTTGCCAGTCCATGCCAGGGGGTGTAGAGCCGCTCTCAGTAATGTAAAAGAAGATGGTGAGCGTGTGCCACTCCATGCCAGTGAGTGGAGAGATGCTTTAAGTAACGTGAAGGAAAAAGACGCATGTGCCACTCCATGCCAGCGGATAGAGAGCTGCTCTCAGTAATGTAAAGGAAGATGGTAAGTGTGTGCTAGTCCATGCCAGCGAGTGGATAGCTGCTCTCAGTAATGTAAACAAAGATGGTGAGTGTGTGCTAGTCCATGCCAGCGAGTGAATAGCTGCTCTCAGTAATGTAAAGGAAGATGGTGCGTGTGGGCCACTCTATGCCAGCAGGAGGAAAGCTGCTCTCAGTAATGTAAACAAAGATGGTGAGTGTGTGCTAGTCCATGCCAGCGAGTGGATAGCTGCTCTCAGTAATGTAAAGGAAGATGGTGCGTGTGTGCCACTCTATGCCAGCAGGAGGAAAGCTGCTCTCAGTAATGTAAACAAAGATGGTGAGTGTGTGCCAGTCCATGCCAGCGAGTGGAAAGCTGCTCTCAGTAATGTAAAGGAAGATGGTGCATGTGTGCCACTCTATGCCAGCGGGAGGAAAGCTGCTCTCAGTAATGTAAACAAAGATGGTGAGTGTGTGCCAGTCCATGCCAGCGGGTGGAAAGCTGCTCTCAGTAATGTAAAGAAAGATGGTGAGTGTGTGCCAGTCCATGCCAGCGGGTGGAAAGCTGCTCTCAGTAATGTAAACAAAGATGGTGAGTGTGTGCCAGTCCATGCCAGCGAGTGGAAAGCTGCTCTCAGTAATGTAAAGGAAGATGGTGCGTGTGTGCCACTCTATGCCAGCGGGAGGAAAGCTGCTCTCAGTAATGTAAAGGAAGATGGTGCGTGTGTGCCAGTCCATGCCAGCGAGTGGAAAGCTGCTCTCAGTAATGTAAACAAAGATGGTGAGTGTGTGCCAGTCCATGCCAGCGAGTGGAAAGCTGCTCTCAGTAATGTAAAGGAAGATGGTGCGTGTGTGCCACTCTATGCCAGCGGGAGGAAAGCTGCTCTCAGTAATGTAAAGGAAGATGGTGCGTGTGTGCCACTCTATGCCAGCGGGAGGAAAGCTGCTCTCAGTAATGTAAACAAAGATGGTGAGTGTGTGCCAGTCCATGCCAGCGGGTGGAAAGCTGCTCTCAGTAATGTAAACAAAGATGGTGAGTGTGTGCCAGTCCATGCCAGCGAGTGGAAAGCTGCTCTCAGTAATGTAAAGGAAGATGGTGCGTGTGTGCCACTCTATGCCAGCGGGAGGAAAGCTGCTCTCAGTAATGTAAAGGAAGATGGTGCGTGTGTGCCAGTCCATGCCAGCGAGTGGAAAGCTGCTCTCAGTAATGTAAACAAAGATGGTGAGTGTGTGCCAGTCCATGCCAGCGAGTGGAAAGCTGCTCTCAGTAATGTAAAGGAAGATGGTGCGTGTGTGCCACTCTATGCCAGCGGGAGGAAAGCTGCTCTCAGTAATGTAAACAAAGATGGTGAGTGTGTGCCAGTCCATGCCAGCGGGTGGAAAGCTGCTCTCAGTAATGTAAAGGAAGATGGTGAGTGTGTGCCAGTCCATGCCAGCGGGTGGAAAGCTGCTCTCAGTAATGTAAACAAAGATGGTGAGTGTGTGCCAGTCCATGCCAGCGAGTGGAAAGCTGCTCTCAGTAATGTAAAGGAAGATGGTGCGTGTGTGCCACTCTATGCCAGCGGGAGGAAAGCTGCTCTCAGTAATGTAAAGGAAGATGGTGCGTGTGTGCCAGTCCATGCCAGCGAGTGGAAAGCTGCTCTCAGTAATGTAAACAAAGATGGTGAGTGTGTGCCAGTCCATGCCAGCGAGTGGAAAGCTGCTCTCAGTAATGTAAAGGAAGATGGTGCGTGTGTGCCACTCTATGCCAGCGGGAGGAAAGCTGCTCTCAGTAATGTAAAGGAAGATGGTGCGTGTGTGCCACTCTATGCCAGCGGGAGGAAAGCTGCTCTCAGTAATGTAAACAAAGATGGTGAGTGTGTGCCAGTCCATGCCAGCGGGTGGAAAGCTGCTCTCAGTAATGTAAACAAAGATGGTGAGTGTGTGCCAGTCCATGCCAGCGAGTGGAAAGCTGCTCTCAGTAATGTATAGGAAGATGGTGCGTGTGTGCCACTCTATGCCAGCGGGAGGAAAGCTGCTCTCAGTAATGTAAAGGAAGATGGTGCGTGTGTGCCAGTCCATGCCAGCGAGTGGAAAGCTGCTCTCAGTAATGTAAACAAAGATGGTGAGTGTGTGCCAGTCCATGCCAGCGAGTGGAAAGCTGCTCTCAGTAATGTAAAGGAAGATGGTGCGTGTGTGTCACTCTATGCCAGCGGGAGGAAAGCTGCTCTCAGTAATGTAAAGGAAGATGGTGCGTGTGTGCCACTCTATGCCAGCAGGAGGAAAGCTGCTCTCAGTAATGTAAACAAAGATGGTGAGTGTGTGCCAGTCCATGCCAGCGAGTGGAAAGCTGCTCTCAGTAATGTAAAGGAAGATGGTGTGTGTGTGCCACTCTATGCCAGCGGGAGGAAAGCTGCTCTCAGTAATGTAAACAAAGATGGTGAGTGTGTGCCGGTCCATGCCAGCGGGTGGAAAGCTGCTCTCAGTAATGTAAACAAAGATGGTGAGTGTGTGCCAGTCCATGCCAGCGGGTGGAAAGCTGCTCTCAGTAATGTAAAGGAAGATGGTGCGTGTGTGCCAGTCCATGCCAGCGAGTGGAAAGCTGCTCTCTGTAATGTAAAGGAAGATGGTGCGTGTGTGCCGCTCTATGCCAGCAGGAGGAAAGCTGCTCTCAGTAATGTAAACAAAGATGGTGAGTGTGTGCCAGTCCATGCCAGCAAGTGGAAAGATGCTCTCAGTAATGTAAAGAAAGATGGTGCGTGTGTGCCATTCTATGCCAGCGGGAGGAAAGCTGCTCTCAGTAATGTAAAGGAAGATGGTGCGTGTGTGCCACTCTATGCCAGCAGGAGGAAAGCTGCTCTCAGTAATGTAAAGGAAGATGGTGCGTGTGTGCCGATCCATGCCAGTGGGCGGAGAGCCGCTCTCAGTAATGTGAAGGAAGATGGTGCATGTGTGCCAGTCCATGCCAGGGAGCTGCTCGCTACACCTAGAGAAGGGATGGGAAGAGATCTGTGTACCCAACAATGGCAGAGGTATAGTGCAAGAAGAGGCATGTGCGCCAAACCATGCTAGGAAGGTACTTCTTGCTACCAGTTTGGTTCAGCTGAAATGCAGCAATGTGCTGGACAAAGAGAAAGGGATTCCAGTGCATGTCAGGGGGTATTGCTGGACCCAAGTGGTGGGAGAAGAGTTGCTTCCAGGGAGGTGATTTTGCCCAACGATGTAAAGTGTGTGGCTTCCAGGAAGGTCTAGGTACCTACCAGTGGATGGTGGGTGGCTAGGCAGTTGCACCAATCTCTGCCATGGCTTTCAGATTAAGTGATGCCTTTCAGGGTGGGGGGTGTTGGGGTGAATTTCGGGTGGTGTCCGTAGATTCCAGTGGAATTGGGGATTTCTTGGTGTTGGGGCTAGTATCAATGGGGGATGAGAGGACTACTGGCAATGTGTTGAGTCAGGAGGCTTGAGCATCTATTCTGGTCAGGGAAGTGTTCCTGGGTGTCAGGAGGTGCATGTGGTGTTCCGGGGTGCTGTTGGTTTGCAGGAGCTGTAATGGTTTCAAGTGATGCTGTTGCCTTCCAGGAGCTGTATGTGGTTCCCCAAAGATGCTGTTGGCTTCCAGACTGTGTGTGTGCATTCCCAAGGAGCTGTTATCTTTCACTGAGGTGCATGTGTTTTCCCGGTGTGGGTGGTGTTGGCTTCCAGGGAGGTGCACGTGGTTTCCCGGGGTGATGTTGGCTTCCAGGGAGATGCATGTAGTTTCCCAGGGTGGTGTTGGCTTCCATGGAGGTGCATGTGGTTTCCAACGTTGCCTTTTGCTTCCAAGAGCTGTATATGGTTCCCGAGGTGCTGTTGGCTTCCAGGAGGGGTATATGGTTTCCTGGGATGCTGTTGACTTCAGGGAGAAGTATGTGGTTTAGCTGTATAGTGTGGGCTTCCAGGAGGTGTATTTAATTTCCTGGAGTGGAGTTGGCTTCTAGGTGATATATGTGATTCCCCAAGGTGGTGTTGGCTTTCAGAAAGTGTATTTGGTTTCCCGGGGTGGTGTTGGCTTCCTGGAAAATGTGTGTGGTTTCCCAGGGTGCTGTTGGTTACCAAGATTTGTATGTGGTTTCCCCGGGGTGCTGCCAGTTTTCAAGATTTGTATGTGTTTCCTCAGGGTGCTGTTAGTTTCTTACAGTTGTATGTGGTACCCTGGGATTTTGTCGGTTTCCAATAGTTGTATGTGGTTTCCCAGGGTGGTGTTGGACTGCAAGAGGCGTATGTGGTTTCTCAGGGTGCTGTTGGTTTTCAAGAATTGTATTTGTTTCCCCAGAGTGCTGTTGCTTTCCCAGAGTGCTGTTGCTTTCCAAGAGTGGTATGTCATTCCCTGAGGTACTGTCAGTTTCCAAGAGTTGTATAAGATCCTCCGGGTGCTGTTGGTTTCCAAGAGTTGTATGTGGTTCCCCTGGATGCCATTGGTTTCCAAAAGTTGTATGCGGTTCCCCACGATGATGTTGTATTTAAGGAGATGTACGTGGTTTCCCGCGTGCTATTTTCCAAGTGGCATGTGGTTCGCCGGGTGCTCTGGGTTTCAAAGAATTGTGTGTGGTTCCCCAAGGTGGTGTTGGACTCCAGGAGGTGTACGTGGTTTCCAATGTGCTGTTGGTTTCTATGAGTTGGATGTGGTTCAGGGGTGCTCTTGGTTTCCCAGAGTTGTCTGTAGTTCCCCAGGGTGGTGTTGGAATCCATAATTCTATGTGGTTTTCCATGGTGGAGTTAGCTCCCAGGAAAAGAATGTGGTTTACCAGGGTGCTCTTTATTTCCAAGAGTTGTATGTGGTTTCCCATGGTGGTGTATTCCAGAAGGTGTACGTGGTTTCCCAGGGTAGTGTTGTATTCCAGGAGGTGTACATGGTTTCCCAGGGTGATGTTGTATTCCAGGAGGTGTAGGTGGTTTCCCAGGGTAGTGCTTGCTTCCAGGTGTACATAGTTTCCTGGGGTGCTGTTGGTTTCCAGAGGTGTATGTGGTTTCCCAGGTGTACGTGGTTTCCTGGGGTGCTGTTGGTTTCCAGAGGTGTATGTGGTTTCCCAGGTGTACGTGGTTTCCAGAGGTGTATGTGGTTTCCCAGGTGTACGTGGTTTCCTGGGGTGCTGTTGGTTTCCAGTGGAGTATGTGGTTTCCCAGGTGTACGTGGTTTCCAGTGGTGCTGTTGGTTTCCAAGAGTTGTATGTGGTTTCCAAGGGTGGAGTTGTATACCAGGAGGTGTACGTGGTTTCCTGAGGTGGTGTTGTATTCCAGGAGGTGTAAGTGGTTTCCTGGGGTGGTGGTGTATTCCACAAGGTGTAGGTGGTTTCCTGGGGTGTTGTTGGTTTCCAGAAGGTGTATGTGGTTTCCCAGGTGTACGTGGGTCCCGGGGGTGCAGTTTGGTTTCCAAGAGTTGTAAGTGGTTTCTCAGAGGGGTGGTGTATTCCAGGAGGTGTATGTTGTTTCCGAGGGTGGGGCTTGCTTCCAGGAGGTGTATTTCGTTCCCCAGGTTGCTATTGGTTTCCAAGAGTTGCATGTGGTTTCTCAGAGGGGTGGTGAATTCCAGGAGGTGTATGTGGTTTCCCAGGGTGGTGCTTGCTTCCAGGAGGTGTTTTTGGTTCCCCAGGTTGCTGTTGGCTTCCAAGAGTTGTATGTGGTTTCTCAGAGGGGTGGTGTATTCCAGGGGGTTTGTGTGGTTTCCCAGGGTGGGGATTGCTTCCAGGAGGTGTATTTGGTTCCCCAGGTTGCTGTTGGTTTCTGAGAGTTGTATATGGTTTCTCAGAGGGGTGGTGTATTCCAGGGGGTGTATGTGGTTTCCCAGGGTGGTGCTTGCTTCCAGGAGGTGTATTTGGTTCCCCAGGTTGCTGTTGGTTTCTGAGAGTTGTATGTGGTTTCTCAGAGGGGTGGTGTATTCCAGGAGGTGTATGTGGTTTCCCAGGGTGGTGCTTGCTTCCAGGAGGTGTATTTGGTTCCCCAGGTTGCTGTTGGCTTCCAAGAGTGGTATGTGGTTTCTCATAGGGGTGGTGTATTCCAGGAGGTGTATGTGGTTTCCCAGGGTGGTGCTTGCTTCCAGGAGGTGTATTTGGTTCCCCAGGTTGCTGTTGGCTTCCAGAGTGGTATGTGGTTTCTCAGAGGGGTGGTGTATTCCAGGAGGTGTATGTGGTTTCCCAGGGTGGTGCTTGCTTCCAGGAGGTGTATTTGGTTCCCCAGGTTGCTGTTGGCTTCCAAGAGTGGTATGTGGTTTCTCAGAGGAGTGATGTATTCCAGGAGGTGTATGTGGTTTCCCAGGGTGGTGCTTGCTTCCAGGAGGTGTTTTTGGTTCCCCAGGTTGCTGTTGGCTTCCAAGAGTTGTATGTGGTTTCTCAGAGGGGTGGTGTATTCCAGGAGGTTTGTGTGGGTTCCCAGGGTGGGGCTTGCTTCCAGGAGGTGTATTTGGTTCCCCAGGTTGCTGTTGGCTTCCAAGAGTTGTATGTGGTTTCTCAGAGGGGTGGTGTGTTCCAGGAGGTGTATGTGGTTTCCCAGGGTGGTGCTTGCTTCCAGGAGATGTATTTGGTTCCCTAGTTGCTATTGGTTTCCAAGAGTGGTATGTGGTTTCTTCGTACGGTGTAAGCACAGCTTGACTGCCTCCTATGAGTGGTGTTGTGGTGGGAGACCAGGACGACATGTCAGAAGCAATTCTCTCCAACACTCTCCAGAGTCTCCCCGCACTCCCCTTCAGAGTTAGGCCTCTGAGTCACCGTGGGCTCCATTCCTGGCCACTCATTCCTCGTCAAGGGTCAGCAATGTCTGCAAACCACAGCACAGATGCACAGGAAGGCGCGGACCGCCTGAGTCACTAATGGAGCGTGCTTGTGGGTTTGGGACCAAAAGAGGGAATGCTGTAGGGGATAATGAGGCTGATGGTATTAATATGTCCTAATGAATGAGTGACCGGGCGGGAGGCAGCCACAGAGGGGGTCTGGTGTTTACTCACTTGATGCACAGGATGGTGATGCGGGCAGGGGTGGCAGCCATGCAGGAAACGGGGGTACAGGATATGAGGGTCACCGTTTATAGGTTAAATGGTCAGGGACCTGTTCACACTACGCCCCATCCATTCATGGGCTCACATTTTGAATTGTAATAATGCTTGCTTCGATTCGGTTCCAGGAGCCTTTCATTTTTGAAATTAAGATCCTCACGGTGCTTGCAATGTTCGTCTGAACCTCGCCAAGGCCACAACAGCCACCCCTCCCTCTCGTTCCGACAACCTTCTTCTGGGGTGCCGTGTCTCTCACTCGACCCCCACAGAGTCTTTGACGTGTTCCCCTCCTTAACGTCTCACTGGGGTGCCCCGCCCCCTCCTCATAAGTATTATAACCATGGTGTGCTTCCATATCTGACTTGTATGACCAGGTCTCCCTCCACGTCAGTATTTATAACCATGGTGTGTTTAGATATCTCACTCAGGCTAGTTAAGACCTATGTGCTACCTAAGGGTTAATAGGGACATACATTGGCACCGGTGGGAGGTGACCCGCCCAGCATCTTAGCACCGGAAGAGCTCCCTGGGGCACGTGGCACTGGGGTGGGAGTCTACATTGGCACAGGTGAGAGGGGACCTGTCGAGAATACCAGCCCCCCTCCCCCAAACTCCGCCCCGACACCTAAGGAGAAACACGACCCTGGAAAACTAGCAACAGCAGAGGAAAGGATGGAAGTGCACCTGTCTAGAAGAATCCAAGGGGCTGGATGCACAGCAGCCCAGAATGATCCACTGTGGCCCCTCGTCACCTGCTCAGCACGGGATGCAAACGAAGGACGCATTTTTCCCTGTATGGATTGTATATATACTCCGAGATTCTGTGGGGTCAGAGGGTAGTGAGCGAGGGCGGGTGGGGTCAGGAGAAAGGAGTGGGCTGGCACCTTCGTCAAGGCCTGGTCAGTGTACTGAGGGCTGGGGCAGGAGCAGGGTCAGAGAGGGGAAGCCGGATAAGAGACGGAGCCTGACCAGGCCGAGCCGGGGTCACCGCTCATCCATCAGCTGCCGCCGGACCTTCACGGGCAGAGAGCCGTGGGCCCGAGCACCCGACACACTAAGAGCCCCGAAAGGGGGTGGGCAGCCGGTGCCAGCGAGGAAGGAGGAGTCCGGGGGTTGGCAGCCGGTGCCAGTGTGGGAGGAGGAGTCCGAGGTGGGCAGTCCGTGCCAGCGTGGCGGAGGAATCCGGGGGCAGGATGTGGTTGAAAGGCCTCCGCCGCTCTTCCACAAGCACAGGCCCGTCCCTCCATCTGCGGTTTCAGTAAGGACCAGCCTGCAACCAGGTAGGTATTGCCCCAGGGCCTCATGCGTCCAGGAGGCTCCGCAGTCCTGGGAATCATTGAGGGATGAGATGGCCTTTTTTTGCGCCAGGGGTTTCTGCTCGGCTGCACCCCGCTTGCCCCACAGAGCTTGGAGTGGCCCCCTGGTTGGTTGAATTTATGTGAGAAAGGCCGGGGCTTTGGGAGAGGCCAGGGCCAGGCCTCTCTGCGCGGGAAGCCAGACCTCACAATTTATTTTATTTTATGCGTTTTATATAGCGCGGACATTACCCGGAGGTGTCAGAGCGCTTCACAAAATGAACAGTAAAGACATTCCAAGTGAACAAATTACAAAATCAAGCGCAAGACAGGGGGCGCCTTTTCACGGCAATGACGGGCCTTGCTGGGTGAGCACAATGTAAGCATGCACGTTCAACTGCCCCGGGTGCGCCTTCGCGGACAAATGGGGTAGCACAAAATGGCGGGGCTCCCTGCACACGTGAAGAGCCGCCCCTTCTATATTTTGGAGATATTCATACGTGGGGGGGGGGGGGGGGGGGGGGGGGGGGCGGGGGTATTAAAGTGTCGGGGGGCACTGTGTTGTCCCACCCTCCTCGCCGCGGGAGGTCAAAGACACAGCATCGAGTGACGGGCAGCGCCTGGCACCCCCACAGCCTCGTCCTTTCTGCCGTGCTGCGATAACGGCCATCAGGGGGCTCTGAGGGGCAGGTGCCAGTCTGACCCTAGATGGAGGGTCTCGCCCCGGGGGTATCCCTGGCCTCAGAGGCGCTAATCCAGCCGCTCGGCCGGATAATCAATCCCCTGCGCCCAAGGGATGCCCAAACGCGTCCGGCGCTAATCCCAGGGCTGCGCCTGCCGATAAGGCGCCCCCTGGGCACCGCAGCAGCCCCCGCCGTCAAAGGGCCACAAAGAGGCGGCTGACGAGAAGCTGCTTCCGGGGAGGCTGAAACGAGACACCCGGGGCAGAGTGCCGGGGACGGAGGGAGGGATCTGTCGCTCTATTGTAAAGCGCCCTGACGCCTCTGGGTGATGTCCGCGCCATATCAAAACAGTCTAAATAAATTAATAAAGGGGCGGGGAAAAGAAAGGGGATTCACGGGAAACTGGGGAGAGAGCTAGCGAGTGGACACCTAGACGTATAGGGCAGATGGGGGTACCACGAAGCAGAAGGGAAGGAGACGCAGAAGGAAACTGAGAAATAAGGGGGCATAGTGGGGATGGAGAGAATAGAAAAGACAGACAGACAGCAGGGGCGGCCAAACATGGGGAGGGGCGAGAGAACAAAGAGAGAACAGTTGGGAATGGTGGAGCAGGGTACCAGTGCATGAGGGCAGACAAACGGGGAGAAACTAAAACACAAGGAGCCGAGGAGGAAAAAGAAGAGAGACCGGAACAAATCACCCAAATACAGTGGAGAGACTCAGAAATATGTGCAAAGCATGAAGTAGGGACCGGATCACAAGAAATGGTAAAGCAAATAGGACTGGCTTTAAATTGCTAAAACACGGAAGCCACATTTGTGTATGTCTGCATGTGCTTCACCAGTGAAACCAAATCTATTGACACATCATTTTTTGGGGGGTCACATACTTTTATGAGGTTTTCCATAATAAAACAAAATAAAACAAGCTTCGTAAAGTATACAAAACTGCAGGGGGAAGGACAGTGGATAAGAGGCAAGTGGAGAAATTCAAGCCAGAAAAGCAATGAAAAATAAACAAACTGAAAGCCAAAAGGAAAGATAAAATGTGGAAAGAACAACGAGGTGGACAGTTAGGAAAACCCCCCACTGAATCCTACCTTAATATTAGACAAGCACTGGCGTTGCCAATAGGTCTCGCAGTAGGAAAGTTGGAGCTATTGGTTTTGTAAATGACAAAGCCCTTTATGTTTTCAAAATGAAAAAAAAATAAAAGGCATTGTTATTTGCAATTGTAATGGCTCCAACTTTCCTACTGCGAAACCTATTGGCAACGTGAGTGGTGTTGCGTGTGTGATTGGCGTTGCGTGTGTGAGTGGCGTTGTGTGAGTGGCGTTGCGTGTGTGATTGGCGTTGCGTGTGTGAGTGGTGTTGCGTGTGTGAGTGGCGTTGCGTGTGTGAGTGGCGTTGCGTGTGTGAGTGGAGTTGCGTGTGTGAGTGGCGTTGCGTGGATGAGTGGCGTTGCATGGATGAGTGGCGTTGCGTGGATGAGTGGTGTTGCGTGGATGAGTGGTGCTGCGTGGATGAGTGGTGCTGCGTGGATGAGTGGCGTTGCATGGATGAGTGGTGTTGCGTGGATGAGTGGTGCTGCGTGGATGAGTGGTGCTGCGTGGATGAGTGGCGTTGCGTGGATGAGTGGCGTTGCGTGTTAGTGGGGTTGCGTGGGTGAGTTGTGTTGCGTGTGTGAGTGGTGTTGCTTGGGTGAGTGGCGTTGCGTGGGTGATAGTGGGCTTGCGTGGGTGTGAGTGGCGTTGCGTGTCTGAAAGACTATTACTGGGTCACTTGCTTCGCCACTCGTCATGATCCCCGCATGTCCGCTTCCCACACTTGCTTAATTTTTATTAATATTGCTGCAAAGGCCCAGGGATAGCACACTGCTACCGGAGTGCTTGCTTCTGTTGCTTTGCATAACATCATGCATACTTGTTTTAAAATTTACTATTCTAGTGAAAGCTGATTGCGGTCTACTTTTAGGGTCTTGTGGCGTGTCACTGTAAAGAAAAGTTGCATTTTACTAGCTGATACCTCATGTGATTGCATCTTCACTTGTAAATCCAGTGTATTTCACCAGCGCATTCATACCCTGGATAAAGTGGGATTTGATACTGTACATATTACGGCTGAATCAGGAGCGTGGTGCATCGGCCGGGCCTGATTAGAGGAGACTGCCTGCAAAGTGCCGATAGCTCTCTGCGGCAGACAACATGAGGCCCGGGTGAGGCCTGCATAACGGCTGAATCAGGAGCGTGGTGCATCGGCCGGGCCTGATTAGAGGGGACTGCCTGCAACAGCCACAAGCTGGTGAGAGCGGCTGCTGTATCCTCGGTGTGGTGTGGCTTGGGAGGCGGCGGCTGGGGTCACACACAAACCTGGGAGTGCCGACCCGGCTCTTGGCCTTCACTCTGAGTGCCTGGCTGAGAGGGCGCCCCCTGGTGCGGCACCCCGGAAACTCCACCGGTTTGCTGGCGACTGGGGATGAGATGACTGGCTCGCCCTGGTGATCTGGATCTGCTGCCGACCTGCATTGGGTGGAACATGCGGAGTGCCGATAGCTCTCTGCGGCAGACAACATGAGGCCCGGGTGAGGCCTGCAATACGGCTGAATCAGGAGCGTGGTGCATCGTCCGGGCCTGATTAGAGGAGACTGCCTGCAAAGTGCTGATAGCTCTCTGCGGCAGACAACATGAGGCCCGGGTGAGGCCTGCAATACGGCTGAATCAGGAGCGTGGTGCATCGGCCGGGCCTGATTAGAGGAGACTGCCTGCAAGAGCCACAAGCTGGTGAGAGCGGCTGCTGAATCCTCCGTGTGGTGTGGGAGGAGTGCTGTTGCGGGGAGAGAGAGGGGAGGTGCTGGTGAGGGAGGAGGGAGGTGCTGGTGTGGGAGGAGTGCTGCTAGGGCAAGGCTGTGTTGTGGGAGGAGTGCTGTTGCGGGGAGAGAGAGGGGAGGTGCTGGTGTGGGAGGGGGGAGTTGCTGGTGTGGGAGGAGTGCTGCTAGGGGAGGAGAAGCCTGATGCCGGATGGGGGCGGGAGAGCCTGGGAATGCGAGAGGCTGGGCTTGCATGCGATGCGCGTGCATGTACACGGGAACTGCATGAAAACCGCGGGGCTGAAAGCCCTTTGGTTTCACGATGTTTTCGCCACTTGAATTCTCGCTCCGCTCGATGCGCTTGCGCACATCGATAGGTCGCGAGACCTAAAAAAAGTTGTTTCAGCGGAAGAACAAACAAAAATAGTTTACTTCCTGGATACTATGTGTGTGTGTGTGTAAAGCATAGTATCGTCATTGGCACCCTTTCCCACCCCTCCAACATAACATACGTGCCGGTAAATAAGCACACAACACAATTTTTTGTTTGGGTAAAGTTGCTGCAGGTTTATTACATACACTGTTATGTAATAGGTTGGTTATCTTAAGGGCGATCCAAGGGCAGGCAACCAACTGGATTAGGAGGTACCAACGGTCACGTGATCCGGGAAGAGGATCACTAGTATGGACAGGCAGCACTGGGGCAAACCCCACCTGTCCATCCGCGGAGCGTAGCATAGTAAACCCCCTGGTTGTTCAGGCCCACAACCAGGGCCGGACTGGGAACAAAAACCGGCCCTGGCAAAGTGCTTGGCCGGCCCCCTTCCCCACTCGAAGGGTCTTGAGGTGTCGCCGAGCGCTTTGCTAGGGCCGGTTTTCGGCCGATTTTGAGCTGCAAAAACGGCCCTGTAACAAAATCGGCCCTCAGGGGCTCAAAACCGGTCCCCACCCTTGCGGCGCACCAGGGGATTGCCCAATGCCCGCTATGGCCAGTCCAGGTCTGCCCACAACCACCCAAAGGACTAGCGGGGCACCAACCCGGTTTTCCAGGAACCTCCCATGAGGCTCTTAGGATTTGGCTCTGGCACCCACCTTGGTGCAGCGCAGAGGTACCCTTCCGTACCCCTTTGCTTCCAGATCGCCCTGTAACTCCGCCTGCAAAGAAAAAGAAAACATTACAACATTCTCTGCCTCCTGCCTACCACAAACGGTAAGCGGTAGGGAGGGAGACGGCGTGTCAGGCATGCCAAAGAGGGCGCCAAAATGGAGGGGGAGGGATATATACCCTCCCCAAGTCCTGGCGCTTAGGAAGTGACACCCCTCGCGCGCCGCAACAAGGCTGGGGGGAACTCCACCCAGAGTCTCTGCCCCTGATGGGGGCGGGGGATGTGGGGTGCTCCGGCAACACTAGAGGGCTGATCTCTCTAGTGGCCCCCTGCGAGGCCTCGGCCAGCCGCAATGTAAAGAGTGCTGCTTCAGTGTGCTTCTGAGATATACATCTGCCCATCATGCAATGCGAGAATTCCTCAGGAGGAATGATGCCCCAAGCAGCCCTTCAGATGCGATGGGCAGTGCTCTGAGTGGAGGCCAAAGAAAAACGTCATTACCTTTTGTAAGAATACTTCCGATGGGTTTTCTATTGGCCTTCACATCCCTCACCTTTGAATGTTACCCAGGAACCAGATTGGCCTGGAAACTTCTGCAATAGCTCCCTTGGGCCAGCAAAGGGTGCAAGGTCCGCTCCAGCATGATGACGTCATTGGAGCCATATAGTGTCAAGACTAGAGGCTTGAAGTCAACTCAACTCTGTTATTGCACGACTTCTGAGGCGGTATCGAGTAAACTGACCAGCGCTAGTGCCATACAAAACTAACTTATAAGGAGATGCAGTAAGGTTCTCCAGAACAATGAGGAAGGAGGGTCGGCCAGGAATCTGCATTTAAAGAAGAGTATCTACCAGAAAAAATCGTTAACTTATTTTTCTCATGCATACTTCGACCGGTAGCTTCCACATCTTTGAATAGACTTAATTATTTGAATAACACACAGCGTGGTTCAGCACTCAACTACAAACTTAAATGATCGAGTGACGGAGATTATAATTCCCGGTCCACTGATAAGATAAATCGAATGATGTCTTCTCGAAAAATCAGTGCGAGTCGTTCTTCGTTCGAAAAATAATTCTTTATTCCTTAGTTGTTCTTAAAAACACAGCATGCAATTGATAGCCGACGCATTTCGTCCCCCTGGGACTTCTTCAAGGCTTAGCATGTGAATGATGTTTCCTGCATGTTCTCCGTGTCGTGCTCTCTAATATAGATACAATGATATGTAGAATAATTTGAGTATAATAGCTCAAAAAAGTTACTTTGGCAGGAGTAGTTAGCTGACAAATAGGCATCAGTAGATGTTGCAAGCTGCCTTATGTGCCATTCTCTCAACCACTGCTAAGCCCAAGCAAGAGTGGGGGAGGAGTTCTGGAGGGAGGGGCTATCCTCCCAGCCTTAAACAAGGGCAACTGACAACCAAAAAATGAGAACTATTGTGACATGTTTTTAACTGCAAATTAACAACAGGGCAGATATTAGCCCCTCTGGCTATCCATGGTCCTACAAATGCGGGGTACCACGAAGGACCGGGCAGCTGGCACAGGCCTCAATTACCCTCATTTTTGGAAGGGTCAAGGAGGTCAAGGACAGCTGACACCTCAGTGAATGACAGCAAAAGAGAGCCAGATGATGGAGCCCTTCATGACCAGCACTCAGACCCCCTACGCCCCCTTGAAGACACATGTTGGAGCTCTCTCACCAGGCCCTGGTTGCATCTGCTGCAGTTTGCAGTCCAGAAACCCTGTACTGGCTCTGTTCCTAACACACGGCTCATCACCTGCTCCACGGTCCCCGATCCAGGCGTGGCGGCGAGTCAAGGACCTTGAGAATGGCAGGGGATGGTGTACTCTCATGTGTTGGTCTTTAATCGAGAACTTCTCCCTGTGGATCATCTGCGCTTTCTTTCCATGTGTTCCACTTTGAGAATGTTCTTCCTGCTGAACATGTATCAAACCTTGACATTGAGGAGGAGTGCAGGCCCAGAGCACCTGTGCAGAGTTGAAGCTCGTGGGGTGGCTTTGCTGGGCTGTTGGTTTAAGACTGGAAGTCAGGGTCACCTTCGCCCTACTCATACTATAAGCAGCTGAACGGCATGGATTCACCCAGACATCTACAGGAGCCCTTCGTATTCTTTAGAGGTATCAAGTACACACAGAATACCCATTTTGGGATGGGAATGTCCCCTGCATGGTGTCCAGTTGTGTTCCTCTGCCCAGGGAGCCATACAGCGTGTTCCTGGTATCCTGGTTTTTGGTTTTGGCCCTGGTGTAACTCATCTAGTGTGTTTAGACCTGCCCCTTAACATGAGTAAGGTTGTGGACCTATCCTGTGATCTAGAGGGGTGCACCAAGCATGTCCGCACTGACCGACAGTGGACTGCTGTCCCTCTTGTGCTCCGCACTGACCGACAGTGGACTACAGTCCCTCTTGTGCTCCGCACTGACCGACAGTGGACTGCTGTCCCTCTTGTGCTCTGTCCGCACTGACCGACAGTGGACTGCTGTCCCTCTTGTGCTCTAGCACACAGAATGACAGCATAGGAATTGATTTCCCAGAATTGCACGATGTTGAGCTGGCGCTAGGACTCAATCCTGATTCTCCCGCTCTAAAGTCGGCAGCTCTGACCGTAACGCCACATCCTCTCCCACTCTGTGTTTTATGTGGTTTGTATATGTAGCCCACATAGGACATGTGAGAGGTGTGGCGCTGCGGCCAGGGCACCTACACCGGACGCTGAGGATCACGGTTGAACTTGGGGACACAATCTGAAAGAGACACGTTAGTGATAGATTCCTTACCTTAGAATATCCCCAGGCGTCAGACTGGATCCGGAAACTTTTGCGTAGCAATACCCCTGCGCGCTGGTAGGCGTCGTCTGCGGCTCCGCGTCCGTCGTCGGCGTCGTGAGCGCCGAGATGACGTCGTCGGAGTATTTAGACGGCGCCCATGCGCGCTGACGTCAGTTCTTCTTTTTTCCGCGCCAGCTAGCGCAGATCCGGAAGAAGCTCTACCCCCAGTCACTTTTTGACTGAAAACTTTTTGATCTTTTTGATCTTCTATTTAGTCGACTCTCGACTATCGGTGCCAGGGATGCCCGGGTTCAAGCCTTGTTCGAAGTGCGGCCGACTCATGTCGGTCACGGACCCCCATCGCCGGTGCCTGAAGTGCTTAGGCCTCGACCACGACGATCGAACCTGCTCCGACTGCCGGGCCCTGACGTCGAAGGCTAGGCGGGAGCGGTCCCGCAAGCGTCTCGAGCTGAGGCAGTCAGCCCCGCGCCGCTCCAGGTCCCGGTCCCGGTCCCACGGGAGGTCGAGGGACAGGTCGCGAGGTCGGAGTCATCGACGTTCCGGGAGTGGACACCGATCGTCTGGTTCCAAGTCCTCAGGTAAGAGGCATGAGAGGTCGGAGCGACGCCATCGATCCTCCGACCCGCCCCGACGCTCGCACGATGCGGCCGGGGACTCGGGCTACACCGCCCACGCGGCTCCGCGGGAGTCGCAAGCGTCGCCGCCTGCCCCACACCTTCGGGTCCCTGGGCACGGCGCGTCGCAGGAGGAGGTCGAGAGGTACCTCATGGCCATGAGGGCCCTCCCTCCTCAGTCGGTTCCCGTGGCGCCTTCGGGCCGATCGGCTCCGTCTGGAGGTCCTTCCGGGTCGGGCGCTTCGGCCCAGACGACGTCGGGTGCTTCGGCCCCGGCGCCGCTGGCGACTTCGGTCCCGGCGCCGCACGACCTCGCTGGATCCGGCCCCGGATCCGGGACCTCGCCGGTCGACCTTACGACCTCGCCGGCGCCGTCCCTTCAGGTGTCGTCCCCGGCGGCCGATGTGGTTGCCGCCCCCAATGTTTCCTACGGTCCTGCTCAGGAGTCGGAGGGGCGCCGCTGGGCGCCGATTCCGTCGGCCTTTGGAGACTTCTATCTCCACGAGGAGGCCCTGGCTGTTAATCCTGGTCTCCAGGAGCCAGGTGACGAGGAGCAATGGGAGGGGTCCGAGGACCCTCTGGCACGTGATTGCCAGTCACATCAGGACTGGACATATGAGCTTGGGGAGGCCAGTGGTATTGACACCTCGCCAGACACTGGATTTACGTCGCCCCCGACTGTGGCTTCGGAGGCGGGTTCTGCTTACAGCGTGGTGTTGACGAAGGCAGCTAAGGCCTTAAACCTTCAGCTCCCCGTCGCGGCCGTGAGGACTAATCTCCTCACTGAGGTCCTCAAACAGCAGTCCGGCTCCGCGGAGCCCCTCCTGCCGTTCAATGAGGCCTTGTGTGACGTTCTTCAGGGCACTTGGTCCAAGCCCGCCACAGGCCCCCCTGTGGACAGGAACGTGGCCAGACGCTACCGCCCGGCACCGGGCGACCCATGCTTTTTGTCCACCCATCCCAACCCCGAGAGCCTGGTCATCCAGGCCTCTAACTCCCAAACCGCATTCCCGTCGGCCCCGCCCGACAGGGAATCCAAGAGATATGAGCAGTTCGGGAAGAAGGTCTTCTCGTCTGTGAGCCTAGGGCTACGGTCTGTAAACACCAACTGTCTCTTGGGCCGCTACACCCACACTCTGTGGGACACGGTTGCGGAGGTGCTGCCACAATGCCCTGAGGAGGTCAGGGCTAAACTCAGCCAAACCCTTGCGGACGGCAGAGATGCGGCACGCTTTTCTATCCGGTGTGGGCTGGATACCACGGACTCACTGGGCAGGGCGATGGCAACGACGGTGGCGGTTCGACGCCACGCCTGGTTGAGGTCCGCCAACTTCTCGGCCGATGTCCAGGCCACCCTCCTGGACATGCCGTTTGATGGCCGTCGCCTCTTCGGCGACAAGGCAGACCATGCGCTGGAACGTTTCAAGGACTCCAGGGCCACGGCCAAGTCCTTGGGCCTTACGGCCCCACGCCAGCAATCGGGTGCCTTTCGCTCCTTTCGTGGCCACGGAAGGGGCGCCCCACCACGGACCGTCAGCCACGCGCCGCAGAATGTTCAGCAACGCGGTGGCGGACGTGGGAACCGCCGTGGCGGTGGTCGGGGTCAGCGGCGAGGCCAGTCCGCACCTCCCTCAGCAGCCCCCGCCTCAAAACCTTCCTAGTCCGAGTTTTCAGGCCCATGTGACGCCTGTGGGAGGCAGGGTTCGCCATCACCTCTCCCACTGGCATACAGTCACTTCGGACAGGTGGGTGCTGCAAATTGTCCGAAGGGGTTTCTCCCTCCCCTTCGAGTCTTCCCCTCCATCCATGCCACCTCAATACCACCGTGTGTCGGGGGATCACTTGCAACTTCTGCAAGAGGAGGTTTCGGCCCTCTTGGCCAAGAGGGCCATCGAGCGCGTTCCTGGGCCAGAAGTAGGACGTGGTTGTTACTCCCACTACTTTCTGGTACCCAAGAAGGGCAAAGGGGGCCTACGCCCTATCTTGGATCTGCGGAACGTCAACGGCTTCCTCCGGACGGAGAAGTTCAAGATGCTCACTTTGGCTCAGGTCCTGGCTGCCCTGGACCCAGGAGACTGGATGGTAGCGTTGGACTTGCAGGACGCCTATTTCCACATCCCCGTCCTGCCGGCCCACCGGCGTTACCTGCGGTTCACGGTAGGCCTAGAGCACTTTCAGTTTACCGTGCTCCCCTTCGGCCTTACCAGCGCCCCACGGGTGGTCACGAAGGTGATGGCGGTGGTCGCAGCCCATCTGCGCAGGCAAGGGGTATCAGTCTTCCCCTACCTCGACGACTGGTTGTTGAAGGCGGGCTCGCCCCAGACAGTCGTCAGCCACCTCCAGACTACGGCCGACCTCCTGCACTTGCTGGGGTTCTCCATCAATGTGCCGAAGTCACACCTGTGTCCCTCTCAGAAGCTCCTCTTCATCGGAGCGGTTCTCGACTCGGCGCGGTTTCGGGTTTACCCACCCGAGCAGCGGGTTCGGGATATTCAGGCTCTGATTCCTGTCTTCAGGCCGTTATCCCGGGTCTCGGTCAGGTTGACGCTGCGGCTTCTGGGGCTGATGGCCTCCTGCATCCTTCTGGTGCGTCACGCCAGGTGGCGGATGCGGGCTCTGCAGTGGGACCTGAAGTTTCAGTGGGCCCAGCATCAGGGCAACCTGTCCGATCATGTCCTGATCTCGGAGGGCACTGCGAAGCAACTGCAGTGGTGGCTCACGGACCGCGACTGGGTCAGTGGCAGACCCCTCTCCCTACCCCAGCCGGAGCACGTAGTTGTGACGGACGCGTCCCTCCAGGGCTGGGGAGGCCACATGGGGGAGGCGGAGATCAGAGGCCTCTGGTCTCCGGCGGAGTCCCGGCTCCACATCAACCTTCTGGAGCTGCGGGCGATTCGTCTTGCACTGAAGGCATTCCTCCCCTCTGTCAAGGGGAGCGTGGTGCAAGTGTTCACCGACAACACCACCGCCATGTGGTACTGCAACAAACAGGGCGGTGTGGGGTCGTGGACCCTTTGCCAGGAGGCTCTGCGCCTCTGGCAGTGGCTGGAACATCAGGGCGTGACCCTGGTGGTTCAACACCTGGCAGGCTCTCTGAATGCCAGGGCGGACGAACTCAGCCGCCGGTGCATGATGGATCACGAATGGCGTCTGAACTCGGACGTGGCGCAAGGTCTCTTTCGACAGTGGGGAGAGCCTTGGTTAGATCTATTCGCCACAGAAGAGAACGCGCAATGTCAGCAGTTCTGCGCGTTGGAGTTTCCAAGGCGGCACTCGCTCGGAGACGCTTTTCGCCGCGGGTGGAGCTGCGGTCTGTTGTACGCCTTTCCGCCTATACCACTTCTGCCCAGAGTGCTGAAGAAGATCAGGCGCGACCGGGCCCAGGTCGTCCTTGTGGCTCCGGACTGGGCACGAAGATACTGGTATCCCGAGCTACTCAGCATGTCAGTCGATCCCCCGATTCGTCTGCCTCTTCGGGAGGACCTTCTGTCGCAGCAGCAGGGGACGGTCCTGCACCCGAACCTGTCCAGTCTCCACCTACAAGCTTGGAGATTGAGCGGCGGCAGTTGAGGCCATTTGACTTGCCTCCCGAAGTCTGTGATATCATTCTGGCAGCCAGGCGTCCCTCCACAAAGTCGGTATACACCTGCCGGTGGAACAGATTTGTGGCATGGTGCGCAGCAAAGGCTGTGGATCCTCTCTCTGCACCCCTTTCGGAAGTGCTGCTCTTTCTTCTTTCCCTTGCCCAGCAGGGCTCTGCTCTGGGCACTCTTAAAGGGTACCTTTCTGCTCTTTCAGCCTTCTTGAAGCTGCCAGATCAGCCTTCTTTATTCAAGTCCCCTATTGTGAGTAGATTTCTGAAGGGCATCACGCACATGTTCCCTCCTGTTCCCTTCGTGATGCCCCAGTGGGACTTGAATCTGGTTCTCACCTATCTGATGTGTGCTCCCTTTGAGCCGCTTCATTACTGCCCTCTTCGTCTCCTTACTCTAAAGACGGCCTTCCTGGTTGCCATCACCTCTGCCAGGAGGGTGAGTGAGCTCCAGGCTCTTTCTTCTTCTCCACCTTTCCTGTCTGTTCATCCTGATAAGGTGGTGTTACGTACACGACCTTCCTTTCTGCCCAAGGTTGTCACGGCCTTCCACATCGGGCAGTCCATCACTTTGCCCACCTTCTTTCCGCCTCCGCATCCCTCGAAAGAGGAGGAGAGACTCCACCGTCTGGATCCAAAACGTGCGCTCTCCTACTACCTAGATCGCACACGCCAATTCCGGGTGGATGACCAACTCTTCGTTGGTTACGTGGGCGCGAAGAAGGGAAGGCTGTACACAAGAGGACCATTTCCAGGTGGATCATCTTGTGTATCCAAGCATGTTACTCCATGGCAAGGAAGGAGCCCCCGGCTGGATTGCGGGCTCACTCCACTCGGGCCACGGCAACGACAACTGCCCTGGGCCGCGGTGTCCCCCTGCAGGACATCTGTCAGGCAGCCACGTGGGCCTCGCTGCACACGTTCGCAAGACACTACTGCCTGGACAGTCAAGTCCGGAGGGATGGCTTCTTTGGCCGTTCCGTCCTCCAGGACTTTCTGGTGTGATATTGGTTCGCAGACCCACCACCGGGGTTGGTATTGCTGGGGTATCTATTCTAAGGTAAGGAATCTATCACTAACGTGTCTCTTTCAGATGCACAAGTTACTACTTGTGTAACGATATATCTGTAAGAGACATTAGTTAGTGATAGATTCCTTACCGCCCACCCGTCCTCCCCGTTCTGCGAACCGATATCTAGGGTTAAGGTCATCCCCTTTCAGGGCCCTAGTTTCATGGCACCAGTGTTGGTTCTATCATGGCTCTGCGTATCTGGCGCGGAAAAGCTGTGTTATCAGAACTGACGTCAGCGCGCATGGGCGCCGTCTAAATACTCCGACGACGTCATCCCGGCGCTCACGATGCCGACGACGGACGCGGAGCCGCAGACGACGCCTACCAGCGCGCAGGGGTATTGCTACGCAAAAGTTTCCGGATCCAGTCTGACGCCTGGGGATATTCTAAGGTAAGGAATCTATCACTAACTAATGTCTCTTACAGATATATCGTTACACAAGTAGTAACTTGTGCGTTAAGGGTAAACAACGAAGCAATGGAGGGGCCATGGCCTCTCCAGCCCCCCTGGTTAGCTGGCCAGGGAGGCCACCAACACGATTTCCAGGGCGAGGCTTGGGGTCAGAGACTGGCTCACAAAGCAGCATGGGTGCCCTGGTGGCAATGGCCCGGGACGGTATCCTCGTTTGGAGGGGGGCCCCCATTGGCATTCGGAGTGCAGTGGGGAAAGCCAGAGGCCGGTGCAGAGTTCAAGAAAAAAAGGAGACCCAAAGGGGAAAATGGGCGAGGGGCAGGAAAACCCCCAATGGGAGAAACGGAATGGAGAGACAGGGGCTGAGGTCACCACACTGGGGGGGTGGGGGGGGGGGGGGGGGGGAGCGGCTCCTGAGGGCAATGACGCAGGAAATAACGGAGCGAGGGAGGGCCGTGACCCAGGTGGCAAACCGGCCAGCGAATACATACCCGCCTCCCTGGGAGACCCCACCACCACCACAAAACTCCTAGGCATGGCCAACCTCATCCCACTGACAGGAAAGGAAAGGGTTTGGAGAAAAGAGTTTATAGATATTTTTTAGTTGCTAGAGGTGCGCCAGGAAGGCTTGGACCTGACGACGCCGGACAAAAAAGATGAGGCCAGGAGGGACAGACGCAAGCCCAGGGTGGAAATGTCATTTGAATACTGGCTAAGAGCGTTCAGGACCCCAGCATGCGTGTTCATAGAGAAGGCAGCACTCATTTTATACGAGCAGAAAGTGCATGATGCACAGCTAAAATACCAGGGTGACGCTTGGTTGAACTATGACAAGGGTTTCAGGGAAAAAATGCAGACATGACCAGAGATAGAATGGGATTGGAGGGGTTCGAGACGCACATGGTAGCAGCCAGAGAAGGGCTCAGCACACGGGTACCCAAGTTTCGTCCCCATGGGGCGAAAAGGAAATACGAAGGTCAGTGACCGTCTTTCAAGGGAAAGAACCAATACAGTAACAAGACAGGACAGTCATGTTGAAGATGCGACAAGGATGAGTGTAAGTGGGAGACTGCCTGCTGGTTTAAGCAGACCGGTGGGACCTGTGAGGGGACCAATCCTGCCATACGCTGCAGACAGGCCCAAAGGACAAGGGCAACATGAAAAAATAAGGGACAGGTTGCAAAAGGGGCGAAAGGGGTGTGGTTGGCGGACAATTACTATCCAACCCCACAAAAACAAGCAGACCACTATAGTTATTGAGCCATTATCCCAAAACATCTGACAGACATACATTAGCGGAAGGTTTCATGGGAAGGCTTCCCCATCCCATACAAAGGGCTTTTGGGTGCACTGGAAAGCCAAAATTTGAAGTCAATACACGACAACCCAGGGCCGGCCAGGCAGAAGGCGGACAAAGAAGTCCAACTGGGTAGAGTAGCTGGCCCATTCACGTCCCCGCCTCTAAAAAATGTTGGTGGTTTCTCCGTTGGGCGTGGTGCCCAAGAAGGAAGGCAGGCAAGTTCAGGTTAATAAACCATCTGTCACACCCACAGGGGGATTCCATCAACGACTGGT
Organism: Lissotriton vulgaris; assembly: GCF_964263255.1. NCBI lineage: Eukaryota > Metazoa > Chordata > Amphibia > Caudata > Salamandridae > Lissotriton > Lissotriton vulgaris. Next base: position 267,150,633 of record NC_141686.1, read on the forward strand.
TGGAGCAAGGGAGTTGCTCAGTAGCATATGCATCAGTGGATGATGCAATAGAATTAATAAGACAGGCAATATAGGGGGCTCTGTTGGCTAAGACAGACATACAATCAGCTTTCAGACTCCTGCCAGTACACCCAGATAGCTACCACCTGCTGGGGTTTCAGCTAGAATGTCAGGATGTGGTGTGTAGGCCGCTAATATTGTCCATGTTGCCCCTTCTCTTCCGAGCGGGCCGAATCTCACTCTTCTTCTTATGTGGGGTAGGGCGCCTTTAAACCAGTATAAGTGTTCCTGGTACGTGAGCGGAACCTCTATGTCTTCAAACGGACAGTATTCCTTCTGTGTAGGAGTGAAATGTTTTTGATATGGCATTTGCTGCTGGGAATGTGACCCACAAATAAAATACCTCTGTTCGCTTTTATTCGTGCTCCTCAATCACAAAAACTACAAAACTACCCCTAGATGATAACCTATGCGTGACCAATTTCAGGGTGACTGTATTTCTAAAATTTGGTGCAATTTGTATTGCATCTGAATCTTCCTCCTCAGAGAGTGACAGTGCTTGTTGCAATGTGTCTAACTCCTGGTTAGTCATTGTTTTCCGAATAATAAATAACTTTTAAAGGGAACCAGGATAAGGTATTTATGCACAATTTTAGGAACACTGTGTCCTTCAAGCTTGATTAACCAACAAGCCAATAAATAGGATTTTTCGACCAATCAGCTGTGGCGGAGTTTTACCTACTTAATTCAGACGTCTCTGGTGTTTTGTGAGTAGGGGTCTCTGAGAAAAGCACAACTGAACTACTCAGATTCTACTGCTAAATAAGTATCAAACCAAGGTTGTCGGTGCAATTTCGTGTAGTTCCTATATACCTTATACAGGATCAGCACGTTTGCGTAACATAAACTGTGGGATTGATGGCAGACTGATTCCGTGCACCCCCACCGGATCCGTTAGCCTGTTTGTATCAGCTAGCTCACAGTGCCACTATAATCTTCTCTTACCAAGTAGAGAACAGATTATGGCAACCTCAGAACATGACAACCCTGATCCCTCAAAATCATGGAAACAAGATACTACCTGTCGCTTAGTCACTCGTGCTCACTTAGTTTGTCTCGGAGATACACAGAATAAACATACTGGGACTTTGTCAATAAGGTTTTATTGAATAGTTGTTATTCTGGTGTAGAATATATGAGCTGCAACAACCATTAGACAGTAGCAGAGATATATGATTAGAAGTACTACGAAAGTAAAGGGATGGTACAGTTCCACCATTTTGCACTAATCATGAATATACACAAGTACATAAAATACATGATAAAAAGTGTGTACTCCTACGATGCTTCCCTAACCAAATGTACCCAAATGTACCTAGCATCTGTGTAGGTGTTATGCCAAGAATCCCTCCAGGATATTGTCAACCCCATTACCTGAGAATGAGAGAATATGGGACCCTGTCCTGGTCTTTAGTGGGGCGCCCCGTGAGGGATGGTAGACCACTGCGAGCTGGAGTGTCTGCATTCAGGAACCTCAGCGTCTCTGGTCAGTGTGTCAGCCGAGAAGTCTCAGTCTCCTCTGTCTTTCTAAGAAAGACATGATGTATATATACCCATAGATCTCCCCAGGGGTCCTACCTTGCTGTGTTACTGTGTCCGCCTAAAGGATGACGTTGAGCATGAATTTTATACAGGAGATATTCGTCCTGCTGTTCTTCCAAGAAGCCTCATGCAATGTATGAGATTCGAACTAGGGAAAACCCGTGTTCTGAATGCAGTGTCGTATCTAGGTAAAAGGTCAGTCCCTAAGAACCGTTATGTATGTAATGTAGGGAAGAATATAGGTGAAAGGTTCCAATGTTATCTGCGCCTAAATAGGGTGCCTATATGGAATATAATGACACACACACACAGATATATGGAGCTCTCCTCACACCCTGCTTTCGAGCTCAGACTCTGAACTTACACACACAGATACATGGAACTACACTCTGCTACTGAGTACAGGGTGTACTCAGTAAAGGCACTGAACTCACAGACACAGACACATGGAGCTCACCTCATACTCACCTCACACACCCTGCAACGGAGCACAGGCTCTGAACTCACAGACACACACACACACACACAGATATATGGAGCTCCCCTAATACTCTCCTCACACACCCTGCATCTGAGCTCAGGCTGAGAACTCACACACAGATACATGGAACTACACCCTGCTACAGAGTACTACTCAGTACAGGCACTGAACTCACAGGCACAGATACATGGAGCTCTCCTTGCACACCCCTGCTTCTGAGTGCAGGCTCTGAACTCACACACAGATATACGGAGCTCTCCTCACACAACCCTGCCTCCGAGCACAGGCTCTGAACTTACAGACACACGCAGATACATGGAGCTCTCCTCATACTCTCCTCACACACCCTGCTTCTGAGTGGAGACTGCAACCACAAACATCTAACCCCAGCGCTCTCCTCACAGACCACGATGCTCAGGGCTCTCGTGACGCACACGTTCACCGGCGCACCCCTCGCATGCCCTGTTTCCCTCGCCCCCTCAAATAGTGAGTTAACCAGTGCTGTCACCTCTCACCTGCTCCCTAGTGCTTCTTCCCCACAGTGCTCTCCTCACACACTAACTCACTCCGTACAGACCCCGTTCTCCGGTGCTTTCTTTACACTATGCTCCCATGCTCTCCTCACACACTAGCTCACTCCGCACAGACCCCGTTCTCCGGTGCTTTCTTTACACTATGCTCCCATGCTCTCCTCACACCCTAGCTCACTCCATACAGAGCCCGTTCTCCAGTGCTCTCATTACACTATTCTCCCGTGCTCTCCTCACACACTAGCTCACTCCGCACAGACCCCGTTCTCCAGTGCTTTCTTTACACTATGCTCCCGTGCTCTCCTCACACATTAGCTCACTCTGCTCAGACCCTGTTCTCCAGCGCTCTCACCCTCACCTGCTCGCTAGTGCTTTCTTTACACTATGCTCCCATGCTCTCCTCACACACTAGCTCACTCCGCACAGACCCCGTTCTCCGGTGCTTTCTTAACACTATGTCAAGTCATAAAAAAGTCAAGTCATAAAATTTGTATAGCGCACTACATACCCAGAGGGTTTCAAGGCGCTTAGGAAGGGGAGGAGGATTATTTGTCAAATATCCACGTTTTAAGCTGCTTTCTGAACGCTAGGTGATTCTGGGTGAGGCGAAGGTAAGCGGGGAGTGAGTTCCAAGTTTTGGCAGCCAGGTATGAAAAGGATCTGCCTCCCATGGTGGTCTTGTTGATGCGAGGTACAGTGGCGAAGACTTGGCTGGAAGAGCGAAGTTGGCGGGAGAGGGTGTAGAAGGACAGTCGAGAGTTGAGGCAATCTGGTCCGATGTCGTAGAGTGATTTGTGTGCGTGGGTTAGCAGTCGGAAAGTGATCCTCTTATTGACGGGTAGCCAGTGGAGGTCTTTAAGGTGACCAGAGATGTGTTCGTTGCGTGGGATGTCTAATATGAGCCTGGCTGAGGCGTTTTGGATTCGTTGTGGTTTCTTCTGGAGTTTAGCGGTGGTACCTGCGTAGAGGGTGTTTCCGTAGTCCAGTCGGCTAGTGACTAGAGCGTGGGTGACTGTTTTCCTTGTTTCGGAGGGGATCCAGCGAAATGTTTTTCTGAGCATGCGAAGAATGTTAAAGCAGGAAGATGATACGGCGTTGACTTGTCTGTTCATTGAGAGTGAAGAATCCAGGATGACGCCAAGGTTCCGTGCGTGGTCTGTCGGGATGGGTGCTTTTCCGAGGGCTTCCGGCCACCAGGAGTCGTCCCATGCAGAGGGGGATGTACCTAAGATGAGGACTTCTGTTTTGTCTGAGTTCAGTTTCAGACGGCTTTGTTTCATCCATTCGGCGACTTCTTTCATTCCTTCGTGTAGGTTAGTTTTGGCGGTGCTGGGGTCCTTGGTGAGAGAGAGGATCAGTTGAGTGTCGTCCGCGTGAGAGATGATGTTGAGGTTGTGTTGGCGGGCGATGGCCGCGAGGGGGCTCATGTATACGTTGAATAGGGTGGGACTGAGTGAGGATCCTTGAGGTACGCCGCAAATGATTTCAGAGGCCTCGGACTTGAATGGTGGGAGGCGGACTCTCTGGGTTCTTCCGGTGAGGAACGAGGTGATCCATTCCAGTGCTTTTCCTTGGATTCCGATGTTTCTGAGGCGTTGTAAAAGGGTGCTGTGGCAGACTGTGTCGAAGGCTGCGGAGAGGTCGAGGAGGATGAGGGCGACTGTGTCTCCATTGTCCAGTAGAGTTCGAATGTCGTCTGTTGCTGCGATGAGGGCGGTCTCAGTGCTGTGTTTGGCTCGGAAGCCAGATTGTGAGGGGTCGAGTGATTTGTTGGCTTCGAGGAAGTCGGCGAGCTGGTTGTTGACGGCTTTCTCGATGACTTTGGCCGGGAATGGAAGAAGCGAGATGGGGCGGTAGTTTTTGAGTTCGGTGGGGTCTGCTGTTGGTTTTTTCAGAAGGGCGGTGAGTTCAGCGTGTTTCCAGTCTTCTGGGAAGGTAGCGGAGTTGAAGGAGCAGTTGATGACGTCTCGGAGGTGCGGTGCTATGACGGAGTCTGCTTTGTTGAAGATGTGGTGAGGGCATGGGTCTGTGGGGGATCCGGAGTGGATGGAATTCATCAGGCGGATGGTGTCCTCAGTGGAGATTGGGTTCCAGGCGTTGAGGGTGTTTACGGGGGGAAGATGGTCAGCAGATGGTAGGGTGCTCTCCTCACACACTAGCTCACTCTGCACAGACCCAGTTCTCCGGTGCTTTCTTTACACTATGCTCCCATGCTCTCCTCACACACTAGCTCACTGCACACAGAGCCCGTTCTCCAGTGCTCTCGCTACACTATTCTCCCGTGCTCTCCTCACACACTAGCTCACTCCGCACAGACCCCGATCTCCAGTGCTTTCTTTACACTATGCTCCCGTGCTCTCCTCACACACTAGCTCACTCTGCTCAGACCCCGTTCTCCAGCTCTCTCACCCTCACCTGCTCCCTAGTGCTTTCTTTACACTATGCTCCCATACTCTCCTCACACACTAGCTCACTCCGCACAGAGCCCGTTCTCCAGTGCTCTCGTTACACTATTCCCTCGTGCTCTCCTCACACACTAGCTCACTCCGCACAGACCCCGTTCTCCAGTGCTTTCTTTACACTATGCTCCAGTGCTCTCCTCACACACTAGCTCACTCTGCTCAGACCCCGTTCTCCAGCGCTCTCACCCTCACCTGCTCCCTAGTGCTTTCTTTACACTATGTTCCCATGCTCTCCTCACACACTAGCTCACTCCGCACAGACCCCGTTCTCCGGTGCTTTCTTTACACTATGCTCCCATGCTCTCCTCACACACTAGCTCACTGCACACAGAGCCCGTTCTCCAGTGCTCTCGCTACACTATTCTCCCGTGCTCTCCTCACACACTAGCTCACTCCGCACAGACCCCGTTCTCCAGTGCTTTCTTTACACTATGCTCCCATGCTCTCCTCACACACTAGTTCACTCCACACAGACCCCGTTGTCCGGTGCTTTCTTTATACTATGCTCCCATGCCCTCCTCACACACTAGCTCACTCCGCACAGACCCCGTTCTCCGGTGCTTTCTTTACACTATGCTCCCATGCTCTCCTCACACACTAGCTCACTCCACACAGAGCCCGTTCTCCGGTGCTCTCGTTACACTATTCTCCGGTGCTCTCCTCAAACACTAGCTCACTCCGCACAGACCCCGTTCTCCGGTGCTTTCTTTACACTATGCTCCCATGCTCTCCTCACACACTAGCTCACTCCACACAAAGCCCGTTCTCCAGTGCTCTCGTTACACTATTCTCCCATGCTCTCCTCACACACTAGCTCACTCCGCACAGACCCCGTTCTCCAGTGCTTTCTTTACACTATGCTCCCGTGCTCTCCTCACACACTAGCTCACTCTGCTCAGACCCCGTTCTCCAGCGCTCTCACCCTCACCTGCTCCCTAGTGCTTTCTTTACACTATGCTCCCATGCTCTCCTCACACACTAGCTCACTCCGCACAGACCCCGTTCTCCGGTGCTTTCTTTACACTATGTTCCCATGCTCTCCTCACACACTAGCTCACTCCGCACAGACCCCGTTCTCCGGTGCTTTCTTTACACTATGCTCCCATGCTCTCCTCACACACTAGCTCACTGCACACAGAGCCCGTTCTCCAGTGCTCTCGCTACACTATTCTCCCGTGCTCTCCTCACACAATAGCTCACTCCGCACAGACCCCGTTCTCCAGTGCTTTCTTTACACTATGCTCCCGTGCTCTCCTCACACCCTAGCTCACTCTGCTCAGACCCCGTTCTCCAGCGCTCTCACCCTCACCTGCTCCCTAGTGCTTTCTTTACACTATGCTCCTGTGCTCTCCTCACACACTAGCTCACTCCGCACAGACCTCGTTCTCCGGTGCTTTCTTTACACTATGCTCCCATGCTCTCCTCACACACTAGCTCACTCCACACAGACCCCGTTGTCCCGTGCTTTCTTTATACTATGCTCCCATGCTCTCCTCACACACTAGCTCACTCCGCACAGACCCCGTTCTCCGGTGCTTTCTTTACACTATGCTCCCATGCTTGCCTCACACACTAGCTCACTCCACACAGAGCCCGTTCTCCGGTGCTCTCGTTACACTATTCTCCGGTGCTCTCCTCAAACACTAGCTCACTCCGCACAGACCCCGTTCTCCAGTGCTTTCTTTACACTATGCTCCCGTGCTCTCCTCACACACTAGCTCACTCCGCACAGACCCCGTTCTCAGGCGCTCTCACCCTCACCTGCTCCCTACTGCTTTCTTTACACTATGCTCCTGTGCTCCCCTCACACACTAGCCCACTCCGCACAGACCCAGTTCTCCGGTGCTTTCGTTACACTATGCTTCCGTGCTCTCCTCACACACTAGCTCGCACTGCACAGACCCTGTTCTCCGGCGCTCACACCCTCACCTGCTCCCTAGTGCTTTCTTTACACTGTGCTCCCGTGCTCTCCTCACACACTAGCTCACTCCGCACAGACCCCGTTCTCCGGTGCTCTTACCCTCACCTGCCTCCTGGTGCTTTCTTTACACTATGCTCCCGTGCTCCCCTCACAAACTAGATCGCTCCGCACAGACCCCGTTCTCCGGTGCTTTTACACTATGCTTCTGTGCTCTCCTCACACACTAGTTTGCTCCGCACAGACCCAGTTCTCCGGTGCTTTCTTTACACTATGCTCCCGCGCTCTCCTCACACACTAGCTCGCTCCGCACAGTCCCTGTTCTCCGGTGCTTTCTTTACACTATGCTCCTGTGCTCTCCTCACACACTAGCTCGCTCCGCACAGACCCCCTTCTCCGGCGCTCTCACCCTCACCTGCTCCCTAGTGCTTTCTTTACACTATGCTCCCGTGCTCCCCTCACACACTAGCTCGCTCCGCACAGCCCCCGTTCTCCGGTGGTTTATTTACATTATGCTTCTGTGCTTTCCTCACACACTAGCTCGCTCCGCACAGACCCCGTTCTCCGGTGTTTTCTTTACACTATGCTCCCGTGCTCTCCTCACACACTAGCTCGCTCCGCACAGACCCCGTTCTCCTGTGCTCTCACCCTCACCTACTCCCTGGTGCTTTCTATACACTATTCTCCCATGCTCTCCCCACACACTAGCTCGCTCCACACAGCCCCCGTTCTCCGGTGGTTTCTTTACATTATGCTTCTGTGCTCTCTTCCCACACTAGCTCGCTCTGCACAGACCCCGTTCTCCGGTGCTTTTTTTGCACTATGCTCCCATGCTCTCCTCAAACACTAGCTCGCTCCGCACAGACCCCGTTCTCCGGTGCTTTTTTTGCACTATGCTCCTGTGCTCTCCACACACACTAGCTCACTCCGCACAGACCCGTTCTCCGGTGCTTTCTTTACACTATGCTCCCGTGCTCTCCTCACACACTAGCTCACTCCCCACAGACCCCGTTCTCCGATGCTTTCTTTACACTATGCTTCAGTGCTCTCCTCACACACTAGCTCACTCCGCACAAACCGCGTTCTCCGGTGCTCTCAGCTGCTCCCTAGTGCTTTCTTTACACTATGCTTCCGTGCTCTCCTCACACACTAGCTCGCTCCCCACAGACCCCGTTCTCCAGTGCTTTCACCCTCAGCTGCCCCCTAGTGCTTTCTTTACACTATGCATCCGTGCTCTCCTCACACACTAGCTCGCTCCGCAGACCCCGTTCTCCGGTGCTCTCACCTGCCCCCTGGTGCTTTCTTTAAAGTGTGCTCCTGTGCTCTCCTCACACACTAACTCACTCCGCACAGACGCTGTTCTTTGGTGCTTTCTTTACACTATGCTCCCGTGCTCTCCTCACACACTAGCTTGCTCTGCACAGACCCCGTTCTTCTTTACACTATGCTCCCGTGCTCTCCCCACACACTAGCTCGCTCCGCACAGACCCCGTTCTTCTTTACACTATGCTCCCGTGCTCTCCTCACACACTAACTCACTCCGCACAGACGCTGTTCTCTGGTGCTTTCTTTACACTATGCTCCCGTGCTCTCCTCACACACTAGCTTGCTCCGCCCGGTCCCCCTTCTCCAGTGCTCTCGTTACACTATTCCCCGTGCTCTCCTCACACACTAGCTCACTCCGCAAGACCCCGTTCTCCAGTGCTTTCTTTACACTATGCTCCCGTGCTCTCCTCACACACTAGCTCACTCTGCTCAGACCCAGTTCTCCAGTGCTCTCACCCTCACCTGCTCCCTAGTGCTTTCTTTACACTATGCTCCCATGCTCTTCTCACACACTAGCTCACTCCGCACAGACCCTGTTCTCCGGTGCTTTCTTTACACTATGCTCCCATGCTCTCCTCACACACTAGCTCACTGCACACAAAGCCCGTTCTCCAGTGCTCTCGTTACACTATTCCCCTGTGCTCTCCTCACACACTAGCTCACTCCGCACAGACCCCGTTCTCCAGAGCTTTCTTTACACTATGCTCCCATGCTCTCCTCACACACTAGCAAACTCTGCTCAGACCCCGTTCTCCAGCGCTCTCACCCTCACCTGCTCCCTAGTGCTTTCTTTACACTATGTTCTCATGCTCTCCTCACACACTAGCTCACTCCGCACAGACCCCGTTCTCCGGTGCTTTATTTACACTATGCTCCCATGCTCTCCTCACACACTAGCTCACTGCACACAGAGCCCGTTCTCCAGTGCTCTCGCTACACTATTCTCCCGTGCTCTACTCACACAATAGCTCACTCCGCACAGACCCCGTTCTCCAGTGCTTTTTTTACACTATGCTCCCGTGCTCTCCTCACACCCTAGCTCACTCTGCTCAGACCCCTTTCTTCAGCGCTCTCACCCTCACCTGCTCCCTAGTGCTTTCTCTACACTATGCTCCTGTGCTCTCCTCACACACTAGCTCACTCCGCACAGACCCCGTTCTCCGGTGCTTTCTTTACACTATGCTCCCATGCTCTCCTCACACACTAGCTCACTCCACACAGACCCCGTTGTCCGGTGCTTTCTTTATACTATGCTCCCATGCTCTCCTCACACACTAGCTCACTCCGCACAGACCCCGTTCTCCAGTGCTTTCTTTCCACTATGCTCCCATGCTCTCCTCACACACTAGCTCACTCCACACAGAGCCCGTTCTCCGGTGCTCTCGTTACACTTTTCTCCGGTGCTCTCCTCAAACACTAGCTCACTCCGACCCCGTTCTCCAGTGCTTTCTTTACACTATGCTCCCGTGCTCTCCTCACACACTAGCTCACTCCGCACAGACCCCGTTCTCAGGTGCTCTCACCCTCACCTGCTCCCTAGTGCTTTCTTTACACTATGCTCCTGTGCTCCCCTCACACACTAGCCCACTCCGCACAGACCCAGTTCTCCGGTGGTTTCTTTACACTATGCTTCCGTGCTCTCCTCACACACTAGCTCTCTCTGCGCAGACCCCGTTCTCCGGTGCTCTTACCCTCACCTGCCTCCTGGTGCTTTCATTACACTATGCTCCGGTGCTCCCCTCACACACTAGCTTGCTCTGCACAGACCCCGTTCTCCGGTGCTTTCTTTACACTATGTTCCCATGCTCTCCTCACACACTAGCTCATTCCGCACAGACCCCGTTCTCCGGTGCTTTCTTTACACTATGCTCCCATGCTCTCCTCACACACTAGCTCACTCCACACAGAGCCCGTTCGCCAGTGATCTCGTTACACTATTCTCCCGTGCTCTCCTCACACACTAGCTCGCACTGCACAGACCCTGTTCTCCGGCGCTCACACCCTCACCTGCTCCCTAGTGCTTTCTTTACACTGTGCTCCCGTGCTCTCCTCACACACTAGCTCACTCCGCACAGACCCCGTTCTCCGGTGCTCTTACCCTCACCTGCCTCCTGGTGCTTTCTTTACACTATGCTCCCGTGCTCCCCTCACAAAATAGATCGCTCCGCACAGACCCCGTTCTCCGGTGCTTTTACACTATGCTTCCGTGCTCTCCTCACACACTAGTTTGCTCCGCACAGACCCAGTTCTCCGGTGCTTTCTTTACACTATGCTCCCGCGCTCTCCTCACACACTAGCTCGCTCCGCACAGACCCCCTTCTCCGGCGCTCTCACCCTCACCTGCTCCCTAGTGCTTTCTTTACACTATGCTCCCGTGCTCCCCTCACACACTAGCTCGCTCCGCACAGCCCCCGTTCTCCGGTGGTTTATTTACATTATGCTTCTGTGCTTTCCTCACACACTAGCTCGCTCCGCACAGACCCCGTTCTCCGGTGTTTTCTTTACACTATGCTCCCGTGCTCTCCTCACACACTAGCTCGCTCCGCACAGACCCCGTTCTCCTGTGCTCTCACCCTCACCTACTCCCTGGTGCTTTCTATACACTATTCTCCCATGCTCTCCCCACACACTAGCTCGCTCCACACAGCCCCCGTTCTCCGGTGGTTTCTTTACATTATGCTTCTGTGCTCTCTTCCCACACTAGCTCGCTCTGCACAGACCCCGTTCTCCGGTGCTTTTTTTGCACTATGCTCCCATGCTCTCCTCAAACACTAGCTCGCTCCGCACAGACCCCGTTCTCCGGTGCTTTTTTTGCACTATGCTCCTGTGCTCTCCACACACACTAGCTCACTCCGCACAGACCCGTTCTCCGGTGCTTTCTTTACACTATGCTCCCGTGCTCTCCTCACACACTAGCTCACTCCCCACAGACCCTGTTCTCCGATGCTTTCTTTACACTATGCTTCAGTGCTCTCCTCACACACTAGCTCACTCCGCACAAACCGCGTTCTCCGGTGCTCTCAGCTGCTCCCTAGTGCTTTCTTTACACTATGCTTCTGTGCTCTCCTCACACACTAGCTCGCTCCCCACAGACCCCGTTCTCCAGTGCTTTCACCCTCAGCTGCCCCCTAGTGCTTTCTTTACACTATGCATCCGTGCTCTCCTCACACACTAGCTCGCTCCGCAGACCCCGTTCTCCGGTGCTCTCACCTGCCCCCTGGTGCTTTCTTTAAAGTGTGCTCCTGTGCTCTCCTCACACACTAACTCACTCCGCACAGACGCTGTTCTTTGGTGCTTTCTTTACACTATGCTCCCGTGCTCTCCTCACACACTAGCTTGCTCTGCACAGACCCCGTTCTTCTTTACACTATGCTCCCGTGCTCTCCTCACACACTAGCTCGCTCCGCACAGACCCCGTTCTTCTTTACACTATGCTCCCGTGCTCTCCTCACACACTAACTCACTCCGCACAGACGCTGTTCTCTGGTGCTTTCTTTACACTATGCTCCCGTGCTCTCCTCACACACTAGCTTGCTCCGCCCGGTCCCCCTTCTCCAGTGCTCTCGTTACACTATTCCCCGTGCTCTCCTCACACACTAGCTCACTCCGCAAGACCCCGTTCTCCAGTGCTTTCTTTACACTATGCTCCCGTGCTCTCCTCACACACTAGCTCACTCTGCTCAGACCCAGTTCTCCAGTGCTCTCACCCTCACCTGCTCCCTAGTGCTTTCTTTACACTATGCTCCCATGCTCTTCTCACACACTAGCTCACTCCGCACAGACCCTGTTCTCCGGTGCTTTCTTTACACTATGCTCCCATGCTCTCCTCACACACTAGCTCACTGCACACAAAGCCCGTTCTCCAGTGCTCTCGTTACACTATTCCCCTGTGCTCTCCTCACACACTAGCTCACTCCGCACAGACCCCGTTCTCCAGAGCTTTCTTTACACTATGCTCCCATGCTCTCCTCACACACTAGCAAACTCTGCTCAGACCCCGTTCTCCAGCGCTCTCACCCTCACCTGCTCCCTAGTGCTTTCTTTACACTATGTTCCCATGCTCTCCTCACACACTAGCTCACTCCGCACAGACCCCGTTCTCCGGTGCTTTATTTACACTATGCTCCCATGCTCTCCTCACACACTAGCTCACTGCACACAGAGCCCGTTCTCCAGTGCTCTCGCTACACTATTCTCCCGTGCTCTACTCACACAATAGCTCACTCCGCACAGACCCCGTTCTCCAGTGCTTTTTTTACACTATGCTCCCGTGCTCTCCTCACACCCTAGCTCACTCTGCTCAGACCCCTTTCTTCAGCGCTCTCACCCTCACCTGCTCCCTAGTGCTTTCTCTACACTATGCTCCTGTGCTCTCCTCACACACTAGCTCACTCCGCACAGACCCCGTTCTCCGGTGCTTTCTTTACACTATGCTCCCATGCTCTCCTCACACACTAGCTCACTCCACACAGACCCCGTTGTCCGGTGCTTTCTTTATACTATGCTCCCATGCTCTCCTCACACACTAGCTCACTCCGCACAGACCCCGTTCTCCAGTGCTTTCTTTACACTATGCTCCCATGCTCTCCTCACACACTAGCTCACTCCACACAGAGCCCGTTCTCCGGTGCTCTCGTTACACTATTCTCCGGTGCTCTCCTCAAACACTAGCTCACTCCGACCCCGTTCTCCAGTGCTTTCTTTACACTATGCTCCCGTGCTCTCCTCACACACTAGCTCACTCCGCACAGACCCCGTTCTCAGGTGCTCTCACCCTCACCTGCTCCCTAGTGCTTTCTTTACACTATGCTCCTGTGCTCCCCTCACACACTAGCCCACTCCGCACAGACCCAGTTCTCCGGTGGTTTCTTTACACTATGCTTCCGTGCTCTCCTCACACACTAGCTCTCTCTGCGCAGACCCCGTTCTCCGGTGCTCTTACCCTCACCTGCCTCCTGGTGCTTTCATTACACTATGCTCCCGTGCTCCCCTCACACACTAGCTTGCTCTGCACAGACCCCGTTCTCCGGTGCTTTCTTTACACTATGTTCCCATGCTCTCCTCACACACTAGCTCATTCCGCACAGACCCCGTTCTCCGGTGCTTTCTTTACACTATGCTACCATGCTCTCCTCACACACTAGCTCACTCCACACAGAGCCCGTTCGCAAGTGATCTCGTTACACTATTCTCCCGTGCTCTCCTCACACACTAGCTCACTCCGCACAGACCCCTTTCTCAGGCGCTCTCACCCTCACCTGCTCCCTAGTGCTTTCTTTACACTATGCTCCTGTGCTCCCCTCACACACTAGCTCACTCCGCACAGACCCCGTTCTCCGGTGCTTTCTTTACACTATGCTTCCGTGCTCTTCTCACACACTAGCTCGCTCTGCACAGACCCTGTTCTCTGGCGCTCTCACCCTCACCTGCTCCCTAGTGCTTTCTTTACACTGTGCTCCCGTGCTCTCCTCACACACTAGCTCACTCCGCACAGACCCTGTTCTCAGGTGCTCTCACCCTCACCTGCTCCCTAGTGCTTTCTTTACACTATGCTCCCGTGCTCCCCTCACACTCTAGCTCGCTCCGCACAGACCCCGTTCTCCGCTGCTTTGTTTACACTATGCTTCCGTGCTCTCCTCACACACTAGTTCGCTCCGCACAGACCCAGTTCTCCGGTGCTTTCTTTCCACTATGCTCCCGTGCTCTCCTCACACACTAGCTCGCTCCACACAGACCCCGTTCTCTGGCCCTCTCACCCTCACCTGCTCCCTAGTGCTTTCTTTACACTATGCTCCCGTGCTCCCCTCACACACTAGCTCGCTCCGCACAGCCCCCGTTCTCCGGTGGTTTATTTACATTATGCTTCCGTGCTCTCCTCACACACTAGCTCGCTCCGCACAGACCCCGTTCTCCTGTACTTTCTTTACACTATGCTCCCGTGCTCTCCTCACACACTAGCTCGCTGCGCACAGACCCCGTTCTCCGGTGCTTTCTTTACACTATGCTCCCGTGCTCTGCTCACACACTAGCTCGCTCCGCACAGACCCCGTTCTCCTGTGCTCTCACCCTCACCTGCTCCCTAGTGCTTTCTTTACACTATGCTCCCGTGCTCTCCTCACACACTAGCTTTCTCCACACAGCCCCGTTCTCCGGTGGTTTCTTTACATTATGCTTATGTGCTCTCCTCGCACACTAGCTCGCTCCGCACAGACCCCGTTCTCCGGTGCTTTTTTTGCACTATGCTCCCATGCTCTCCTCACACACTAGCTCGCTCTGCACAGACCCCGTTGTCCGGTGCTTTTTTTGCACTATGCTCCTGTGCTCTCCTCACACACTAGCTCACTCCGCACAGACCTGTTCTCCGGTGCTTTCTTTACACTATGCTTCAGTGCTCTCCTCACACACTAGCTCACTCCACACAAACCGCGTTCTCCGGTGCTCTCACCTGCTCCCTAGTGCTTTCTTTACACTATGCTTCCGTGCTCTCCTCACACACTAGCTCGCTCCGCACAGCCCCGTTCTCCGGTGGTTTCTTTACATTATGCTTCTGTGCTCTCCTCACACACTAGCTCGCTCCGCACAGACCCCGTTGTCCGGTGCTTTTTTTGCACTATGCTCCTGTGCTCTCCTCACACACTAGCTCACTCCGCACAGACCGGTTCTCCGGTGCTTTCTTTACACTATGCTTCAGTGCTCTCCTCACACATTAGCTCACTCCGCGTTCTCCGGTGCTCTCACCTGCTCCCTAGTGCTTTCTTTACACTATGCTTCTGTGCTCTCCTCACACACTAGCTCGCTCCGCACAGCCCCGTTCTCCGGTGGTTTCTTTACATTATGCTTCTGTGCTCTCCTCACACACTAGCTCGCTCCGCAGACCCCATTCTCCGGTGCTCTCACCTGCCCCCTGGTGCTTTCTTTAAAGTGTGCTCCAGTGCTCTCCTCACACACTAACTCACTCCGCACAGACGCTGTTTTCTGGTGCTTTCTTTACACTATGCTCCTGTGCTCTCCTCACACACTAGCTTGCTCCGCCCAGTCCCCGTTCTCCTGTGCTTTCTTTACACTATGCTCCCGTGCTCTCCTCACACACTCGCTCGCTCCGCACAGACCCCCTTCTCCGGCGCTCTCACACTCACCTACTCCCTGGTGCTTTCTTTACACTATGCTCCTATGCTCTCCTCGCACACTAGCTTGCTCCGCCCAGTCCCCGTTCTCCTGTGCTTTCTTTACACTATGCTCCCGTGCTCTCCTCACACACTAGCTCGCTCCGCACAGACCCCGTTCTCCGGCGCTCTCACACTCACCTACTCCCTGGTGCTTTCTTTACACTATGCTCCTATGCTCTCCTCACACACTAGCTCGCTCCGCACAGACCCGGTTCTCCTGTGCTCTCATCCTCACCTGCTCCCTAGTGCTTTCTTTACACTATGCTCCCATGCTCTCCTCACACACTAGCTCGCTCCGCACAGACCCCGTTCTCGGGTGCTCTCGTTACACTATTCTCCGGTGCTCTCCTCAAACACTAGCTCACTCCGCACAGACCCCGTTCTCCGGTGCTTTCTTTACACTATGCTCCCATGCTCTCCTCACACACTAGCTCACTCCACACAAAGCCCGTTCTCCAGTGCTCTCGTTACACTATTCTCCCGTGCTCTCCTCACACACTAGCTCGCTCCGCACAGACCCCGTTCTCGGGTGCTCTCGTTACACTATTCTCCGGTGCTCTCCTCAAACACTAACTCACTCCGCACAGACGCTGTTCTCTGGTGCTTTCTTTACACTATACTCCCGTGCTCTCCTCACACACTAGCTCGCTCCGCTCAGACCCCGTTCTCCGGTGCTCTCACCCTCACCTGCCCCCTGGTGCTTTCTTTACAGTGTGCTCTCCTCACACACTAGCTCACTCCGCACAGACCCCGTTCTCCAGTGCTCTCGTTACACTATGCTCCCGTGCTCTCCTCACACACTAGCTCACTCCGCACAGACCCCGTTCTCCGGTGCTTTCTTTACACTACGCTCCCGTGCTCTCCTCACACACTAGCTCACTCCGCACAGACCCCGTTCTCCGGTGCTCTCACCCTCACCTGCTCCCTAGTGTTTTGTTTACACTATGCTCCTGTGCTCTCCTCACACACTAACTCGCTCCGCACAGACCCCGTTCTCCGGTGCTCTCACCCGCCCCCTGGTGCTTTCTTTACAGTGTGCTCTCCTCACACACTAGCTCGACTCTTCTCCCTAGAGCCCCCCTCACACGCCATGCTGATGCTCCCCCGTTCCCCCCCAGACTCTGTTCCCTTGTGCTCTCCCCACTTCCTGCGTAGCCCCCCAGTGCCCCGACCCGTCTCCTGGCTGCTCCTTGAACCCCGTGAATGAGGGGCTTTGCATGAACTCATTAGTTCTACCCACAGCCCCCCTCCCACGCTCCCACAAAGGCCGTGAAACTATGATGTATGGCCTGCCCAGGCCCAGAGACAGGGGTCACTGGCAGAGAAGAACCCCTCTCCTCAGACCCGAGGGCCGCCCGCCCCCCAGGCCCTCCCCTACGGGGCGCAGCAGGTTTCAATTACACCCTCGGCTTGGTGGGCATGAGGGCGGCCGGGGACTGCGCCTCGTAAAGCGGGCTCATTTCCTGTACACTCGGCCACATGCCCCTTTTATGGAGGAATCCCATCTCTGGTTTCCGAAAATGAAAGGCCGCAAATGGTGCACGAGGGGAAAGCTGCTAGCCAGGCCGGCTTGTGTCAGGTGTCCTGGGCTGACTCTTGCTTCTCTCAGCACACCGTGGGACGAGAAGGCCAGTGAGCGCTGGGTGAGGTGGCCACCAGCTGCAGAAAGGCCAGGACAAGGCCTATGGGCGCTGGGTGAGGGGGCCACCAGCTGCAGCAGAGCCAGGGCCAGGAGAAGGCCAGTGAGCGCTGGGTGAGGTGGCCACCAGCTGCAGCAGAGCCAGGGCCAGGAGAAGGCCTATGGGCGCTGGGTGAGGTGGCCACTAGCTGCAGAAAGGCCAGGACAAGGCCTATGGGCGCTGGGTGAGGGGGCCACCAGCTGCAGTGGTGCCAGGGCCAGGAGAAGGCCAGTGAGCGCTGGGTGAGGTGGCCACCAGCTGCAGCAGAGCCAGGGCCAGGAGAAGGCCTATGGGCGCTGGGTGAGGGGGCCACCAGCTGCAGCAGAGTCAGGGCCAGGAGAAGGCCTATGGGCGCTGGGTGAGGGGGCCACCAGCTGCAGCAGAGCCACGGCCAGGAGAAGGCCTATGGGCGCTGGGTGAGGGGGCCACCAGCTGCAGCAGAGCCAGGGCCAGGAGAAGGCCTATGTTCGCTGGGTGAGGGGGCCACTAGCTGCAGCAGTGCCAGGGCCAGGAGAAGGCCTATGGGCACTGGGTGAGGGGGCCACTAGCTGCAGCAGAGCCAGGGCCAGGAGAAGGCCTATGTTCGCTGGGTGAGGGGGCCACTAGCTGCAGCAGAGCCAGGGCCAGGAGAAGGCCTATGTTCGCTGGGTGAGGGGGCCACTAGCTGCAGCAGTGCCAGGGCCAGGAGAAGGCCTATGTTCGCTGGGTGAGGGGGCCACTAGCTGCAGCAGAGCCAGGGCCAGGAGAAGGCCAGTGAGCGCTGGGTGAGGGGGCCACTAGCTGCAGCAGAGCCAGAGCCAGGAGAAGGCCAGTGAGCGCTGGATGAGGGGGCCACCAGCTGCAGCAGAGCCAGAGCAAGGCCAGTGAGCGCTGGGTGAGGGGGCCACCAGCTGCAGCAGAGCCACGGCCAGGAGAAGGCCAGTGAGCGCTGGATGAGGGGGCCACTAGCTGCAGCAGAGCCAGAGCAAGGCCAGTGAGCGCTGGGTGAGGGGGCCACTAGCTGCAGCAGTGCCAGGGCCAGGAGAAGGCCTATGGGCGCTGGGTGAGGGGGCCACCAGCTGCAGCAGAGCCAGGGCCAGGACTAGGCCTATGGGCGCTGGGTGAGGTGGCCACCAGCTGCAGCAGAGTCAGGGCCAGGACAAGGCCTATGGGCGCTGGGTGAGGTGGCCACCAGCTGCAGAAAGGTCAGGACAAGGCCTATGGGCGCTGGGTGAGGGGGCCATCAGCTGCAGCAGAGCCAGGGCCAGGACAAGGCCTATGGGCGCTGGGTGAGGGGGCCACCAGCTGCAGCAGAGCCAGGGCCAGGAGAAGGCCTATGGGCGCTGGGTGAGGTGGCCACCAGCTGCAGCAGAGCCAGGGCCAGGACAAGGCCTATGGGCGCTGGGTGAGGGGGCCACCAGCTGCAGCAGAGCCAGGGCCAGGAGAAGGCCTATGGGCGCTGGGTGAGGGGGCCACCAGCTGCAGCAGAGCCAGGGCCAGGAGAAGGCCTATGGGCGCTGGGTGAGGGGGCCAGCAGCTGCAGAAAGGCCAGGACAAGGCCTATGGGCGCTGGGTGAGGTGGCCACCAGCTGCAGCAGAGCCAGGGCCAGGCGAAGGCCTATGGGCGCTGGGTGAGGGGGCCACTAGCTGCAGCAGAGCCAGGGCCAGGAGAAGGCCTATGTTCGCTGGGTGAGGGGGCCACTAGCTGCAGCAGTGCCAGGGCCAGGAGAAGGCCAGTGAGCGCTGGGTGAGGGGGCCACTAGCTGCAGCAGAGCCAGAGCCAGGAGAAGGCCAGTGAGCGCTGGATGAGGGGTCCACCAGCTGCAGCAGAGCCAGGGCCAGGAGAAGGCCTATGGGCGCTGGGTGAGGGGGCCACCAGCTGCAGTGGTGCCAGGGCCAGGAGAAGGCCTATGGGCGCTGGGTGAGGTGGCCACTAGCTGCAGCAGTGCCAGGGCCAGGAGAAGGCCTATGGGCGCTGGGTGAGGGGGCCACCAGCTGCAGCAGAGCCAGGGCCAGGAGAAGGCCTATGGGCGCTGGGTGAGGGGGCCAGCAGCTGCAGAAAGGCCAGGACAAGGCCTATGGGCGCTGGATGAGGTGGCCACCAGCTGCAGAAAGGTCAGGACAAGGCCTATGGGCGCTGGGTGAGGGGGCCACCAGCTGCAGCAGAGCCAGGGCCAGGACAAGGCCTATGGGCGCTGGGTGAGGGGGCCACCAGCTGCAGCAGAGCCAGGGCCAGGAGAAGGCCTATGGGCGCTGGGTGAGGGGGTCACCAGCTGCAGTAGAGTCAGGGCCAGGAGAAGGCCCATGGGCGCTGGGTGAGGGGGCCACCAGCTGCAGAAAGGCCAGGACAAGGCCTATGGGCGCTGGGTGAGGTGGCCACCAGCTGCAGCAGAGCCAGAGCCAGGAGAAGGCCAGTGAGCGCTGGGTGAGGGGGCCACCAGCTGCAGCAGAGCCAGAGCCAGGAGAAGGCCTATGGGCGCTGGGTGAGGGGGCCACCAGCTGCAGCAGAGTCAGGGCCAGGAGAAGGCCTATGGGCGCTGGGTGAGGGGGCCACCAGCTGCAGCAGAGCCAGGGCCAGGACAAGGCCTATGGGCGCTGGGTGAGGGGGCCACTAGCTGCAGCAGTGCCAGGGCCAGGAGAAGGCCAATGGGCGCTGGGTGAGGGGGCCACCAGCTGCAGCAGAGTCAGGGCCAGGAGAAGGCCTATGGGCGCTGGGTGAGGGGGCCACCAGCTGCAGCAGAGCCAGGGCCAGGAGAAGGCCTATGGGCGCTGGGTGAGGTGGCCACTAGCTGCAGCAGAGCCAGGGCCAGGACAAGGCCTATGGGCGCTTGGTGAGGGGGCCACTAGCTGCAGCAGTGCCAGGGCCAGGAGAAGGCCAGTGAGCGCTGGATGAGGGGGCCACCAGCTGCAGCAGAGCCAGGGCCAGGACAAGGCCTATGGGCGCTGGGTGAGGGGGCCACCAGCTGCAGCAGAGCCAGGGCCAGGAGAAGGCCTTTGGGCGCTGGGTGAGGGGGCCACCAGCTGCAGCAGAGTCAGGGCCAGGACTAGGCCTATGGGCGCTGGGTGAGGGGGTCACCAGCTGCAGTAGAGTCAGGGCCAGGAGAAGGCCCATGGGCGCTGGGTGAGGGGGCCACCAGCTTCAGAAAGGCCAGGACAAGGCCTATGGGCGCTGGGTGAGGTGGCCACCAGCTGCAGCAGAGCCAGAGCCAGGAGAAGGCCAGTGAGCGCTGGGTGAGGGGGCCACCAGCTGCAGCAGAGTCAGGGCCAGGAAAAGGCCTATGGGCGCTGGGTGAGGGGGCCACCAGCTGCAGCAGAGCCAGAGCCAGGAGAAGGCCTATGGGCGCTGGGTGAGGGGGCCACCAGCTGCAGCAGAGCCAGGGCCATGAGAAGGCCTATGGGCGCTGGGTGAGGTGGCCACTAGCTGCAGCAGAGCCAGGGCCAGGACAAGGCCTATGGGCGCTGGGTGAGGGGGCCACCAGCTGCAGCAGAGCCAGGGCCAGGAGAAGGCCTATGGGCGCTGGGTGAGGGGGCCACTAGCTGCAGCAGAGCCAGGGTCAGGACAAGGCCTATGGGCGCTGGGTGAGGGGGCCACCAGCTGCAGCAGAGCCAGGGCCAGCACAAGGCCTATGGGCGCTGGGTGAGGAGGCCACCAGCTGCAGCAGAGTCAGGGCCAGGACAAGGCCTATGTTCGCTGGGTGAGGGGGCCACCAGCTGCAGCAGAGTCAGGGCCAGGAGAAGGCCTATGGGCGCTGGGTGAGGGGGCCACCAGCTGCAGCAGAGCCAGGGCCAGGAGAAGGCCTATGGGCGCTGGGTGAGGTGGCCACCAGCTGCAGCAGAGCCAGGGTCAGGAGAAGGCCTATGGGCGCTGGGTGAGGGGGCCACCAGCTGCAGCAGAGCCAGGGCCAGGACTAGGCCTATGGGCGCTGGGTGAGGAGGCCACCAGCTGCAGCAGAGCCAGGGCCAGGAGAAGGCCTATGGGCGCTGGGTGAGGGGGCCACGAGCTGCAGCAGAGCCAGGGCCAGCACAAGGCCTATGGGCGCTGGGTGAGGGGGCCAGCAGCTGCAGAAAGGCCAGGACAAGGCCTATGGGCGCTGGGTGAGGGGGCCACCAGCTGCAGCAGAGCCAGGGCCAGGACAAGGCCTATGGGCGCTGGGTGAGGTGGCCACCAGCTGCAGCAGTGCCAGGGCCAGGAGAAGGCCTATGGGCGCTGGGTGAGGTGGCCACTAGCTGCAGCAGTGCCAGGGCCAGGAGAAGGCCTATGGGCGCTGGGTGAGGGGGCCACCAGCTGCAGCAGAGCCAGGGCCAGGAGAAGGCCTATGGGCGCTGGGTGAGGGGCCACCAGCTGCAGCAGAGCCAGGGCCAGGACAAGGCCTATGGGCGCTGGGTGAGGGGGCCACCAGCTGCAGCAGAGCCAGGGCCAGGAGAAGGCCTATGGGCGCTGGGTGAGGTGGCCACTAGCTGCAGCAGAGCCACGGCCAGGAGAAGGCCAGTGAGCGCTGGGTGAGGGGGCCACCAGCTGCAGCAGAGCCAGAGCCAGGAGAAGGCCTATGGGCGCTGGGTGAGGTGGCCACCAGCTGCAGCAGAGTCAGGGCCAGGACAAGGCCTATGTTCGCTGGGTGAGGGGGCCACTAGCTGCAGCAGTGCCAGGGCCAGGAGAAGGCCTATGGGCGCTGGGTGAGGTGGCCACTAGCTGCAGCAGTGCCAGGGCCAGGAGAAGGCCTATGGGCGCTGGGTGAGGAGGCCACCAGCTGCAGCAGAGCCAGAGCCAGGAGAAGGCCTATGGGCGCTGGGTGAGGTGGCCACTAGCTGCAGCAGTGCCAGGGCCAGGAGAAGGCCTATGGGCGCTGGGTGAGGGGGCCACCAGCTGCAGCAGAGCCAGGGCCAGGAGAAGGCCTATGGGCGCTGGGTGAGGGGGCCACCAGCTGCAGCAGAGCCAGAGCCAGGAGAAGGCCTATGGGCGCTGGGTGAGGGGGCCACTAGCTGCAGCAGAGCCAGGGCCAGGAGAAGGCCTATGGGCGCTGGGTGAGGGGGCCACCAGCTGCAGCAGAGTCAGGGCCAGGACTAGGCCTATGGGCGCTGGATGAGGGGGCCACCAGCTGCAGCAGAGCCAGAGCCAGGAGAAGGCCTATGGGCGCTGGGTGAGGGGGCCACTAGCTGCAGCAGAGCCAGGGCCAGGAGAAGGCCTATGTTCGCTGGGTGAGGGGGCCACTAGCTGCAGCAGTGCCAGGGCCAGGAGAAGGCCTATGGGCGCTGGGTGAGGTGGCCACTAGCTGCAGCAGAGCCAGGGCCAGGAGAAGGCCTATGGGCGCTGGGTGAGGAGGCCACCAGCTGCAGCAGAGCCAGGGCCAGGACTAGGCCTATGGGCGCTGGGTGAGGTGGCCACCAGCTGCAGCAGAGTCAGGGCCAGGACAAGGCCTATGGGCGCTGGGTGAGGTGGCCACCAGCTGCAGCAGAGCCAGAGCCAGAGCCAGGAGAAGGCCTATGGGCGCTGGGTGAGGGGGCCACCAGCTGCAGCAGAGCCAGGGTCAGGACTAGGCCTATGGGCGCTGGGTGAGGTGGCCACTAGCTGCAGCAGAGCCAGGGCCAGGAGAAGGCCAGTGAGCGCTGGGTGAGGGGGCCACCAGCTGCAGCAGAGCCAGGGCCAGGAGAAGGCCAGTGAGCGCTGGGTGAGGGGGCCACCAGCTGCAGCAGAGCCAGGGCCAGGAGAAGGCCTATGGGCGCTGGGTGAGGTGGCCACTAGCTGCAGCAGAGCCAGGGCCAGGAGAAGGCCAGTGAGCGCTGGGTGAGGGGGCCACCAGCTGCAGCAGGGCCAGGAGAAGGCCAGTGAGCGCTGGGTGAGGGGGCCACCAGCTGCAGCAGTGCCAGGGCCAGGAGAAGGCCTATGGGCGCTGGGTGAGGGGGCCACCAGCTGCAGCACAGCCAGGGCCAGGAGAAGGCCTATGGGCGCTGGGTGAGGAGGCCACCAGCTGCAGCAGAGCCAGAGCCAGGAGAAGGCCTATGGGCGCTGGGTGAGGTGGCCACTAGCTGCAGCAGTGCCAGGGCCAGGAGAAGGCCTATGGGCGCTGGGTGAGGTGGCCACTAGCTGCAGCAGTGCCAGGGCCAGGAGAAGGCCTATGGGCGCTGGGTGAGGTGGCCACCAGCTGCAGCAGTGCCAGGGCCAGGAGAAGGCCTATGGGCGCTGGGTGAGGTGGCCACCAGCTGCCGCACAGCCAGGGCCAGGAGAAGGCCTTTGGGCGCTGGGTGAGGAGGCCACCAGCTGCAGCAGAGTCAGGGCCAGGACTAAGCCTATGGGCGCTGGGTGAGGGGGCAACCAGCTGCAGCAGAGTCAGGGCCAGGACTAGGCCTATGGGCGCTGGGTGAGGGGGCCACCAGCTGCAGCAGAGCCAGAGCCAGGAGAAGGCCTATGGGCGCTGGGTGAGGGGGCCACCAGCTGCAGCAGAGTCAGGGCCAGGAAAAGGCCTATGTTCGCTGGGTGAGGGGGCCACCAGCTGCAGAAAGGCCAGGACAAGGCCTATGGGCGCTGGGTGAGGGGGCCACCAGCTGCAGTGGTGCCAGGGCCAGGAGAAGGCCAGTGAGCGCTGGGTGAGGTGGCCACCAGCTGCAGCAGAGTCAGGGCCAGGAAAAGGCCTATGGGCGCTGGGTGAGGGGGCCACCAGCTGCAGCAGAGCCAGAGCCAGGAGAAGGCCTATGGGCGCTGGGTGAGGGGGCCACCAGCTGCAGCAGAGCCAGGGCCAGGAGAAGGCCTATGGGCGCTGGGTGAGGGGGCAACCAGCTGCAGCAGAGTCAGGGCCAGGACAAGGCCTATGGGCGCTGGGTGAGGTGGCCACCAGCTGCAGCAGAGCCAGAGCCAGAGCCAGGAGAAGGCCAGTGAGCGCTGGATGAGGGGGCCACCAGCTGCAGCAGAGCCAGAGCCAGGAGAAGGCCTATGGGCGCTGGGTGAGGGGGCCACCAGCTGCAGCAGAGTCAGGGGCATGAGAAGGCCCATGGGCGCTGGGTGAGGGGGCCACCAGCTGCAGCAGAGCCAGGGCCAGGACAAGGCCTATGGGCGCTGGGTGAGGGGGCCACCAGCTGCAGCAGAGTCAGGGCCAGGAGAAGGCCTATGGGCGCTGGGTGAGGGGGCCACCAGCTGCAGCAGAGCCAGGGCCAGGACAAGGCCTATGGGCGCTGGGTGAGGGGGCCACCAGCTGCAGCAAGGCCAGGAGAAGGCCTATGGGCGCTGGGTGAGGGGGCCACCAGCTGCAGCAAGGCCAGGAGAAGGCCTATGGGCGCTGGGTGAGGTGGCCACTAGCTGCAGCAGAGTCAGGGCCAGGAAAAGGCATATGGGCGCTGGGTGAGGTGGCCACCAGCTGCAGCAGAGTCAGGGCCAGGAGAAGGCCTATGGGCGCTTGGTGAGGGGGCCACCAGCTGCAGTTGAGTCAGGGCCAGGAGAAGGCCTATGGGCGCTGGGTGAGGGGGCCACCAGCTGCAGCAGAGCCAGGGCCAGGAGAAGGCCAGTGAGCGCTGGGTGAGGGGGCCACTAGCTGCAGCAGAGTCAGGGCCAGGACTAGGCCTATGGGCGCTGGGTGAGGTGGCCACTAGCTGCAGCAGTGCCAGGGCCAGGAGAAGGCCTATGGGCGCTGGGTGAGGAGGCCACCAGCTGCAGCAGAGCCAGAGCCAGAGCCAGGAGAAGGCCAGCGAGCGCTGGGTGAGGGGGCCACTAGCTGCAGCAGAGTCAGGGCCAGGACTAGGCCTATGGGCGCTGGGTGAGGTGGCCACTAGCTGCAGCAGTGCCAGGGCCAGGAGAAGGCCTATGGGCGCTGGGTGAGGAGGCCACCAGCTGCAGCAGAGCCAGAGCCAGAGCCAGGAGAAGGCCAGTGAGCGCTGGGTGAGGGGGCCACCAGCTGCAGCAGAGCCAGAGCAAGGCCAGTGAGCGCTGGGTGAGGGGGCCACCAGCTGCAGCAGAGTCAGGGCCAGGAGAAGGCCTATGGGCGCTGGGTGAGGTGGCCACTAGCTGCAGCAGTGCCAGGGCCAGGAGAAGGCCTATGGGCGCTGGGTGAGGGGGCCACCAGCTGCAGCAGAGCCAGAGCCAGGAGAAGGCCTATGGGCGCTGGGTGAGGGGGCCACCAGCTGCAGCAGAGCCAGAGCCAGGAGAAGGCCTATGGGCGCTGGGTGAGGTGGCCACCAGCTGCAGCAGAGCCAGGGCCAGGAGAAGGCCTATGGGCGCTGGGTGAGGTGGCCACTAGCTGCAGCAGTGCCAGGGCCAGGAGAAGGCCTATGGGCGCTGGGTGAGGGGGCAACCAGCTGCAGCAGAGTCAGGGCCAGGACAAGGCCTATGGGCGCTGGGTGAGGGGGCAACCAGCTGCAGCAGAGCCAGAGCCAGGAGAAGGCCTATGGGCGCTGGGTGAGGTGGCCACTAGCTGCAGCAGAGCCACGGCCAGGAGAAGGCCTATGGGCGCTGGGTGAGGTGGCCACTAGCTGCAGCAGTGCCAGGGCCAGGAGAAGGCCTATGGGCGCTGGGTGAGGGGGCAACCAGCTGCAGCAGAGTCAGGGCCAGGACAAGGCCTATGGGCGCTGGGTGAGGGGGCAACCAGCTGCAGCAGAGCCAGAGCCAGGAGAAGGCCTATGGGCGCTGGGTGAGGTGGCCACTAGCTGCAGCAGAGTCAGGGCCAGGAGAAGGCCTATGGGCGCTGGGTGAGGTGGCCACTAGCTGCAGCAGAGTCAGGGCCAGGACAAGGCCTATGGGCGCTGGGTGAGGTGGCCACTAGCTGCAGCAGTGCCAGGGCCAGGAGAAGGCCTATGGGCGCTGGGTGAGGGGGCAACCAGCTGCAGCAGAGTCAGGGCCAGGACAAGGCCTATGGGCGCTGGGTGAGGTGGCCACTAGCTGCAGCAGTGCCAGGGCCAGGAGAAGGCCTATGGGCGCTGGGTGAGGGGGCAACCAGCTGCAGCAGAGTCAGGGCCAGGACAAGGCCTATGGGCGCTGGGTGAGGGGGCAACCAGCTGCAGCAGAGCCAGAGCCAGGACTAGGCCTATGGGCGCTGGGTGAGGGAGCAACCAGCTGCAGCAGTGCCAGGGCCAGGAGAAGGCCTATGGGCGCTGGGTGAGGGGGCAACCAGCTGCAGCAGAGTCAGGGCCAGGACAAGGCCTATGGGCGCTGGGTGAGGGGGCAACCAGCTGCAGCAGAGCCAGAGCCAGGACTAGGCCTATGGGCGCTGGGTGAGGGAGCAACCAGCTGCAGCAGAGCCAGAGCCAGAGCCAGGAGAAGGCCAGTGAGCGCTGGGTGAGGGGGCCACCAGCTGCAGCAGAGCCAGGGCCAGGAGAAGGCCTATGGGCGCTGGGTGAGGGGGCCACCAGCTGCCGCAGAGTCAGTGAGAGCTGGGTAAGGTGGCCACCAACTTGAGCGGAGCCAGGGCATTGGCAAGGAGAAGGCCAATGAGCGCTGAGTACGGTGACCACCAGCTCCGGCAGAGCCAAACTGCGAGAAGGCCAGTGAGCGCTTGATAAGGTGGCCACCAGTAGCGCTAGGGCCACGACATGGACAATGAGTGCTGGGTAAGGTGGCCACCGGTAGGAGAGGTAAGTTGGGTTCTTGGGGGATGCCTGGAAACCCTCAGTAAGGCCAATCAAGGCAGTGGGGCGTCGGGTGCAGGGGCGTCTTTTGGCATTGGGTCTCCTTACCAGCTCAAGTCGCAGATGGGGGAACCTTAAGGTTGCGGCTGCAGGCATCGTCTTGAAGCTTGAGAGATCGATGGGGAGACCTCCTCGTGATGTTGGACCACTCGAAATCGAGTCATGGGCATTGGGGGCAAAACCGGGGAGCTGCCTGGATCCGGGTTCTGGTCTTGGAATCTTTGTTGAGAAAATCCGGTGCTCACAGGAGACAGAGTCTGTAAATTGAGAGCAGGGCAGGGTTGAGCTCGGGAGGGGGTGGTACTGGACACACAGGGGTTTCCGCTGTTGGCAGGTCTGAGTCAGAATAGGCCGGTAGGGCTGGGGCCTAAGCCATTGGTGTCCTCTTCTTCTTGGGTCAGCACGGCTCTTCGCTGCTCCTTTCTTCCTCGAATCTTAGGAGGCAAGGTTTAGGGTTGCCCCTAAATACTAAATTTAGGGATGTCCAGGTCGGGACCAATTGATCCCTTCCATGGGGTGAGTACACTCCCTAATATGCCACCCTCCAGTGGGAGGGGGGCCATGAGCCTCTTCCTAATTAGTTGGGCCCCCTCATTTCCAGATGTGGTCATCCTTGTGGATGACCACAAGGTGTCATCCCTCTCCGTGAAGGAGATTCATCTCTCCCTAAGGCCAGGATGTCTTTTGGTTGACATTTCTGTACCTAAGATTTTTCAATGGTGGTTTACCTAGCCCTATGCAAAACCCTCCTCCTTTCACAGCTGGCCCTGGGACCCCCATGGCAACAATGACTAATGGCAGCAGACTTTCCAACGCCATGCTTATAATGAACTCAGGAAAAGACGCTGGGGCTGGGTAGGTCACACCCTCTGTAAGCCCGCATCGAACACCACCAGGCAAGCAATGACCCGGAACCCTCACTCTGCGCCGACAGCCCCCACTCCGCGCCGACAGCCCCCACTCTGCGCCAACAGCCCCACAGCCCCCACTCTGCTCAGACAGCCCCACAGCCCCCACTCTGCTCCGACAGCCCCCACTCTGCTCCGACAGGCCCCACTCTGCTCCGACAGGCCCCACTCTGCTCCGACAGGCCCCCCTCTGAGCTGACAGACCTCCCTCTGTGCCGACAACCGCCGCTCTGCTCCGACAGGCCCCGCTCTGCTCCGACAGGCCTCGCTCTGCTCCGACAGGCCCCGCTCTGCTCCGACAGGCCCCGCTCTGCTCCGACAGGCTGCTCCGACAGGCCCTGCTCTGCTCCGACAGGCCCCGCTCTGCTCCGACAGGCCCCGCTCTGCACCGACAGGCCCCGCTCTGCGCCGACAGGCCCCGCTCTGCGCCGACAGGCCCCGCTCTGCGCCGACAGGCCCCGCTCTGCGCCGACAGGCTCCACTCTGCTCCGACAGGCCCCCCTCTGCTCCGACAGGCCCCGCTCTGCTCCGACAACCCGCGCTCTGCGCCGACAGGCCCCGCTCTGCGCCGACAGGCCCCGCTCAGCTCCGACAGGCCCCGCTCTGCTCCGACAGGCCCCGCTCTGATCCGACAGGCTGCTCCGACAGGCCCCGCTCTGCTCCGACAGGCCCCGCTCTGATCCGACAGGCTGCTCCGACAGGCCCCGCTCTGCTCCGACAGGCCCCGCTCTGCGCCGACAGGCCCCGCTCTGCGCCGACAGGCCCCGCTCTGCGCCGATAGGCCCCGCTCTGCGCCGACAGGCCCCGCTCTGCGCCGACAGGCCCCACTCTGGCCCGACAGGCCCCGCTCTGGCCCGACAGGCCCCGCTCTGGCCCGACAGGCCCCGCTCTGCGCCGACAGGCCCCGCTCTGCGCCCACAGCTCCCACTCTGCAGCGACAAACTCTACTCTGCACTAACAGACTCCATTCCACACCTGCATTCAAGACATAGGAACCTCTGCCCGCATTCAATACTCTATTGGGAAAATGTGAATGTCTTTGTTTTAATTCGAATTCTTTTGGGTCTCGAACCTCCTATTGTGCGCCTTGTTTACAATGCTCAGTCAGTGGGGGAGAGATGATGAACGGAATGCTTCAGTGTGTCTGAAGGGCCATCATATATTGGCCCTAATTTCTCACCATCATAAGGGTGGACAACGTAATGGGTTTCAACCAGGTGGCGGAGTATCTAAAAGACCAGTCTGAAAAGGGAAGCTGCTAATAGTCTGTCATCGATATTTACCAGAGACCCAACCCAGATCCGGGGTGAGGGCTTCCGGGCGCCAAGAAGGCACTTGCTGACAGTCCTGAAGTCTAACTGACAGGGCTGCCATGGAAAACTAACTACCTATCAAACAAGTCCCAAAATCTAACTTAAATTCAGGGTGGCTGCTGGTGCTGCCCTCCCCAAGGACAGCTCCTATGGGGCCAGAACTTTCAAGGCCTGCTATTATTTCTTTAATAATAACAGGCAGTGTGTAGTTTCATAGGCTTCATTGTCCCCCGAAGCGCTGGAGTTGACCCAGTGAGGGCTGCTGGGTGGTCAAACCAGCCAAAGCCTCAAAGCTAGCTGGAAATGTCCACATTTTTCTGGCATCTTTGCAGCCCCAGATTGCTGCGAGCCAGGCTCGGGGTGAAATCCAGACGACTCTCCAACACTCTTATGATTGCAGCTGTAATATTCTCTCCCTGGAGAGAAACTTTTTTGGAGAAAGGAAATTCCAGAGGGAAAGGCACCTTGAGCATGCGACCTATAGGGAGATCCATAGTTAGATCCCATGTTGGCCGCTCATCGCCATGGCTGAGGGAAGTCAAAGGTGGATGGGCCAAGTGTCTTCAGACACTCTCACAGCACTCATCCCAGCTCACTGCAAAAGGGCAGAGTCCAAGGACAGTGCTCTGGACTGCAGTGGAGAGATGGTATCTGCAGAAGAGGGAACTTCTCAAGCAGAGCCACTCTGAGGCTGCTCGCCCACACTTCTTTAGGAGTCGGTCTAAACCTGTTCTCCACCATAACTTCTGCTAGTCCTCGAGTGGGCAGTCTTTGCGGTCTGTGGCTTGGTACATGCCTCGATCTTTGAGAGGGTCACTGAAGCCACCCTCCTGTTGGGGTGTCCCCAGTCTGCAGGCTAGATGTTCAGTGGGATCAGGCACTAGGCAGCTCCTACATCCTTTTACCACTAGTCAAGTCTGTGCAGGCCTATCAAGGTTCACCTCTTTGACTTACTGACTCAGGGGTCGACTATTTAAAAGTGAAGCTGGCCAGGAGTCCAGCTCCACTTAGCACCAGAGCCTGAATGAATGTTATGGTGGCCATCTGACCCCACAAAAGGGCTGATTCGCGGGCTTTCTTCCTGAGGGACCTGCCTGGATTTTGAGCCACATTTATATTTCAGCCAGCAAGCTGGATGTCTTGTAAAAAGAAAAACTAATTTGGAGACCCAACAGATACCAGGGTTCATGGAATTTGAAGAGGTTAGCCCTCTTGCAGGGATATATTACAACCCAAATATGACCGTCTCCTTCAATAAAGACCACATGCATACTGTATCATGTTCCTCACAAGCAATAGGATGAAAGAAGTGCCCTTGTTAGGAGAGGCATCTGCATTTCTCCCCAGTCCTTCTGCCATGATCTCTGATGGCTCCCTCCTTCATTGCGAAAAGACAGACTCATTGTTGGAGCTCTTTAAAGAAAGACAGGCTACTGCTAGGCCCTTAGGCCGCTCCATGCCCCCCACCAACCCCAGCCTGACTTTCACCCCTTCTGTGGCTATGGTTGGGGCTACCAATCGTGTACTTTCCCACCCAGCCTCCAAGGCCAGCAGGCTTCCCAGCCTTTTCTCTGACGTGGTTCCCACAGACAGTGTTGGACTACCAGTCAGAGGTCGGCCTAGTTTCCACTTCCCCTGCAGCACATTCTCCTAGCTCCTTTAGTTTGCCCTTATAGTCTCAATTCCTATTCCATGTTTCTCAGGCATGTGAAAACCTGGTTATTTTCGCAAAACTAATGCTTCTGCTTGCTTCCCCCACTTTGCTCTTGTCGGTGACAGCGCTTTTATGCCTTTTTGGTTTTATACCCTTTATAAATTCAAAATTCAAATTCAGGAACAACCTCACTCAAGTCATTCTTGGGGCTCCAATTGGGCATGAAGAGTTTAGTATCCAAAATTCCTGAGCATGAGCATCTGTCCCCGAATCAGGCTGCCCCTTTGGGAGGATCTTCTGTTGCAACAGCAGGGCAGGGTACTGCTCCGGAACCTGCACATGCTCCGCCTTCATTCTTGTAGATTGAGCGGCGTCAGTTGACAGCTTTCGACCTTCAACCTTAGTCTGTAATGTTATTCTGGCAGCCAGGAATCCCTCAACCAAGATGGTATATACCTGCCATTGGGACACATTTGTGACACAGTGTGCCCCGAGTGATGACCTCCTTTCTGCACCCTTATCCTAGATTTTGCTGTTTTTTCTTTCACTGGCCCAGCGGGGCACTGCTTCGAAAGCAGGTGGCTCAGTCCCTGCAGTCAGTGTGTCTTGAATGAAGGTGTGAGGAGAGTGAGTGCATGGATCACAGATGATGGAATTCGGTCTGCTGTGTCCTGGAGGTCAGTCAAGTCAAGTCAAGTCAGGAAATTTATATAGCGCGCTACGTACCCATAGGGTCTCAAGGCGCTAGAGGGAGGGTGGGGAATTATTTGTCGAATATCCAAGTTTTAAGTTGCTTTCTGAATGCTAGGTGGTTCTGAGTAAGGCGAAGGTGAGTGGGAAGTGATTTCCAGGTTTTAGCTGCCAGGTAGGAGAAGGATCTACCTCCCATAGTGGTTTTGTTGATGCGAGGTACCGTGGCAAGGGCTTGGTTGGAGGATCGCAGCTGACGGGAGGGGGTGTAGAAGGACAATCGTGTGTTGAGGCATTCGGGCCCAAGTTCGTAAAGTGCTTTGTGTGCGTGGGTTAGGAGGCGGAAAGTAATCCTCTTATTTACGGGGAGCCAGTGGAGGCTTTTCAGGTGACCAGAGATGTGTTCTTTACGCGGGATGTCTAGTATGAGCCTGGCTGAAGCGTTCTGGATGCGCTGGAGTTTATTCTGGAGTTTTGCGGTGGTACCGGCGTATAGTGTGTTTCCGTAGTCCAGGCGGCTCGTGACCAGCGCGTGGGTGACCGTTCTTCTAGTTTCGGTGGGGATCCAGCAAAATGTTTTTTTGAGCATGCGAAGAATGTTGAAGCAAGATGATGAAACGGCGTTGACTTGTCTGGTCATCGAGAGTGAGGAGTCCAGGATGACGCCCAGGTTCCGTGCGTGGTCCGTCGGGATGGGGGCTTTTCCAAGGGCTTCTGGCCACCAAGAGTCATCCCAGGCGGAGGGGGAGGTGCCTAAGATGAGGACTTCTGTTTTGTCTGAGTTCAGTTTCAGACGGCTGTGCTTCATCCACTTGGCTACTTCTTTCATTCCTTCGTGTAAGTTGGTTTTGGCGGTGTTAGGGCCTTTGGTGAGTGAGAGGATCAGTTGAGTGTCATCCGCGTAGGAGATGATGTTGAGATTGTGTTGGCGAGCGATGGCCACAAGGGGGCTCATGTATACGTTGAAGAGGGTGGGGTTGAGTGACGATCCTTGTGGCACGCCGCAGATGACTTCAGAGGACTTTGACTTGAATGGTGGGAGGCGGACTCTCTGTGTTCTTCCGGTGAGGAACGAGGTGATCCATTCCAGTGCTTTTCCTTGGATTCCTACGTCTCTGAGGCGCTGTAGAAGGGTGCTGTGACAGACTGTGTCGAAGGCAGCGGAGAGGTCGAGGAGGATGAGGGCGACTGTGTCTCCATTGTCCAGTAGAGTTCGAATGTCGTCTGTTGCTGCGATGAGGGCGGTCTCAGTGCTGTGTTTGGCTCGGAAGCCGGACTGTGAGGAGTCAAGGGATTTGTTGGTTTCGAGGAAGGCGGCGAGCTGGTTGTTGACAGCTTTCTCAATGACTTTGGCCGGGAACGGAAGAAGCGAGATGGGGCGGTAGTTTTTGAGTTCGGTGGGGTCAGCTGTGGGTTTTTTCAGAAGGGCGCTAAGTTCTGCGTGTTTCCAGCTTTCCGGGAAGGTGGCGGAGTTGAGGGAGCAGTTGATGACATCTCTGAGGTGTGGTGCTATGATGGAGTCTGCTTTGTTGAAGATGTGGTGAGGGCAAGGGTCAGTTGGGGATCCTGAGTGGATGGAGTTCATCAGGCGGATGGTGTCCTCAGTGGAGATTGGGTTCCAGTCATTAAGGATGTTCAGGGGGGGTGAGGGTCCTGCAGAAGATTG
The DNA here is from genome assembly GCF_964263255.1 of Lissotriton vulgaris. Taxonomy (NCBI): domain Eukaryota; kingdom Metazoa; phylum Chordata; class Amphibia; order Caudata; family Salamandridae; genus Lissotriton; species Lissotriton vulgaris. The sequence goes on from NC_141686.1 coordinate 267,183,613, forward strand.
GGTGGATTGGTCTTCGGGTCGGTTGTCGAAGCTGTTGTGGATGTCTGCGATTTTGTTGTGGAAGAAGGAAGCTAGGGAGTCGCAGAGGGCTTGGGAGGGGGTGATGTCGTTGGAGTTGGCTGATGGGTTGGTAAATTCTTTGACGATGTTGAATAATTCCTTGCTGTTGTGGGCGTTGTTATCTAGACGGTCTTTGAATGCAGCTTTCTTGGCAGACCGGATTAGTTGGTGGTGTATGCGGGTGGCGTTTTTGAAGGCGTCCCTGGTGCTGGTGTTAGGATCTTTTTTCCAGGCCTTTTCGAGGGAGCGACAGTGTTTCTTCGATTTCTTAAGATCATCGTTGAACCAGGATGCGTTTTTGCTGCCTATCTTGATTTGGCGTTTTTTCAACGGTGCTAGGATGTCGGCGCTGTTGGCTAGCCATTGGGTGAGGTTGATGGCTGCTTGGTCGGGGTTTGAGGTGTGGGCGGGGGGGTTTAGTAGAAGCGATGAGGAGATCTGGTCGCTGGTGATTTTGTTCCAGTTTCTTCGCAGGGTGGGTTGAGGATGGTTGTGGATTGTGGTCTTATTGTAGGTGAAGTGAACGCAGCTGTGGTCCGTCCAGTGATGAGCTGTGGTGTGACTGAATGAGACATGTTTGCTGGAGGTGAAGATAGGGTCGAGTGTGTGACCAGCAATGTGGGTGGGGGTAGTGACGAGTTGTTTGAGTCCGAGGTTGGCGAGATTGTCCAGAAGGGTGGTGGCGTTGCGGTCGTTGTTCTTTTCCAGGTGGAAGTTGAGGTCTCCCAAGAGAATGAATTCCTTGGAGGGGAGGGCGTGTGGGGTGATAAAGTCAGTGATGTCGTCACTGAATTGTGTACGGGGTCCTGGAGGACGGTAGAGGAGGGTGCCTCTGAGTGTGGTCTTGGGGTCGGTGTGGATCTGGAAGTGAAGGTGTTCGGCGCTAGCGAGGTTGACGTCTGAGCTGGTTGAGATGCGGATGGAGTTCTTATGGACGATAGCGATGCCTCCTCCTGTATGCTTGATGCGGTCCTTTCGGATGATCTTGTATCCTTCCGGAATGGCAATGGTGATGTCTGGGGCAGAAGAAGCATTCATCCATGTTTCTGTTAGGAAGGCTACGTCCGGTGAAAAGGTATCTAGTAGATTCCAGAGGTCGATGGCGTGCCTGTGGACCGAGCGGGTGTTGAGCAGGATGCATTTTAGGTGGTTGGTGTCCGGTCTCTGTATGGTGTTGGTGGATGAGGAGTTGTTCTTGGTGCCGTCGAACTTGCAGGAGTTGCAAGAGAAGGGGCCATGGGTGTGTCCAGGAGCGGCTTGGACGCAGTTGGGGGAGCGGCCGGGGTTAAGGGCTAGGAGGGTGGTGGCATCGTAAGTGATGCGAGTGGGCTGGACATTACGGGGACCAGGGGGACTGGCGCTGGGCGCGGTCCAGGCGCGGACGGGCGTAGACGGGCTTACCTTTGGCGCACCTTCGGCACGGCCGTAGCGCGTGGACGCTGCACGTTGGGACATCAGTCATAAATGGAAGGTGGAGGGGGAGGGGCGGGGGAGAGACAGCTGGGAGGCCGAGGGCGGGGTGTATGTCCGAGCAAGGAGGCGCCACAACCAACGTGACAAAGCAAATGGCTGCTAGCAGAGTAGCAGAGTAACCAGGTTGGAATGGGCAGTACTACTGAAAGCAATGCGAGGCAGAAACTTAAGATGCAGGCGCTACGGTGTCAGATCACTAGAGGTGGTACAGTTACAATATATGAGCAATGCGAGGCACAAACAATTAATTAATGCAGGCGCTGCGATGCCAGAGCGCTACAAGCAGCACAGTTACAGCTAATGAGCAAAGCGAGGCACAAATCAGTCTCCAGCCCAAGCGCTACGATACCACTGCAGGCGGGTGAGGAGCTGCGAGGGGGAGCGGCCGTCTCAGGAGGAATGATGGTGTGAGGAGAGTGAGTGCATGGATCACAGATGATGGAGTTTGCTCTGCTGTGCCCCGCCCGGGGATGACTGGCAGTCAGTGTGTCTTGAATGAAAGTGTGAGGAGAGTGAGTGCATGGATCACAGATGATGGGGTTCGGTCTGCTGTGTCTCTGCAGTCAGTGTGTCTTGAATGAAGGTGTGAGGAGAGTGAGTGCATGGATCACAGATGAGGGGGTATGGTCTGCTGTGTCACACCTGGGGATTACTGGCAGTCAGTGTGTCTTGAATGAAGGTGTGAGGAGAGTGAGTGCATGGATCACAGATGATGGAGTTCGGTCTGCTGTGTCCTGGCAGTCTGTGTGTCTTGAATGATGGTATGTAGGGAGATCAGCTGAATATTTGATGAAACCCACATTATGCAAATTGAGGTGCACTTTTCTCAAACTTCACCAACACACGCGGTTCGGTGTCTTGTGCTAAATGTTAAAAGACTGAGGCCCTGGATACCAGTTGTCGGTAAGTTCCAGTACGAGTGATACATTCTATTATTCAGATTAGTGCCATAAAGATGGCTTCCCCAGGATACCCTCTGGCAGCTCTAACCAGCTGACATCTAGGAGGGGAAAATGTCCAGTAAAAATCAGGTTTTGCGGTTTTTTGAACAGTGAATCTATCCTGACCAGCAAAGCTAGGGCGCTGACTTCTTGGGCTTAAGGACACAGACACATTGCAGGCGCCTGACCCGAAGAGGGTGCCCACAGTGTGAGCTATCTCACAATCCAGGTCCCCTGGGAGCACACTACCCACTTGTCTCAACAGTTCCTGGGAGGCTTTCATCCAAAGGGGTGGCTTGCGACCCAGTCGAGGAAGATGTGTTCTCTGCCCCTATGCCACCTCGTCAGACCCCCTTTCACCCCCCGTGGAGGGCAATGGTGAGACCTAGTGTCCTTTTTAAGAACAATTGGGAGTCTGGCCCTTCCTTCCCTGTTAACCTCTGTCATTCTCGGCACACTCACGGTATGGATAAGGGTACCAGGATGCCCGACCCCAATATGGCCAACAGTGGTAACCTTTTCCCCCCCTTGCTGATCTTTTACTTTTACTTACAAAACCCTGCCAGGACTGTGCCTGACCTCAAGAGGACGTCTGGAATCTTCTCGGACCATGCCCCCCCCCAACCGCACTATTCTGACATTCCCCTGAGTACACTTGACCCCTATCCGGACAGCGCAGTTCGAGCATTTTGTCCGACACCCAGTGGAGCTGCTCTGTTCAGCTAATTGAGGAGATCGGCCTTGGTGTATCCCCTGATCGTCACGTGCCTAGCCGGACACCGTTACTCCCCTTCTCCCTGCCTTGCCCTCTCCCCCTCTGCGCATTTCTGCCGTTCTGCCTTTTCCTGGTCTCCTTTCTTCCCATTTTTCTGACCGATGCCTTTGGAGCTCCCTAGAGAGCTATAGAGGAGACTGGCCTGGATTATCTCCCTGGCCGTCACCTACCCACTCGGTCTTTGGGCTGACTTTCCCTTTATCTCTTTTCCGTCTACCCCCTCGTCCTCTCCCTTCTCACTCCACCTCTCCCCTTTCCCTCTCTAGTTGTTCCTCCGGACATTGTATACAGTTCTTCCTCCCCTCCTTTCCTATAAATTCTCTCAACTGCGTTGTCAGTTTACTGTATCTTACTACGCTATTGTAACAGATGTAATTTATACCGCAAAGTTCCTCTGACATAGTGCTCGTATACCTACGGGTCTAGCCAGCGCTTTATAATCCTTTTGATGTACCTTCTAATGCAACGTTCGCCTGGTTAAATGCTCTGATACCTCCGGGTCTAGATAGTGCTGTATAACCTTCGCAAATCAAATAAATCAAAAACTGTTTTTTCCTGAACGCTGAGACCTGAGCAACATTAGCTGTCAAGCTGGTGGAGCAGCTTGACAGCTAATGAGGAGTCTGGCCCTGGTTTTCCCCCTTGACCGTCACCTACCCAGCTGGACTTTGGCCATTGTTCCTCCTCGTCTCCCTGCTATTACTCCTTCCTCCCGTACCTCCTACGAATTATTGAAACATTGTTTATGTGTACTGTACCTTACTATTCTCTTGTATCTGGTGTAACTTGTAACGCAACAATCCTAAATGTAAAGCGCTCTAATACCCTCTTGGGTCAAGTGTGCGCTACATAAAACTTTATAAATAAAACTAAAATAAAAATAAGCACAAAAACCTGCTTGTTATTCCGCATTAATGTGAAAACTCGTACTCAGGATAAATTCCGACCCGGTGTAGAAGGCATTTTATTTCTTAATAGCATTTCACTGCACAGGGACACTTCCTCCACTGCTTTTGTGCACTCTGTGGTGCACGGGAGTTTTTAAAGGAGTTCTCACGGATTGTCCAATGATAAAGGTTCGTGCTCCAGACTCGAGGCCACAGATGGACCGTGCGATTTATAAACACTTTCAGTACATTTGGCTCCAGCCTCAAACGCATATTTTTGTGCATCATTAAACCACGTGCAATGTGCTCCTGGTGTAAGTTAAGATGGATTTCTTTATTGCATTTATATTTTTTGCGAAAATAACTGAGTCAACACAGCTAAATAATGATTTTAAATTGTTGGAAGTTTCTTCAAAAAATGAGGAATCAATTAAAAGGGCATATGGTCCAGAAACAGCACCCTTGAAATGTTTCCAAATATTGAGATATTGTGCAATTGTAGAATGAGATGTTATATTGTGAGTTGTAGCCGCACTTAGAGCGAGAGCAGAGGAAGGTTGAGTGCATCTGATAAACTGCAATGAAGGAAGATTGGAGTGATGTCGTAAACTTGAGAAAGATTTCAAAGACTGAAGATGCGTGAACACGTCCGCTATATGGTGTACCTTATGTGGGGTCCATGGAGACCAGTTGAGTTCAGCCCCTTTGTAGGTGATGCCTGCATTATTCCATAGGGGGCTTGAGAGTGAAGATGGATGTGGGCATTTGTAAATGTATGTGCTTTCAGCCATGCCAATTGCTAAGAATAAATGATAGGATTAGTGGAATTAGTACATTTTGGGCGTTTAGTATAATAAATGACCAGGTCCATGTCTGATTGTAACAGGGACCGTTCAAGTGTTACCCAGAGTGGTGTATGTTATGTTATGTTATGTAATTTTGTGTCTTTTATAGGGCTCGGCTACTCAAAAGAGTGTCCCGGCGCTTTATTGACAACCTAAAAAAGACAAACACAACACACAGATGAAAAGAAACAGGGTCAGCAGAATACGGAAATCTAGGAAGCAAAAAGCCAAGTTTTCAGGCCCTTCCTGAAAGCCAACAAATTTGAGGTGCTACGTAACGTCAGGGGCAGAGAGTTCCAAAGCTGTGGGGCCCGGAGCATAAAGGAACGACCTCCCATACGAGCCTTCCTCACACGAGGGACAATAGCAAGGAACATCGACTCTGACCTCAAAGATCGGGAAGGACGATAGGAGACGAGCCTCTTCTGAAGGTATTTAGCCCCTGTGGCATAAAAGGCCTTGTGAGCAAGAGTTAAGGCTTTAAAAACTATCCGCTGTCGGATAGGCAGCCAATGAAGCGACTGCAACAAGCCTGAGACTCTGACTCGCCTATGCAGGCCAAAAATGGCACGCGCTGCCGCGTTCTGGACCACCTGCATCCGTTATGATATAGGACGTTGGAGTAGTCCAGTCTTGAACCGATCGAGGCCTGTACCGTAATCCTCCTGTGGTCCTCAGAGAGCAAAGGGAAAAACTTCTGAAGCATGCGGAGAAGACCAAAGCAGGTGCCAGTGAGGGCAAGGATCTGAGATCTTAAAGTCATACCGTTGTCAATTTTGATCCCCAAATTCTTAGCTGACTGAGACGACCGCCCCGGAGGAGACACCGTCCCTCTCAGACCGATCTCATGAAGTCTGACGAGCAGATCCTCATGGGGGATGGTGTCGAAGGCCGCCGACAAGTCGAGCATGATCAGCATGGCTCTGCCACCCAAGTCCAGCGTCTCCTTGATGGCCTCAGACACCTCCAGCAGCACCGTCTCAGTGCTAAGATTAGGACGAAAGTCCGATTGAGTGGAATGAAGCAGATCGTGTGATTCCAAAAAATTAGAAAGCACGTTATGCATGTGCTTCTCCAGGGTCTTAGCCAATGCAGGGAGAAGAGAAATAGGTCTGTAATTGGCCAAGACCTCGGGGGCCAAACCGGGCTTCTTGATAAGGGGAATGACCATAGCCTGTTTCCAAGCCGAAGGGACCACACCCTGGCTCAGAGAAAGATTCAGGAGGGGGTTGACCAGCGAATTTACCACTGCCGCCATCTTCGCCAGAAATTTGGCCAGACATGGGTCAAACGGCGATCCAGATTTAAGATTGGCCAAAAGTGTCAGTGACGAAGCAGTTGAAATAGGCGGAAAGTATGACAGGACTGGCCCTAGGGGAACCGATGGAACTGGACCAGCCTCAGAGCAAGGGGAGGCAACGGCCGGCCGCGGTGGAAAGGAGTCCTGAATCAGCTTAATCTTTGTGGTGAAGAAGCATGCAAGATCCGATGCCCACGTCTCTGTGGGGGCAGTCTGGGTCGCATTCGACCGTGGGGCAACAAATTCCCTGACGATCGTGAAGATCTCTTTGCAGGAATTCGAGGCATCCTCAATCCTCCTAGCAAAGTAGCTCTTCTTTTCAAGGAGAATATCTCGGTGATAGGCTTTGACCACGGTTCTGTATTCGAGTCTGGAAGCTGGATCGTACTGAGCTCGTCAGGCCCTTTCCGCCACCTTGCACTGCCTGCGGGAAGCAAGCAGCGCTCCAGTGAACCAAGGAGCAGAAACCTGTTTAGGCGATGAATGGGGGGCCCTCAAGGGGGCCAAATCATTCAACCTGTCCACAAACCAGGCCTGCAAGGACTCCAAGTCCCTATCCAAAACCCCCGTAAGAGGGCAAGGATGTTCGCACAGTGCCTGTGACAACATTTCTGGAGTCACCCGGTGAAATGCCCTTGACGCTGATCCTAGCTGTCTAGGGGCCCTACTCAGGGGTTTCTTATTGCCCAGTATGTAAAAGTTGACCAGTCGGTGGTCAGTCCACAGGACCGGCAGAAGTGCTGTCACCTCTATGGGGGACGTGGAAAAGACCTGATCCAAAGTATGGCCTTTATCATGCATTGGTTCAAAGAGATAGGGGGCTAAGCCCAAGGGAGCCGTGATATCGGATAGTTTAATCATGTTTGGGTCCAAAGCATCGTCCATGTGAAAATTGAGGTCACCAGCCAAAATGCAATGGTCCGCTCTCATGGCCAACGTTGACATAACAGACTGGAGCTCTTCAAAAAAAGTACCTGCTGGACCAGGGGGTCTGTACACTAACAGCCCTTTCACTGACTGATGCGGCACCAATGATAAAGAAAAGGCAAGGAATTCAGACCCTTTGATAGCCTCAGTGGGAATAATAGAACATACAACGGATTTCTTCACCACAAGTGCTACACCACCGCCCCTTCCTTCCAGTCTATCCTGCCTATAGATTCTATATTCTGGAGGGATCGCAGAAGCGATATCCGGGTTGGAAGAAGCTCCTAGCCAGGTCTCTGTAAGCATCAGGCACACCGGTTTTTCCGTAGTCAAGAGAGTATCTAAGTGCTCGTACTGGCATGGCGCTCCAAAAACTGAGAGGAGTATGTGAAGTTTATGACCTACAAGTCAATGAGGCAAAGTCCTTTATTTTAGTGACAAAGCACAGGACAAAGAAGGAACCATCCTTTTTATATAGCAGATCGAAAGGTGGCACAGACTGATACATTCTCACACTTAGGGGTTACATTTGACAGATTGGCAACATGGTCTCATATGGTGACCAATAGGGGCTTTCTACTGGAAAAAAGTATCATTACCCTGTATTCCTTTATTAAAAAGCTTAGCTTTAAACAATTGGATGTCATTAGTTTCAAGTTTATTTTATTATGTTTTGGCTCTCAAAAGAGGGCCACATAAAACAATCACATAGTATACACCACTACATACAATAAAAATCACAATAAAAGCCGATTGGAGGATCACAACATGAACACTGGGCGAACAATCATCAAACAACATCTCCAGGGATCATTAATAAATATCTAAAAATCCCTTAAAAAAGTTAAAAATTTTGAAGCAAAACATTTCATTAGGTGGACAATAAAGGGCTTGAAAGAAAGTATTTACATTAAGAATTCCTAATTGTAGACAAATAGATTTTAACCATTTAGAGCGCAATGGACGTAATGCTGGACAAATAAACAAAACATGATTTCGGTCCTGCACGGCCTTATTGCAAAAGTTACATACTGGAGATGTCCCATACCACTTTGCTAAAAGTGAATTTAAAGGAAGCAAATCATGTCTTAAAAGGTACCATAGCCTTCGGACTCGATGAGGGATATTCCAGGAAACATACTGCTGGGCCTGCTTTATTGAATATGTGCTTAGGAGTAAATCACCACCCTTCTTTTCGTGTAGAGCAGTCATATCCATTTTAAAACAGAGTTCCCAAGATGCGTGTTTCAGCTGAGACTTTAGTTGAGAAGGAGAGAGTAAAAACAAAGTACTTTCATCCAACTCTAACATTGCTACCGCTTTTCTAATTTTTTTTACTATTAGTGAAAACTCGTTTAAATTGCCTAGCAGTTCCTTTTTAATATGTGCCCGTAAGGAACCCGATTCACTTCTGGCCAAACAGGCCACCCATCTTACAAGGGCAATCAACCCCTGTACCCAACAGCTCCGAAGGCCAAATTCCAACCTGCATGCGGTCACAGAGCAAGCTGTATTAAAGGAAAAAATTCTTCTTAGTACCTACCTTTCCTTCCATTAACTGCAAAAAACCCCAATGCCTTAACTCCACCAGTTCTATTCCATAAAGCAGAGTTGCAGGGATTTTTGCTCTATACACTTCCAAAAATCGAGCAAAGTGTCTTTTCCCTGTAGCAGAATACAGGGAACATAACCCCATACCATGAGTCAATGCTTTACGCGAAATTATGTTCAATATGGGGTTTTTCGCTTAGGTTTGCCGAGATTATTTTACCTAAAAAGGTGTAAGTTTTAACCACCTCTAGTCTCTGGCCTCCTATAGCCCATCCGAAGTTTTCAGACCTACATTTTTTTCTTCCAGTAATGCACATGATTTTGCTTTTGGAAGCATTAATCTTCATAAAATGTGCTTCTGCAAATAAATGTAAAGCTTGCAGGCGATTAGACAAGCCCTTCGGAGTTAAGTCTAAAATGAGGATATCATCCGCATACATTAAAACAGAAATGGATGAACCTCCAACTACCGGGGCTAAGCCATCACATGCAGCAATCGAAGCAGGTAGATCCGCAATCTATAATGAAAACAACATGGGGGCCAATAGACACCCCTGTTTTAATCCATTCAAGGATGGGATAATCTGTGAAAGACCCCTTTCTCCGCCTTGTAGCACCTTACACCAGGTATTCGAGTGAAGGGATCTTACAAGTTCCAATAGATGGGGCGGCATACCCAATACAGTAAGCTTTCTCCACAGCGTCGGACGGTCCACCTTGTCAAACGCTGTGGAGAAGTCTATGAATGCCGCATATACTCCACCTCCTCGCACTCGTACATATTTGTCCACAATCACTTGAAGAGCTGTTAAATTATCAAGTGTACCATGCTCTTTACGGAACCCAGTCTGTTCCAAAGGTAAAATACTATTTGCCTCCACCCAATCAGTAATTAATATTAGAAGACACTTAGCAAAAACTTTTCCGATAGCATCCAGAAGAGCTATCAGACGGTAGTTCATGGGTTTGTCCCGCTCTCCCTTCTTAAATAAGGGTATTAATATACTTCCCCTCCAAGATGTAGGAACTGATCTAAGTGAAAAGAAGGCTTTAAACAAAGGGAAAAGAATCCTGCTCCAAGAAATGACATCCTGCTTCAGTACTGAAATGGGCAACTCGTCCGGACCCATTGCTCCGGAAGAGCGCATACTCTTAATCGCCGAAGCAATGGATCTCTCAGATGGAGGATCCATAGTATACCCACTGTCCAAAACAAGGTCACTATCCTCACCCTCTACGCCATTTGACGCATACAGGTTCGATATAAATGAGATCCAATCATCTTCAGGGATAGAAATAGGAGTAGGGGAAGTTCTTGCACCACATCCCTTACCAATTATGGACCAGAATTCTCTAGATTTTCCATAGACAGAAGCCTCCCTTAAACTAATCCAGAGTGAGTCTTCTTTATCTTTTTTTAACTTTGCTCTCACTCTGGTCCTCCTTCTTTTTAGTAAGGATAACTTATTAGCAGTTTCCCTGGATCTAAAAAGAAATTGTTGCCTCACTAATTTATGTATTTCTATATTTAAGGGCAATAATAAACTAGGAACAAAAATCACTTTCCTAGGATATCTAGGCTTCTTTGCAGTCGCAGTAAGCTTCTTCATAAAGTTTTCAAAGTGAAAGAATTCCTTACCCTGCCATTCTTTTAGTTCAAGTAAGGTTTGTGCAAGAATGTTTTGCATCTACCGGATTTACAGAGAAGAGAAACTTCTCTATTACTTAAAGACCAGGAATCAGTGACCGGAGGTTGTAGTGAAAGAGTTATACTGGTCACGTTATGGTCGCTCATAGGTGTTTGAGAGACCATTATATCCTGAATAAAGGAGAAAGTGTCATAATCCGTAATTACATAGTCAAGGATGGATTCACCCTTAGTGGACCTATGAGTAAATTTAGCAGGGGTATCAGAAGAAAAGAAAAGTGTACACAGCCAAATCTACCTCTGTCGCTACCTACAGCCCTGGAGAATGGGGGCATACCGAAGCTGCCCCCCTTCAAATTATAGAAGACACTTTTTGGAAAACAATAGTAGCCCTCCCCAGAAGCTGTTTTAACTTAATCTGCCATCTCGAATTAGATGTCCCTTATATATCTAATCAGATACGTGTAGCACCAATCCTCTTATGGCACTCTATATAGAGAAGGGAATCCCTCGATCCCACACAAGTTTATTAAAGAATGCCTCATTTTGGACCATGCATTTTGGATCCCCTGAATCTCTTACGTTAAGAGAACCCTAACTTCTTTGAGTCCATTATCCCTTCTTGAAAAGCCAGTGGAATGCTTAAATATCACAAAAAATGTAATTAACAGTCATTTTTTAAGCATAATGGCCAAAGAGAAATACAAAACCAGCAGTAATAAATATATGGTGACATCCTACATAGAGGGGCCTGTCTTTCCCGAGGGGTCAGTTTCTTACCTTTCGTATGTGACACCCCCCCCAATGCAAACCTAGGTCTCTTACCCCTCCCCCAATATAAACCTAGGTCTCTTACCCCTCCCCCAATGTAAACCTAGGTCTCTAACCCCTCCCCAATGCAAACCTAGGTCTCAAACCCCTCCCCCAATGTGAAACCTGGTCTCTTACCCCTCCGCCAATGTAAACCTGGGTCTCTTACCCCTCCCCCAATATATACCTAGGTCTCTTACCCCTCCCCCAATATAAACCTAGGTCTCGTACCCCTCCCCCAATGTAAACCTAGGTCTCTTACCCCTCGGCCCATCAAGCCATTGTTGAACGGAAGTCCAATGAACGTGAACGCCGCTTCCTGGATGAAATACGGATTCAGGATGCGGACCTCATGTGGCTCCTTCGGGATGCGGGTGGCCACCGACTTCCAGAAGCCATCCGAAGCGCTCTGAGGAAACAAGGGAGGGAAGAGGTGACTCAATAACTCAAAACACACAGAGGCTGTGGCTAGTAGAAACACTTGAGCAGAGCCAAAGAAAGGATGGGTCAATGGATGGATACAAGCTGGGCCATAAGGTTGCAAGCCAAGGGACAAGTGATGAAAATCCAAAATCTAACTGCGAAGTGTAAATAACTGTACCAAACCAGGGAACCTGCCACGAAAACTGTAAAAAAAATAGTGCCGAACAGATTAAAATTCGGAAAAGTAAATTTGAAGAGCTGAGGTCCAGTACTTTATGTATCAAAGCATACTCACAATTGTCATAAGTTCAAAAAGATACTGTATGTAAATAAAACACAAAGACACAAGCTGTCCCTGTGGTAGAGAGAATCGAATAAGATTTAAAGTTAAGTATTTGTTGGACTTGGCCCTTTTTGCAGGGTCATCCTTGAACTTTTTGCCTTCCTCCTATTTTTTCTGACCTGTCCTTGAGTGTTTTATGGCTCTGGGCACTTTACCACGGCTGATCAGTGCTAAAGTGCATATGCTCTCCCTATTGTAAATTGATGTATGGATTAGTGATTCCATGATTGGCTTGTTTGGTTTACTTGTCAGACCCTAGTACAGTGCACTGAGTGTGCCCAGAGCTTGTAATTCCAAATGATGTTGGTGGGCTTGCAGCACCTGTTGTGTCACCCACAGAAGCAGCCTTGTAAAATGAGTCTAAGACCTCTAATTGAAGAGCCTGTGTGCATTCTGGTACTGCCATGTTGACTGGACACGTGCACCCACTTGCCAGCCCCTAAACCTTCCCTTTTCTTCATATCAGACACCCCTATGGTAGGCCCAAGGGTAGGGTGCATTGTAAGTATAAGGTAGGACATGCCCTGGTGTGCGAGGCGTGTCCGAATAGTGAATTACAGCCATTTTCGTTTTTCACTACTGCAAGTCTACCTGTTCTCCATAGGCCGGAATGGGCAGTTAGATTATTACATCTTATAATCCTAACTGACTCGGGGAACATGGTGGAAATTCGAGTTTAGTATGCCTGAACTCAGAATGATAAAATGCATCTTTTAGTGAAGTTGGTTTTAACATTCTGTGTTTGAAAATACTACTTTTAGAAAGTAGGTATTTTCTGCCTAACTAGCCAAGCCTGCCTCTACTAGGTTGTGTATTCCTTGTCTGGGGTTTGAGTGACTGGGCTGAGGGATTCCAAGAGACCGGATGAGTCAGCCCAGTGGTGAATAGAGAGATCTGCATATAGATGGGAGGGAGGAGTTGCACCTGGGACCTGAATAGGCTTGTGCCTGCCCCCCACAGTGCTGGCTCCACCCCCTGTGGTGTGTCTGATGTTTCTGCCCTGCACTATGAAAGAAAAGAAAGTCATGTAAACAGAGTGCTCCAGACCTGGTTTGGACTGGGCAAAGGCCCCTCTGAGTCAATTAACCACTGTGTTTCATTTCATGAATTCTTTTGTCAACAACCACCTTTAGTTGTAAGTCAAACAATTACATCATTGTTGCAATATTCATGATATTAGTGTCTAAACATACATATTTTCTCTCATTGTACATTTGCTGGTGAATTTACATCTTTCTATAACCATGATCTTAAGAAATTAGATCACTTTTGGACAAACAAGAAGAAACCTTTGCTGAGGAGTGGAACCAGAAGAAACTGAGGAGAGACTATCCCTAAGCTGAAGTGCTGCTTGGGGGATTGGCCCGCAGTGGTTGCCTGACTGCCAAAGAGAGGAGAAGGGGACTTTGTGTACTTTTATCAACTTGTAAGGATCTCCAAGGGCTTGGAACAGAGTTTTCCTCCTGCTGAAGTCTCAGGGACAACAGATTTCAACCCCCAGCTCCCCAGAGTTCTTTGGAAGTGCCTGCTGCTGTTTTGGGCCTTCTGAGGGTTCTGCATGTCGCAAGGAGCTGGAAGCGCGACTCAAGAGGAAGAAGCATGTTGCCATCGCTGCTGCTGCCGTCGCATCGTGGATGCCGCTGCTGTAGCTGTCGGATTGCACCGCATCGAGAGAAGCGTCTCGCAACGAAGAGGAAGCGTGTCACCGTCGCTGCTGCTGCCGTCGCATCTTGGATGTCGCTGCTATAGCTGTTGTATTGCACCGCATCGAGAGAAGCGTCTCGCAACGAAGAGGAAACATGTCGCCGTCGCTGCTGCTGCCGTCACATCTTGGATGTCGCCGCTGTAGCTGTTGCATTGCACTGCATCAAGAAAAGCGCCTCGCATTCACAGAGAAGCGTGCCGCCGGAGCTGCTGCCGTTGCATCTTGAATGTTACCGCTGTAGTTGTCGCATTGTGCGGAAGCGTCTCGCAACGTCGGAGAAGAGTGTCGCTGTTGTCGTCACATCGTGGAACAAGGGTGTCGCCGCTGCAGCTGTAGCATCGTATCGAGACTTCTCGCATCATCGGAGAAGCAGGCCGCATTTGGAAGATCTTCACGACTTTATATCTTTGCACCGGAACTTTGCCGCATTTCCATCGCTGCAACACTTTTGTTGTGGAAGCGTAACGCATCGTAAGGTACATTGACTCAAAGTGTTGCATGTTAAGAACTGAACAGAACTAAGCTAAAACTACCATTTTAAGTACAGTATTGTGGATTTTTATCGTTTGTGGTCTTGTGTTAAATCTATATAGAGAATACTTATTTTTAATATGCAACCTGTGTGGTGTCCATCTGTAGTATTGTCGCTTGATTACTGGATGTGGTCACAAATGCTTTATACACTGCCTCTGAGATAAGCCTGTCTGCTCGTGCCAAGCTACCAAGGGGGTGAAGCAGGGGTTATTTTAGGAGTGTACCCCCTAACCCTGACTAGAGGCAAGGGTCCCTATTTGTCACAAGTACCTACCTGTGCCAACTAGAGAACCCCAAATCTAACAGTATTCAACACCAAGATTATTCAAATTATGGAAAATTGAACATTAAATATTTAAACACCTGCGTTAGACAAGAGAGACTCTGTGAGAAAGAAGAGAAAATGAGAGAATATTGGGAAAAAGAGAGTGAGTGCTGCATTTGAGAATGCCTTCATTGAGCTTCACTATAACCTAAATCAAGCATTGCCAAAACCAATAGGCCTCACCTTAGCCAGGGCTTTTTGCCGATGCTGTGCACAAGTGAGGAGATAAAAAATGCGCAATGACGTGGCCATTGCTGCCACTGCTTCATTCTGTGGGCACATGGGCGGGATTTTGAGTCGGGAAGCAGCACAACATGTGAGAAATCAAGGAATCACACGCACTCTCCTGGCATGCTTAATGGAAAACAAACAAGCATAGGAAAAGCCAATAGGGTTCGCCTCTGCAAAACATGTTTTTGTCAATGCTTCTTGACGTTACACAGCAGCGCTAGCTGCTGCAGCATGTCAAAGTTTGTTTTAAAAATGTTATTTCTAGAGTTCGAGGTTTTACCTCCAGGAAAAAAAACCCCACATGTTTTGGATATGCATATGCACTGCACTACAATGTCACATGGACTTCGACACAACGCCGCCGGTCCATTGGATGTCGGCTGATGGGCTGTGTAACTTGCACACTTTCTTCATGTGATATGTTTGAAAAGCCGGCCTGATGAGGTTGTAGGCGACTCCATGTAAGATTTCATTCTGATAAAGTGCAATAAACTTCTTACACCAAAAAAAAAAAAAAAAAAAAAAGTTTGTTTTAAAAAGCAGTATGACGCAGTTAACGCATAGAGATGTTGCAAAGCGGCGCTAGCTGCTCTACAACATGGTTTAAAGTTTTTTTTTAAGCTATGACGTGGACCACGTCATACTGCTTTTAAAAATAAAACAAAACGTCATACACATGCTGCATAGCAGCTGGCGCTCCTATGTAACATGTCTAAAAAACATTGACAAAACCAATAGATTTCACAGGGCCAATTCCACCTGAAGATTTTGAAGCGCTTTATGTGAGCACCAGTTACATTACACAAGGTCCCATTCATTGATTGTTATAGGCACGGGGAGATGAAGTGATTTGCCAAAACGCCTTGAAATTAACTAACACTAGGAGGAGCTTTGTGTGAGCCCACCATGGACGTGAGGAGCTTTGTGTGAGCTCTCCATGCACGTGAGGAGCTGTGTGTGAGCCCTCCATGCACGTGAGGAGCTGTGTGTGAGCCCTCCATGCACGTGAGGAGCTTGTGTGAGCCCTCCATGCACGTGAGGAGCATTGTGTGAGCCCTCCATGTTAGTAAGGAGCTTTGTGTGAGCCGTCCATGCACGTGAGGAGCTTTGTGTGAGCCCACCCTGGACGTGAGGAGCTTTGTGTGAGTTCTCCATGCACGTGTGGAGCTTTGTGTGAGCCCTCTATGCATGTGAGGATCTTTGTGTGAGCCCTCCATGCAGGTGAGGAGCTTTGTGTGAGCCCTCTATGCACGTGTGGAACTTTGTGTGAGCCCTCTATGCATGTGAGGATCTTTGTGTGAGCCCTCCATGCAGGTGAGGAGCTTTGTGTGAGCCCTCTATGCACGTGAGGAGCTATGTGTGAGCCCTCCATGCACGTGAGGAGCTTTGTGTGAGCCCTCCATGCACGTGAGGAGCTTTGCGTGAGCCCTCCATGCACGTGAGGAGCTTTGCGTGAGCCCTCCATGCAGGCAAGCTTTGTGTGAGCCCTCTATGCACGAGAGGAGCTTTGTGTGAGACTTCCATGCACACGAGGAGCTGTGTGTGAGCCCTCCCTGCACGCGAGGGGCTGTGTGTGAGCCCTCCATGCACGCAATCTTTGCGTGAGCCCTCCATGCAAGCGAGGAGCTGTGTGTTAGCCCTCTATGCATGCGAGGAGCTGTGTGTGAGCCCTCCATGCAAGCGAGGAGCTTTGTGTGAGACGTCCATGCACACGAGGAGCTGTGTGTTAGCCCTCCATGCACGCGAGGAGCTGTGTGTGAGCCCTCCATGCACGCGAGGAGCTGTGTGTGAGCCCTCTATGCATGCGAGGAGCTGTGTGTGAGCCCTCTATGCATGCGAGGAGCTGTGTGTGAGCCCTCTATGCATGCGAGGAGCTGTGTGTGAGCCCTCTATGCACGTGAGGATCTTTGTGTGAGCCCTCTATGCATGCGAGGAGCTGTGTGTGAGCCCTCTATGCACGTGAGGATCTTTGTGTGAGCCCTCCATGTACGTGAGGAGCTTTGTGTGAGACCTCCACGCACGTGAGGAGCATTGTGTGAGTATACAAAGGGTTGTCGTGCTGTTCCTACCAAAAGGAAGATTGGTATAGTCAGTGATGTAGGTGGATTATGGGAGGGTGGTCAGAAGTTCACCCTGGGAATCCATTTTGTTGGATTTAATGCCCTCATACACCCTTTCAGGTGTCATGCTTCATCATTTGGGCTTGCTCCTCGTTGGGTCGGCGGTGCAATACCCAACGGGCGACACTTCAAAGAGGGGCTCTTTGGCGGAGATCTTTTTCCAACTGCCGTATAGATGAAGTGTGGGTATGGGGCCAGATACAGGTGGTAGACGTGGATATGGTGGGTTAAAATAAAGCTAGTGGTACCGAGGGTACTTTATTCAGAGGGGCCACTGCTTTGGTTAAAAACAATTAACCTGGAGGAGAGTAGTGGAAAGTAATGTTTCCAACTCTGATCCAGAGGTTATTATAGTCAGGTCGACATGTTTCTCGCTACAGAGAGTATATCTAGCGATTCTTCAGGACTAAGATTGACTATTTTAACAGGTATCTAATTGTGAAAAAAACTGTCTACACTCCTTTATATAGGATGTGGTGTATGTATGCTCCTATGGCTACCACAATTGTGTATTTGGAGGGATAACACCATTATATTACCCTTCTTCACGTTGCGATTGTCAATACCTGTTAGGGGAAAGGCACAAGCATATCACAACAAGGTTTTGATAAAAATGTACATCATTGATTATCATACTTGTGCATATTGCATGCCAGTGGAGGTCAGGCGTGTCACAACACCATTGCACAAGTGTAGCAGGCACTCTCAAAAAGTGGTAGTTCTGTGAGTGACTTGTGAATATAAACAAACTAAAAGGTTAGAAAATACCAATGTGGTATTCTACAACTATTCAAAACTCACCTAGCATTAAAAACAATCAGACAACGACAGTGTCCAGCGGGTAAAGCTTCAGGGAGATCTTCCA
The DNA here is from genome assembly GCF_964263255.1 of Lissotriton vulgaris. Classification (NCBI taxonomy): domain Eukaryota; kingdom Metazoa; phylum Chordata; class Amphibia; order Caudata; family Salamandridae; genus Lissotriton; species Lissotriton vulgaris. Next base: position 267,201,376 of record NC_141686.1, read on the forward strand.
CCATAAGGCTATATGTATAGGGGGAACATCTTAAAGGCTGCTGGTTTTTTCAAATCCATTGGTAATAATTACAATTTATAGAGATACATTCATCAATCAAATGACAAAGTTAAACATTCAGGCTTTGTAGTTGAACCTTACTGGGATTGTGAATAACTGGGATTATGTTGCTTGTAAAGGACAAAAAGGTCTAAAATGTCTATGTTTTTAATGTCCTTGGTACTGCTTTTCTGTGTGTGTTAAACCAATCTTACTAGTGACATGGTATTTAAAACATGTGCCTACAATGTAGTTGTACAGAGAGGCCTCATAAGCTGTGTGTGCCCTCTCTCTAATTTTCTCATGGACATGTGTATGAGGGAATTAGACTCATTAATGTTGCTGTACAAATCCTGCATATTCAGAGGGGTTGTGAATAAAAGGGAAGTTCCTGTGCCGATACTAATCAGGTCTTATCGCTTGTGTTGCGGTGGAGGTCCCCCCTTGGGCCACTGGAGGGTGTATCATAGAATTAGGATTTGCAAAGAGGTTTTTAACTGTAAACCAGTCTGGTAGTCTGGTGATATCACTGGCGTATGCTTTAGGGGGCCGTCAGAGCAGGGAGTCTATTGCGCGCCCGTTGAAACAAGAAGTCTACTGTGTCTGAGCCCTCCATGCACGCGAGGAGCTGTGTGTGAGCCCTCTATGCATGGGAGGAGCTGTGTGTGAGCCCTCTATGCATGCGAGGAGCTGTGTGTGAGCCCTCTATGCACGTGAGGATCTTTGTGTGAGCCCTCCATGCACGTGAGGAGCTTTGTGTGAGCCCTCCATGCATGCGAGGAGCTGTGTGTGAGCCCTCCATGCACGTGAGGGGCTGTGTGTGAGCCCTCTATGCATGCGAGGAGCTGTGTGTGAGCCCTCTATGCACGTGAGGATCTTTGTGTGAGCCCTCCATGAACGTGAGGAGCTTTGTGTGAGCCCTCCATGCATGCGAGGAGCTGTGTGTGAGCCCTCCATGCACGTGAGGGGCTGTGTGTGAGCCCTCCATGCACGCGAGGGGCTGTGTGTGAGCCCTCCATGCACGCGAGGAGCTGTGTGTGAGCCCTCCATGCATGCGAGGAGCTGTGTGCGAGCCCTCTATGCACGCGAGGAGCTGTGTGTAAGCCCTCCATGCACACGAGGAGCTTTGTGTGAGCCCTCTATGCCCATGAGGAGCTTTGGTTGAGCCCTTCATGCACGTGAGGAGCTGTGTGTGAGCCCTCCATGCACGCGAGGGGCTGTGTGTGAGCCCTCCATGCATGCGAGGAGCTGTGTGTGAGCCCTCTATGCACGCGAGGAGCTGTGTGTGAGCCCTCCATGCATGCGAGGAGCTGTGTGTGAGTCCTTTATGCACGCGAGGAGCTGTGTGTGAGCCCTCTATGCACGCGAGGAGCTGTGTGTGAGCCCTCCATGCACACGAGGAGCTTTGTGTGAGCCCTCCACGCACGTGTGGAGCTTTGTGTGAGCCCTCTCTGCACGTGAGGAGCTTTGTGTGAGCCCTCCATGCACGCGAGGAGCTGTGTGTGAGCCCTCCATGCACGCGAGGAGCTGTGTCCGAGCCCTCCATGCACGCGACGAGCTGTGTGTGAGCCCTCCATGCACGCGAGGAGCTGTGTGTGAGCCCTCCATGCACGCGAGGAGCTGTGTGTGAGCCCTCCATGCACGTGTGGAGCTGTGTGTGAGCCCTCTATGCACGTGAGGAGCTTTGTGTGAGCCCTCCATGCACGCGAGGAGCTTTGTGTGAGCCCTCCATGCATGCGAGGGGCTGTGTGTGAGCCCTCCATGCATGCGAGGAGCTGTGTGTGAGCCCTCTATGCACACGAGGAGCTGTGTGTGAGCCCTCCATGCACACGAGGAGCTTTGTGTGAGCCCTCCATGCACGTGTGGAGCTTTGTGTGAGCCCTCTATGCACGTGAGGAGCTTTGTGTGAGCCCTCCATGCACGCGAGGGGCTGTGTGTGAGCCCTCCATGCACGCGAGGAGCTGTGTCCGAGCCCTCCATGCACGCGAGGAGCTGTGTGTGAGCCCTCCATGCACGCGAGGAGCGGTGTGTGAGCCCTCCATGCACGCGAGGAGCGGTGTGTGAGCCCTCCATGCACGCGAGGAGCTGTGTGTGAGCCCTCCATGCACGCGAGGAGCTGTGTGTGAGCCCTCTATGCACGCGAGGAGCTGTGTGTGAGCCCTCCATGCACACAAGGAGCTTTGTGTGAGCCCTCCATGCACGTGTGGAGCTTTGTGTGAGCCCTCTATGCACGTGAGGAGCTTTGTGAGCGCCCTCTATGCACGTGAGGAGCTTTGTGTGAGCCTTCCATGCACGTGAGGAGCTTTGTGTGAGCCCTCCATGCACGTGAGCTTTGTGTGAGCCTTCCATGCACGTGAGGAGCTTTGTGTGAGCCCTCCATGCACGTGAGCTTTGTGTGAGCCCTCCATGCACGCGAGGGGCTGTGTCTGAGCCCTCCATGCACGCGAGGGGCTGTGTGTGAGCCCTCGATGCACACGATGAGGGCACGCCTCAATTAAGCTGAGCCTCATTGAAAAGCTGGCTGTTGTCCTGCAATGTCTTGAAGTTAACAAGCAATATTCCACTAGAACAAAGAACATCTGGTCTCTAGTAACAGGTTTCAGAACGAATTTTTAAAGTTAACATTTAAAAGGCTCCACATTAAAACGCTGTCCTTATTTATCATCAGAATAAAAGGGAAAGCGCGGCGGCACACCAAAGATGCAGCACAATACTTAGCAACTGTGACGGAGGCAAACCTACTGTTTCGGGGCTGGCATACAGCAGAAAAAGAGAAATGACAAGCAGCAGAACAGGAAGGGGCGCCAAGATGGCTGAATTAACAGTGCAGCCAAGCTCAATCAGCAGCACGCTTCCTGGACTCATGGTGTGAGGCTTGCGTTGTGAGATGCCAATACGAAGGCAGCTACAATATGGACAAAGGAGCGAGTGTGTTGAGAGTGGAACTCTGCGGTTCAGCTGGTACCATCAAAGCAACATTTTACTTTGTTCTAACTAATCGGACTCCCTTGGAAGTCAGCCTCCCATGGCAGCGAGCCTCCCAAGGAAGCGAGCATCCCACGGCAGCGAGCCTCCCACGGCAGCATCTCACGGCAGCGAGCCTCCCAAGAAAGCGCGCATCCCACGGCAGCGAGCCTCCCACAGCAGCATCCCATGGCAGTGAGCCTCCCATGACATCGAGCCTTCTGTGGAAGCGAGCCTTCCGTGGCAGCGAGCCTCCCACGGTAGCGAGTTTCCCACGGCAACGAGCCTCCCATGAAAACATCCCACGGCAGTGAGCCTCCCATGGCCGCGAGCCTCCCATGGAAGCGAGCCTCCCATGGCAGCGAGCCTCCCACGGCAGCGCGCCTCCCAAGCAACGAGCCTTCCATGGAAACATCCCACGGTAACGAGCCTCCGATGGAAGCCAGCCTCCCACGTCAGTGAGCCTTCCATGGAAGCGAGCCTCCTTTGGCAGCGAGCCGCCGATGGAAGCGAGCATCCGATGGAAGCAAGCCTCTCACGGGAGAGAGCCTCCCATGGCAGCGAGCCTTCCTTGGAAGCGAGCCTCCCATGTCAGCGAGCCTTCCATGGAAGCGAGCCTCTTATGGCAGCGAGCCTTCCATGGAAGCGAGCATCCGATGGAAGCAAGCCTTCCACAGGAGAGAGCCTTCCATGGAAGTGAGCCTCCCATGGCAGCGTGCCTTCTATGGAAGCGAGCCTCCCATAACAACGAGCCTCCCATGTCAACGAGCCTTCCATGGAAGCGAGCTTCTTATGGCAGCGAGCCTTCCATGGAAGTGAGCCTCCTTTGGCAGCGAGCCTACCATGGCAGCGTGCCTCCGATGGCAGCGAGCCTCCAATAGAAGCGAGCATCCAATAGAAGCGAGCATCCGATGGAAGCAAGCCTCCCACAGGAGAGAGCCTTCCATGGAAGTGAGCCTCCCATGGCAACAAGCCTCCGATGGAAGCGAGCATCCGATGGAAGCGAGCATCCGATGGAAGCAAGCCTTCCACGGGAGAGAGCCTTCCATGGCACCGAGCCTCCCATGGCAGCGAGTTTCCCATGGCAGCAAGCCTTCCTTGGCAGCAAGCCTCCCTTGGGCGCGAGCCTTCCTTGGCAGTGCGCCTCCCACGGCAGCGAGCCTCCCACGGAAGCAAGCCTCCCACGGAAGCAAGCCTCCCACGGAAGCAAGCCTCCCACGGAAGCGAGCCTCCCACGGAAGCGAGCCTCCCACGGAAGCGAGCCTCCCACAGAAGCGAGCCTTCCACAGAAGCGAGCCTCCCACAGAAGCGAGCCTCCCACAGAAGCGAGCCTCCCACAGAAGCGAGCCTCTCATGGAAGCGAGACTTTCATGGAAGGGAGCCTCCCATGGCAGCAAGCCTCCCATGGCAGCAAGCCTCCCATGATAGCGAGCTCCCATGGCAGCGAGCCTCTCAATGCAGTGAGCCTCTTATGACAGCGAGCCTTCCATGGAAGCAAGCTTCCCATGGCAGCTAGCCTCCCATGGAAAGGAGCCTTCCATGGAAGCAAGCCTCCCATGGAAGCGAGCCTCCCATGGAAGCGAGCCTCCCATGGAAGCGAGCCTCCCATGGAAGCGAGCCTCCCATGGAAGCGAGCCTCCCATGCTCGCTCGCAGGCTCTCTGGGCGCATGTCTGTTTTCTACATAAATGCAAAAGGTTGCTTTCGGTTAGCAGGTTTTGCCATATGCTGCTCCCTGTAATAAAACCGGCATGTTTATGAATGAAGCCAATGGGAAGAAGCGCCTTTCAAACATTTAAGGAGCTAGGTATTTAGGCCAATAAATGAAGGCGCAGCGGGGTTGTGACAAGGTTGTTTTTGGCAGATGGAATGGGAGAGAAGACAGCCACACTCGTAAGGAGTGCTTGTTGAGAAATGCAAAAAAAAAGTATCTGCACTTTGAAGGTCACTCATTGGCCAGTAGCCAGTGACCGGAACCTGTACTTGGTCCAATCTCCACAGCAGGCAAAGATGGCAAAGCAAGAGCTGAAGTTAAAGAGGACAATGTGGAGACGACATGCTGGCCAATCAGAAGCACATAAACTAGAACGACATTGGAATAAACCGTTTAGGCAAGTAAGGGGCGGGTTCTAAGCCTCCTCTTTTTTTTTTACAAAAGACTTTGTAAGCACAGCGCAAACGCTGTGCAGGCAAAACCTAAAAAGTAGTTCCCTATATTTCAGCAGTGGAAGGATAGAGGTCAGCCAATTAAGAGAATAACAAAGAGGCTAAGCTGCAGGGGAGGGACAAACACAGGAGAAAGGCAAGCCAATGAATAAGCAAGTATGCAAAGAGAGTGACAATGAAGCAAACCAGTGTAAGCAATGAGCGGGCTCTAAGCCCTCCCATTGAACGTTTTTGGTATGGTGCTAGCAAATGGGGTTTTTGGTATGGTCCACAATAGGCTTTTGCCCAAGACAGCTAAAAGCTATCTGGTAAGGGAGACCTAAGAACAATGAATCTGGTATTTAAGATTATGGGGACAGTCTGCAGCCTAACATTCACCAAATGTGAGATTCTTTACATTGAATTGTGACTGTGCTTGCATTACGGTTCCAGCTGTGCAGCGAAATAGAGATTTGTGTTAAATGATCTGAAAATAAAAGGATAGTTTTGAAGTTGTGAAGCCGAAGCGGCCCTTACCTTGGCGGTGTCCGAACAAGGGGCCCCTGACCTACGGGACCGGTCATACAGTGTCCCTAACACCCAGGGCTCCTCCTCTCTCTCTTCCCCTACAGGACCCGTCGGCGTCAACCAAAAGCGGAAGACCGGAAGTGAACTCCTGTGACCCCGGAAGTGAGGCGACCCTTGAGGAACCGGAAATGACCTCCGCCGACCCCGGAAGTGCTCTTCCGGAACCCTGCCCGGAACATAGAAAAGCCGCCAGCAAGGAAGGAAAAGGGTTCCAAGCAGCGGACTCGTGGCAGGAGACAGCAGCAAGCGAAGAACCATTGACGGCGAGCAGAGCGGAGCAGAAGAACCGAGACGAGGACGGAGAGGAGGACGTCTGGACATAAGACTGGTGGCGTCCTCAGGAGTTGGCTGGAGAGCGGCCGCAACTCGGATGAGAGTTGCGGCAGGGCACGTGAGTACTCTTTATCTTTTCTCCGTGTTTTCCTGTAGTTAACTGTAAATAGTGTCAAAATACCCTCACGAGCACTAAATCACTGTATATCGGATTTAATCATCTGCACTGTAGAGAAGACCCGAGCACCGTTGCCCCGACACTCGCAACACGCTCTTCCCATTCCCTCTTGCTTGCCTTTCCCAACCTACCTTACCGTCCCCTCCTCACGGTCGGTTTTCGATTCCCTCACTCCCCGGTGTAGGTGGAAGTACTCAGAGGTCCTTTTGCCCAGGACTAACTGCCCTGTACACTTCTCTCCCTTCTATACCTCCGAGGTGTACCAGTGCCCACCTGTGGAACAGACGACATCGGCCCAGCAGGAGAACCCTCCAGACGACCCCGCCGCGCCAGACCATCATCCCTATTACCCAGCCCGGAACGTTCACCTCTGATTCACTCACCATACTCCGACCCATAGAGACATTTGTCATGGGCTTTCAATAAAGTCACTGATCATAGCTCACTCCCCGCCTGTTATTCCGGTCCGCCCGCACCCCTGCTCCACAGAAGTCCACAGACCAATGACAAATGCACACCGATGGCAATCCCTGCAGAAGTGAAAATGAACCATGGATTTCCACTGACTTCAATCTTGGGCAGAATGTGTGATCACGATGACCATGCGGTGGTGGGAAGTCAGTGGAGAAAGGGAACGTGTTCTCCGGATGTAGCCAATCTTATTTGTAGATTTCTGGGAGAATGGAAGCATTTCCACTCCTCTGGTGTGTGATTCCTTCACCTACAGCTCATCTGTGGGTAGGGTGCCTCAAGGGTCCATGGATCTGTGATGGCAAACAACCAATCCAATTTCATTTTCCTTATACATTTTCAGTGGAAGGACCAATCTGCGGACCTGATGATACCGAGATATATAAAACGCACCCTCACAAGTGAATAGTGGGCATTTTTTAAATTGCCACGCTCCCTCAAAACCCTAAACAGATTTACACCACACTTCAACAAGGACTTATTATTGAACATGCTCATAGTTGCAAGAGTTGTGAAATCGGTCAATGGTTTTGACTTTAGGAGAGAGCAAAAATGGACATGGGGATCCCATACACACACCCACAAGGGTTTCTTTCAATAAAAGCATTTGATAGCTTTTGTAGATCTGCACCAGATTTAGAAGGAAGAATTCGAGTCACGCGGATCACATTTGCAAACTGTGGTGAGGATTAGAACAGCTCCCAAACAGCAAACTGAAAGCAAATTGTGTTTGCGATGAAAACTTGACTTTAACCAGAACTATGGAGGAGCTCTTGTTCTCCGGTCATACAGATCTCACAATATGAACACATTTCACCTTGATCCTTCCTGCACAGAAATATTCAGCAGAATCAGACCGTGACATTATTAAGTAGGAAAAAGTCCAGGAGCTGGGAGGGAAAAATAAAAAGCTTCTCGGTATCAAAAAACACAACAGTCTGGTCCACAACCATGGTGATGTGTTTACTCTCCTTTCTTACTTTTTCACCGGATTTGGCCAGAGCGACTCTAGTTCTGGGTGGATTGGCCAGAGCGACTCCAGTTCTGGGCGGATTTGGCCAGAGCGACTCCAGTTCTGGGTGGATCTGGCCAGAGCGACTCTAGTTCTGGGTGGATTGGCCAGTCCGCAGGAAATTGGAATTTAGGTTGCTAATAACTCTGGTGCCGGTTGACAAGACATTTGACAGATTCCACCCCTCAACTAAAGTTCTTAATTTCACTTTTCGTGCATAAAATGTTAAAAGACGGTTCAATTATTGAAATGACTTATTTTAAGTCACTTTGCAACATCTGTTCCCAACTACAGCAAAGACTGCTGAATGGAATTATGGCAAACTTTGGGGTGAAGATAAGACTTCACTCAAAAAGAGAATCTTTTATTTGGTTACCCAAGGGCTTAGGTTGGCTTTGAAGGGGTCGTGTTCTGTACATTTCTGCACCTTCACCCGTCGTAGTAGGGTATTTCGTCTTGTCCACCATTTGTTTGCTGTTGCATGAGGTCTGCATACAAGTTCTGGAAAACAATTCCTGAGCCCATCGAAGGTTGGACAGGGTGGGCGTATCACACCCCATGGACACCTGTGGGGGGGCATATCGTACCCCCATAGACGGCAGAGGGAGGGTCACATCCAAGCACGCATGGACAGCGATGGTGGTATCCCACCTTCCATGGACGGCGGGGCCACATATCCCACCCACTCTGGGTGGCATATCTCACTCCGCATGGTTGGGGGGTGCGGGCATATCCCACTCCAGGGACAACGTTCCCACCACCATATGTTACTGGTTCATTATGTTACTGGGAGCGGACACTGAAAGAAACATCATCTGACTGCATAGCAGCGCTATACAAATACTGTTTGATTGACTGACTTTCGAAAGAGCATGCAGACTGGCTGCTGGCGTGCGTAAAGCGAAGACTGGTGATACTGAGGACACCAGAGGACTGAGTGCCACACCATAGTTTATTGTAAATTCGATATAGTACTCCACTGAGGTCAACAAATACACAAACATAATTTAAAAACATTTATAGTGACAGCCATAACATCAACTTTAAGCATTTCAAAGGTTAAAACATTTCACCAACATTTTTGCAACATATTGAATTAAGATTAATTTGATATTTATAAGTTAATAACAGATGAATTCATCCAGTTGGTTTCCCAAAGCTTAAATAGATCAGTTGCAAAGGCAGGTTGTATTTAAAAGTATTAGTTCATAACATCAACTTTAAATATTTAAAAACATTATCTTGTATGTATTGTATTGTATTGAAAACTTATATAGCGCGAACTGTCACCCTACGGGTATATGGCGCTTAGACTTGGATGATAGCCACCGCAGGAACGGACCAATTTATCAGTGGGAAGCATAGTGTTCAACCCTTGGAAACAGCCAGGTTTTCAGACTCTTCCTAAAGCAGGTCGGGGAATTGGCCTGCCTGATATTCTGGGGCAACTCATTCCATAGGCGTGCAGCAGCCATACCAAAAGCTCTGCCCCAATCCTGGATTTCTTAAATCAGGTAGTCATTGCCAGATTTGCTCTAGAGGAGCAAAGCTGCCTCTTGGGCTTATACCAGTTAAATTTATCCTGCAATGGGACTGGGCCCAAGTCATGTACTGCTCTAAACACAATACAGAGAGATTTAAAACAGACTATTTCCTTAATGGGCAGCCAATGAAGATCTCTCAAGGCCAATGCCGTAGTGGACCTACGCTGCCTATTTAACACCAGCTTTGCTGCCATGGACTGGACTACCCGGAACCCCTGCAAGATGAATTGTGGTGCTTTTAAATACAGGGAGTTGATTCAGTCTGCTCAGAATAATACCCCTCACTACAAGAGATCGAGTATCCCTAGGCAGTAACGGAAGAATCCGCTGTAGCATGCATAGCAGGGAAAAACAGACACTAGCTGTTTTGTTGGCCTGAGACTCCATTTGGAGATTATCATCCACCAAGACCCCCAAATTTTGCACCGGTTTGACCGGAGCCAGGGGTTCATCCTCGGGGGTAAGCTTGAACTCCAGCGGTAGATGTTGAGACATTCTGGTAGTGGAGCAGTATACCACCTCTGTTTTTCCCCCATTGAATTGCAAGGAATTTTTCCTGAACCAGCTAGCAGTCTGGCGCATACATTCCTGGAACGTATTCATGGACACTGCTTGTTTCCCTTCCAGGGAAAACACCGATTGGGTGTCATCAGCATTGTTGACCAGGTCAATTCTGAAGGATTTAATAATGGGGAACAGAGGGCGCAGATAGATATTAAAAAGAATAGGGCTAATCGCAGAGCCCTGCGGCACCCCGTCGTGCACTGGAGACTTACTAGAAGTGAACGGCGACATGGTCACAGCCTGTTGTCTCCCTGACAGATAGGATTGCAGCCACTGCAAAGCCCGTCCTTTCTCTCCTATCTCAGGGGTGTGGAATTTAATAAAATATCTACTTGTCCATGGGGTAGGTTGCTTCATAAATCTACTCGTCCTGTAACAAAATCAACTTGTCCCTTTTGTGCCATGTAATGCGATGACAAATTATGACAGCAATCTCCTTATATAAGAGCTCTGAAATAGCCTCTTTGATTATGTCAAGGCTCCTTCCCTAGTATGGTTTGAATACTAGCAGTTCCTTTATGTTGCCACGATTCCGCAGTTCTACATACTGGGGCTGAAGGTAATGGTAAGCAAAAGTTCTAGGTTGGAATGCCCTTTTGAGTCTGTGCAAGCCTACTAACTTGTATGTCTTAAGGTTTTTCTCCAACATTTTTCTGATCTTTTTCCCTACTGAGAAAGGTTGGAAATTTACTGCAGACAATGGCAGACATAAAACTTCTTCCAGGGTTGGGGAAAAAGTGGTTGGAGGGAAAGTGAACTTGCATACACTCATATTTTCGCATGGTGAATTCTACACCTGCATATTTGCTCATGCTAAAATGCAGTTCAGTACTATTTCTTGGCTTACTTCTGCAAAGTCTTGTGAATTTTATGAAAGCTGTATATCTGCATTTAATGCAAGGACATGGGTGCACTTTTGAGACTTTGTTTAATATTTGGACCCCTAATCCTGCACCACGTCTACGTCACAGGGCCTAGGCTGGTGCGAATGGGTCTGGCGGAGAATGGGCAGTGTCGACGCGGATGCGGAGAGACTGGAACATCCATGCATGTCTTATGGCACTGCACTGAAATACAGAAATATTGGGCCAAGATTCATGATAGGTTTCGAGAGGTGTTGGGAGTGGAAGTGTTGCTGGAGACCCCACGCTGTGTCCTGAATGTTTGGGAACCTACTGATCTAACGGCACACTGGAAGATGTGGGTGACTCTGGCATGCATGATCGATAAACGTAATATTGCGCAGTTGTGGGGCTCAAGTCAAGTGCCTCAGGTGAGGAAATGGATGGAAGATTTGGATTGGTGCATGTTTAGGGAAAGATCGGTGTATGTGGCCTGGGGTCGACCCGAGAAATGGGGGTGTTAGACGGACCGGGAGGGTCGGCCGAGGATAAGGGGAGAGGTCTCCGGGGAGAGCCGTCTCCAGCGATCGTACAGACAAGTAACTTCCCCCCCACAGACGGACACCACACCAGGATAAGGTTCAACGATACTTTATCAGCAATTCTTTAAGTACGGTGAAATGGTACAAGGAGGTCTGGACTCAGGGGTCCCCTCGGTTCTGGTCTCTGGATTGGGAAAAGGGTAGCGGGACAGTCTTGTTACCAATAGATGAAAATAGCTCTCAATCCTCGAGCTCGGCGTTCTGGATGATCGGGCCGCGGCGGAGCCAGCAGGTCCCGAGATGGATGAAGGAAGCGACGGTCCGCGGCGGAGCCAGCAGGTCCCGATGAAGATGGTGGTTACAAACGGTCCGCGGCCACGCCAGCAGGTCCCGACGACGATGAAGGTTACGAAGGTTGCGGCAGCGCCAGCAGGCAAGACGATGGTTCGCAAGGCAGGGCTACGGCAGCGCCAGTAGTCCGTCAAGGATGAGTTCTTCGCTGCGTCTCTCGACTCCAGGATACAACTGCCCTCCTGCTCTGGAGCTGCCCCAGTTATAGGGCTGGTGCCCTTTGATGTCCGGACCCTCGCACTTGGAGGTCGGGGGGTCCGGGATGAAGGAGTCCAGACACCCAGCAGGGGGGTGGAGCCAGCGCCCGGGGAGGTTGTGGGCGAGCGGCACCTGGCGGGGGAGAGCCATCGACACCTCTTTCTCCCATTGACCTGCCAAGTAGTCCGCTCACCTCCTGGGTGGATGGTGGTGCCGGGATGTCTGAGGCCTGGCCAGGCCCAGGGTTGGGGTCGATCGGGGGCCACGCGGCCTCGTGGCGGAGTGTCCAAGATGGCGCCCAGGCTGGGCGCGCGGGCCAGTAGTGGATCGGGCCCACGAGGTCGATATGTTCAGAGGCAAGGGTCCCGGAGGGGACGGAAAACGTGAAGTGGTGGTGTGTGACACTTGAGGGACCGGGCTCGGGCCTGGTCGGGCAGAGGGGGAGCGGCCCTTCACGTGGCCTGTCCAACATGCGTCCCCCCCAGCTGAAGGCGGGGAGAGTCACCCATCCTCTTGGGGACTCTCCTCGTCGAGGCGGAAAAACCGGGACAGGCCATCCGCGTTGGCGTGATCTGGCCCAGGCCGGTGTTCAACAGTGAAGTCCATCCCTTGTAGGGAGATGGACCAACGTAGTAGTTTTGGGTTCTCCCCCCGCATCTGCATCAGCCACTGCAGGGGTCGATGGTCGGTCTGCACCCGGAAGTGTGTGCCAAAGAGGTAGGGCCGGAGCTTTTTGAGGGCCCATACCACGGCGAAGGCCTCCCTCTCGATGGTGCTCCAGCGTTGTTCTCGAGGTAGGAGTCGCCTGCTGATGAAGGCCACTGGCTGATCAAGGCCTTCGGTGTTCAATTGAGACAGGACCGCCCCAATGCCGTGGTCGGAGGCATCCGTCTGGACGACGAATTCCCGGCTGTAGTCGGGGGCCTGGAGCACAGGGGCGGAGCACATGGCGGCCTTCAGTTGTTCGAAGGCTGTTTGACAATCTGGGGTCCAGTTGACCTTCTTGGGTTGATTTTTGGACGTGAGCTCTGTGAGGGGCCCCACTATGGTACCATAGTCTTTCACGAACCGTCTGTAATAGCCCGTGAGTCCCAGAAAGGCGCGTACCTCGGTCTGGGTGATGGGGGGCTGCCAGGACTGGATGGCGGCAATCTTGAGCTGCAGAGGGGCCACCAGGCCGCTTCCCACCTGGTGTCCGAGGTAGGTTACGGACCCCTGACCAATTTGGCATTTGCTGGCCTTGATCGTGAGGCCAGCTCGCTGAAGGGCCTGTAGCACCGCTCGGAGGTGGTGGAGGTGGTCGGACCAATGGTGGCTGTACACAGCGATGTCGTCTAGGTAGGCGGCGCTGAATCCTTCGAGCCCGGCCAAGACCTGGTTGACGAGCCGCTGAAATGTTGCTGGGGCATTCTTCATGCCGAAGGGCATGACCTTGAAATGATAATGGCCATCAGGAGTGGAAAATGCAGATCGCTCTTGGGCCCGGGGTGTGAGGCCGATCTGCCAGTAGCCCGCCGTCAAGTCGAAAATGCTGAGGTAGCGGGCAGCTCCCATGCGGTCGATTAGTTCATCCGCCCGGGGGATGGGATGTGCGTCTGTTCTGGTGACCGCATTCAAGCCCCGGTAGTCGACGCAGAACCGGAGTTCCGGTGTGGTGCCGGGAGTGGCTGCTTTGGGGACCAGTACTACTGGGCTGGCCCAGGGGCTGTCTGAGGGCTCAATGACCCCGAGTGTGAGCATTTTGGTTACTTCTTCCTGGATGCAGGCCCGTACCCGATCTGGTACGCGGTAGGCCCGGTGGCGGATAGGGGGGCTGTCCCCCGTGTCCACGTCGTGCACACACCAGGAAGTGACACCTGGGGTGAGGGAAAACAGGCCGGCGAACTGCAACAGAAGGTCTCGACATTCTTGGCGTTGTTCCAGGGTGAGGGCCTCCGAGAGTCGGACCCCATCCACGGAGCCATCTTTCTCCCGAGTCCGTAGGAGGTCAGGGAGGGGTTCGGAGTCTTCTTCGGCTCCATTGTCTGTGGCCATCAGGAGGCTGAGTTCTGAACGCACAAAGTGGGGTTTCAGCCTATTAGCGTGGAGGACTCGGAGGGGGTTCCGTGAAGATTCCATGTCGATGAGATAGGTGACAGGACCCTTGCGCTCGACTACTTTGAAGGGCCCCGTCCACTTGTCTCAGGGCGCAGGGTTCGGTGGGGGACATCACCCATACCTGTTGTCCAGGTTCAAATTCGATGGAGGAGGCATTTTGGTCATACCACTTTTTCATGTCCTCTTGACTGGCCTCCAAGTTTGCTTTGGCCAGCTCTCTGAACCGGCGGGTCTGGTTGCGGAGTGTTAGGAGGTATTTGAAGACATCTGGAGGGTTCTTTAGAGGGGGCATTTCCCAGCCTTCCTTGACGAGACTGAGAGGCCCCCGTACGGGATGTCCATACAATAATTCAAACGGGCTGAAGCCGAGGGACTTCTGGGGGACCTCTCGATATGCGAAGAGGAGGCACGGCAGCAGCACATCCCACTGGCGACGGAGGGGCTCTTCCAACCCCCCAATCATCCCTTTGAGCGTGCGGTTGAACCGCTCAACGAGTCCGTTTCCTTGAGGGTGATAGGGGGTCGTGAATCGGTAGGTGACCCCACACTGTTGCCAGAGGGACTTCATATATTTGGAAATAAAGTTCGTGCCTCTGTCGCTGACGACTTCTCGGGGGAAGCCCACACGGGAGAAGATCCCCATCAGGGCCCGGCCGACCACCGGGGCTGTCACAGTTCGCAGGGGAACAGCCTCGGGGTAGCGGGTGGCGTGGTCCACCAGTACCAGGATGAACCGATGTCCTTGTTTTGTACGGGGGTCCAGGGGCCCCACAATGTCTATCCCGACCCTCTCGAACGGGGTGGTGACCACGGGAAATGGTTGCAGGGGGGCTTTCAGTTTGCGGCCGCTCTTTCCACTGGCTTGGCACGTGGGGCAAGATCGGCAATGCTGGAGTACATCATTCCTCATTTTGGGCCAGAAGAAGTGGGTCACTAGGCGGCTGTAGGTTTTATCCTGACCCAGGTGTCCAGCCAGGGGGACATCATGGGCCAGGTTTAGCAAGAAGTCTCTAAAACGGAGGGGCACCACTAGCACTCGGCTGGCCCCCAACTCCGCGATCCTTTGTTCACTGTATAGCAGATCATTGTCCCAGTAGATCCAATGTGTTCCGGAGGTATCCCCTGCGCTCTGGGCGAGGGCTTGTTGGCGGAGTCCCTCGAGGGAGGGACAGGTCTTTTGCTCTTGGCGAAACTGCTCCTGTGTGGGCCCCCCCCCCTTGATGCCACTGGTCGAGGCCAGCGAGGTCCGGAGGTTGAGCTGGTTCTGGGGGGACGGCACGGTCGGTGTCTTCGACTGGGGCGACCGGGGGAGGAGGCGCCGGCCATTCGGGTTCCTCTTGTCGGGGATTGGCACGGGCGGCCATGGACCGGGTGGTGACGCACGCCCAGTCCGGGATGCCTAACATCCCCAGGTGTTCTCTTCGTTCTACGGCTGCCCACGGAGAGCTTTCAAGGTCATTTCCCAGGAGACAGTCTACGGGAGCATCATCTCGGACCGTCACTTTCAACATGCCGGAGACCCCTCCCCATTCGAAAGGGACGCAGGCCATCCGACACAGACTTTCCGAGTTATCGGCTGAGCGGACAGGGGAGAGAATGTTTGGTATGAACTGTTCTGGGGTCACCAGGTGACAGCGGACGGCTGTTACACTGGCCCCGGTGTCACGGAGGGCTTCGGCCTGGCGTCCATTGATGCTCACCCATTGGCTGTACTTCCGGGTGTTAGCGGGTAGGGGGACCCGCGGGACCATGTCTTTCCCCCCTAAGCATGCTAAAGCCATGGCGGCTGGCTCCCATTCTTGATGCTCTTGCTCATATTCTTCCTGCTCCTCGGAGATCTGTTCTTCCCCCAGGGCAGCAGCGGCCACTTGGCGGGGTCTTGGGCTCTGGTACTGTGGGCAATTTGGGTCGTTTGCATAGTGGCCGACTCGTTGGCATCGGTGACACGTGACATTGGCTCTGTATCCCGGTCGCGCCGGGGTGCTGCCCCGGTTGGCCGGGGGGGTGGTGCTGGTAGCGGGGGCGACCGGGGTGTTGTCTCTTCCTCGCCCTTGGCCCCCTCCTCCTCCTCGGGGACGGTGCTGACCGTTGTTGTTCCGGTTCTGTTCATAGGATCCATTTCGGCCCACTCTGGTGATTTCCCACCGGTCAGCCTCGGCTGCGAGCTGCCGTGGATCAGTCAATTTGCTGTCGAGGAGGTGCTGCCGGAGCTCAATGAAGCAATTGTTTGATAGATGCTCCCACACCATGAGATTGAAGAGTTGTTCGTAAGTTGTGACATTGCTTCCTTTGATCCAGCCCTCGAAGGCTCGGCTAAAATAGTTCACGTAGTCCACCCAAGTTGTACCCGGGATGCGGGTGCAGTCTCGGAACCTCTGACGGTACATCTCGGGTGTGAGCCCATAGCGGGTGAGGAGGGCAGCTTTCATGTGGTCATAGGAGGTCATCTGATGGTCCGGGAGCTGTAGCAGGGCATCGCGGCCCTCATTGAGGAATCTCCCCCATAGACCGGCTCCCCAGTCGCTTCGATCGATCCGGTGGGCGGTCATAGCGATTTCGTAGGCCTTGAACCATTGCTGGATGTCGTCCTCTCGGAAGTATTCTCGAACGACATCCTTGGGGATGTGTACCTTTTTCTCTGTTGCCCCTGGGTTGCGGGGTTGCTCGGGCACCCCTAATTCTTTGTTCTGCTTGCGTAAGTCTATCTCAGCTAGTTTGCGCTCGTGTTCATACGCCAGTCTCTTTTCCTCGAGCTCCCTTTGTCTCTGTTTTTCCTCTCTTTCTTCTCGGAGACGCAGGTGCTCTAAGCTCAGTTTTTGTTCGGCCAACTTAAGTTCAACATCCATTTTGAGCCGGGCCATTTCTAGTTCATGTAGTCGTGTTTTTTCTCGTTCCTGGATCTCGTCTTGCGAGAGACCCGTTCTTCGCTCCTCAGGGGCCGTGGTGTTTTTTTCTACTGCTGCGATGTTTTGGTCGGTGGTTCCAACGGCCCCGGTTTCTGCCCAGGACTCTAGGGCATGCTTGAAATCGTCTTTGGTACTTAGACCGGTGGTAGCGATACCTAGTTCGATGCAGAATTGTTTTAGTTCACGATGGCTGTACTCGTCCAATTTCTCCATCTGAAATTTCTCGGTGGATCCGCTTTCTTTGGTTGTCATCGTGATTTCGTCGTGGGGTGAGCTACTCTCTGTACGATTATGCGGTGATTCGGATCGCGCCGCTGGCCACCAATGTTAGACGGACCGGGAGGGTCGGCCGAGGATAAGGGGAGAGGTCTCCGGGGAGAGCCGTCTCCAGCGATCGTACAGACAAGTAACTTCCCCCCCACAGACGGACACCACACCAGGATAAGGTTCAACGATACTTTATCAGCAATTCTTTAAGTACGGTGAAATGGTACAAGGAGGTCTGGACTCAGGGGTCCCCTCGGTTCTGGTCTCTGGATTGGGAAAAGGGTAGCGGGACAGTCTTGTTACCAATAGATGAAAATAGCTCTCAATCCTCGAGCTCGGCGTTCTGGATGATCGGGCCGCGGCGGAGCCAGCAGGTCCCGAGATGGATGAAGGAAGCGACGGTCCGCGGCGGAGCCAGCAGGTCCCGATGAAGATGGTGGTTACAAACGGTCCGCGGCCACGCCAGCAGGTCCCGACGACGATGAAGGTTACGAAGGTTGCGGCAGCGCCAGCAGGCAAGACGATGGTTCGCAAGGCAGGGCTACGGCAGCGCCAGTAGTCCGTCAAGGATGAGTTCTTCGCTGCGTCTCTCGACTCCAGGATACAACTGCCCTCCTGCTCTGGAGCTGCCCCAGTTATAGGGCTGGTGCCCTTTGATGTCCGGACCCTCGCACTTGGAGGTCGGGGGGTCCGGGATGAAGGAGTCCAGACACCCAGCAGGGGGGTGGAGCCAGCGCCCGGGGAGGTTGTGGGCGAGCGGCACCTGGCGGGGGAGAGCCATCGACACCTCTTTCTCCCATTGACCTGCCAAGTAGTCCGCTCACCTCCTGGGTGGATGGTGGTGTCGGGATGTCTGAGGCCTGGCCAGGCCCAGGGTTGGGGTCGATCGGGGGCCACGCGGCCTCGTGGCGGAGTGTCCAAGATGGCACCCAGGCTGGGCGCGCGGGCCAGTAGTGGATCGGGCCCACGAGGTCGATATGTTCAGAGGCAAGGGTCCCGGAGGGGACGGAAAACGTGAAGTGGTGGTGTGTGACACTTGAGGGACCGGGCTCGGGCCTGGTCGGGCAGAGGGGGAGCGGCCCTTCACGTGGCCTGTCCAACAGGGGGAAAATCTGGGTGCGCTTGGAATAGCTACA
Source organism: Lissotriton vulgaris (assembly GCF_964263255.1). Taxonomy (NCBI): domain Eukaryota; kingdom Metazoa; phylum Chordata; class Amphibia; order Caudata; family Salamandridae; genus Lissotriton; species Lissotriton vulgaris. The sequence continues at coordinate 267,219,492 of NC_141686.1, forward strand.
GAGGTGATATATGTACCCCCCAATCGTACACACGGCTGAAGTGGTGTTGGAATCTCATGATCCCTGAGAAAATCCTAATGTAAATTCTTGGTTGGGAAAGTATACATGATTAAGTAATGACGTTATGGTCACCTGATGCATTTATGTTGTATTGTTAATAAAAAGATTTTTTTAAAAAAAGTTGACCCCTAATTAGGTCTGGTGTTAACCACTACCTTTTGTATTTATTAAAATGTTGTTTCTCTCTCTGTCTATCGGCTAGCTTCACTGTGAGTTGCAGCATTCTGATCTTTCACAAGGAGCTTACTGACAGTTGTTTTGTTCAGTGCCAGGAATTACTGTGGAAATGTTTTCATTTTAAGACCAAAACAATTTTAGCTTTTTCCAATGTTTGTTATAATTGTGAGGGCCAGGCAGCTCCCACACCAATAAGGTTTTACAGAAACCATGCCAGAACAAGTCACGCACTTGAAAAACCAAAAGGCTGCCTAACAATTCCAGACCTGTTGGCTTTACCAATGCTTGTTGATTTTTATGTTTCCCATAACCTTATCCAAACTGGTTACACTGATTGTCCATTATGAATATTTTGGGGAAATACTTGCATACATCAATACATGTTATTAAATAATGCTGCTAAGAAATGGTACCTGACATTTTACAGTAGTTTAGCTAAATGTTTTTGCATTTTTTTGTGAACATTTTATTTTGAAAGCAAAGAATCATCCATCTTGGTTTCAAGTTTCTGCAAATATTTGCATATAATCAGAAAGCATTCTGGGAGTATTATACATAGCCTCATATTGCTAAATATTAAAAACGTGTGTACACATTTTTACACTGGAACCACTGTCAGTAGTGTTGCAGTCTCAGCTTACAACGTTTACTTGGAGCGCTCACCCTAATAATAAAAGCTTTGCATTAATGCACCATACATACAAGTATGATGAGCATTAGCACAGACACAAATATTACCTTAACTGCAGGCAATGCCCTTCCCTGATCCATAATGTGGTACTGTAAACTGGCCGCCAAAGGGTTTGTTCTGTAGTGGGTTGGACCTACTTGCCCTAGGAACAAAATTCACATAAAAACTTGTTGTCCTTGACCCCAAGCAATATGCCCCGGGCGTCGGGCTATAGGAATTCCACACCCCTGCCTATATCTTTCAGTCTTTCCAGCAGTACTGTGTGGCTCACCGTGTCGAATGCAGCCGACATGTCCAGTAACACTAGAACAGTGGAATTCCCATTGTCGGCACGCATTCGTAGATTGTCCATTACGGTTGCCAAAGCTGTCTCAGTACTGTGGCCAGGACGAAAACCGAACTGGTACCTATCCAGCAGACGATTATCCTCAAGATAGCATGACAAAGTTTTGCTAACTGCTTTTTCTAAGATTTCAATCGGATATGGCAGGAGGGAAATAGGTCTAAAATTAGCTGGAATTGTAGGGTCCAGAGAGGATTTCTTGAGCAGGGCGGTCACTACTGCGTGCTTCCATACCTCTGGTCCCACTCTTCCAAGGACTGACAGCAAATCTACTGCAGCCAGGGGAGGGTTTCTTGCCCAAATTCCTTCCAAATTCTGTGTGGGAGAGGGTCTAAAGGAGAGCCCAAGGAAACACTTTGGGCGAGGTTATTAAAAGAATCCTCCGTGAGAGCAAGTACCCCAGGGAAGTATCTACCCGGGATTCTTCACCCGACTTCCAAGGTGAATCATCATGGCCACTGGTGTGGATTTTAAAACAACTTTAGAAAGCTCTTTCAAAATGTTTACAATTGGTAACTGTACTTTTAAAGACACACATTCTTGATAAACAGTAACACATTTGAAAAAAGAGAACTAAGTATTTTATAAAAGCTGCCAGCAGTTTTCACACCGACCATTTCAAAACTAGCAGTCCAGTCATGGAGGTAACCTTCTATTACTCTTTGAAAACTCCCTTATAAACTCATCCATACATAGGTTTCCGTGAGCTCCTTTCTCATGGGCTAAAATAGTCAAATTATGAAAGATAAAGCATCAATCTGTAATGCAATACAGGAGAATGAGACACCCATCCAGTTGCTGAATTGCACAATGTGAAACTAGAAATCTGGGATCAATCCTAGCTTCCATGTTTGACCAAATTGTGTAATCCTAGCCAAATCTGTATTTCCTTGAGCCTCCTTTATTTATCATCACATAGGAGGGCGCCTTCAAAGACATGTGTTCTAGATGTGCACTGTACAAAACACATTTTCTGTGAGAACAAGCCCGAGCACTCATACATCGTTTGATGTATGAGTGTTCAGGCTTGTCACTTGTAAGAGCCCATAGCAACTATTTAGAAATTAGGATAATACCACTAAGAGTGAGCACCAACACCACACGGGGCCCTATCACCCAAAACAGAGTTTATTTAAAAACACATTTTTTGTTTGATTTAGTCTACTATAACAGCGCTTCATCTGCACTAAGAATCTAAGTCACAAGTAAGGCACACATAACAACAGACTTGCCATTTAGTTTACTAAGGGCCAGATGCACAACCTTTTTATGCAGTCGCAAACAGGCAATTGGCCTGTTTGCGACTGCAAAAAAGGGTGTTGGTATGTACAAACGCTATTGTGCAAGAATGCATTAGGAAGGGGCATTCCAAGGGCATCCCTTCCTAATAGCGAGCCGCATTTGTATGCATCATTGTTTTGAAACCGCAATTGCAAAACACTTGCAGTTTACCACCTACTTCAAGTAGGCGGTAAGCCACTCGGAAAGAGGAAGGAGTCACCAGGAGATCCCTTCCTCTTTGTGAATGAATGTAAAAATATTTTTAAAGAGCAGTCATTGCCACCCTAGACCAGTACTACTTATATCTCCATAGCCCCTCCCCCTATGACACCCTCCTCGGATGCTCTAACTACCACCCTCCACCAGTGCCCCTCATCTCTCCATAGCCCCTCCAACTCACGACCTACTCCTCAGACTCCCTCACTAGTGCCCCTCATATCACCATAGCCCCTCTCTCATATGCACTTCATTAGTTGTATAGCGCTACTCATAGTGTAGGGTGTCACAGTACTTTACATTGTGCCCACATTATGCAGAGACAATTAATCATACAAGTATGTAAACCAGCCTATAGGGAATGTTGCATAAGCCAATGAGGATTACCAGGAGTAGCAATCACGTCATCCACACTGGTGGACAGTATGTTTTAAGAAAGTTTGGTCTGGAGATCACACACACATGATTTAAAGCATACCCCAGTTGTGGTGTGGGCCGGGGGCGGGGGGCTTTACTGATTAAAATGTATGTCTGCCCTAACAAACTCTTTATAGCAACATTAGAATAATGAAAGACTGGAGAAATATTAACTACACAAAAAAAGAAGTTCTAATTATACCTTTCAGGTTTGTATGCAGCTCTTTGATGACAGTTCATAGGTCACTGTCCTATAAGGATTGTAACTTCTGAACTGCAAGTAACAAAAGGATCTCTGTAAGCAAGACAGTGACCTACTGAGCTATCCACATAAACAACAGTTTATCTGCACTTCAAAACTACTAACAGACAAAGGATTGCTCTCCAGCAGGATCACTAATTACCAGAGTTATCTGGACATTTTTACTGTTGTCTTGCATTCGTGTCAAAGAAAGTATTTGTCCCCTTCACCATGCCCCTATTCTACCTGGACGAGTGGGCGGAGGCACAGCCCACCTTTCTAAAAGGAGATGCGTGATTGGGAGGGATGTGAGAAAGAAGCCAGGCCCAATCACGCAACTCCTAGAAGAAGAAAAATAACGTTCAGAGGAACGTTTCAAATTTCAGTGGCCATTTTCTGTTGGCCTTCTTAATGTCGCTGCCAGTGGCAGCTAATGACATTTGAAAGTGGTGAGGCGTAAAGTTAGGGATGACTTAAGTAGCAAGCGAGCACTGCATTTTCTTTCACTCTACTTTAGCCTTATTATTTTGTGGACCGTGTAGCCCCATCAAAAGGGTCCCATCACACCCATTTCAACAGAATCAAGTTTTTAGGTCTCGCCTGAGCCATTGCGCATGCGCTGCTCTGCAAGGCTTCTAGTAAAGACTTCCAACTTCCACAGCTTTTCCTCGTGTTGCTCAGACTCCTCCCCCAAGCATTTGGTTGGCAGTTGCCTATGTCATTGTGTTTTTGTAGCCTGCCAATGGCTAAACGCAGGCGCACGTGCCACTTTTTAGACAAATGTTCACTCCCACAGCCTATGCCTTGTGGGAGCGAGCAGAGCACCAGCTGCATTCCGGGAGCAAGCAGCAGCACGCAGGATGCCATCTGTTGTGGATTAAGTTACTGTGTGGTCGCTTTCGCGGCCGCGCTTGTCTTTCTATACCCTAAGCGGGTCGCTCTAGGGCTCAGACTAAATGCTGAATATTCCACCATTATTATGGATATTTTGATCATAGAAGGAACGCATTTTGAATTCTCTAATAAAAATGTAAAATAGTTCATTTTAAAATCTCATTTCCGTGCCGTCAGAGTGTCGTTGGGCACGGGAGTTGTGAGCGAAGGTCTTGCTAGAGCCTAGAGGAGGATATGATTGTGCTCATCAGAGGTTGCGGCACAGGCACTGTGCAGGGTTGTTGTGTCTGTTCCTAAACCTGTGCATCATGGAGGGCTGAATGGGAGACCTCATGGTCTGGGGACACATGACAAGAGAAAGTGAATTTGCCATACTTGCGGTGGGGTGTTTAGGAGGATGTCCCTGCTAGTAACGGGGTGTTGGCCCAGCAAGTTCCCCACACGGCTTGCCTTGTTTATATACCTACCTATATAGTATGGTAACTAGCTGTCACTTTTCTCTATGATCATTCATGCATGCCCTCAAAGTTATACTATGACTTTCTATAACTGATTGGACACTGATATGAATAACCTTTGATTTTAAGCACTAGTATTCCCGTGTCGTTCCTCGTAAATCAGCCCTTCCAGAACTGTTGCTCCTGTGTGCGCCAACTTTACATGCACCCTAGTTGTAGTTCTTCCATGTGTTTTCTTTTTTTTTTGCTGTAGCAAAGTATGTATGTGGATTCAATGGGGTGATACAAGTGTGTAGGGAAGTGGGTGCGCTAAAAGGGTTATGACAATCGAAGCGTTACTGTTAATCCTTTACCCATTTGATACAAAGTAGTTGGAGATTAATGTTTTTATTGAGTACGTTCTGACAAGCACATCTATACATAAAATTGTGTCTGTATGGTTACTCGCTATACCACTGCAGCTATCAACGTCCCATGAGAGAACATTTTGTGGGACGACAGGTTTTAAAGAGGGAGACAACCGCCAATAAAATAGTAAAATATTGTATAGTAAGCTATATGTTATTAAACACATAACTGATGTAACACATTCTTCCCCTTACAGAAATTCTATTTGCAGTGCTTCCATGTGGGGGTTCTTGACCTTGATCAGCTATGGAACTTTCTCCAAAACTGGATTGTTCAGAATGGTACTCTAGCACAATCTTTTCACCTCCATTAGGTTGTACCTGAATGAATCTAAATTTTTTAAAGTGCACGAGTCCCCGAGGGTGTCTTGGTGCTAGAATCATAAGATCAACTTACCAAGGAGATTTTGGGGTTAAAGAGATGTGGAAAACAGCAATGATTTCAACTGTGAAAACCTTCCAGACATTTGGCAACTCTCATTACACTCCGCAATATCTGCTTTCCTATGTGATTCCACTCCTTTTATTCACCTTTACAATTTTTAACAGGTATGAAAATTTAGATGTGACTTCTTCCATTCTCACTGGCAATTTGATGCACGCAATTCTTCCAGAAATATGCTGAGTGGAGCTGCAGGGTCTCTAAGAAGGGGTGTAAAAACAACAAAGCCTCATTAACACGTAAATGGACTTTTAAAGACCTGTGAAGTGCTTGGGTGCGGCTTTGTGCTGTTTCAGCTGCGATGGCCAAGGTTTATATTTGGGTGAGCCAGGCTCATGTTTGGGTGCGCCTGGCCCACCGGGCCTACCCGCTAGAACCGGGCCTGGGTACAGCGCACCGATCATGCCAATTCTTTATATCTTCTGCCACAAGAAATGTCTAAAGTCGGTCCTGCAGGCCCAAAGAGTTGGGACTGAGGAAGAAAGATCACGACCCAAAGGCACGGGTGCCATTCATGGATAACAAAGGGATTCACAGCACAGTCCAACGCTAGCCTGAAGAAGACTCTAAAGGAAGATGCCTGCTTGTACTCTGGTCTAGTATTTCAGCCGAAACGTATAGCAACCAAATATTGGATGTATGGTCTAGCACCCATGGTGTGGAAGGCCTGGCCCAACATCGCCCACTACTTTGCTTAAAAGTGACCTGTTCGCCATTAGTACTGAAGCTGCGATGCGTTTAACATCACCCCTTGGACATGGAGAATCGATGCCTACAGACACCATGGCGTCGGGTTATGCTAACTAAATCATGTCATCCATTACTTTTGCTATTTTTGCAACTCACTGTGCACCCCAACCTTCCTCTGGATTGTCCCCCTGTGGAACACAACAGATGGCAGCTGGTAAGTCCCCCGTCCACCCAGGTAGGCTACCCTACACCCATGAACACCATCACGGAGGCCACAGGAAGGCCTCAGAGGAGACAGGCAAGAGGGCGGGTCCCTAAGCATGCCCCAGTACTCAACCAGTAAATCGCTTGTCATCGGTTCGTACTGGCCTCAAGACGTGCCCGTCTCACTACCATTGTTACTTTTAGGCTGAGAGTCCTTGGCGCGGGAGCGGTTTGGACCATGCAATGACTTCAGAAGCTTTGTCATCCTTCAAGAGGTCTGCCGCTTCGGTGGCGCTCCAAATGCTACTTCTCCAGTCCTAACCCCCCTCTGAATAGACAGAGCTAGCCTGGGGCACTTCCGTCTGTTTACTTCCGGCCAGAGAGGATGTAATTAGCAGTCTCCTTGTCACTGCGCTTTCTCTGGTCTGTGGCCCCTTTTGTAAGGCGGCACTCATTGACGCGTTGTACAAATAAAGCCTTCCATTCATTCTCTCATGACACAGGGATTACTGGTACAATAGACTCTCTAAACCTCTACAGGGCTCCCAGTGGTTCTCAAGCTCTAGAGGTTGACAGAGCTCTTTGAAGAGTTCTTTCACACTACCAGTGGCTGAGCTAGTGGCAGAGTCAGGAAGTCAAGACAATATAGCCCAACTTAGAGCACAAATCATTGAAGTAGTTCCAAAACGAGAAGGTCAGGACAACACTGTTAAATTACTCCAGACAGAGGCATTCTGGATAGATTTTTTACAAACTTTGAGTCCTCGAGGTCTTAATGATAGACTAGACCTTAGTTGCTTTGTATAAATGTACTATTTAACCTTCTGGTAGTTTTTTCATTTCTCTGGATTATTACCTGTTATATAGAGTTTACTACATTTTTGTGTAATCTCATGATGTTAATACAAATATTGTAAACCAAAGACATGAACTACATGATGGCAATGCAGACTAATCATTGTTTACTGGTAAGATGCTATAAGATCAGGAACGTATGTAACCTAAGAATGATTACTATAATGAATTCATTCAAACATCAGTATCAACAGTATCAGTATGTATAGGGCTACACCCATCAGGCATCTAGATACGTTATGAGTATAGCACCTTATTGATTCTCATTGGAAAAATGCAAGAGGTTTTGCACACATTAAGGACTATAAATACATCTAAGGACACCTCGTAGGTAGAATCTACCTTTAGTGTGTACTTATCATTTGGGCATTAAAAAGTTCAACAACTATATAGACTGAATGTATAACAGAGAGAGAGTGTTAGCGGCCTGTCAGTTCAACAAAGTCAGCTATGAGGTTATCTCTCGTTGGCAATTATATTAGGTTTACCTCTGACTCCTTAAGCATCAATTGACGATATATACACAGGATATTTTTCAGTCTTCTAAGAGAAGTACGTCATTTTTTTAATATTATCGTTCCCTACCGCAACAATTGGTTGACAGGTTTATTCTTTCACATTGGGAAGTCTGTTATTATTGAGGACTACATCTCCCATAACCCTTGGAGGCGCAGTCACCGCCTCTCAGTACATGGGACTACTTTATACCTGTATGGTAACCATCCGTGGTTACCGAATCTCCATCTACACCAGGACAGAGCAGAATTCGGACCAAGAAGATACTAGGAGAAACTTACATTGATATTCTCGGAGGTATGTCAGCATGTAAAACTATTTGGGTGTTTTTTTCACACATTATATGAGTAGAGCAGTAACAGGATTTTATTTACAACTCTTAGGAATTTGAGGTGGGGATCTTTTTCGGATTTGACAGTATTGATTCCTGAGCGCTAGAAGAAGAAGACTGGTAGGTCTGATTTCATCAAAGCAGTAATTATTCGCAGTTTGAATGGTAGTTAAAAAGAGTAATGCTAGATAATATATCTTCCACAGACGGCGAATTGTCGCTAGAACTAGGAGCATTTATGATCCTAACCACAGAATAGAGGAGGCATTTTCTTCATTCCATCACTGCAGGTTAATGATGACAAAACATGGCACCAATGGTGACTACTGAAGTCAGTAGCTTTCCCGTCTTCTTTATATATTCAGTAATGGGCAACTATTATTTGCTTTGCAGTATACGTGCGTGACACGTGGCATTTTTACTACTTTTTTTTAATATTCCCTAAAGCCAGAATACAGGTATTTACACGCAAATAACAGATGCATGTATTGGTTTACCACTTTAAAGGGCGTCATATAACACGACAGTTTCACTCCAGTGAGAAGGTGTGCAAAACTGTTAAAATTTTCCTTTGGGCCCCTTGGATCAATATGTTTGAGTGCATGATAATTTTCCCACTTTTCATGAATGCTTTATAGCCCTGCACTCACGGGTACATCATAGCTTATTACACAGGGAGATATTACGTTTTGGACTCACCTAAATAGAGTGTCTTATTGTTCTTTTTGATTAGATAAAATTGTGATGTTTGCTCATTTTGTGTTTTAGGATACTGCCCCTGATGAAGGGAAGAATATTTCCTGAAATGCATTGGGCTCTGGAAATGCTGAGATAATGTATTAATGTTCCAATGACACGAAAATTGTGAAATATCATTGACATTTTTTTGTTATATTTGATGTTACATATTCCTTTCCCTGAAAAAGAGAATGACACATTTGCATTTTGTGTACTATATATGTAAATAGGATGTAGTGTAAACAATTATGGAATTGTTTTATGATCATTGAAGCAAATTTGCCACAAAAAATTGGCTAATTGCATTTGAGTTAAAGTTGTGTTGTGTGATTTATATTGTTGATATATTGGAAATCAGTTTCCATAGGAACAGTGCGCACTACATGCAGATTGCCATCTGCATCTTTCTCTTGTTTTCTTATTGTATAGCCAGTACAATACAGTAGTGCAGCACCCTTAAGACTATCAGGTTGATTAATAGATTACACTGGGTAATACTAGTGAGTGCACCTCAGTTTCGTCTTTACTGAGAGTCAGGAAGTCCACATGGCCTACGAAAAACAAAATGTTCCTTTAACAGCCTGAACTCGAGCCTAAATTGACTACCAGTGTGGAAACCTCGTCTGAAGTGTGACAGCATTGATAATGAAAGTGGCCTAAGTGGAGCCCAGCAGTCCCTGGAACTATGGGGAAAAGGTTGGGGAGCCGGCAGGGGGAGGCACCCTAGCTCCCTGCAGCTTGGGGTGGGGCAGGAATCCACTGGTGCTACACCAACATCTGTAGACAAAGGCGTGGCCTCGGGAGGTGCATTCATACTGCCTCTGGAGCAGAAAGGGCTTGTATTGACAGTTGGGTGAATGGCTCGGTGAGGGAGGCTCACTATTCAAAAGGACATGTGGTCACACCCACTACAAACCACACTGCAGGGCGTGTGCGTTGTAGACACAAATGGACTGGGGTGTTGGCCATGGCTAGACTTGCAAGGGACGGCTAAGTCTTCACCAAACATACAGCCAAAGGACATGCGAACGTCACTGTTCAGTGGCAGCGCACACCTACTGGTGATGTGACCATCAAAGAGGAGGAGCATCCTGAGCCAAAACTGGTCCAGGAAGCTGAAAAGGACTTCAACACAGTGGAGTGGGTCAACCAGTCCTGCTACAGGGTAAGCCTCACAGCCATGGTATCTCCACACCCTGCAGCATCAGCACCCACGAATCTAGTGTTTCTGTAGATACATGTACACTTGATTTATCCTTGCAGGTTAGATTGTTTTTATTCTTCTGCTGTAGACTCCATTTATTGGCATTCAAGAAGAAATGGCCTTCTCCCAATAATGCGTCAAATACCTACCTTCTGAATAAAAGGTCATGATACTGAACATCAGGCCATATCAGTTTATCAACACATTTCTTTTCCATTTAAAAAGGGTGTTTTGCATCAGTTTCTACACCTTTAAATTTAAAATACACATCACTGTATAGAAATACCTTCTTTATGATGGCTTTAGCCTCTGCTTATAGTAACAATTCATTGTTCATTTCCGTCGGGAGGGGGATGCAGTCTTTCTTCAGATTATATATCCCCACACTGAAGTCTGCACCTCATCCTTGAACGCAAAAGGAGTTCTTGTAGGGGTCAAAGGTCGATGCTATACATCAACATGAGATGGTCTACACAAACTCAACTGACTAGGTCAGGAGATAACCATCCATTCAGGTATATTCCTCGTATAGTACCACATCTCACTCTCGAGTCTTTGCAAACTTAGGACTCGGGTCCCTCACTTTATGGGCACTTTTGAAGGCTGGCGAAATGCCAAGTTCCCCACACTCTCCAAAACGTAAGAAACCGATACATCTGACGGTCGAGTCAAGTTATGTTTTGTGGGAAGGTTACAGCGACATTTTCAGAGTTCGGCATAATGACAGGTTAAGGGTTAGGGGGCGGATGTGCTATGCTGGTCTGCAGTCCGAGAGCTGTCAGAGAGACTGCCCTCTCACAGGAAGGAGTGCCAGCTGTAGGTATCTCACACTGGTGGGGAGCCTCATAGGAATGGTGTCTGTAGGTACCTTAATGGGACACCTCACACAGCATGCTGGGTGGCGGTGCCTCTCCCTCTCACGCCCCCTCCCCCCTTCCCCCCCGTAAAGCTCTGCCTGGGACACGCCGTGCTGACCTGCCCCCCACCCCTCTCCCCAGCTTTCATTTATGGCCCCAAGCTTTGTGCTTTGCCGGCCGGGCACATAGAGGATCATCCATCCCTCCCAAAGCGTGCCTCTATCTCGTCCCCCCTCACCCCGCCCCGCCCCCTCTCTGCCCTTCGCTTCTCCTTTGCACTTTCACCCTCTGCCGTCCCTGTCATCGCCCCCCTCCCTTTAAGGGGCGATCACCGCTGATGACAAGCTGGGAACTTGCGCTAACACAAGTCAGCTGTCCAAATACCCCGAGGGCCTTTGATGTGCGGTGGGGCACACGGTGCGTCGGTCAGGAGCTGGGAGGGGCCTGGCAGGTCTTCGGGGGAGGACACCGGCAGAGGTGAGGGCTCAGAGGTCGGGCACTCTAGCAGGGATTGAGCGGTCTCCTGGAGACGTGTGAGCCCCGCCCAGCACCGTCCAGCCCTCAGATGTGGCAGCGAGACACCCCCTCAGGAACATCACTGTGCATGACATCATCGCACTTGGCATCACAGGAAGTGGCATCAGATTTTAAGACCTCACATTTGTTTCGCGCGTCTGTCATGAGTACATTTGAGCGCATTACAATATTTAACAAATGAGATTTTGCGCTGGGGTTGTGCCAAATATAGACGCCAACCTCCATGCAAAATCGGGGTTTCAACTTCTACATTTATTTTTCACAACCCTGCCACAAATAAAGTGGCAACAAGGAGTATCAGGACAGTACATCTTTTCTGCTTAATTGGCTGCAAAGTCTGTATTCTAACGTATCTTATGGCAGAGGTCTTAACACGTTTTGAATCAAAGTAGCATAGAGGGTTAATATGTCTCCTGCAAAGCACATTAATCAACACACAGATGACAGATTTTTATTTTATGTAAATGGTTAGTGGGTCACTGCGTGTAAGAGATCTCTGTTACTTGCAGTTCATAAATCCTTCTGATACAGCAGAGTGAGGTGTGAAGGACATGAGGCTGATACCTTGCAACCCTCGCTGTCTTATGCAACACATCATTTATATGGATGCACACACATGATTTATTGTCCGTGTGCAATCTGTGTGTGTGAAGTAAAGCGCCCTGACACCCAGCACTGGAGCGAGTAGTGCTAAAGCGCTATAAAGGAAATGAAACAAAATAGCGGTATTCAAGTTATTTGTGTAAGTACTGGTCCGACCAACACGTCTGATATTCTTACAGTTGACTCTCAGTAAAAAGTCAGCCCCGACACTATAGCTCAAGGCCTATACATCCCTGACACCCTGACCCTGGGGTTTTCAAACTGGGGGTGGGCCACCCTAGGGGGGCCTCAAGTGATCCAGGAAAGGGCAATGGGTGGCAATGCTGTTCCCCCACAGGGTGGGGGGGTGGGGGGGAAGAGTGGGGGGGGGGCGCAGCATAAAAAAGTCTGAAGACCACTGCGGGCCGGACCTGTTGTACTCCCATCCGAGCCTCACCGTCTGCCCACTAGACCCTGGGCCGGTGCACTGCAGCTCGTGTGACCCCGTGCCTGAGCTCCATGCGTTGAAACAACCGGAACAGCACAAAGCAACGACCACCCCTCACTGGCCTAGTGCTGTACACAGGTGAAGTGTTCCTTTAGATCCCAGTGCGGTCGGTGTCTGTGTCCTGTTTCTCTCTTTTACTTGCCTTTGTGATTTATGTCACTCACTAGGACACGTTCACCACCTAATCTGTCCATCACGTGTTGTACAATTACTGTCCTTTCCTACAGCATTTCTGTAAAATGGTGAATGACACTAAATAAATCCCATGAGAGAGGAGGCTCCTATGTTGACGGAAGTCACGCGGGAGCACTAGAGATTCACAGGTCTGATCTGCTTGGAGCTCCTCTCACCATTTTAATACAATACTAGCCGTCTAGTTACATCAAACCTTCTCATCTTTCCAATACACTACTAGCCGTCTAGTTACCGCAAACCCTCTCATCTTTGTAATACACCACTAGCCCTCTAGTTACATCAAACCCTCTCTTCTTTGTAACACACCAATAGCCGTCTAGTTACCTCAAACCCTCTCATCTTTGAAATACACTACTAGCCGTCTAGTTACATCAAACCTTCTCATCTTTCCAATACACCACTACCCGTCTAGTTACATCAAACCTTCTCATCTTTCCAATACACCACTACCCGTCTAGTTACATCAAACCTTCTCATCTTTCCAATACACCACTACCCGTCTAGTTACATCAAACCTTCTCCTCTTTCCAATACACCACTACCCGTCTAGTTACATCAAACCTTCTCATCTTTCCAATACACCAATACCCGTCTAGTTACATAAAACCTTCTCATCTTTCCAATACACCACTAGCCATCTAGTTACATCAAACCTTCTCATCTTTACAATACACCTCTAGCCATCTAGTTACATCAAACCTTCTAATCTTTCCAATACACCACTACCCGTCTAGTTACATCAAACCTTCTCATCTTTACAATACACCTCTAGCCATCTAGTTACATCAAACCTTCTCATCTTTCCAATACGCCACTAGCCGTCTAGTTACATCAAACCTTCTCATCTTTCCAATACACCACTACCCGTCTAGTTACATCAAACCTTCTCATCTTTCCAATACACCACTACCCGTCTAGTTACATCAAACCTTCTCATCTTCATAATACACCACTAGCCGTCTCGTTACATCAAACCTTCTCATCTTTCCAATACACCACTACCCGTCTAGTTACATCAAACCTTCTCATCTTTCCAATACACCACTACCCGTCTAGTTACATCAAACCTTCTCATCTTTGTAATACACCACTAGCCGCCTAGTTACATCAAACCTTCTCATCTTTCCAATACACCACTACCCGTCTAGTTACATCAAACCTTCTCATCTTTGTAATACACCACTAGCCGCCTAGTTACATCAAACCTTCTCATCTTTCCAATACACCACTAGCCGTCTAGTTACCTCAAACCCTCTCATCTTCATAATACACCACTAGCCGTCTAGTTACATCAAACCTTCTCATCTTTCCAATACACCACTACCCGTCTAGTTACATCAAACCTTCTCATCTTTCCAATACACCTCTAGCCATCTAGTTACATCAAACCTTCTCATCTTTCCAATACGCCACTAGCCGTCTAGTTACATCAAACCCTCTCATCTTTGTAATACACCACTAGCCGTCTAGTTACATCAAACCCTCTCATCTTTATAATACACCACTAGCCGTCTAGTTACATTAAACCCTTTCATCTTTCCAAAACACCACTAGCCGTCTAGTTACATCAAACCTTCTCTTCTTTCCAATACACCACTAGCCGTCTAGTTACATTAAACCCTCTCATCTTTGTATTACACCACTAGCCGTCTAGTTACATCAAACCCTCTCATCTTTATAATACACCACTAGCCGTCTAGTTACATTAAACCCTTTCATCTTTCCAAAACGCCACTAGCCGTCTAGTTACATCAAACCTTCTCATCTTTATACTACACTACTATCCGTCTAGGTACATCAAACCTTCTCATCTTTATAATACACCACTAGCCGTCTAGTTACATTAAACCCTTTCATCTTTCCAATACACCACTAGCCGTCTAGTTGCATCAAACCCTCTCATCTTTCCAATACACCACTAGCTGTCTAGTTACCTCAAACCCTCTCATCTTTCCAATACACCACTAGCCGTCTAGTTACATCAAACCTTCTCATCTTTCCAATACACCACTAGCCGTCTAATTACATCAAACCTGCTCATCTTTCCAATACACCACTAGTCGTCTAGTTACATCAAACCTTCTCATCTTTCCAATACACCACTAGCCGTCTAGTTACATCAAACCTCATCTTTATAACACACCCCATGCCTTCTAGTTACATCAAAATTTCTCATCTTTCCAATACACTACTAGCCGTCTAGTTACATCAACATTTCTCATCTTTCCAATACACCACAAGCCGTCTAGTTACATCAAACCTTCTCATCTTTATAACACACCAATAGTCGTCTAGTTACATCAAACCCTCTCATCTTTCCAGTACACTACTAGCCGTCTAGTTACATCAAACCTTCTCATCTTTCCAATACACCACTCGCCGTCTAGTTACATCAAATCCTCTCATCTTTCCAATACACCACTAGCCGTCTAGTTACATCAAACCCTCTCATCTTTCCAATACACCACTCGCCGTCTAGTTACATAAAACCCTCATCTTTATAATACACCACTAGCCGTCTAGTTACATAAAACCCTCTCATCTTTATAATACGCCACTAGCCGTCTAGTTACATCAAACCCTCTCATCTTTATAATACACCACTAGCCGTCTACTCACATCAAACCTTCTCATCTTTCCAATACACCACTAGCCATCTAGTTACATCAAACCTTCTCATCTTTCCAATACACTACTAGACGTCTAGTTACATCAAACCCGCTTATCTTTCCAATACACCACTAGCCGTCTAGTTACATAAAACCCTCATCTTTATAATACACCACTAGCCGTCTAGTTACATAAAACCCTCTCATCTTTATAATACGCCACTAGCCGTCTAGTTACATCAAACCCTCTCATCTTTATAATACACCACTAGCCGTCTACTCACATCAAACCTTCTCATCTTTCCAATACACCACTAGCCGTCTAGTTACATCAAACCCTCTCATATTTCCAATACACCACTAGCCGTCTAGTTACATAAAACCCTCTCATCTTTATAATACGCCACTAGCCGTCTAGTTACATCAAACCCTCTCATCTTTATAATACACCACTAGCCGTCTAGTTCCGTGGAGATCGCTGATATTTTCAATACATTACTTGCCTTCCAATTACGTCAAACCTTCTCATTATTCCAATACACTACTAACTGTCTAGTTATGTGAAGACCTCTCACCTTTTCAACACACTACTCATCTTCTAGTTATGTCAAACCCTCTCACCTTTTCAGTACATTACTCGTCTAATCACGTCAAACCCTTTCCAGTACAACACTCACCGCCTTGTACCTTCGGGGTACAAATATTGTGTATTAGAATAATTCCTGCACTTCAGTCAGGATCTTTCTGGTGGAGACTCGACCTACCTGCACATTCCTCACCTGCTGAATACCAAAGGCACCAGACTGGATCTTGAAACTTCTGGTGCGAGCTGAAGCCAGGACCCCCTATCGGCATGAAAGAGCTGGGGAAGAGGTTTCTGGATCCAACCTGGCGCCTGGGGATATTCAACAGGGGAGGAACCTGCAGGTAGAAGCATCCGCCACAATGAGGCATTTCAATGCTGTGATTTGTAAACACACCCGAGACCATCTCTGCCATTATATTCAGACCTGATGCGACCAGCGCATGCGCAGGCGAGACGGAGAATAAGAAGTCCATCAAAGGGCACATCCGCACAGCAAAGCCAACAAGGTCGCATATGGAGGAAGGAATGGATGTCAGCATCCATGCCTCATAAAGTGCCTCAAGAGAACGAGCCAGTAGGCAGTCGTAGCGCTATGAAGGTGCCCAGCCTGCGCACACAATAGCACCTGCAAAGGACTCCTACAAGTGGACCAATAGTTGGGGAGGACGAAAACTGAAGTTCAGAGCTCTGGATTCAACTGCACATTGTCACTGTTCATCCTGGAGTGGGCCACAGATGGCAGATTCTTCTCACCAGGCTGGGCATAGTGTTAGTGGCACCAAAGGAAAGGATGGGGGAGCGGGTTAAACCCCATTATGAACATGAGAATGGGCTCCGAATGTGTGAGTGTCCCTGCACGTGAAGAGGACCATCTTCAGGAGGCGTTGTAAGCCCTCTGCACAAAGAGTAAAGACAGGCATCAAAATCAAATCAAACCATAAACATTTATTGAGCGCGCATGTCACTCGAGAGTCTCATGGCGCTGGCGGATGTCTCTGAGAGGATAAGACTTCAATGCGGTTAGATGTCAAACAACCAAGTCTTTAAATTCCTTCAAAAACAGTTGTGATCACTTATGGTGCGTAGGTGTAAGGGTAGTTAATTCCAGAAAGACGGAACAATGAAGGAGAAAGATCTCCCTCCACCTGTGGTAGTGCGGTTTCTGGGAGATACTTGAAGCGCTTGATTGCTGGATCTCAAGGTTCTGCCCGGTTGATACCAGGTACATTTTTTGGCTTCAAAAACTGGGCCTTTTACATACATGTTCTTGTGCGTCAGGCAGAGAATCTTAAAGCTTATACGTTTTCGTACAGGCAACCAATGTAAAAGTTTGAAACTGGGAGCCGATGGAGATCTAGGGGGAAGATCAAGTACCAGCCTTCCTGCAGTATTCTACAGAACCTGCAGCCTTGATAAAAGGTTTTCATTGGTGGAAGCCAGTAGGGCATTCCCATAATAATACTCCTGTGCACAGAAGGCCAGAAGGCCGTAGCATCCATAGGAGCCTTCTATACTCCCCTGACAGGGGCACAGAGAAAGAGAAGAGGGACTCCGTGTAGGAGGCCCTCACCAAGCAGGCTCGGTCCTTTCCAAAAGCCTCCAAACCCCTGGCCTCTGGGTCCTGTGCCAAGACACCGAAGGATCAAAGGAAGCCTGACGGTCACTGCAGCTGAAGAGGACCTCCAGGAAAGAGTCTGGAAACCCGCACAAAGAGCAGGGGGCAATACAGGGATAGAGAGCCCCCCCCCCCCCCCCGCCCCCCCGCTTCACAAGGCACTCAGTGCCTCAAGCCTGCCACAATCAGTTAAAGGCATACGAAGCCCGAGGGAGCTCCAGCCCAGCTTTCAGAGACAACTTAGGGGGGCGCCTCTCTCGAATCCCTTGCTCACGTGTCTCTGACTACAATATGTGGCATCACTGTGCCAACCAGAGTTGACTGAAAGGGACCATGTAGAATAAATGCTCTTTATCCGCCTGCTTCCCTCTGCAACCACGAATGAGCTGGTATTTGTAATCTGAGATTTAACCATTTTATAAAACGAGACGGATGTTTCTTGTAGACCTGATGAAGGCAATCTGTCGAAACACAAACCACATTTAGGGGGTGCCGACCTAGAATAATAATAATATAATAATAATAATAATAATCCACATTTATAAAGCGCACAATCACCCGTTAGGGTCTCTAGGCGCTGGGGGCCGTCGGTAAGATTAAGCAAGCTATTGCCCAGAGTCACATGGTGCTGGGCAAATCTACTGCCGGTGCCGGGGATCGAACTGTGATCCCCAGATTCCGGAGTCAGTCGCCCTAGCCGCGGCGCCACACCTCTTCCACGAAATCACGCAAAAGGCGAGTGGGAGTTACCAAGGGGTGAACGTTATGGCAGTTTTTGAATGGAATAAAAAAGAATTTCCTTGCTGAAATCTCACTTTTATGACTCGAAATAGCTCGATATTACCCCAGAACCTAAGAAGAACAAGACTTGGGTCGCGTGGCTGGACTGAAGTCAAAGCATTCTCCACTTGGGGAAGACACAGAAAAAGAGGCACATGTCACATGAACAGTACAGAATGAAAAGAGGGGGCTAGCCACCGAACCATTGTTCCTTTGCTTACCATGCCACCCCAGTTTGGACCCAGCCATATGCAAATCAGTCTTGACCCTGTGCCCAGTCCACTTCGAACTGCCAGGCCAGGTCCTCCCTGGACTGGAAACAAGCATCCTGGGACCGGTTTCAGGGCATCACCCTTCATCAGCCAGGCCAGCTTGAATCCAGTGGCACGTTGAATCCAGTGGCACGGAGAGCACGAGACCCACGTTTGGGCATACCCGTCCCATTCGAGGTGACAAATGCAAAACAAGCATTTGCAATGCAACAGGTCTCGCTTTATTAAAGTTTTAGCTATTGGTGTTGCATTATTCAGCAATGCCAATAGCTCAAACTTTAGTACTGCGAGACCTATTTCATTGCAATTGCTTGTTCCCTAAGTGTGGGCCTTCTTTACCAGCCTTGACCTATTTCCAAGGGGTGAGCACACCCTTAGCAGGAGGAGGGGGAACTGGCCTCAACATCCTCTGCACAGGGGTGTGACTGACAGCTTCTTACCACACTGTTGATTGGATGATTTGTATCCTTTCACTAATCACTTACAGGGAGCTACTAGTTTCTTTTTAGGTTTCGCTGGGGGACGGAGCTGTAAGCTCCGCCTCCAGAGAAATCTCTTGATTTCAGTAGTGACTCTGGAATACGCCCCCCTGTCCCATTGGCTAGCTCCATAAATGGAGGCTAGCCATTGGAACAGAGAGGCGTCCGTCATGGCTGGA
This sequence comes from Lissotriton vulgaris, assembly GCF_964263255.1. Taxonomy (NCBI): domain Eukaryota; kingdom Metazoa; phylum Chordata; class Amphibia; order Caudata; family Salamandridae; genus Lissotriton; species Lissotriton vulgaris. The sequence continues at coordinate 267,238,856 of NC_141686.1, forward strand.
CCAGATTCGGGGGCGTTCCCGAGAATCTTTGGCTTTTGGCTACGTCATGATACGTCAGCCAAAAGCCGGGAACGCCCCCGAATCTGGTCCGGCCGGGCCGTGCTTGCTGCTGTCCTGGGCATCGTGAGTGTTTTTCCCCGGCACGTTTCCCGCCTCCCTCCCGCCGTCCGTGTCCTCTCCCACCCCCCCCCTGTCCTCGTAGGTGCTTGTCTTAAAGAAGCCGCACTGCACCCATCGGATAAGAAAAACATGTGAGCCGCACTTTTTCGCGCACACGTGCGCATCACTAACTCTATTGCACAATGGCTTCATTACTTCACTGCGCGGCGGACTCCAACGTTCCGTGTTTGTTTACCATTGGCAATAGCGCTACCCTATCAGCGCATGTCTTACTAAGCTCACGTTCTTCGGCACCGTCACTGGTTCATTTCTATGTTGTTTTCACTATTACCATTTCAGGGTGACATTATTATCACTATGCAGCGAACGTCTATGCATCGTTATTTTCAGTTTTCACTGTTCTACAATGGCTTCATGACTTCACGACGCGGCGGACTCCAACATTCCGTGTTTGTTTACCATTGACAATAGCACTAACCTATCAGCGCACGTCTTACTCAGCTCACGTATGTCCTTAGCCCCCCCCCTGTCCTCGTAGGTGCTTGTTTATTTAGCTAACCTATCAGCGCACGTCTTACTCAGCTCACGTATGTCCTTAGCCCCCCCCCCTGTCCTCGTAGGTGATTGTTTATTTAGGCATGAATGGCCCCGCAGTCCGTGCACCAATGACACCCTTGCAGCGTGGGCAGTCCTACGGTCTGGTGATGTAAATGGGCCCCGCCGTCCGTGTCCTCTCCCGCCCCCTCTACCGCCGTTCATGTCCTCTCCCGCCCCCTCCCGCCGTCCGTGTCCTCTTCCGCCCCCCCCTGTCCTCGTAGGTGCTTGTTTTGACTCTCCTCTTTTCCCGCCCCCGTCCGTGTCCTCTCCCGCCCCCTCCCGCCGTCCGTGTCCTCTTCCGCCCCCCTCCCCCGTTCGTGTCCTCTCCCGCCCCCTCCCGCCGTCTGTGTCCTCTTCCGCCCCACCCCCCCCCCCTGTCCTCGTAGGTGCTTGTTTTGACTCTCCTCTTCTCCCGCCCTTCGTCCGTGTCCTCTCCCGCCCCCCCCCCCCCCCTGTCCTCGTAGGTGCTTGTTTCTTGTCTGAACTGTTTGAACCAACCGAAGCCGCTGAGGGGGGAGACCTGTTTGTCACCCAACCCGCGAGCCCCCTACCCTCCCTCCCCGGACGTAAAAGCAGGGTTGATATCCGGACACCACGGGGAGGCCGGGCGGGCTCATCTGCCCGGAACCCCCAGGGTACAGTCTCCAAAAGAGGGCCGCGCCCCCCTACAACGGGGCCTTGGGCAAGAAATAGAATAGATCTTGGGATCTGACCGCGTAGAGGGTCCCGGCAAAAGGAGTAGCACAAGCCACCGGTGTCAGCGTTTCCAACCAGTTACCTGTCTGTTTCCACCACTCCGTAGGAACATAGCGAGCGCCTCTTACCATATCTCCAACCTGCTGGAGAAAATGACATCCAGCGACAAGGACTTCAGGTGAGTGTTGCGCCTCTTCCGTTTACTTGTCACTTGTATGGGCTGTAAAACACTATGACGAGAAGCTCCCTCACACTACCCGCCAGCTTCTCAAACTCAAGGGCTGGCACTCCTGATTAAATCTACCTCTTCGTATCTACAAGTGCCATAGAGTACTCCCTATTATTGTAGCCCTACAAATCCATTGCCCGGGCCTTACTCCATCTCACTACATTGCGCCGTGTTATGAGACGTCAAGAGATAATTGGTACCTTGGACAATGACCCAGTCTCCCTATTTTCAAGTCGCGTACTCCGAAGCACACCGCATCGTGTCTATCCCATACTATGGCAGATCCCACTAGAAACATAGTTCCTGAAACCTGCCACATTCGGGCATTGAACTTTCCTTTTATCTCCTAAACCAGAACCCCGCCCCACCTCCTGTTGGGGTTGATATATCATGGGATTGTTCAACCCCACTTAGCCGGCGCTCTTCTCCCCCTTCTATAAGGCAGCTTATATGACTTGCAAAAATACCCCGCTTATCTGTCCATCCCTGACACCTCCGCCCATAACCACTTTGTACCCTAAATCATCACAAAAACGGTATTGTCGTCCTCTGTTTGCACCTGTAAGCACGAGGAATTTGCATCACAGTAGCCAATGCTATCCGGTCCCATGTATACAACTACTTTACAGAAGTGATGTACACTTAAAATCCTGGTCATGTAGATCGTCGCAACCCCTCCTTCCATCGACTTAATGTCTCTTGTCAAAGACATACCTCCAGCTCCACAGGCAGGTCCCATGGTGAGGGTGTGGCCTGTTTAGCTTCGAATCATGCCATAAGGGAAATTGTGACAAAGACGGTGCTCTGCCTGCCTCCACTTTAACAATTTTTTTCGTCGACGAGTGCAGCTCATGAGGCATGCATCTACTTTTTTTTTTTTTTTAAACTCGCCTATTTCCATAGTGAGTTGTTGTAACTTCATTCATTTCATTGAGTGTTACTTCAGTATTACTGGTAAAAGTCATCATCACGTCGATTATGTCAGGTTAAAGTAGATTAGCCTTGCCTTTTTATGCAATATTGGGCGCAAACTCTTAGTTAGCTTTTTTTATATCTACTATTTTTGGCAGCCTTGTCATTTGGAATAGAAATGCTTTGCAGGTGCGCATTAGCAGTATAGAGTAACTTGGATTTCTAAGGGCATTCAATGCAAATCATATCGTGAGATTGCAATGTCAGTCTGTCTGTGTGCCTGCGGTGATCGGCTGTCTGCCTGCCTGCAGTGTCCGTGGTCCGTCTGTCTGTCTGTTTGTGTGCGTGCAGTGTCCGAGGTCCGTCTGTCTGTGTGCCTGCAGTCTCTGTCTGTCTGTGTGCCTGCAGTGTCTAACGTCCGTCTTTCTGTGTGTGTGCTGCAATGTCAGCCTGTCTGTTCGTTCCCCCAGCAAAAAAAAAGTGAGCACCTACTGTCAAGGCAACCACAGTGTCATGGAGCAGCCCCTCTCCTATCTGTTCCTTCCTTCAACAAATCTCGCACCGGGTGAAACGCCGAAGATGCGCCACTCCGTGCCAGCAGGAATAAGAAACAACCCTTGTGTCTAGGTTTACAATGTCAACCGGCCAGGATATGGTGCCTGTCTGTGTGCCTGTAGTGTCCATCTGTCTGTGTGCCTGTAGTGCCCGTCTGTCTGTGTGCCTGTAGTGTCCGTCTGTCTGTGTGCCTGTAGTGTCCGTCTGTCTGTGTGCCTGTAGTGTCCCGCTGTCTGTGCGCCTGCAGTGTCCATCTGTCTGATTGCAATGTCCGTCTATCTGTGTGCCTGCGGTGATCGGCTGTCTGCCTGCCTGCAGTGTCCGTGGTCCGTCTGTCTGTGTGTGTGCCTGCAGTGTCCGTCTGTCTGTGTGCGTGCAATGTCAGCCTGTCTGTGTGTCTGCAGTGTCCGAGGTCCGTCTGTCTGTCTGTGTGCCTCCAGTGTCCGTCTATCTGTGTGCCTGCAGTCTCTGTCTGTCTGTGTGCCTGCAGTGTCTAAGGTCCGTCTTTCTGTGTGCGTGCTGCAATGTCAGCCTGTCTGTTCGTTCCCCCAGCAAAAAAAAGTGAGCAACCACTGTCAAGGAAACCACAGTGTCATGGAGCAGCCCCTCTCCTATCTGTTCCTTCCTTCAACAAATCTCGCACAGGGTGAAACGCCGAAGATGCACCACTCCGTGCCACCAGGAATAAGAGGACTTTGCAAACAGCAAAAAAAAAATGGAGCACATTAAAACTTGGCTGCGCAGCCATGTAAGAGGCAGGGCATGTCTGCGCTTGTGCAAAGTAGTATATTATAACCAGCCACGTAAGAGGGCCGATCTGCGCTTGCGCAGAGTCCCCATCTCCAGACCTCACACGCGTCACCCAGCAGCACAGGCACTGGTCACGCTCGAACCCACGCCATCTTAAACCTTTGCACCTAGGATCTCCGTGCAAACCAGAGCGCTCCACAGCCCGGGGATGAAGTGCTGTGTAAATGTCACAGTGCAGTACATGGTATAGGCCAATTCTACTACAGTACCTGCTTCAGTGCACACTTGCACTGAGAGCAACTGCTGTGCTGTGACAGCTGTGTGGGCGGATGGCTGTGAGAGCTGTGTGGGCTGTGAGGGCTGTGAGAGCTGTGTGGGCTGTGAGAGCTGTGTGGGCTGTGAGAGCTGTGTGGGCTGTGAGAGCTGTGTGGGCTGTGAGCTGTGTGGGCTGTGAGAGCTGTGTGGGCTGTGAGAGGTGTGAGAACTGTGTGGGCTGTGAGAGCTGTGTGGGCTGTGAGAGCTGTGTGGGCTGTGAGAGCTGTGTGGGCTGTGAGGGCTGTGTGGGCTGTGAGGGCTGTGTGGGCTGTGAGGGCTGTGTGGGCTGTGAGGGCTATGTGGGCTGTGAGCTGTGTGGGCTGTGAGAGCTGTGTGGGCTGTGAGAGCTGTGTGGGCTGTGAGAGCTGTGTGGGCTGTGAGAGCTGTGTGGGCTGTGAGGGCTGTGAGGGCTGTGTGGGCTGTGAGGGCTGTGAGGGCTGAGAGAGCTGAGAGCTGTGTGGGCTGAGAGAGCTGAGAGCTGTGTTGGGCTGAGAGCTGTGAGGGCTGTGAGGGCTGTGTGGGCTGTGAGAGCTGTGAGGGCTGAGAGCTGTGTGGGCTGAGAGAGCTGTGTTGGGCTGAGAGCTGTGTGGGCTGTGTTGGGCTGAGAGCTGTGTGGGCTGTGTCAGCTGAGAGCTGTGTGGGCTGAGAGAGCTGTGTGGGCTGTGAGAGCTGTTGGCAATATAAATAACAATGCCATTTATTTATAAGTAAAAAAAAAAAGAAATGTCATGAGCAATGCCAATAACTCTAACTTTTCCAAAGGCGAAACCATTGCATTGTAAATGCTTGTTTTTCTTTTTTTTCACTACTCCATGTGTGTAATTGCTTTCATGCTCTTTCCTTCAAATGCTGCTTCCCTACTCAACGCCCCCTTCGCCCAGCTGTGTTGCTTTTGCAATTTGTGAAAAAAGACATTTAATTTGCCAGAGAGACTTCAACTAAGCAGATTCACTACCAGGTTTTTTATAGCCGAGTCACGCGGTGAATGAGAGAGCAACATTTTTCTCCAAAATAATGTGTAAAATGTTGAGTGCCTGCGTGTATGTTTTTATGTATGTTACACTATCCGTGTATAGTGTCACTGTATGTGTTTATTGTCTTGACTTGGATATACTGTCTCAATGAATCTCGTCTATGTTTGCATATAACACTCGCACGGGTTTTACAAGGGAAATGCCGGCGGGGACTTTATTAGTCAGGAAGGACACCTGTGGGCAGGAAAGGGGCAGTGTAGCACCAGAGGGCCACTGTGGCTCCGGAGAGGGTACGGGGCACACAGGGGGCTGTGTAACGACAGATCGAGGGCATAATATCGCACCGCAAGGGGCACAGGACAAGGGGAGGCCCATCCTCAGCTCTTGTGAGACCGGTGTGTCACCAGAGAGAGGCGCTGGGACTCTGGGCAGGGGGTTCTTAGCTGCAGGTTGAGGGGCACTGTATCTCTGCACGACACTGGAGTGAGTACCTGGCACAGAGAGTGGCATCAGGTCAGCGACCTCACTGACTGGAGGGGCACGCTCTCATACTAGATGGTGCGCTCTGGTCACAAGGCCCCAGAGACACCACTGGAGTCGGAGGTCGTGAGAGGCCCCAGAGGACAGGACAGCATTGGAGAGGGTCGTCGTGCCAGTCACCGGACCACCAGGCCCAGTCGTGCAAGAATCGGTGCGACCCTGGCCGAGCCATGCTGGCCCTGGACCACTTACAGTAAGCGTCTGCGTTTTACAGTCACGACAGTGCTCGCGATGACACTGCTGTTAGCGGCAATAATAATATGCCGATAATAATGAGATTCTGTGTGTAGATGTGCAGGGGTACAGGAGTCTACAGGAAATATGTGTGTGTGTGTGTGTATATATTTATATACACACACACGCACACACAACTCTATGGAGTACTGGGAAGGTGTATGTAGTGGCATAGAAGGAGAAGCGAGTGCAAAGACAAAGGTAAGGCCACAGAAGGAGTATAGGAACGCTATAGGTGCGCCTGTAGTGGCGCAGGAGAGTACTGGGAAGGTGTGTGTATATATGGGTACAGAAAGAATACATTTTAGGGGTGCAGGAGGAGCGCAGGGAAGGTGTATGCATGTTTGCAGGGGCACAGAAGGAGTACTGCAAAGGTGTCTGTGGTTATATGATTGCAGGAGGAGTATAGATAAAGGGGTGTGTGTGTTTAGGGGTACAGGAGGACTACATGAAAGGTATGTGTGCGTAGAGAGGTACGAGGAGGAACGGGAAGGGAAAGTGCGGGTACAGGAGGAGCACGGGGAAGTTGAAAGTAGGGGTACAGGGGGGAGTACCGGAAATGTATCTGTGTGCGTGTAGGTGCACAGGAGGAGTACAGGAAAGATGCATGCGAGAGTGCAGGGGGAGTACCGGGAAGATGTATGTGGGGGTACAGGAGGGGTACAGGGAATGCGTAAATGTTTGTAGGGGTTCAGGAGAAATACGTGAAAGGTATGTGCAGGGGGTATGGGAGGTTTACCCTGAACGTGGGGTACAGGAGTAGAACACGGGGTGTATGTGAGTTTGTAGATGTATGAGAGGAGGACAGGGAAGTTGTATGTGCCTTTGGTGCATAAGGGAGGGTACAAAAGGTCTCGGGGAGCAGGGGTACACACGGAGGGCGCATAAGGTTCATATGAGTGATGTATGCAGGGGTGTGTGAGTGTGGTACGGGGAAGTGTGCTCAGGATAGACAGAGCGCGTGCTGTTCGTGTGTGAAGATTCACAAGGGTGCTGGGTGATGTGTGCAGGGAAGAAAGGCTGCGGTGATCCGTGCAAGTGTTTGTCTGCATAGAGATAGAGAGTGTTAGTGTCGAAAGGAAACAGGTCAACATGTGCATGGGGCATATCAATCAATCAATCAATCAATCATATCATTTGTAAAGCGTACTACTCACCCGTGAGGGTCTCAAGGCGCTGGGGTGGGCAATGCTGCTACTGCTCGAAAAGCCAGGTCTTGAGGAGTTTTCTGAAGGTCAGCAGGTCTTGGGTCTGCCGTAGGTGGATGGGGAGGTTGTCCAGGTCTTGGCAGCGAGGTGGGAGAACGATCTGCCGCCGGAGGTCACTCTTCCGAAGCAGGGGACTGTGTTGAGGGCAAGGTCGGCAGAGCGGAGCTGGCGGGTGGGGGTGAAGAAGCTGAGTCGTCTGTTGAGTTAAGTTGGTCCAGTGTTGTGGAGTGCCTTGTGTGCGTGGGTGAGGAGCTTGAAGGTTATCCTCTTGTTTACCAGGAGCCAGTGCAGGTCTCTCAGGTGGGATGTGATGTTGCTGCGGCGAGGGATGTCGAGGATCAGGCGTGCAGAGGCGTTCTGGATGCGGTGGAGCCGTCTCAGGAATTTGGCCGAGGCTCCAGCGTAGAGGGAGTTCCCGTAGTCCTACCTGCTGCTGTCGAGGGCCTGGGTGACCGTTCTTCTCGTTTCAGTGGGGATCCACTTGTAGATCCTGCAGAGCATGCAGAGGGTGTTTAAGCATGAGGAGGAGACAGCGTTAACCTGTTTAGTCATGGAGAGGGTGTAGTCGAGGAAGACCCCTAGGTTGCGTGCGTGGTCGGTGGGTTTTGGAGCGGTTCCCAGTGCGGTCAGCCACCAGGAGTCGTCCCAGGCTGAAGGGGTGGATCAGAGGATGAGGATCTCCGTCTTGTCCGAGTTCAGCTTCAGTCGGCTGTTCCTCATCCATTCAGCGACGACCTTCATTCCTTTGTGAAGGTTGGTTTTGGCAGTGTGGGGGACCTTGGTGAGGAAGAGGATCAGCTGGATGTCATTGGCGTAGGAGATGATGTTGAGGTCGTACCGACGGGCAACGTAGCGAGCGGTGCCATGTCGATGTTAAACAGAGTTGGGCTGAGGGATGAGCCTTGAGGTATGCAGCAGATGATCTCAGTGGCTTCGGAGTGGAAGGGGGGAAGGCGGACGCTCTGTGTTCTGCCAGATGGGAAGGAGGTGGTCCAGTCCAGGGCCTTCTCTTGGATTCCGGCGTTGTAGAGGCGTGTTCGCAGAGTGCCCGTGGCAGACCGTGTCGAAAGGCGGCTGACAGGTCCAGGAGGATGAGGGCTGCCGTTTCTCCGTTGTCCAGCAAGGACTTGATGTCATCGGTGGCAGCGATGAGGGCAGTCTCGGTGCTGTGGTTGCTGCGGAACCAGGACTGGCAGGGTCCAGGATGTTGTTCTCCTCGAGGTAGCGGGCCAGTTGTTCGTTGACGGTCTTCTCGATGACCTTGGCTGGGAACAGGAGCAGGGAGATGGGCCAGAAGTTCTTGAGGTCCTTGGGGTCCGCCTTGGGTTTCTTGAGTAAGGCGTTGATCTTGGCGTGCTTCCAGCTCTCCGGGAAGGTTGCGGTCTCGAAGGAGGTGTTGATGACTTTCTGGAAATGGGGTGCGATGGCTGTGCTGGCTTTGTTGAAGATATGGTGTGGGCATTGGTCTGACGAGATCCGGAGTGGATGGTGTTTATGATCATGATGGTGTCGTCGTCGTCGATGTTGGTCTAGGAGAGCAGGCGGTTAGTGCAGATGGTGGTCCACGGCGTATGCGCAGAATGCATGGTTCAAGGTGTCCGGAGTTCGAGGTGTGCATGTGTGCGGAGCGCAGGGAGGGAGACGGAGGGCGCCAAGTAGGACAGAGTCTAGGAACAGAAGTAAGGGAGGAGCCAGATATGCTGCAGCTTTGCCCTCTTCACATTGAGAAATCGTAGACTCTCATACACTGCCAGATATGCTGCAGCTTTCGCCTCTTCGCATTAAGGAATCTCACACTGTCAGGCACTGCCAGATATGCTGCAGCTTTCCCCTCTGCGCATTAAAGAATCATACACTCTCACACACTTGCAGATATGCTGCAGCTTTCCCCTCTTCGCATTTCGGACTCTCACACACTGCCAGATATGTTGCCGCTTTCCCCTCTGCGCATTAAGGAATCGTACACTCTCACACACTGCCAGAGATGCTGAAGCTTTCCCCTCTTCGCATTAGGGAATCTCACACTGTCAGGCACTGCCAGATATGCTGCAGCTTCCCCTCTTCGCATTAAGGAATCGTAGACTCTCACACACTGCCAGATACACTGCAGCTTTCCCCTCTGCGCATTAAGGAATCGTACACTCTCACACACTGCCAGATACACTGCAGCTTTCCCCTCTGCGCATTAAGGAATCGTACACTCTCACACACTGCCAGATACGCTGCAGCTTTCCCCTCTGCGCATTAAGGAATCGTATACTCTCACACACTGCCAGATATGTTGCAGCTTTCCTCTCTTTGCATTAAGGAATCGTACACTTGCAGATATGCTGCAGCTTTAGCCTCTTCATATTAGAGAATCTCACACTGTCAGGCACTGGCAGATATGCTGCAGCGTTCCCCTCTATGCATTATAGAATCATACACTCTCACACACTGCCAGATAGGCTGCAGCTTTCCCCACTTTGCATTAGGGAATCGTACACTCTCACACTCTGCCAAGTAGGCTGCAGCTTTGGCCTCTTCGCATTAAGGAATCGTAGACTCTCACACACTTGTTGAAATGCTGCAGCTATTCCCTCTTCGCATTAAGGAATCGTACACTCTCACACACTGCCAGATATGCTGCAGCTTTGCCCTCTTCACATTAAGGAATCATACACTCTCACACACTGCCAGATATGCTGCAGCTTTCCCCCTTTCGCATTTGGGAATCTTACATGGTCACACATTGTCAGATAGGCCGCAGCTTTCCCCTCTTCGCATTGGTTCCCCTCTTTGCATTAAGGAACAGTACACGCTCAAACACTGCCAGATAGGCTCCAGCTTTCCCCTCTTCGCATTAAGGAATCATACACTCTCACACATTGCCAGATATGCTGCAGCTTTCCCCTCTTCGCATTAAGGAATTGTACAACACTGCCAGATATGCTGCAGCTATCCCCTCTTCGCACTTGGGAAATGTACACTCAAACACACTTTCAGATATGCTGCAGCTTTTCCCGATTCGCATTAGGGAATCGTAGACTCTCACATACTTGCAGATATGCTTCAGCTTTCCCCTCTTTAAATTAGTGAATCGTACGTAGACTCTCGCACATTGCCTGATATGTTGCAGCTTTGCCCTCTTTGCATTAAGGAATCGTACACTTTCACACACTGCCAGAAATGCTGCAGCTTTCCCTTCTTCGCATTGTTTACACTCTTGCATTAAGGAATCGTATACTCTCACACACTGCCAGATATGCTGCAGCTTTCCCCTCTTCGCATTAGGGAATCGTACAACACTGCCAGATATGCTGCAGCTTTGCCCTCTTCGCATTAAGGAATTGTAGACTCACACACTTGCAGAAATGCTGCAGCTTTCCCTTCTTCGCACTTGGGAATCGTACACTCTCACTTACTTGCAGATATGCTGCAGCTTTCCCCTCTTCACATTAGGGAATCGTACGTAGACTCTCACACATTGCCAGATATGTTGCAGCTTTGCCCTCTTTGCATTAAGGAATCGTACACTTTCACACACTGCCAGAGATGCTGAAGCTTTCCCCTCTTCGCATTAAGGAATCGTACACTCTCCACACTGCCAGATACGCTGAAGCTTTCCCCTCTTCGCATTAGGGAATTGTACACTCTCACACACTGCCAGATATGCTGCAGCTTTCCCCTCTTCGCATTAGGGAATCGTAGACTCTCACACACTGCCAGATATGCTGCAGCTTTCCCCTCTTTGCATTAGGGAATCATACACTCACACACTGCCAGATATGCTGCAGCTCTCCCCTCTTCGCATTAGGGAATCATACACTCACACACACTGCCAGATATGCTGCAGCTTTCCCCTCTTCGCATTAGGGGATCATACACTCACACACTGCCAGATATGCTGCAGCTTTCCCCTCTTCGCACTAGGGAATCATACACTCACACACTGCCAGATATGCTGCAGCTTTCCTCTCTTCGCACTAGGGAATCATACACTCACACGCTGGCAGATATGCTGCAGCTTTCCCCTCTTCGCATTAGGGAATCATACACTCACGCACTGCCAGATATGCTGCAGCTTTCCTCTCTTCGCACTAGGGAATCATACACTCACACACTGCCAGATATGCTGCCGCTTTCCTCTCTTCGCACTAGGGAATCATACACTCACACACTGCCAGATATGCTGCAGCTTTCCTCTCTTCGCACTAGGGAATCATACACTCACACACTGCCAGATATGCTGCAGCTTTACTTTCTTCGCACTAGAGAATCATACACTCACACACTGCCAGATATGCGGCAGCTTTCCTCTCTTCGCACTAGGGAATCGTACATTCTCACACACTGCCAGATATGCTGCGGCTTTACTCTCTTCACACTAGGGAATCATACACTCACACACTGCCAGATATGCTGCAGCTTTCCTCTCTTCGCACTAGGGAATCTTACACTCACACACTGCCAGATATGCTGCAGCTTTCCTCTCTTCGCACTAAGGAATCATACACTCACACACTGCCAGATATGCTGCAGCTTCCCTCTCTTCGCACTAGGAAATCATACACTCACACACTGCCAGATATGCTGCAGCTTTCCTCCCTTCGCACTAGGGAATCATACACTCACACACTGCCAGATATGCTGCAGCTTTCCTCTCTTCGCACTAGGGAATCATAAACTCACACACTGTCAGATATGCTGCAGTTTTACTCTCTTCGCACTAGGGAATCATACACTCACACACTGCCAGATATGCTGCAGCTTTACTCTCTTCGCACTAGGGAATCTTACACTCACACACTGCCAGATATGCTGCAGCTTTACTCTCTTCGCACTAGGGAATCTTACACTCACACACTGCCAGATATGCTGCAGCTTTTCAATAGGAATCTAGCACCGTCATAGCACCGTCATATGCTACCAAGTATTCTGCAGCTTTCCCCTCTTTGCTTTGGAGTGTCTTGCGCTGTCACACACTGCCAGGTGTGACAACAGCTTTAGGGTGTCTTATATGGTCCATTAGTTTTAGGTTACTACAGGTTTCTCCTCTCTGTGTTAGGGCCACGTACACCAACAAACACTTATAGGAATTGCACAGCTTTTCTTTGTGCTGTACAGTGTCCTATTGTCACTTGAGGAAAGGGGGGTTCACATCTGTTCCACTGTATTATAGGGTGACTTACACTACTGGTCACAGCCAGTTTTACTGCAGGGTTTTTCTGTTTGCATTGGGCTCAGAAACACAGTTACGCACATCCATGAAATCTGTGTGTATTTTTAATCAGTGTTTTGGTGTGCCTCATGTCACCATACTTGCAAATGATCTTTTCTGGACTTACTAAATAGTTAGCGAGGGTTGGAACCCACCCATTGCTCATTACCAATTGGTTTTATTGACATTCAATTTGCTTTTTTCTTATTTGATGGTTTTCAATGTCCCATCTTGTGTTTCTTTTGTTACCGACTATGAGTGGCTGGTTTCTATCCTTCCACTGCTCACTTTTAAAGCACCACTTTTTTCTTTTTTCAAGCACTCCTTGAGAGTGCACGTTTTCCAGTTGTCTCCATCTGATTGCGCCCCGTGCTACATGTTGCGGTCTCCCTCGCGCTGCAAGCTCTCGGGCATGCGCATTTTCCCCTACCAAATCCCTTCCAGTCCTCATGCTTCACGTTGCTTCCTCATTGTGCGCTTCTCCATGAGGCCCTGTGTTGCTACTTTTCTCCTCCCATGCCCACTCCCCACTGTATTCCTCCATGTGCTCAAGGCACAGGGTAAAGACTTGTTTGCATATGGCTGGATCTGGACTGAGGTGGCGAAGTGAGCTAAAGAACGACGATGGATTCGTCCCAGATCTGTGACTGGGGGCGAGTGTCTGAAAAGTTTCAGCGCTCCGTCCATCATCTCCATGTGTTTGCTTTGTTCGCCCTAAGTTGACAGGGTATGCCCAGACTTGGGTCCCAGGCTTGCTTGGATCCAGACCTGGCTTGGCAGTTCGGGCTGGACTGTTCCCATGAGGCACAGGGTCAAGACTGATTTGCATATGGCTGGGTCTGATCTGAGGTGGCTGAGTGAGCTAAAGAATGATGATGGATTCAACCCAGGTCTGTGACGGGGGTGAGTGTCTGAAAAGTTTCAGCGCTCTGTCCATCATCTCCTTGTGTTTGTACTGGCAAACACGGCAGCTCACTGACACAACATGAACAAGGAATGGAAAAAAGAAACCGTTTTCAGAGTCAAGAACCTCAAAAAGAGAACATATCAGTATGGTTAAAACTAAATGAAGGCCCCACTGCAACATAATAAAGGGGAGTGGGGGTTGCAATAGCCATTCTAAAGATGTATCACAACCACTGATTTAAAATAATGAAGGTTGATCAGGCAAATGAAGAAAAGCCAAAACGGCTGATACTTAACCCGTAACTGTGCCCAAAGCAAAGCCTTGCAGGCCCAGAGAAAGAACTAACAACAGAACATCAGACAGCTTCAGTTCCGCCTAAGGGAGACTGACTTGCTTCTGCTCGCAGGCAACAAACTTAGCCTAACATTCCGGATATACAGACTTGGAGGAAGGGCGGTGAGCAGAAATAATAACACTCACCACTTCCAAACGACGATCAAAACATCTCAGTTGGTTCCACTCAACCTAGACGCAGGGAGGTGCAGACTTTAGGTTGTGATACATAGCCTGGCTCTGCTGTACCCTCTGCAAGAGGCAATCAAAATGAGGGTGGAGGAAGGGCATATGCTCAGAGCCAGAAGTTGGTAGTACTTGACTCTCCGGGCCTGCATGGGCGATCCGACTGCGCAGTGCTCTGTCCCACTTACTTTATTTATAACTTGCTGCACCACGACCCACCATAGGATGGAACGTACCCTATAGACACTCAAGGTTACTGTGTGCTTTTGGTGGTGGCAAGAGATCTACCATGGACAAGCCCCACTGGGCAAAGGTGTCCCATGCCACCTCCTGGTGCAGATGCCACTCAGATTCGACAAGATGATACCTGCTGAGCTGCTGCTTAGGTGTTAGGAGTATATGTCAGATTATTGACCATCAGTGTGATTTTCTGACTTGCCAGGCAGCGCCACAGTCAACACCGCAGCTGCTCACTGGAGTAGCCCGCCTCTCAATCTACATTTGACTTTGGATTTGTTAACTTTTTGGAGGATGATGAAGACCTGGCTGTTTCCACTCTAAAGGCTTCTGTGACAGACGGAGTATGGTGCTTATGAGGTCTAGCGATGGGATATCCTTCACTGCATGTGCCACAGGTTGTTGAGTACCAGTGGGATGCTAGGCCCAAGAGCCTTAGAACTATCAGGGCTGAAAAAGTATCTCTCACCCAAAACATCGGGATCATAGCCTAAGTGTAGTAGACGTGCTGCAGAGGTGGAGAAGCCTAAGAAGTGGCCATGTTCAAGATGGCCCTGATAAATGGCAGCCTCTGTGAAGGTTTGATAGAAAACCCGTAAATGTACTTCAACAAGATTGTTTTATGCAGGTGGTCTGAGACTATCAGAAATGAGGCAGTCTACACCAGCCAGTCATCAACAAACAGATACATGCACTTCTGATCTGCAAAGATAGGCCAACGGCCAATGACATGACCTTCGTTGAGAACTCAAGGGGCTAGAGGGCAGGATGGTGGACTGGAAGTGGTCTGATTCCGCCACAAAGCAGAGATACTCTCAGTGGGACAGCAGGACTGGGGTATTAAACCATGCATATTGAAAGTCCATGAACACCATCCAGTCCTCGGGCCTATGGCTAGTAGAACCCATGTCAGTCTTCATCTTGAACTTCTCCTTCTTGAGGAATGAGTTCAAACTCTGCGTTCTACGATCGGTCTCAAGCACCTTCCTTACTGGGCACCAGGAAGTAACACTAGTAAAAGTCCCTTCTTTGCTCTGCTCTAGGCACGAGCTCATGCCCACCCATTGAGGACCATCAATACTTCTATGGAAAAGACATTGGCATAGTCTGCTGCTATCTTGGTGAAAGCAAGTGGAATGCGTGGAGGGGTGCCCAGACACCTAAGAGCATAATCTAATGGGGACAATCTGGAGGGCCAAAGGTCCAACATGAGCAAGACCCAGTGGGGTAGGCAATGTCTTATCAGCCCCCACCCAGCCTCAGATGCCCATTTGAAAGAAAACTAAACTGGTTTGGAAGGGAAACGGAATTCATGTTTTTGCTGTCCTCAACCTTTGGCAAAGCCTCCGACTCTAGCGCCACATTAAAAGTCCGAGTAGGCTGCTAGATGGGCTGTGATGGCTGTTTTTGACAGAGAAGGGGAGGCCTCCAGAATAGACTCTAAACTTCTTGCACTGGTGGTGGAATTGGCGGGACTGGGAACAATCCCAAGGAATGAGCCATTACTCTGCTGATTTTCCAATATTCCAGAGCCGCTTCAGCCTTCTGTCCTAAAAGCCTGGCCCCCATCAAAGGGCATGTCGATCAATGATGCCTGGACATCTTGGGAAGATCCATCGGGGCACATTCAGGAGTCGTCTGGGAATGACAGTGATGCACACAGCACACGCAAAACAGCCTGAGGTGTCCAGGACAGAACATAACATCTGCTTAGCTGCATCTCATCCAGAATAGGCCTTTTATACTAAGGTGTTATATAGGCCTTCAGGGAGTATTGGAAAAACATCACACACCATGTGGTGTGAATGCAGAGACCCAACAGAGAGACAGCCGGATGGCCTTTATCTTGGCAAAGGTGATGCTGGCAGCGCTTACCTATTGCTTCGAAAGACCAATGAGGATGAGCCACAAGAAGCAGCTTGCCTCTTTACCAGAACAGGTAAGCATACCTTTACAGAGATTTTAAAAAAACTACTTTCAGCCGTTTTTATGCATCTAACTATCTTCGTTTTTATTGGCTTTCCAACAAGCATTAATTAATTTGGCCAGGATCCGGGAGTTTCAGAATTATTATAATGACTGTGAGGTTAGAAACGACACAACTGTTACCCGTTTTGCTGCCCTTTCTACTTTTTGGGGTTTATTCACCAGACAGTAACAGTACTAAGAACATAATGAACCACCTCAAGCGTCTTTGCAGTAATTGGCCATATATAATTTATAATTGTCGAGGATGGGCAGGATTCCAGAGAGCGAAGAAGACTGAATTCCTATAAGGAAAGTCCCTGATGCATAACAAGGACCTCTCTGTTGTAGATACCTGCATGTGGTCCTTACACTTGGAAATCTGAGATGCTGGAACAGATTTCTAATCATTTCTTGGATGACCTGTGATGTTTACTGTCTTGGGCCATCTTCAGATTCAAAGTTGATTTCTTTGCCAGCTCTGTATGTCGGAAAGAGTGCTAATGTCAGGTAATCCATTCGGTTCAGTTCCTGCCAGCTCTTGCTTAGTATTTCTAGATATCTGTGAAAAAAGATAAGGAGGTTGAACTTGTCCTTCTGTATTTTGGAAGCACGGCTCACAGCGGATGCAGGGATCACTTTGGACCCATGTGATCTCGTCTTTGTACACCCCTTGGCTCATGCGATCTACTCCATACTTGCCCAGATTAACACACTCGACTGACAGTCATATTTGCAAGTAGATTTGCTTAGACTGGTTCTTCGAGGGGCAGTGGGTCTCTTTTGGCGGTTTGCATGGTAGACGTGACACTCAGATCTCGGAAGAGCGGACAACAGTCTTGCCTTGTGCTGGATCAGTTTGCCACTCTAGATCCACTGGCAATGCTGTTTCCTACAGCAGACTGCTCATAGCAACCCCTCCTCTGCCAGAAGTAGGGGAATGTGTGATGATTGCTTGACACGACCATTCGACTGAAACGAAGACTACACAGGGTCCCTTCAAAGACATGCAACAGGGGATATTGGTAACGTATTGATCGGATTGATTCCCCCTTCAGGTATCTCTGACTTGGATTTGACTCCTCGGTGCTGGGGCACCACTTGGTGTTAGCGGGCTTTATAAAAGTATTAACAAAGTATTAACAGAACTCACTCCTTTTAAAATGTTACAATAAAGGCAGTGACAGAGAGAGTTTCTTAAAACTGGAAAACCTTAAAGACATTGAGATAATCAGACTAGACAAGGGCACCCGTGCTGTGGATGAATGGATGAACAACCACCTCTGTTCCTCCTCAATGGAGATCATGTAGACGAGGGAGTACTTTCCACCTACGACACCTTGTCTTAAGGTACTAGATGCTGCAACAGTGAGATCAAGAGAGGAAGAAGCCTTACGGTGACTATGGATTCCAACCTATCCCTGATCGCACACGTGAAAGAAGCCACAAGAAGTTCTATAAGTCGTGATCACTGCTTCATCTTCCCTTGCCTAGTACATCCACAGAAACTGCCGGCCATTCTCAAACACTAGATCTCACAGACCACACACATTCATGGACCCAGGAGCTCCTTGCCAGACACTGCGCAAACTGCTAAAGAGACAAAACACTTCAACAAAACTGTTACTAGACCTCTAACAACAGTGCATCATGCGCTTGCCCTGGTTACTGGTAGGAAGACGCTTTACCTTCAAGTCATTTCACCTCATCTACAAAGCCATTCAATGGAAAGGTCTGCGGTACCTGAAGGCTACACTCCAGGTAAGACATGAACAGAACTCCAAAGTCAAGACTAGAACCCCATCTAACCATTCCCTCCTACTAAAATACACTGGCGGAACAGCCATTTTCAGTACAGACGACAAGCTCTAGAACGTCGTGCCAGCTAACATATTATATATACACACACAAGACCATCTGAAGATCAGAAAGGAAATAAAGACCTTGTGCTTCACAGCACATGGATACAGAATCAATCTAGTATCTTAACTCTGCAAAACATCTGGCACCTTAAATGACTTTAATATAGTCCATTCCTGCAGGTCCCAAAGAGGCCGTAGTCCGCTTCATGACTGGACACTGTAACGCCCTTTGTATTGCAGCAGCACAGCAGCAGCTGGCTGTAACGCAGACGACCCGGGGGGTCTCGCTGCACTTTTTCTCCAGGTCCAGCCGAGACCATACAGAAGAGCCACCTCTAAGAGCTTATGCTTCAGCAGTCGCACACAAAAATAAAAATAAAGGACACCGGCTAGCAGAGTAAGTTATAGTCAAACTAATGTAAACTACGCATTCTCTATCTCTACGCCTTTACCGCCACCACGCTGTATGCACTGTGACCGAAGACGGGATCAAAGCACCACTCTGATCACTCATTGAGGACACCAAGAATCTCCCCGCGTAGGCCACACTGGGAATACAACACCCTTCCAACCAAGCACTCACCCGCAGTGTAGTGTCAGTGTGGTACCCGCCCATCAGTGAGCGTGGGTGCCTTGCAAGAAGTAGGAATCGCTACACCGATTGAGTTACAATTCTCAGCTCGGGTCTCCCTCACAACTACGACTCTCCTCTCCGGCCCCTACTGCCCTCCGGTTCCTCTAAATGGAATGAATTACCACCATCTCCCGCATGCAAATATGCTTCAGAAAAGAAGAAATCAGTGGATCTGGGGCAGATGTTAACTCCTGCATCACAAAGGAGAATGAATCAAGGTGCATGCAAAGGATGAGTCTAGAGGAGAGGGCAGAAAACCAGACACAGGTGGGCATTAGAGAGGGAGATGTGTATTAGAAGGATGTGAGAAGAGGTTGGAAAAGCAACAATCGGGCACGAGGACAGTTTTAATAAATTGCACTTTTATTTGTAAAGATCACACCGAAGACCAAGGGCTGGCCAATTATGGGGTGAAACAACACACATATAATAAGGTGGTGAAAGGGTAGATAAATACAACGTTCACAAATGGGATAATAAAGGAATTATTGGACTGATAAACGTTAATGTCGGGTAATAAAGGAGCAAAGACTGGATTAATACCAGTGTGAGATGGTAGGGTAGTAATCTTTATTAAATATTTATTTTTTGTTGATCCTGTCTAGGGTGAGCCTGCATGAATCCAGATGTTTGCCTTCTTTGAAAGAATCAACCTCCTCCCCAATCTCCTACACACAGCCAGGAGCACCAGACACTTTGCACCTCCAATGAGTTCAGAAACTGCATCGACATCACTGGAGTCACTACCCTCTCTTCCTGGACCTCTCTTACACCAACAGATTGGTACAAGGCGCTTCACCTCTAAAGAGACCCTGCAGCTTGGAAATCCAAGGGATTGTTCCTGAATCTCTTCCAGGGTCGCTGACAGATCTCTCATTATCGAACTACCCTAGTTTTCTTCCTCACTATTCTCTACTACCCTCGGTGTCTCTCAAGCTTGGACATTTGCTCCTCTTCTTTTCAATGCCTGTCTCAACCTCCTTCCAGAACTCCTGTCTCATTTAACCATCACATGCTACACTTATGCTGATAACACCCAGACCCTGAAATCCAATCTGGCCAAGACTCCTGTGCATCTGGACAATGCCTCCAGTCAGTCCTTGGAGGATACGCAAGCAACTGAAGGTCAACTTGCCTAACAGCAAGATCCTTCCCTGAGGAACCGGCAAATGTCCACCCTACGGCCATCTGTCCACCATGAGCGGGTGTAATCATGGACTCTAACCTCCTGCTCGTTCCTTGGGAACATTGTACAGGACGCGAGCCTGTTGTTGCATTGTCTTACGCTTAGGGTTACTCCAAAGGGTAAGGCCACTATCCCTGGTCCTATCACGCCTAGACGATAGCAACAGTCTCTACATTGGAGTCCCACTGTGTAGCTTGCAATGAATTCGGAACTTAGGTGGCAAACATCTCTCACACCATCAGTGCCACATTTTGAGCATCATATTGGCTTCCAGGGGCACCATCGCTGACTGTATCATCCATCGAACAGGATCGGTCTTCCAATAATGCAAACATCAAGCCATTTACGAAACAAGGACACTCCACGTCAGAACTGCTTTGTTCCCAATTAAGTTCCCTGCAAGGGGGGCGGGGGCATTTGCACTGGCAGGAGTTGCATCTATATTTAGATGACCAAGCTCTGCGGTTCTTTTCCAGAAAGAATAAGGCTGCTAAACAGCTACTTTGAATTCCAGA
The DNA here is from genome assembly GCF_964263255.1 of Lissotriton vulgaris. Classification (NCBI taxonomy): domain Eukaryota; kingdom Metazoa; phylum Chordata; class Amphibia; order Caudata; family Salamandridae; genus Lissotriton; species Lissotriton vulgaris. Next base: position 267,259,011 of record NC_141686.1, read on the forward strand.
GAGCTGCTCTGCATCCATGACTCAAACATCCCAAGCTTCTGCATGGACTGAATTAAAATAAACATGTTGTCTGGATTACACAAATGGTGGGTGCGAGTTATCCAAATGCCTTAACATAAAATGTAAGCAGCCCACCACAGACTTGCAAAAGGAATCCATCATAACAGATTACTGAAAAGGAGGCACCACAACTAACATGAAGGGAACCCCCGCCGCAAGCTTGTGCATGAACGTGTGCTCCTCACTAGTATGTACGTAACTCATCCACGCAGACTTGTGCATGAAACCTACCAGCACACATATGTCTAACAAACCCACAACAGTCTGGTGCAAGATATCTATCTACCACGGATGACTGAAGCGGACCCTCAATACTATAGACAGGTACAAGAAAAGCTGCATGCCAGAGCAGCTGAGAGGTCCCGCAAGTATATGACCTACCGGCAATTGAGCCAGCTCCCCATCCTGAGGACCACTAGGACAACAAAAGAGGACCATTTCGAAGGGCTCCACTCAGTCAATGCTCTGTCCGAGACGTTGCTTAAGCGCTAGTGCAGTCCGCAACCCCGGACGTCGGCCATGGGACCCATCTGGTATCCAAGTAAACTCCGACTCTAGAGGCACCTTTCCTGAAGCTACGGGTCTTCCCAGATTCATTTGGGATGTTCTTTCTTCCACTGTCCTGAAGAGGCTCTGAAATTTAAAGGGCGGAAACACATCGATACTACCATCTGAAGGAGGCTAAATTTCCTAATTTGTAAATCCTACAAAAAATAACCTTACGGACTCACATGAGGACACAGAGGGATAATTGGCCTTCTGTGGGTGTTCTCGCTATAGACTACCTCTTTTATGGACCTTGGAAAAAATTTAAAGCGCCGCCATGTATGTACAAACAACTGGAAGACTCAAGAAAGTTTCTAGTTGCTACACAAATAAAAAAAACTACATTTGTATACCACAGTGTAATTGTGTATTATATATGTATAACTCCTCCCTTCCATAGACCTCTTTAGTGCAGGATTCATCCATGATTGCACACATACTAGATTGTATCAGGATAAACCAGGAATTTGGCAGCAGTGCTGGTTGAAGGGCTTCCAGAGTGACTATGCAGCGGAGATGGACACCAGCAAGGAATTTCAATAACGGACGAGGAGAGCACGCAGCACTGAATGCAACCGACTGGTTTCCATTCCACCCTGAAGGAAGAGCACCCACTCGAGCTATACTCTGAAGGTAGATGCTCTGGTTACGCCGTGCAGGATCCTTCCCCGTCAGAGTCCAGATTTAGAAAGGGTTCAACGCCAAGCCTCGACTCCATAAATCCGAGCAGGAAGATTTCGGCAGAAAAGAAAAAGTTACATTCCTTAGGTAAGATTCTCACTACCTGTATATTCCAAGCATCAGGCTAGCTCCATCGTGGCTCTGGAACCGACGTCACCATGATGCCACTGGAGCACAAATCGCCCCCACTCGCACACCGACGTCAGTTTACCATCCATTTTTTATACGCCTTTGAGGTGGACATAAGACTGACATCATACTAACAAGGTGATGTGCAAAACCTAGACTTGGAACCTTATTACTTTGACTATAAGAAAACCAGTGTTTGTATGGGGAGGGGAGTAAAGTCGGCTATGAATCTGCAAGGAGACAGAGTATCCACCTCCAATCCCTCGCCAGCACAGGAGGCTATGAGGAGCTACGCTGTGATGACACCGGGGGTCACAGGGTCAGGAAGGCAGGGGCCTCTGGGAGCTATGCCTCCTGTGTGCAGTTTCTGCGGTTGGCTCACCTCAAAGTCCTCAGCAGCAGACAGGAGCTAACTTCCGATATCACCGTGGGCCACATGCTGTGTGTGATATCACTTCCGATTGCCTTGGGACTAGGCGGCGCACATGCAAGAGGCACGTGCGCAGAGCTCTCAGACAAGTGAACTTTAGTAAACCGTCTCGTGCCGGGAGCGAGCACGAGGCGCGCGCACGAGGAGGGAGGTCAGGTTCTTCACAACAGCCTCCGGAGCACCACATTCCTGCGGCGAGCACTGCACATTCCTCTTCCCGGGAAAAAGACAACGTAAACGGCACAAAAACAACCTGGGGCGGCAGAGTTTGTTTAATCCACGCGGGCGCAGTGTATTCTGTTCCAAGTGGAATCTGCTTCAGCCTCCGAGCCACGGATGCTGAGCACACACAGAGTCTAAGTGATGGAGGCCTCACCTGAGAGACAGTCAGACTCCATCAACAGTACCTGGGGAGCGGGCAGCTGAGGCAGGCACATCAACACCGCCAGGCTGTGATGTCATCAGCTGCCAGCTGGACTACACCACCACCAGAAGGACCACAGCAGACCACTGCATCTACAGCACGAGACAAACGCACCATCAGGAGAAGGACCACGGCTATCACAACAGGACACAACCTCACCACCAGGAGAAGGACCACGGCTACCACAACCCCAGAGACTACTGCACCACCAGAAGGACCACAGCAGACCACAGCATCTACAGCACGAGACAACGGCACCACCCGGAGAAGGACCACACCTACCACAACTGAACACAACCTCACCACCGGGAGAAGGACCACGGCTACCACAACCGCTGAGACTACTGCACCACCACAAGGACAACAGCAGACCACAGCATCTTCAGCACGAGACAACCGCACCACCCGGAGAAGGACCACTGCTACCACAACAGGACACAACCTCACCACTGGGAGAAGGTCCACGGCTACCGCAACCCCAAAGACTACTGCACCACCAGAAGGACCACAGCAGACCACAGCATCTTCAGCACGAGACAACCGCACCACCCGGAGAAGGACCACGGCTACCACAACCACTGAGACTACTGCACCACCAGAAGGACCACAGCATCCACAGCACGAGACAACCGCACCACCCGGAGAAGGACCACACCTACCACAACTGGACACAACCTCACCACCGGGAGAAGGACCACGTCAACCACAACCCCAGAGACTACTGCACCACCAGAAGGACCACAGCCTCTACAACATGAGACAACCGCACCACCGGGAGTAGGACCACGGCTACCACAACAGGAGACTATGGGACCACCAGGAGAAGGACCACGACTACCTAAACCCAAGAGACTACTGCACCACCAGAAGGACCACAGCATCTACAGCACAAGACAACCGCACCACCAGGAGAAGGACCACGGCTACCACAACCGCTGAGACTACTGCACCACCAGAAGGACCACGGCGGACCACAGCATCTACAGCACGAAACAACCGCACCACCGGGAGAAAGACCACAGCTACCACAACCCCTGAGACTACTGCACCACCAGAAGGACCACGGCGGACCACAGCATCTACAGCATGAGACAACCGCACCACCAGGAGAAGGACAACGGCTATCACAACAGGAAACTACCGCACCACCAGGAGAAGGACCACGGCTACCACAACCCCAGAGACTACTGCACCACCAGAAGGACCACAGCAGACTACAGCATCTACAGCACGAGACAACCGCACCATCAGGAGAAGGACCACTGCTACCACAACAGGACACAACCTCACCACCGGGAGAAGGTCCACGGCAACCGCAACCCCAGAGACTACTGCACCACCAGAAGGACCACAGCAGACCACAGCATCTTCAGCACGAGACAACCGCACCACCCGGAGAAGGACCACGGCTACCACAACCGCTGAGACTACTGCACCACCAGAAGGACCACAGCATCCACAGCACGAGACAACCGCACCACCCGGAGAAGGACCACACCTACCACAACTGGACACAACCTCACCACCGGGAGAAGGACCACGTCAACCACAACCCCAGAGACTACTGCACCACCAGAAGGACCACGGGGGGACCACAGCCTCTACAACATGAGACAACCGCACCACCGGGAGTAGGACCACAGCTACCACAACAGGAGACTATGGGACCACCAGGAGAAGGACCACGACTACCTAAACCCAAGAGACTACTGCACCACCAGAAGGACCACAGCATCTACAGCACAAGACAACCGCACCACCAGGAGAAGGACCACAGCTACCACAACCGCTGAGACTACTGCACCACCAGAAGGACCACGGCGGACAACAGCATCTACAGCACGAAACAACCGCACCACCGGGAGAAAGACCACAGCTACCACAACCCCTGAGACTACTGCACCACCAGAAGGACCACGGCGGACCACAGCATCTACAGCATGAGACAACCGCACCACCGGGAGAAGGACAACGGCTATCACAACAGGAAACTACCGCACCACCAGAAGGACCACGGGGGACCACAACATCTTCAGCACGAAACAACCGCACCACCGGGAGAAGAACCACGGCTACCACAACAGGAGACAACCGCACCACCGGGAGAAGGACCATGTCAGCCACAACCCCAAAAACGAATGCACCACCAGAAGGACCACGGCCAACCACAGCATCTACAGCAAGAAACAACTGCACCACCGGGAGAAGGACCACGGCTACCACAACAGGAGACTACCGCACCACCAGGAGAAGGACCATGGCTACCACAACAGGAGACTACTGCACCACCAGGAGAAGGACCACGGCTACCACAACCCCAGAGACTACTGCACCACCAGAAGGACCACAGCATCTCCAGCACGAGACAACCGCACCACTGGGAAAAGGGCCACAGCTACCACAACAGGAGACTAATGCACCACCAGAAGGACCTCAGCATCTACAGCACGAGACAACTGCACCACCGGGAGAAGGACCACGTCAACCACAACCCCAGAGACTACTGCACCACCAGAAGGACCACGGGGGGACCACAGCATCTACAACATGAGACAACCGCACCACCGGGAGTAGGACCACAGCTACCACAACAGGAGACGATGGGACCACCGGGAGAAGGACCACGGCTACCACAACCCCAGAGACTACTGCACCACCAGAAGGACCACAGCATCTACAGCACAAGACAACCGCACCACCGGGAGAAGGACCACGGCTACCACAACCCCTGAGACTTCTACATCACCAGAAGTACCACAGCATCTACAGCACGAGACGACCGCACCACTGTGAGAAGGACCATGGCTACCACAACAGTAGACTACTGCACCACCAGGAGAAGGACCACGTCAACCACAACCCCAGAAATTACTGCACCACCAGAAGGACCACGGGGGACCACAACATCTACAGCATGAGACAACCGCACCACCGGGAGAAGGACCACGGCTACCACCAGGAGAAAGACCACAGCTACTACAACCCCAGGAACTACTGCACCACCAGAAGGACCACGGCGGACCACAGCATCTACAGCACAAGACAACCGCACCACCAGGAGAAGGACCATGGCTACCACAACAGGAGAATACCGCACCACCAGGAGAAGGACCATGGCTACCACAACAGGAGACTACTGCACCACCAGGAGAAGGATCACGGCTGGCACATCCCCAGAGACTACTGCACCACCAGACAAGCATTGGAAATGCAATAGGTCTCGCATTAGGAAAGTTTGAGCAATTGGTATTGTAAATGACACTTTTTTTATTTATGTGTTGGTTTTGAAAATAGCAAAAGTAATAGCTTTGTCAGTTACAATGTCAATAGTTTTAACTTTCGCAAATATGACACCTATAGCATTTGTAATGCAATGTGTGTTGTCTTTACGTGACTTAGATGTATTGATATTGCAAATAACAATGGCTTTTAATTTTGTAAATAATTAATACTTAAATAAAATTTATTGTAATTTATAATGGCAATAGCTTAAACGTTTGTAAATTAATTTTGTGAAGATTATGTTCAGTGTATTTTATTGTGACGAAAATCCAAGAACATTGCATTTGCACCTGGTGGTGGATGTGGTGGTGGTGGGTGTGGTGGATGTGGTGGTGGATGTCATGGTGGATGTGGAGGTGATGGTGGATGTGGTGGTGGATGCGGTGGTGGTGGTGGATGCGGTGGATGTGGTGGTGGATGTGGTGGTGGTGGATGCGGTGGATGTGGTGGTGCATGTGGTGGATGTGGTGGTGGATGTCATGGTGGATGTGGAGGTGATGGTGGATGTGGTGGATGCGGTGGTGGATGCGGTGGTGGTGGTGGATGCGGTGGATGTGGTGGTGGATGTGGTGGTGCATGTGGTGGTGGATGTCATGGTGGATGTGGAGGTGATGGTAGATGTGGTGGATGTGGTGGTGGATGCGGTGGTGGTTGTGGTGGATGTGGTGGTGGATGTGGTGGTGGATGTGGTGGATGTGGGTGTGGTGGATGTGGTGGTGGATGTGGTGGTGGTGGGTGTGGTGGATGTGGCGGTGGATGTCATGGTGGATGTGGAGGTGATGGTGGGTGTGGTGGTGGATGTGGTGGTGATGGTGGATGTGGTGGTGGATGTGGTGGTGGATGCAGTGGTGGTGGTGGATGCGGTGGTGGTGGTGGTGGATGGGGTGGTGGATGTGGCGGTGGATGTCATGGTGGATGTGGAGGTGGTGGTGGATGTGGTGGTGATGTTGGATGTGGTGGTGGATGTGGTGGTGGATGCGGTGGTGGATGCGGTGGAAGTGGTTGTGGTGGATGCAGTGGTGGTGGATGCGGTGGATGTGGTGGTGGATGTGGTGTTGATGGTGGATGTGGTGGTGTTCAGTGGGAATTTGCCGGACAATTTACATTAAGATGTTTTATACTTCATGGACATTTTCAGGGTTGTCTTTGCTTTGTTGTGAAAACTAAAGGGCAGACCGAAACGAAGATCTGAACCCATCTACCCTTGAACAACCAACATAGTACCATGACACTCGTGTACTGCAATGCTTGCACAAAAATCTGCACAGAATGATCAATGCAAACACATTTGCACCGATTGCTGCAGAAGCCCGTTTTGTGCAGCCATCCATCTGTGAAAATATTATATTTGCACTTAGAAGGTCGGTGCAAAAAAAGCTCATGCAAAATTCACTGCACTTGTACAAAGTTTGCATAGTCTGGCCACACTCAGAAGCTTTTCGTTGTCCAGGCTGCAGTTACACGTGTGCTTACAAGCATCTTTCTGAGCGTGTAGGTGTGTGTTTGAGAGAGAAAAACAGAGCGAGAGAGAGAGAGGGGCATAATATGAGAGAGAAACAGAGACAGTCATGAAGACAGATAGGCTGCGGAAAGAGTGACTGAAAGAGAAAGAGTAAAAGAAGGGGAACAGCAGAGAGAGTAATGAAAGCTGAGAGCAAACAATGTGCATGCAAAAGGGAGAACGAGAGTGCCACGGAGGCTAAGAGTAAATGTGTGTGTGTTTGAGCGTGCGAGTGAGAGAATACAAGGGACGAGTGATAGCTATGAAAGGCAGATAGAGCGTGCACTTGGGAGAATTAAAAAAAAAGGATGCGGAAAGAGTGAATGAAAGAGAAAGAGTTAAAGAAGGGAACAGCAGAGAGTGTCGTGGAAGCTGACAGCAAAAAATGTGCGTGCAAAAGGGAGGACGAGAGTGCCACGGAGGCTAAGAGTAAATGTGTGTGTGTTTGAGGTACCAAGTTTACATAGTCTAGCCACACTCGGATGTTTTTCGTTGTCCGGGCTGCAGTTAGACCTGTGCTTACAAGCATCTTTCTGAGCGTGTATGTGTTTGAGAGAGAAAAACAGAGCGAGAGAGAGAGGGGCAAAATATGAGAGAGAAACTGAGACAGCCGTGGAGACAGATAGGCTGCGGAAAGAGTGAATGAAAGAGAAAGCGTAAAAGAAGGAGAGCAGCAGAGAGTGTCATGAAAGCTAAGAGTAAATGTGTGTGTGTTTGAGAGTGCGAGAGAGAATACAAGAGACGAGTGAAATGTGCGTGTAAACGGGACAAAGTGAAATTGCTGTGGGGATGGGGAGGAGAAATGCGGGGGCCTTTGAAGTGAAGCTTCACTTGTGAGTGAGAGGTGTGGGAGGAGTGCTGCTCGGCTGAGCCAGAGCGCACGCTGGGGGAAGCTTGTGGGGCGGAGCTGCTGGGGAACAGATGGCTGGCGATTTGATGCTGTGCACGAGCATTTCACGGGCACAGCACCAAATCGCCAGCTAGTTAAACCTCTGTTTAAGCCCCTTTATATCGATCTCCCGCTCTCAATGCGCATGCGCATTGAGATAGGTCGCTCGACCTAAAAAACCATGAGGGACCACAGCATCTACAGCATGAGACAACCACACCAACGGGAGTAGGACCACAGCTACCACAACAGGACACTACCGCACCACCAGGAGAAGGATCACTGCTAGCACATGACTAGTGCAACACCAGGGGAAGGACCACGTCAACCACAACCCGAGAGACTATTGCACCAGCAGAAGGACCACTGCATCTACAGCACTACAACTACCTACGAACTCTCCCCATGGAGAAAAGAGTCACTTTCAAAATCCTCACTCACACCTACAAATGCCTACACAACAACGGACCCAAATACCTCAACAACAGAATCAACTTCCACATACCCAAAAGAAACCTCCGATCTTCCAGCCACGCACTGGCGGAAATCCCGCGCATCCACAGATCCAGACCAGGCGAAAGATTCTTCTCTCACATTGCAGCCAAGACCTGGAAAGAGCTACCGGCAGACATCAGAAGCTCCCCCTCCCTGAGCACCTTCAGGAAGACCCTCAAGACCTGGCTCTTCGGCTAAACAGATCTGCAGACCAGCCCCCCCCCACGCGCCTTGAGACCCTCACGGTGTGCAGCTCTCGTACAATTCCCTGATTGATTGACAGCATGAGACAACCGAACCACCGGGCGAAGGGCCACGGCTACCACAAGACTAGTGCAACACTAGGAAAAGGACCACGGCTACCATGACAGCAGACTGTTGCACCATCAGAGAAGGACCACAGCTACCACAAGACTAGTGCAAGCCAGGAAAAAGACTACGACAGGAGACTACTGCCCCACCAGAAGGACCACTGGAACTACAGCACAAGAGACAACCACACCACAGGGAGAAGGACCACGGCTACTACAACGGGAGACTACTGCACCACCAGGACAAGGACCACGGCTACCACAAAACTACTGCACCACCAGGAGAAGGACCACAACGGACCACAGCAACCACAACATGAGACAGTTGCACCACCAGGTGAAGGACCACCACAACCATAAGACTACTGCACCACCAGGTGATGGATTAAAATAGACCATGGCAACCACAACACAAGGTAACTGATCCACTGAGAGAAGGGTAACGGTTACTACAACAGGAGACTACTGCAACACAGGAGAACGACTACTGCAGCCACAAGACTATTACACCACCAGGAGAAGGGCAACGTCATCCACAACATGAGACTACTGTACTACCAGGAGAAGGACCACAGTTACCACAATAGGAGGCTACTGTGCCACCAGGAGCAGGACCATTGCAACCTCAAGAGTACTGCACCACCAGGAGAAGGGCTACGGTATCCACAACACCAGACTACTGCACCAAGAGACGGACCACAGCATCCACAATACAAGACTACTGCACCACCAAGAGAAGGACCACAGCCTCCACAACAGGAGAGAATACTGCACCACCAAGTATGAAGACCACAATAGAACACGGAAAACACAACACAAGACAACCGCACCACCAGAAGAAGGACCACAGCATCCACACCGTGAGGCAACTGCACCACGAGGAGAAGGACCACACGGACCACAGCAAAGACAACACGAGACAACTGCGCCACCAGGAGAAGGACCACAAAGAACCACGACAACCACAACATGAGACAGCTGCCCCACCAGGAGAAGGACCACAGCTACCACAATACCACTGCAGCACAGGGAGCAAGACCACAATGGACCACAGCAACAACAACATGAGATAACTGATCCACTGGGAGAAGGACTACGGCTACCACAACAGGAGACTACTGCACCACCAGAAGAAGAACAACTGCAACCACAAGACTACCACACCACCAGGAGAAGGACCACAACGGACCACAGCACGAGACAACCACACCACCAGGAGAAAGACCGCAACCTCCACAACATGAGACTAGTGCAGTACCATTAGAAGGGCCGCTGCAACCACAAGATTACTGCATCATCAAGAGAATGACCACAACAGACAGCGGCAACCACAACCCGAAACAACTGCACCGCCAGGAGAAGGACAATGGTTACCACAACATGAGACTACTGCACCATCAGGAGAAGGCCCTTAGCAACCACAAGACTACTGCACCACCTGGAGAAGGACCACAGTTTCCACAACATGAGACTACTACATCACCTTAAGAAGGACCACAATGGACCACAGCAACCACAACATGAGACTACTGCACCACCAGGAAAAGAACCACAGCTATCACAAGACAACCTTGCCACCAGGAGAAGGACCATAACGGACCACGGCAACCATAACAAAGACAATCACACCACACGGAGAAGGACTACAGCTACTATAACGTGACACTAGTGCACCACCAGGAGAAGGACCACTGCAACCACAAGATTACTGCATCATCAGGAGAAGGGCCACAACAGACAGCAGCAACCACATCCTGAGACAACTGCACCACCAGTAGAAGGACCACAGCAATCAAAAGACAACAGTATTGCACTACCAGGATAAGGACCACAGCTACTACATTATGAGGAACACGGCTACAACACATGTGAATAATGGACCACCAGCAGAAGGACCACTCCAACTACACGATTACTACATCATCAGGAGAAGGGCCACAACAAAAAATGGCAACCACAACCAAAGACAACTGTGCCACCAGGAGAAGGACCACAGCAACCACAACATGAGACTACTGCACCACCAGCAGAAGGACCACAGCAACCACTAGACAACAGTATTGCACCACCAGGATAAGGACCACGGCTACCACAACATGAGTCTACTACGCCACCAGAAGAAGAATTACAATGGACCATGGCAACCACAACACTAGGCAACCACACCACAGGGAGAAGGACCACAGCAACGACAAGACTAGTGCAACACCAGGAAAAGGACATGGCTACCATGACAGGAGACTACTGCACCACCAGGAGAAGAACCAAAGCTATCACAAGAGTACTGCACCACCAGGAGAAGGCCCACAACAGAACACAGCAACCATAACACGAGACAACCGCGCCACCAGGAAAAGGACCATGGCTACTACACTAACCACAAGCGATGCCTACCACATCAACCAACTCATTGGACTTTACTAACACATCCATCATAGAACAGGACAGGTCGAAGGCGCGCCTAAGGCAAGCCCGTCTGCACCCATCCGCGCCCGGACCGTGTCCAGCGCCAGAACTCCTGGTCCACGCACCCGCCACGACGACCACCGCCGCTACGACGCCAGCACACTGCACGCTCTCAACCCCAGACAGACCCACACCTGCTTCAAGGCCGCCCCGAAATGCACCCACGGTCCCTTCATCTGCCGGAACTGCAGCTACACCAGCCTCAGAGCCGCCGAACAAACCGCTAAGAAAGACCTCAACCATCTCCGATGCATCCTACTTAACACCCGCTCCGCACGCAAACACGCCGTCGAGCTCTGGGACCTGCTCAACACAACATCCCCAGACGTTGCCTTCCTGACAGAGACCTGGATGAAAGACTCCTGCGCACCACACATCGCTATAGCCATCCCAGGTGGCTACAAGATCACCCGCAGAGACCGCATCAACGGAGTCGGAGGAGGAATCGCCATCGTCCACAAGAACAGCATCAGGGTCTCGACCAGCACCGACGACACGCTCAGCACCACCGCAAACATGCATTTCCAGATCCACACAAACCCCAACTCCACCCTCTGAGGCACCCTCGTCTACAGACCCCCCGGAACCCGACCCCAGTTCAGCGACTCCATAGCTGACTTCATCAGCATGCATGCCCTGACCTCCACAGACTACATCCTCCTCGAAGACCTGAACTTTCACCTGAAAAACAACAACGACAGCAACTCGACAACCCTGATCGATAACCTCGCCAACCTCGGACTGAGGCAACTCGTCCCAACGCCTACCCACTCCGCAGGCCACACGCTTGACCCAGTCTTCTCCGCAAGCCCTCAAGTCGCCTTCAGCCACACCACCGAACTCCTCTGGACCGACCACCTCTGCGTCCACTTCTCCTTCCATAAACCCACCATACACCACCGCACCCAACAGCTCCCTCGCCGCTGTTGGAGAAAAATCACAGAAGACTAACTACATGCAAACCTCGCTCTCAGCCCACCCACTGAACCCTCAAACACCGACAACGCTGCCCGCAACCTCAGACGCTGGATCAACGACTGCGCCAACACCCTCTCCCGGTGAAGAACCCCCCCCCACACACAGAGACACCAGCAAGAGGGCCAGCTGGTTCACCCCAGTACTCTTAGCTTCCAAGCGAGCCTGCCGGAAGCTAGAGAAGAAATGGCACAGCGAACAGACTCCGAACAGCCATGCAGCCCACAAGGACGACACCCGCAACCACCATCACCTCATCATGACTGCCAAGAGGACCCCCTTCAAAGACCACCTTGCAAAAACGCACACAATAGCACGGAGCTCTTCAACATCATGAAGGAACTCTCCAACCCCAGCTTCAACACCAACAACATCCTGCTGTTGCAAGCCCTGTGCGACTCCCTCGCCACTTCCTTCCATCGCAAGATAGCAGACATCCACGACAGCTTCAAAACCCAGACAGCCCCAACAGACAGCAACACAACAGTCTCTCCGCACACCATCGACCACGAGCCCCTGCTAGCCTGGACCAGCGTGAGCGTCGATGACACCATCAGGACCATGAGCACAATCCACTCCGGGTACCCGTCAGACCCATTTCCGCACCACATCTTCAACAAAGCCAGCAGCTCCATTGAACCCCACCTGCACAACGTCATCAATCTCTCCCTCAAGACCGCAACCTTCCCAGAGAGCTGGAAACACGCCGAGATCAACGCCATACTCAAAAAACCCAAGGCTGACCCTAGAGACCTCAAGAACTTCCAACCCATCTCTCTGCTCCCATTCCCGGCCAAGGTCATCGAGAAGATTGTCAACAGACAGCTAACCCGATACTGCGAAGAAAACAGAATCCTGGACCCTTCCCAGTCAGGGTTCCATTGCAACCACAGCACCAGACTACCCTCATCGCTACCACCGACGACATCAGGATACTGCTGGACAACGGTGAGACAGCAGCCCTCATTCTCCTGGAACTCTCTGCCGCCTTCGACACAGTTTGCCACCTCACACTACGCGAACACCTCCTCGCCATAGGAATCCGAGACAAAGCACTGGGATGGACCATCTCCTTCCTCTCTGGCAGAACCCAGAGCATCTGCCCCCCCTCCACCAGCCCTGCCAAGTGTCACGCATCAGGCGTGACGCTATCGCATTTCAGTGCTGGTGTTCGCATCACCGCACAAAATGCATTTGTCACGCATAATTAGGGACTCCCCCCTGACTACCCGCTCCCAGGCATGCTGTAACAAGAAGCCTTGGAAGCTGCAATAGCGAGCTCACTGTGCCAAGGAAAGCGTGCATGTGTCTGACGATGTCAGCAACTTATGGTGAACTGGAGTGCAGCACAGCCTGGTGAATCAATATTCAACAGCACACCCAAGATGTATTTTGCACCTCATCCTCGTTGTTTTTATGAAGGCGCGCTTCTCTGTACTGCCCCTTTCGCTGCAAGGCAGAGGCCATTCCGGAGGCGGGCGGCAGGTTAGATTTTCCTCCGGTTGCCCCGCTGCGTGTCTCAGCAGCTATCCGCAGCATAAACTCTGAGTGCGCTCCTGCCTGCATTGCGCATATTACCCGTTGTTGTATCCCAGACGGCAGCTCTCTCAGTCCATCATGGCCGTCAGTGCACTGAGCTAGTACGAGAATAACCGCGGCGTCCGTTGAAATTGATGCAGACCCAGCCGCACGTTCGTTAGCCCTGGGTCTGTCACTGGACGGCCGCTCCTGGGACTCACTGGACTGGAGCCAGCCTAGAGGGCTACTATCACTGATGCCGCCGACAAACTATTACAATGGCCATCGGTGCCAATCAGTGGCTCACGGCCTAATTGAGCCTGCAGCCACTGCCTTGCAAAGAGACGCGGCCTTAGTTATTATTGGAGCCCTCATCGCCGCACTCCTTGGGACTCTGCTTCCGGCCCAAGTAAGTATCAGCCTCTGTAAGCTTAAGTTAACATAAAGAATGACAGCGCTCGATCAGGAAGCTACAACAAACTTTAAGTAAATCCTACATTGTGATCCCGTGATGACTGGGGCCTGAACTCCTGGGACTGCAGCGGCCGTGATGGAGCCCAGAGCAGGTCAGTACACCACTTATTCACTGACTGTGAATCATTGCCGGTTTGCCTCCGCTTGAAGAGTTGTTGCGGCTAGGACTGGAGGCTTCCACGGCCGAAAACCGAATTGTCACTCTGCACAGTGACAACGTATTCACTCCAACGAGCATGAGCAGGTGTTGCAGCACAGACAAGCACTTCAAATCACTTGCTGTTTGCTCAGTGCACACCTTTATACTTAGGTCAGCACGGACAGCTTTCTCACGTCCTGTGCCTGCCTGGTATCTAGTTGCACTCAAATGGTATCAAAATGGCTTCATTCCGAGCTACCTTCCTTGCCCCTATACTCAAGCAATTGTGTCTTTGCTTGAGGAATGACTCGCTAGCGGACATTACTGTAATTTAACTGAGAGGGAGGTGTAATGAGGAGCCGCGCTAGTTGGCTAATACTGCATGCAATTATAGTGCCCAGTGCCGGTTAATACAGCGATATTTCTAGCAGAACTTCGCCGTCCCACCCACCTTAACAGTGCTGTAAGGTTACAAGGGAAGTGCCCTTCAATTTCTGATGCTCTGCTGCAGTTTTAAAATCTTTTTCTAGTTGCTTAAATGGATGTAAATTATGGTATTTATATCATGTTTCCCTCTTCTGAGTTGCTTTATTTTGCTTGTGAGAGTGTCACTCCTGGTCGTTGAAATGTCACTCATATTTGTACTGAAATAATGCAAATGTCACACATAGCAATCTGAAACCTTGGCAGCTATGCTCCACTCAGAACTGACGCCTCCGAGATCATCTGCGGCATACCCCAGGGTTCATCCCTCAGCCCGACACTGTTCAACATTTACATGGCCCCGCTCGCACACGTCTCCCGACAGCACAACCTCAACATAATCTTCTAAACCGACGACACTCAACTGATCCTCTCCCTCACCAAGGACCCCATCACCGCCAAAGCTAACCTCTACGAAGGAATGAAGGCCGTCGCCGACTGGATGAAGATCAGCCGACTGAAGCTGAACACAGACAAAACAGAGGTCCTCATCCTCTGCTTCAACCCTTCAGCCTGGGATGACTCCTGGTGGCCGACGGCACTGGGAGCAGCCAGACACCCACCAACCACGCACGCAACCTGGGAATCGTCCTCGACTCAACGCTCTCCATGACCAAGCAAGTCTCCTCCTCCTGCTTGAACACCCTCCGCATGCACCGCAAAATCTACAGGTGGATCCCGACAGATACAAGAAAAACAGTCACCCAGACTCTCGTCAGCAGCAGACTCGACAACGGATATGCTCTCTGAGCAGGAGCCCCGACCAAGCTCATCAAACAACTTCAACGCATCCAAAATGCCTCGGCACGACTGATGCATGACGTACCACGCCATGGCACATCACCCCCCACCTGAAAAACCTGCACTGGCTGCGTGTCAACAAGAGGCTATACTTGAACCTCCTCATCCACGCACACAAGCATTTCACAAGACCGGCTCAGCCTATCTCAACAAACTACTTTCCTTCTACACCCCCAACCACCAGCTCCGCTTCCCCGACCTCGCACTGGCCACCGTCCCGCGCATCTGAAGAACAACGACTTCCGGAAGATCCTTCTCCCACCTCGCCGCCAAGACCTGGAACACCCTCCCACTGAACCTATGACAGACCCAAGACCTGCTAACCTTCAGGAGGCTACTGAAGACCTGGCCGTTTGATCAGTAGCGCCCCCCGTCCCCCCCAAGCGGCTTGAGACCCTCACGGCTACATAGCGCGCTCTACAAATGTTGTTCATTGATTGATTAATTGATTGCCTGTCACCATGGGTCATATCAGTGTCAAAGTAAAAATAGATGACAGCAGGAAAGAAGACCATGCCGCAAGGTGATAAAACACACAACATGGAGAGATCACCCCATGGGACACTTGTGGGTTCAGAGAAGCAGCAGATATTCCAATTGAGCTTGGCCAGTGAGGCTCTCCCCTTGGGACACTTGAGGGACTGAGACAAGGACAGCATATATACTATAAATGGCTTAGTCAGCAGATGTCCTATCATGTACTTGGACAGTGGGAGGTCTCCCCATTGGACACCAGAGAGCCTCAGAGGACAGCAGATGTCCTATAATGTAATTGGAGAGTGAGAGATCTCCCCATGGTACACCTGAGAGCCACAGAGGAAAACAGCAGATGCCCTGTCATGTGATTGGACAGTGCTCCCCATGGTACAACTGAGAGCCTCAGAGGCCAGCAGATGTCCTGTCATGTGATTGGACAGTGTTAGATCTCCCCATAAGACACCAGAGAGCCTCCGAGGACAGCAGATGTCCTGTCATATGATTGGACAGTGCTAGAGCTCCCCATGATGCACATGAGAGCCTCAGTGGACAGCAGATGTCCTGTCATGTACTTGGACAGTGCTAGATCACCCCTTCTCCCCATGTGACACCCGAGAGCCTCAGATGTCTTATTGTGTGCTTGAACAGTGCTAGAGCTCCCCATGGTTCATCTGAGAACCTTAGAGGGCAGAAGATGTCTTATGTTCTTGGGCAACGCTTGAGCTCCGCACGGAACACCTGAGAGCCCCAGAGGACCGCAGATATCTTCATTCTACCCATATCATGGTTTCTTAAATTAGCCAATCTCAAGGGCTCACCACTTTCTCGTTGTAAACAATGTATTTCAGCCACTTGAAGTCCTGCCACTTGAACCCGGCCATGACAAAGAGGGAGTCCTTCTCGTACTGCTCCAGCTTCTGGATCGCTCCCTCGGGGTAGGTGATTCTCATGGTGGTCTTGCTTCCCACATCCTTCTCGTAGCCCTTCACTGGTGCAGAGTTCAACCTGGAAGAAAGCAGCAGGGAATTGGCATTAGTATTCTGCCTGAAGACCTGATTGTCTTTTCAGATGGAAATTCTTTTCAGGCTCCTCTCATCATCATCATCACCACACTACTAAGGAGAGCAGGGCACCCATGACTGGCACCTTCTACGAGGTGACTCAAGGGAGCTTTCAAACGCTTTAAAGGGGTAACACCTGACATGAATCTGAATGCCACAGTATGTGGTTTTACCTTACTAACACCTGCTTCGTATCCTTACTGAGTATCCTCCAAAGCGCCTCTAGCAGCTGGCAGTAGGCGCTACACCCATACAGTGTGCTTGATATCCTGACACTCCCCCTTTCTGGCACAAAAAACATTCTTAGCAGTGTGTTTGATAGTATTTCAGTGACCACCACACCCTTACTGACAGTGTGCTTGATATCCTGAGGGTCCTGGTTCCAGGCACTAAACGTCTTTGAAAGCGTGCCTTCATATCACTCCAGGAAGCACCAAATCCCAATTGATAGTGTATTCCAGGACCTTACTGACAGATGAAATTCCAAACTCATGCTCACAGAGAACTAATACAGGACAGTGTGTCTCAAACCCTTGCTGAGGGTGTATACCAAGCCCTTACTGACAGAGTGTACCAAACCCTTATTGACAGTGTGTACCAAGCCCTTACTGACAGCGTGTACCAAACGCTTATTGAGTGTACCAAGCCCTTACTGACAGTGTGTGCCAAACCCTTATTGACAGCGTGTACCAAACGCTTATTGAGTGTACCAAGCCCTTACTGACAGCGTGTACCAAATGCTTATTGAGTGTACCAAGCCCTTACTGACAGCGTGTGCCAAACCCTTATCGACAGCGTGTACCAAACGCTTATTGAGTGTACCAAGCCCTTACTGACAGCATGTACCAAACGCTTATTGAGTGTACCAAGCCCTTACTGACAGCGCGTACCAAACGCTTATTGAGTGTACCAAGCCCTTACTGACAGCGTGTGCCAAACCCTTATTGACAGTGTGTACCAAACCCTTATTGTCAGTGTGTACCAAAGCCTGACACTGTGTACCAAACCCTTATTGACAGTGTGTAAGAACTACTTATTGTCAGTGTGTTCCAAACCCTTATTGTCAGTGTGTACCAAGCCCTTATTGACAGCGTGTACCAAGCCCTTATTGACAGCGTGTACCAAGCCCTTATTGACAGTGTATACCAAGCCCTTATTGACAGCGTGTGCCAAGCCCTTATTGACAGCGTGTACCAAGCCCTTATTGACAGCGTATACCAAGCCCTTATTGACAGCGTGTACCAAACCCTTATTGTCAGTGTGTAAGAACTACTTATTGATATAAGAAAGAGTACGCCCGGGTAATTTTAGGTCCAGAGGGGGGAGAAACAAACCAAGCAAAAATGTACAGAGCCTCTGTGACGACCTATATTTCTTTTAACAATGAATAAATCTAATAAGTTTGTATGAAAGATGCCAGAGAAAGAAACTTTAAAGCATTATTCAAATATATAAATTTATTTATCTTTTTTCATTTTTTTGAAGAATTTTTGAGACACAATTGTACAACTATACAAATCATTTTGTTGTCAACGGAAAATTAATCAATTTTACATACATATTTTCATAAAAAGCAGAACATTAAGAGTGCCCTCTGATAACAACTAATCTTAACAATCAAACACACATACTCACATACCAGTCATACTATTACCTATTTTAAAAGGAGCATATCTATCATCATAAACACAAAAGACTACATTTTACAAGACATAGGACTAACACAATTGGCAACTCTAAGGTGTACTTAGTTGAATACTCATGGGAACCAAGGTGGTATAGTTCTACTAGTTGAGATGGAATTAACCAGTTCGTATCCAAGACAATAGATGTTGGGCCGACGTACGTTTCGGTGAGAGCCACCTTCCTCAGGGCCAAGGACAACGTATACAACAAATTAACAAAATGATCTTAAAAGATTGAGGGCATAACGCAATTTTCTGAAAAATAGAACTTCTTTATATAACATTCTAACGTATTGGCATCAAATAAATACATATCTACGCTTTAATAATAAGAAATAAGTGCTCATAGCTAACAAAAGCCTCCTTATGTCGAGTTAAGATTGTATAGACCAGAAAATTGAGAGTCCAACAGTGAGAAGGAAAAGGACAGAAACATAGCAATTCCCATTGTATTTGTTGCACCCAAAAAGTGCTACTATTAATTGCATGCAGTGCTTATAGGATATTTTAAGGTGCTCTTTTATGGTATTAACATAGGGGTTGAAAGGATTTACCTATGATGTGATCTGTGTGGGCACTGAATGTGCTGTGGGCCAAATGCTGGTCAGTCTTTATTAAGGCAAGAGCTGGAAAAACAAAAGGACTTCTATAGTTGCCTGATAGCATAAAAGCTAGCGTTTAGAAAAAGGCATATGGGTCGCGCTATTTTACCTCTGGTTTCGGCGCAGAATCTCCAAGTTAAGGCGCCATGTATTTTCATGAGACGGGGGGCTTCTGTGAAACGAGGGTTTATTCTGTGTAGATAACAGTAAATAACCTATTAAGTAATTAGCTATTAGCCGCACAACAGATGGCTATGACCATGTAGAGTGTTTATATAAAATACCTGGTCGTTTGTAATTGTAGATGTTTAAGGCTCGGGTAACATGGTTCAGTGCGCCTCTAATTATATACTAGAAAAACATGACAGAGATATTTTACTCTATTTTGTTGCACTTAACGATGGAAAAACCACACAGTCTCTACTTTTAAAATTGGCACAGCATTATGAAAGGTGCCTTGATATACATGTCTAGTCAAAAGCGCAAATTCTTTGTAATGATTATCTCAGGACAAGTCCTGTATGAGGCCTTTTTATGTTGTAGTTAAATTTGGGGTTTGGCACCCCTTACAGTGCAGTTTTAGACTTTGCAGCGCCAGCGCGTTTGTTGATATTGCTGCTTATTGGTATTTTATTACACCAAGTGTTGAGAAAAACGCTCAGTCTCTACTCTAAATTTGAAGCGGCATTCTGAAGAGTGCCATGATATGCATGTCTAGTTATAGGCTCATGTTATTTATAATGCTTATTTGCAGCGGCAAAACGGCAACGCGTTTGGAGATATGGCGGCCTATTAGTGTTCTAAAGCACTCGGCAGTATTATGTGACTTTATCGTCTTACCTTGTTTTTAGAGGTCTACCGCCGCAGCCGGGGGTTCCATGATTTTTAGCCCAATATACGGAGTCACGCGGACAATCGTCACAGAGCCTTAAAAGTAATAATAAGGGTTTCGATAAGTCAGGAGGCTAGATGTAATTACAAAAATGCCAGAAGTAAGTGGTAACTTCGGACTGATTTACGCGTTATGCTTGTTACGGCATGGATTGCATATTGTTTGCAAACGTTCCGTACGATGTAAAAGCCAAGGTGCAGATGAGCGCGAAAACGGGGCATGCCTTCAGAAGGTCTCTTAGCTCTTCCTTGATAAGCTGTTGCCGCGACCGGGGGTTCTTGGGACTAGTCCCAGCGAGAAAGGTTTCAGAACTAGGGAAACAATTTAAGTACGACGTGAAAATTACAACCAGGTGTGGGTGCATGGGCAGAGAAATAGGATTCTCGCTCTGCGTTTATTTGGAAGAAGTGTAAACATAGTTGACAGACTAAGGCTGGTATGCCCACACTGTGGCGGCCATATTAGAGCTGGTGTTAGTTACATGGTCTTAAAGGGAGATATAACGAGAGTTAGAATGCATTAGGGGATGTCATTAGGTTCTAATTTACAATATTAGCTATAAGAAGGCTCAGAGTCATGGATTTGTGAAAGTTTGCAGTGTGGTGTGACATACAGTTGGTCCTTCACACAAACATTATAGAGGATGCGTGTATGTCTGACCAGACAATCAGATTGAATTTACAGAAGCAGAGGTATTGTCAAAGTGTAACTATCCAAGAGATTTCTTCGTTGTGCCCAAAGCGGACTGTATCCAAAAAATGGATCCAGAAAGTTTCACGTTTTTTGCGAAAGATTGTTGGGTCTTTTCCAGGGGGTGTGTGAACATGTTCCAGAATCTGCCATCGCAGATCTTTTTCTTTATGGCCATATTGGACAAAGTGGGATACCATTGGGGCATTGTTTTTTTGCGTTCTAATTGCGGACTTATGTTCCGAGAGTCTGGTACGGAATTCTCTAGATGTTTCACCTATATACCCTATTTCACACGGGCATATGATAAGGTATACAACATTTTTGGTTCTGCAATTAGTCATTTCTTTTAGGTTTCCTTGCTTATGTCCATAAGTCCATGTCTCACCGGGAATTATCTGGTCACATGCGTGGCAATTGCCACATCTGTGATTGCCAATTGGTAGTGGGTTTCCATCGATGGTTTTCTGTTTATTTCTTTCTTTGCCTTTCCACTTGCTGTGTACCAGTTTGTCTCGGAGATTTTGATTTCTTCTGAATGCTAAGATAGGTTTGCTCAGTTTATCTTCCTGGTCATTAGTGTTCAATATCTTCCAGTTGTTATGGATCACCTTCCTTATCTTATTGTTAATGGTGGAGTGATTCAGAACACACACAAGTTTTTGTTCCTGGGATTTCGGAGTTGGGTTTAACAGGACATCTCTGTTATAATATTTTGCTCTTTTCATAGAGTTACGTATGAGACGCTTAGGATATCCTCTTGCCAGTAGCCGTTCCGTTAATTGGTTGGCATGTGTCATGAAATCCTTCATAGACGTGCAGTTTCTTTTTATTCGTAAGAATTCCCCAAACAGGATAGAATCCTTTTGGCAGTTAGGATGGTAGCTGCCATGTTCCAAGATGGTATTTTTGGCTGTGGGTTTGCGATATAGGTCGACTGTCAGTTCTCCGTTTGTATGTCGTATCCATATACCTAGGAATTCCACTTTGTCTGGGGAAAAGTTGTGAGTGAATTTCAGGTTTTTATCTGCCAAGTTGAGCCATTCTATGAATTCTTTTAAAAGGTCTTCCGTCCCTGACCAGATAAAGAACACATCGTCTATAAATCTGTGCCATCTGGAGATGTTCTCAAAGAAGGGCGCGATTTCATTGTAGATGTTCTTGCGCTTAAATTCTCCCATATATATATTAGCTATGCTGGGGGCACAGGAGGCCCCCATGCTAACTCCTTTAACTTGATGGTATACCTCATTGCCGAATTCAAAAAAGTTGTTTTGTAGAACCATTCTCAAACATTCTAGAATAAAGGTGTCGGGTCTAGATCCTGGTGTTCTTGTTAGAAGTGCTGCCACAGATTCCATTGCTTTGTCTTGAGGGATATTTGTGTATAGGGATTCTATATCACATGTCACAAGCAATTGGGTAGCATTATTGAATGGAGAATGTTCAAGGACTTTAATCATGTGCCCAGTGTCCTTGATATAGGAGGCATATGTGGTGGTGAGGGGGCACAGGAAGGAGTCTAAATATGTTGAGAGGGGTTCCGTGCTAGAGTTTATAGAGGCTACTATCGGTCTCAAGGGTGGGTCCAATGTGTTCTTATGTGTTTTTGGGACACCGTAGATTGCAGGTACCACTGGGTAGGTGTTAATGAGGTAGTCCATTTCTTTCTGGCAGATATGTCCTTCTACGGAAGCATTGGATACTATAGTTTTTATCTCCTCTGCTAGATTGCTAAGAGATCATCTATTTGCTCTTCTGTAATGTTCCTCCACTCCTAACATCTGGTTGATTTTGTCTGCGTAATAGTTTGTATTCATGATCACAATTCCTCCTGCTTTGTCACAAGGTTTTATTATGATGTCTTGGTTGTCTTGTAACATCTTCAAAGCTGATCTTTCCTCTTTTTCCAGGTTTGTTTGAGGCATTGGGATATATTTCAAAATTCTTTCCAGTTCATTAAGAACACTTTTCTCAAATATTGCGACTTCTGGTCCAAGCATGTCCAGAGTGGGGGTGAAAGTGGATGGGGGCCGACAGCCTGATAGGTTTTCCTCTTCTTCTCCTACATCCATATTGTCAAAATACTTTTTTAATCTGATCTTCCTGAAAAAGGAAAAGATGTCTTGATGGATTTTAAATCTGTTCGCTCCAGTGCTAGGGACATATGATAGACCTTTACTCAGTACTTTTACTTCTTCCGATGATAGATTATGCGAAGAAAGATTAAATATTGGTATAGATGTATTGTTCTGTTTTTTTATTGTTTCCAATATTGTTGTCGTCTCGTTTGGACATATGGCTGAGGATGTGGAGGGTTCGGGTGTTGATATTGGATCGGTTGTTGGTATTGATTTAGATTCGCTGTTGGATAGCGAGGTCTGCCTCGTCCCCTGCCCCTCGATAAAAAAGGATGTCGTGGGCCTCGATTTGGTCTTCCTGAGAGGTGGCCTCTTTGATTGAGATTAGGGGAGCCATAGTCATAATCTTCTTCTGTCATTATTCCTTCTTGTTCTGAGTCTGAGGAGTTGGTGTTGGAAAAAGTTTGGAATCTAACTCTTTTGTTAAATCTGGGGTTGTGGTAGGTCTGATCATAAGATCTACTTCCTTCAGCTGGGTCATCTTGTTGTTGGGTGTAAAAATCCTGTTTAAGATAAGGATACATTTTTTCTTGTGCAAACCAGCGGACATCTTTTCTTAATTTGTCCATTTTCTTTTTTGTCAGATAAGTATCAAACTCTT
Source organism: Lissotriton vulgaris (assembly GCF_964263255.1). Classification (NCBI taxonomy): domain Eukaryota; kingdom Metazoa; phylum Chordata; class Amphibia; order Caudata; family Salamandridae; genus Lissotriton; species Lissotriton vulgaris. Next base: position 267,282,764 of record NC_141686.1, read on the forward strand.
CTATTTCTTCATTTATTTCCTGAAGGGTTTTCTTTGCATCTTCTAAGGATGGATTTGCTTTTAGTTTCTCTTCTAACTCGTGAATCTCCTTTTGTAATGCCACTAGCATATCTTTCACTGTATTTATAATAAGGAGCATCCAATCGCGTGAGCAGCGATTCGCTATGAGGGACCAACGCTCTAAAAAACGGCGAACTTCCACAAATAGAGCCGGCATGTTTCTGACTCTAAGTCCTATGGGAATTGCTCCTGCTTTTAAGTACTCCCCCATAAAGAATGCATGTGATTCCATTCTTTTGGCTTTCTTTTTTAAGTTAACAAGTTTTAGCCAATCTGTGTTGGTACTTGGTGTACTAATAGTATTGGTCTTGTTACCACCTGTAATTTGGTCCATCATAGTGAGGAAATCTTCATCAGAGAAACCGAATGTTTTTAAGTTATCCATGATTATTTTTTGGAGATGAGAAAAATATGGTGCCAAAGATGTAGTTTAAGATAAAACTGAGAGTGGTGAGTGCTAAGGGAAGGTATATAGTGTAAAAGAAAAGAGAGGTTGAGTCCTCAGCAAGGAGATATATGCTATGAGCAATGAAGTGAACAAAAGCTCTACAGTAAAAACTGTTGAGAAATGATATAAGAAAGAGTACTCCCGGGTAATTTTAGGTCCAGAGGGGGGAGAAACAAACCAAGCAAAAATGTACAGAGCCTCTGTGACGACCTATATTTCTTTTAACAATGAATAAATCTAATACGTTTGTATGAAAGATGCCAGAGAAAGAAACTTTAAAGTATTATTCAAACATATAAATTTATTAATCTTTTTTCATTTTTTTGAAGAATTTTTGAGACACAATTGTACAACTATACAAATCATTTTGTTGTCAACGGAAAATTAATCAATTTTACATACATATTTTCATAAAAAGCAGAACATTAAGAGTGCCCTCTGATAACAACTAATCTTAACAATCAAACACACATACTCACATACCAGTCATACTATTACCTATTTTAAAAGGAGCATATCTATCATCATAAACACAAAAGACTACATTTTACAAGACATAGGACTAACACAATTGGCAACTCTAAGGTGTACTTAGTTGAATACTCATGGGAACCAAGGTGGTATAGTTCTACTAGTTGAGATGGAATTAACCAGTTCGTATCCAAGACAATAGATGTTGGGCCGACGTATGTTTCGGTGAGAGCCACCTTCCTCAGGGCCAAGGACAATGTATACAACAAATTAACAAAATGATCTTAAAAGATTGAGGGCATAACGCAATTTTCTGAGAAATAGAACGTACACAAAAAGCAAGTAAATGTCTATGTTCCTATTACTTCTTTATATAACATTCTAACGTATTGGCATCAAATAAATACATATCTACGCTTTAATAATAAGAAATAAGTGCTCATAGCTAACAAAAGCCTCCTTATGTCGAGTTAAGACTGTATAGACCAGAAAATTGAGAGTCCAACAGTGAGAAGGAAAAGGACAGAAACATAGCAATTCCCATTGTATTTGTTGCACCCAAAAAGTGCTACTATTAATTGCATGCAGTGCTTATAGGATATTTTAAGGTGCTCTTTTATGGTATTAACATAGGGGTTGAAAGGATTTACCTATGATGTGATCTGTGTGGGCACTGAATGTGCTGTGGGCCAAATGCTGGTCAGTCTTTATTAAGGCAAGAGCTGGAAAAACAAAAGGACTTCTATAATTGCCTGATAGCATAAAAGCTAGCGTTTAGAAAAAGGCATATGGGTCGCGCTATTTTACCTCTGGTTTCGGCGCAGAATGTCCAAGTTAAGGCGCCATGTATTTTCATGAGACGGGGGGCTTCTGTGAAACGAGGGTTTATTCTGTGTAGATAACAGTAAATAACCTATTAAGTAATTAGCTATTAGCCGCACAACAGATGGCTATGACCATGTAGAGTGTTTATATAAAATACCTGGTCGTTTGTAATTGTAGATGTTTAAGGCTCGGGTAACATGGTTCAGTGCGCCTCTAATTATATACTAGAAAAACATGACAGAGATATTTTACTCTATTTTGTTGCACTTAACGATGGAAAAACCACACAGTCTCTACTTTTAACATTGGCACAGCATTATGAAAGGTGCCTTGATATACATGTCTAGTCAAAAGCGCAAATTCTTTGTAATGATTATTTCAGGACAAGTCCTGTATGAGGCCTTTTTATGTTGTAGTTAAATTTGGGGTTTGGCACCCCTTACAGTGCAGTTTTAGACTTTGCAGCGCCAGCGCGTTTGTTGATATTGCTGCTTATTGGTATTTTATTACACCAAGTGTTGAGAAAAACGCTCAGTCTCTACTCTAAATTTGAAGCGGCATTCTGGAGAGTGCCATGATATGCATGTCTAGTTATAGGCTCATGTTATTTATAATGCTTATTTGCAGCGGCAAAACGGCAACGCGTTTGGAGATATGGCGGCCTATTAGTGTTCTAAAGCACTCGGCAGTATTATGTGACTTTATCGTCTTACCTTGTATTTAGAGGTCTACCGCCGCAGCCGGGGGTTCCATGATTTTTAGCCCAATATACGGAGTCACGCGGACAATCGTCACAGAGCCTTAAAAGTAATAATAAGGGTTTCGATAAGTCAGGAGGCTAGATGAAATTACAAAAATGCCAGAAGTAAGTGGTAACTTCGGACTGATTTACGCGTTATGCTTGTTACGGCATGGATTGCATATTGTTTGCAAACGTTCCGTACGATGTAAAAGCCAAGGTGCAGATGAGCGCGAAAACGGGGCATGCCTTCAGAAGGTCTCTTACCTCTTCCTTGATAAGCTGTTGCCGCGACCGGGGGTTCTTGTGACTAGTCCCAGCGAGACTTATCGAAACCCTTATTATTACTTTTAAGGCTCTGTGACGATTGTCCGCGTGACTCCGTATATTGGGCTAAAAATCATGGAACCCCCGGCTGCGGCGGTAGACCTCTAAATACAAGGTAAGACGATAAAGTCACATAATACTGCCGAGTGCTTTAGAACACTAATAGGCCGCCATATCTCCAAACGCGTTGCCGTTTTGCCGCTGCAAATAAGCATTATAAATAACATGAGCCTATAACTAGACATGCATATCATGGCACTCTTCAGAATGCCGCTTCAAATTTAGAGTAGAGACTGAGCGTTTTTCTCAACACTTGGTGTAATAAAATACCAATAAGCAGCAATATCAACAAACGCGCTGGCGCTGCAAAGTCTAAAACTGCACTGTAAGGGGTGCCAAACCCCAAATTTAACTACAACATAAAAAGGCCTCATACAGGACTTGTCCTGAAATAATCATTACAAAGAATTTGCGCTTTTGACTAGACATGTATATCAAGGCACCTTTCATAATGCTGTGCCAATGTTAAAAGTAGAGACTGTGTGGTTTTTCCATCGTTAAGTGCAACAAAATAGAGTAAAATATCTCTGTCATGTTTTTCTAGTATATAATTAGAGGCGCACTGAACCATGTTACCCGAGCCTTAAACATCTACAATTACAAACGACCAGGTATTTTATATAAACACTCTACATGGTCATAGCCATCTGTTGTGCGGCTAATAGCTAATTACTTAATAGGTTATTTACTGTTATCTACACAGAATAAACCCTCGTTTCACAGAAGCCCCCCGTCTCATGAAAATACATGGCGCCTTAACTTGGAGATTCTGCGCCGAAACCAGAGGTAAAATAGCGCGACCCATATGCCTTTTTCTAAACGCTAGCTTTTATGCTATCAGGCAACTATAGAAGTCCTTTTGTTTTTCCAGCTCTTGCCTTAATAAAGACTGACCAGCATTTGGCCCACAACACATTCAGTGCCCACACAGATCACATCATAGGTAAATCCTTTCAACCCCTATGTTAATACCATAAAAGAGCACCTTAAAATATCCTATAAGCACTGCATGCAATTAATAGTAGCACTTTTTGGGTGCAACAAATACAATGGGAATTGCTATGTTTCTGTCCTTTTCCTTCTCACTGTTGGACTCTCAATTTTCTCGTCTATACAATCTTAACTCGACATAAGGAGGCTTTTGTTAGCTATGAGCACTTATTTCTTATTATTAAAGCGTAGATATGTATTTATTTGATGCCAATAAGTTAGAATGTTATATAAAGAAGTAATAGGAACATTGACATTTACTTGCTTTTTGTGTACGTTCTATTTTTCAGAAAATTGCGTTATGCCCTCAATCTTTTAAGATCATTTTGTTAATTTGTTGTATACGTTGTCCTTGGCCCTGAGGAAGGTGGCTCTCACCGAAACGTACGTCGGCCCAACATCTATTGTCTTGGATACGAACTGGTTAATTCCATCTCAACTAGTAGAACTATACCACCTTGGTTCCCATGAGTATTCAACTAAGTACACCTTAGAGTTGCCAATTGTGTTAGTCCTATGTCTTGTAAAATTTAGTCTTTTGTGTTTATGATGATAGATATGCTCCTTTTAAAATAGGTAATAGTATGACTGGTATGTGAGTATGTGTGTTTGATTGTTAAGATTAGTTGTTATCAGAGGGCACTCTTAATGTTCTGCTTTTTATGAAAATATGTATGTAAAATTGATTAATTTTCCGTTGACAACAAAATGATTTGTATAGTTGTACAATTGTGTCTCAAAAATTCTTCAAAAAAATGAAAAAAGATTAATAAATTTATATGTTTGAATAATACTTTAAAGTTTCTTTCTCTGGCATCTTTCATACAAACTTATTAGATTTATTCATTGTTAAAAGAAATATAGGTCGTCACAGAGACATTTTTGCTAAGAACTACTTATTGTCAGTGTGTTACAAACCCTTATTGACAGTATGTAGCAAACCCTTATAGTCAGTGTGTACCAAGCCCTTACTGACAGTGTGTACCAAGCCCTTATTGTCATTGTGTACCAAAACCCTGCCACTGTGTACCAAACCCTTATTGCGGTGTGTACCAAACACTTATTGACAATGTGTTCCAAACCCTTACTGTCAGTGTGTTCCAAATCCTGATTGTCAGTGTGTACTAAGCCCTTACTGACGGCATGTACCAAGCCCTTATTCACGATGTGTACCAAGCCCTTACTGACAGCATGTACCAAACCCTTATTGCCAGTATGTACCAAAACCTTATTGACAGCGTGTATCCAAGCCCTTACTGACAGCGTGTACCAAAAACTTATTGTCAGTTTGTACCAAACTCTTACTGACAGTATGTACCAAACCTTGACAGTGTACTAAACCCTTATTGTCAAGGTTTACCAAGCCCTTACTGACAGCGTGTACCAAGCCCTTATTGACAGCGTGTACCAAACCCTTATTGACAGTGTGCACCAAACCCTTACTGACAGCGTGTACCAAACCCTTATTGTCAGTGTGTACCAAACCCTTATTGTCAGTGTGTACCAAGCCCTTATTGACAGCGTGTACCAAGCCCTTATTGACAGTGTGAACCAAACCCTTACTGACAGCGTGTACCAAACCCTTATTGTCAGTGTGTACCAAACCCTTATTGTCAGTGTGTACCAAGCCCTTATTGACAGCGTGTACCAAGCCCTTATTGACAGTGTGTACCAATCCCTCACTGACAGCTTGTACCAAACCCTTACTGACAGTGTGCACCAAGCCCTTACTGAAAGCGTGTACCAAGCTCTTATTGTCATTGTGTACCAAAACCCTGCCACTGTGTACCAAACCCTTATTGCTGTGTGTACCAAACACTTATTGACAATGTGTTCCAAACCCTTACTGTCAGTGTGTTCCAAATCCTGATTGTCAGTGTGTACTAAGCCCTTACTGAAGGCATGTACCAAGCCCTTATTCACGATGTGTACCAAGCCCTTACTGACAGCATGTACCAAACCCTTATTGCCAGTATGTACCAAACCCTTATTGACAGTATGTACCACACCCTTATTGTCAGTGTGTACCAAACGATTATTGTCAGTGTGTACCAAGCCCTTACTGACAGTGTGTACCAAGCCCTTACTGACACTGTGTACCAAACCCTTATTGACAGCGTGTACCAAACCCTTATTGTCAGTGTGTACCAAACCCATACTGATAGTATGCACCAAACCCTTATTGTCAGTGTGTTCCAAGCCCTTACTGACAGTGTGTATCAAGCCCTTACTGACACTGTGTACCCTTGTTGACAGTGTGTACCTAGCCCTTACTGACAGCGTGTACCAAGCACTTACTGACCGCGTGTACCAAGCCCTTATTGACAGTGTGTACCAAGCCCTTACTGACAGGGTGTATCCAAGCCCTTACTGACAGCGTGTACCAAACCCTTATTTTCAGTGTGTACCAAAACCTTATTGACAGCGTGTATCCAAGCCCTTACTGACAGCGTGTACCAAACACTTATTGTCAGTTTGTACCAAACTCTTACTGACAGTATGTACCAAACCTTGACAGTGTACTAACCCTTATTGTCAATGTTTACCAAGCCCTTACTGACAGCGTGTACCAAGCCCTTATTGACAGCGTGTACCAAACCCTTATTGACAGTGTGCACCAAACCCTTACTGACAGCGTGTACCAAACCCTTATTGTCAGTGTGTACCAAACCCTTATTGTCAGTGTGTACCAAGCCCTTATTGACAGCGTGTACCAAGCCCTTATTGACAGTGTGAACCAAACCCTTACTGACAGCGTGTACCAAACCCTTATTGTCAGTGTGTACCAAACCCTTATTGTCAGTGTGTACCAAGCCCTTATTGACAGCGTGTACCAAGCCCTTATTGACAGTGTGTACCAATCCCTCACTGACAGCTTGTACCAAACCCTTACTGACAGTGTGCACCAAGCCCTTACTGAAAGCGTGTACCAAGCTCTTACTGACAGCGTGTACCAAACCCTTATTGTCAGTGTATACCAAGCTCTGACACTGTGTACCAAACCCTGACTGACAGTGTGTGCCAAGCCCTTACTGACACAGTGTTCCAAACCCTTACTGACAGTGTGTACCAAGGCCTTACTGACAATGTGTACCAAGGCCTTACTGACAAGGTGTGCCAAGGTCTTACTGAAAATGTATAGCAAGGCCTTACTGACAGTGTGCCTGCATCCTTACCAACACTTTGTTCCACACCCTCATAGACATTGTGTACCAAACCCTTAATTTTACTGTTACAAACCCTTACTGACAGTGTGTACAGGCCCCTAGTGACAGTGTCATCCAAACACTTACGGAGTGTGTACCAAGCCTATACTGATACAGAGTTCCAAGCCCTTGCTGACAAAGAGCTCCATGCTCTAACTGACAGTGATCTCAAATCCCTTATTGATAGTGGGCTTCAATACCATAATGACACCTTTATTGACAGTAAGTTCCAAGCCCTTACTGAAACTGAGTTCCTTACACCAACAGAATTGTCTAATCCCTTATTGACAGGGAGTTCCAAGCCCTTACTGACACCGTGTTCCAAACCGTTATTGACAATGTGTACCAAACCCTTATTGACAGTGTGTACCAAACCCTTATTGACAGCGTGTACCAAACCCTTATTGACAGCGTGTACCAAACCCTTATTGACAGCGTGTACCAAGCCCTTACTGACAGCACATACCAAGCCCTTATTGCCAGTGTGTACCAAGCTCTGACACTGTACCAAACCCTTACTGACAGTGTGTGCCAAGCCCTGACTGACTGCATGTACCAAACCCTTTTTGACAGCGTGTACAAAGCCCTTATTGACAGCGTATACCAAGCCCTTATTGACAGTGTGTACCAAACCCTTACTGACAGTGTATACCAAGCCCTGACTGACCGCATGTACCAAACCCTTTTTGACAGCGTGTACCAAGCTCTTATTGACAGCGTATACCAAGCCCTTATTGACAGTGTGTACCAAGCCCTTTTTGACAGTGTGTACCAAACCCTTATTGACAGCGTGTACCAAACCCTTATTGACAGCGTGTACCAAGCCCTTACTGACAGCGTGTACCAAGCCCTTATTGTCAGTGTGTACCAAAACCTTATTGACAGCCTGTACCAAACCCTTACTAACAGTGTGTACAAAGCCCTTACTGACAGCGTGTACCATGCCCTTACTGACAGCGTGTACCAAACCCTTACTGACAGCGTGTACCAAACCCTTACTGACAGCGTGTACCAAACCCTTGTCAGTGTGTACCAAACCCTAATTGACAGTGTGTACCAAGCCCTTACTGACAGCGTGTACCAAGCCCTTACTGACAGCGTGTACCAAGCCCTTACTGACAGCGTGTACCAAGCCCTTACTGACAGCGTGTACTAAGCCCTTTTTGTCAGTGTGTACCAAACCCTTATTGACAGCGTGTACCAAGCCCTTATTGACAGCGATTACCAAACCCTTACTGACAGCGTGTACCAAACCCTTACTGACAGCGTGTACCAAACCCTTATTGTCAGTATGTACCAAACCTTGACAGTGTACTAAACCCTTATTGTAAATGTGTACCAAGCCCTTACTGACAGCGTGTACCAAGCCCTTCTTGACAGCGTGTACCAAACCCTTATTGACAGTGTGTACCAAACCCTTACTGACAGCGTGTACCAAACCCTTATTGTCAGTGTACCAAAACCTTATTGACAGCCTGTACCAAGCCCTTATTGACAGTGTGTACCAATCCCTCACTGACAGCTTGTACCAAACCCTTACTGACAGTGTGCACCAAGCCCTTACTGAAAGCGTGTACCAAGCTCTTACTGACAGCGTGTACCAAACCCTTATTGTCAGTGTATACCAAGCTCTGACACTGTGTACCAAACCCTGACTGACAGTGTGTGCCAAGCCCTTACCGACACAGTGTTCCAAACCCTTACTGACAGTTTGTACCAAGGCCTTACTGACAATGTGTACCAAGGCCTTACTGACAATGTGTGCCAAGGCCTTACTGAAAATGTATAGCAAGGCCTTACTGACAGTGTGCCTGCATCCTTACCAACACTTTGTACCACACCCTTATAGACATTGTGTACCAAACCCTTAATTTTACTGTTACAAACCCTTACTGACAGTGTGTACAGGCCCTTAGTGACAGTGTCATCCAAACACTTACGGAGTGTGTACCAAGCCTTTACTGATACAGAGTTCCAAGCCCTTACTGACAAAGAGCTCCATGCTCTAACTGACAGTGATCTCAAAGCCCTTATTGATAGTGGGCTTCAATACCATAATGACACCTTTATTGACAGTAAGTTCCTAGCCCTTACTGAAACTGAGTTCCTTACACCAACAGAATTGTCTAATCCCTTATTGACAGGGAGTTCCAAGCCCTTACTGACACCGTTTTCCAAACCGTTATTGACAATGTGTACCAAATCCTTATTGACAGTGTATACCAAACCCTTATTGACAGCATGTACCAAACCCTTATTGACAGCGTGTACCAAACCCTTACTGACAGCGTGTACCAAACCCTTATTGTCAGTATGTACCAAACCTTGACAGTGTACTAAACCCTTATTGTAAATGTGTACCAAGCCCTTACTGACACAGCGTGTACCAAGCCCTTCTTGACAGCGTGTACCAAACCCTTATTGACAGTGTGTACCAAACCCTTACTGACAGCGTGTACCAAACCCTTATTGTCAGTGTGTACCAAAACCTTATTGACAGCCTGTACCAAACCCTTACTAACAGTGTGTACAAAGCCCTTACTGACAGCGTGTACCATGCCCTTACTGACAGCGTGTACCAAACCCTTACTGACAGCGTGTACCAAACCCTTACTGACAGCGTGTACCAAACCCTTGTCAGTGTTTACCAAACCCTAATTGACAGTGTGTACCAAGCCCTTACTGACAGCGTGTACCAAGCCCTTACTGACAGCGTGTACTAAGCCCTTTTTGTCAGTGTGTACCAAGCCCTTATTGACAGCGTGTACCAAGCCCTTATTGACAGCGATTACCAAACCCTTATTGTCAGTATGTACCAAACCTTGACAGTGTACTAAACCCTTATTGTCAATGTGTACCAAACCCTTACTGACAGTGTGTACCAAGCCCTGACTGACCGCATGTACCAAACCCCTTTTGACAGCGTGTACCAAGCCCTTATTGACAGCGTATACCAAGCCCTTATTGACAGTGTGTACCAAACCCTTACTGACAGTGTGTACCAAGCCCTGACTGACCGCATGTACCAAACCCTTTTTGACAGCGTGTACCAAGCCCTTATTGACAGCGTATACCAATCCCTTATTGACAGTGTGTACCAAGCCCTTTTTGACAGTGTGTACCAAACCCTTATTGACAGCGTGTACCAAACCCTTATTGACAGCGTGTACCAAGCCCTTACTGACAGCGTGTACTAAGCCCTTTTTGTCAGTGTGTACCAAACCTTTACTGACAGCGTGTACCAAACCCTTACTGACAGTGTGTACTAAGCCCTTTTTGTCAGTGTGTACCAAACACTTATTGACAGCGTGTACCAAGCCCTTATTGACAGTGTGTACCAATCCCTCACTGACAGCTTGTACCAAACCCTTACTGACAGTGTGCACCAAGCCCTTACTGAAAGCGTGTACCAAGCTCTTACTGACAGCGTGTACCAAACCCTTATTGTCAGTGTATACCAAGCTCTGACACTGTGTACCAAACCCTGACTGACAGTGTGTGCCAAGCCCTTACCTACACAGTGTTCCAAACCCTTACTGACAGTTTGTACCAAGGCCTTACTGACAATGTGTACCAAGGCCTTACTGACAATGTGTGCCAAGGCCTTACTGAAAATGTATAGCAAGGCCTTACTGACAGTGTGCCTGCATCCTTACCAACACTTTGTACCACACCCTTATAGACATTGTGTACCAAACCCTTAATTTTACTGTTACAAACCCTTACTGACAGTGTGTACAGGCCCTTAGTGACAGTGTCATCCAAACACTTACGGAGTGTGTACCAAGCCTTTACTGATACAGAGTTCCAAGCCCTTACTGACAAAGAGCTCCATGCTCTAACTGACAGTGATCTCAAAGCCCTTATAGATAGTGGGCTTCAATACCATAATGACACCTTTATTGACAGTAAGTTCCTAGCCCTTACTGAAACTGAGTTCCTTACACCAACAGAATTGTCTAATCCCTTATTGACAGGGAGTTCCAAGCCCTTACTGACACCGTTTTCCAAACCGTTATTGACAATGTGTACCAAATCCTTATTGACAGTGTGTACCAAACCCTTATTGACAGCATGTACCAAACCCTTATTGACAGCGTGTACCAAGCCCTTACTGACAGAGCCTACCGAGCCCTTATTGTCAGTGTGTACCAAGCTCTGACACTGAACCAAACCCGTACTGACAGTGTGTACCAAGCCCTGACTGACCGCATGTACCAAACCCCTTTTGACAGCGTGTACCAAGCCCTTATTGACAGCGTATACCAAGCCCTTATTGACAGTGTGTACCAAACCCTTACTGACAGTGTGTACCAAGCCCTGACTGACCGCATGTACCAAACCCTTTTTGACAGCGTGTACCAAGCCCTTATTGACAGCGTATACCAATCCCTTATTGACAGTGTGTACCAAGCCCTTTTTGACAGTGTGTACCAAACCCTTATTGACAGCGTGTACCAAACCCTTATTGACAGCGTGTACCAAGCCCTTACTGACAGCGTGTACCAAGCCCTTACTGCCAGCGTGTACCAAACCTTTACTGACAGTGTGTACCAAACCCTTGTCAGTGTGTACCAAACCCTAATTGACAGTGTGTACCAAGCCCTTACTGACAGCGTGTACCAAGCCCTTACTGACAGCGTGTACTAAGCCCTTTTTGTCAGTGTGTACCAAGCCCTTATTGACAGCGTGTACCAAGCACTTATTGACAGCGTTTACCAAACCCTTACTGACAGCGTGTACCAAACCCTTACTGACAGTGTGTACTAAGCCCTTTTTGTCAGTGTGTACCAAACACTTATTGACAGCGTGTACCAAGCCCTTATTGACAGTGTGTACCAATCCCTCACTGACAGCTTGTACCAAACCCTTACTGACAGTGTGCACGAAGCCCTTACAGAAAGCGTGTACCAAGCTCTTACTGACAGCGTGTACCAAACCCTTATTGTCAGTGTATATACCAAGCTCTGACACTGTGTACCAAACCCTGACTGACAGTGTGTGCCGAGCCCTTACCGACACAGTGTTCCAAACCCTTACTGACAGTGTGTACCAAGGCCTTACTGACAATGTGTACCAAGGCCTTACTGACAATGTGTGCCAAGGCCTTACTGAAAATGTATAGCAAGGCCTTACTGACAGTGCGCATCGCATCCTTACCAACACTTTGTACCACACCCTTACTGACATTGTGTACCAAACCCTTAATTTTACTGTTACAAACCCTTACTGACAGTGTGTACAGGCCCTTAGTGACAGTGTCATCCAAACACTTACGGAGTGTGTACCAAGCCTATACTGATACAGAGTTCCAAGCCCTTGCTGACAAAGAGCTCCATGCTCTAACTGACAGTGATCTCAAAGCCCTTATTGATAGTGGGCTTCAATACCATAATGACACCTTTATTGACAGTAAGTTCCAAGCCCTTACTGAAACTGAGTTCCTTACACCAACAGAATTGTCTAATCCCTTATTGACAGGGAGTTCCAAGCCCTTACTGACACCGTGTTCCAAACCCTTACTGACAGCGTGTACCAAACCCTTGTCAGTGTGTACCAAACCCTAATTGACAGTGTGTACCAAGCCCTTACTGACAGCGTGTACCAAGCCCTTACTGACAGCGTGTACTAAGCCCTTTTTGTCAGTGTGTACCAAACCCTTATTGACAGCGTGTACCAAGCCCTTATTGACAGCAATTACCAAACCCTTACTGACAGCGTGTACCAAGCCCTTATTGACAGTGTGTACCAAGCTCCTTACTGACCGTGTGTACCAAACCCTTATTGACAGCGTGTACCAAGCCCTTATTGACAGTGTGTACCAAGCCCTTATTGAAAGCGTGTACCAAGCCCTTACTGACACTGTGTTCCAAACCCTTACTGACAGTGTGTACCAAGGCCTTACTGACAATGTGTGCCAAGGCCTTACTGAAAATGTATACCAAGGCCTTACTGAGAGTGTGCACCGCACCCTTACCAACACTGTGTACCACACCCTTACTGACATTGTGTACCAAGCTCTTAATTTCACTGTGTTCCAGACCCTTACTGACAGAGTGTACAGGCCCTTACTGAGTGTGTACCAAGGCCTTACTGACAGTGTGTACCAAGGTCTTACTGACAGTGTGTGCCAAGGCCTTACTGAAAATGTATACCAAGGCCTTACTGACAATGTGTGCCAAGGCCTTACTGAAAATGTATACCAAGGCCTTACTGAGAGTGTGCACCGCACCCTTACCAACACTGTGTACCACACCCTTACTGCCATTGTGTACCAAGCCCTTAATTTCACAGTGTCCAAACCCTTACTGACAGTGTGTACAGGCCCTTACTGATACAGAGTTCCAAGCCCTTACTGACAATGAGCTCCATGCTCTTACTGACAGTGATCTCAAAGCCCTTATTGATAGTGGGCTTCAATACCATAATGACAGTATGTTCCACGCCTTTTGTTGACAGTAAGTTCTAAGCCCTTACTGAGTTCCTTACACCGACAGAATTGTCTAATCCCTTATTGACAGGGAGTTTCAAGCCCTTACTGACACCGTGTTCCAAGCCTTTATTGACCCGGAGGTCCATACCCAGCTCAGCTTTCTGTTCCATACCGAGACTGTGCGTTCCATACCGAGACTGTGTGTTCCATACCGAGACTGTGCGCGCCATACCGAGGCTGTGTGCGCCATACCGAGACTGTGTGCTCCATACCGAGACTGTTTATTTATTTATTTATTTATTTAATTTGTATAGCTCGTTATAACCACCGGGGTCTCTAAGCGCTGTTTGTCCAGATTACGTAGTGGGGTTCGGTATTTACTTGATCTTAACACAACGCCTAGAGGCTACTCCATGCTTGCTTGAACAGTACAGTTTTTAACTTTTTTCTGAAGGATAACAGATTGCATTCCTTCCTTAGTTCTGGGGCCAGTTTGTTCCACAAAGCTGGGAGTGTGTTGGAGAAAGCACGTCCCCCCCACCGTGGCCAGTTTAAAACGGGATTGGGACAAGAGGGTAGCGTCCGACGAGCGCAAAGTCCTGCTCGGTGTATATGGGGATAGGCGGGATTTCAAGTATCTTGGTGCATTACCATACAGCGCCTTATGTACGATACAAAATCCTTTGAATACAACCCTCTGCCGAATCGGGAGCCAATGTAGCTCCTGCATCAGGGGGGAAGAGTGGGTAGTCCTAGGTTTCTTGTAAATCAGCCGGGCTGCGTCATTCATAACCCCCTGTAGCTTATCCAGCAGCCGCTGGGGTAGACCAATATACAGGGAGTTTCTGTAGTCCAGCCTAGCTAGGATTGTGGCTGAGACCACATGTCTCAAGGTGGAAAATGAGAGTAGTGCAGAGATCTTCCTCAGTTGTCGCATCAGGCCTATACAGGTGCCTACTACCGTGGTGACTTGTTTTTTCATGGAGAGTTTATCATCCACGTACAGGCCCAGACTTTTGACTGCAGTCGCCGGTTCCGGTGGCACACCCAGCTCCACAGGCCAGAATTTCTCGCTCCAGGGGTTGCCCGTGATGGAATTATTATTATTTCTGAGTTTGTATAGCGCCTGATTACACTGTCAGTGTGTCCCCGCGCTGTCAGAAGAACTAGTTGCTCAGTCGGTAAGACAAAGGCGGGGCTAATCTTTAGGAAAGAGGAATGTTTTAAGTTTCCTGCGGAAGATGAGCTCCGATGTTTCCAATCTTAGGCTCAGGGGAAGAGAGTTCCATTTATGTGCCGCCAAAGAACGAAAGGATCTCCCCCCCATTCTGGCTCTTTTGTGTCTGGGGACAGCGAGGAGGCCTGCTCCTAATGAGCGGAGTTGTCTGGTTGGCGTGTAGGGGCAGAGGAGGTTCCGAAGGAAGGCAGGGCCCTTGCCATGTACGATCCTGTGACCAATACATAGGACCTTGAAGTCGATCCTTTCATTGATCGGAAGCCAATGGAGTATTTGTAGAGATTTTTTTGAGGCGGCTCGTCTGGGCAGCCGGAGGACCAGGCAGGCGGCAGCATTCTGGATTGTCTGCAGTCGACGCCGACTAGTGGCGTTGGCGCCTAAATACAAGGCATTGCCATAGTCCAGTCTCGAAGTGACAAGAGCATGGACCAGGGTCTTCCTTGAGGATTCTGGGAGCAGGTCCAGGGTCTTACGGAGTTTCCGTAGAATAGAAAAGCAGGTACCAGCTACCCGTCTGGTGTGGTAGTCGTAGTTAAGTTTAGAGTCCACCCATACTCCAAGGTTCTTGACCTGATCGCTGGGGGTAGGGAGAGGCCCCAGGGTCTGAGGCCACCAGGCAGACGACCAGACTGAGGGGGGTTTTCCTACAATTAGCACCTCAGTCTTGTCTCCGTTCAGACGGAGGCAGTTCTTCGCCATCCATCCAGCGAGCTCTTGGAGGCATGATGAGAAGTTCGCGGCGGCTTGTTCAGCCGGTTGGGTCAGAGCGACCACCAGCTGAGTGTCGTCTGCGTATGTCACTACTTCCACCCCGTAGCGCTCCGCAGTGGTAGCCACGGGGGTGACATACAAATTAAAAAGGGTTGGACTGAGGCTAGATCCCTGAGGCACTCCTTGACCGAGGTCAAAGGTGTCAGAGCGTGCTCCTCCTTGCTCCACCGAGAAGCTACGGTTAGTAAGAAAAGATTCCAGCCATAACCAGGCCATGCCTGTCACCCCTCCTTTCTTCAGACACTGTAGCAGCGTATGATGTGCTACAGTGTCGAAGGCTGCGCTGAGGTCCAGGAGAACTAATGCCACCACGTGCCCGGCGTCCACGTGCTTCCTCAGTGCCTCAGTCGAAAAAAGGAGGGCTGATTCTGTGGAGTGGCGGGCCCGGAAGCCCGACTGGTTGGTATGCAGGAGGCCTCTAGACTCTATGTGTGCTGAGAGTTGTTGGTTGACTAGCTTTTCCGCCAGTTTCGAGAAGAAGGGTAGGAGCGAAATGGGGCGCAGGTTGCTAAGCTGGGACGCACTGATATGGGGTTTTTTCTTAAGAGGCAATACGACTGCCTGTTTCCACCCGTGTGGGACCTTGCCAGTGTTAAAAGAGGTAGACAATATATGGCCCACATACGGTGCCAGAAGACTCATGGCACTGGCCAGGAATTTGGCAGGGGCAGGATCGTGAGGGGAGCCTGATTTGATTCCTTTAGCAGTGGCTATCAATAGGTCCTCCGTCGGAACCTGGTATACTGTAAGGCAGTCTTCGATCTTTGCCTTCCAAGTCGCTTCTTCCTGAGGGGGTAGAAGGTTGGAGCCAGTTCTGGCGTCATCAGGGAAACTGGTGTAGATGTCACGTACTTTTTTGTGAAAAAATTCCGCAATGGCGTTACAAGATTGTACTGATGTATCGGCCTGCTCTAAAGAGGGGGGAGGTGTAGTGATCTCTTTATAGATCCTAAAGAGCTCCTTGGATGAGCAGTTAGCACTATCTATACGGTCAGCGTAGAAGGTCGCTTTGGTTTTCCTAATTTGGAAGTGGTATTTTTTTATGCTAGCTTTGTACACATCTCTTGCCTCTGGTAAGTAGTTCTTTCTCCAGGCGCGTTCCAGCCTCTTGCAGGCTGCCTTGGTTTCTCTAAGAGCTGTGCTGAACCAAGGTGCAGTTTTGGTTTGTCGCTCCGGGCCCTTATTGGCCCATGGGGCAGTGATGTTTAGGGCTTTAGTGATGTGTCCGTCCAGGGCCGTGCAAGCCTTGTCAACATCAACTCCTAAGTCTGTGGGGGAACCATTCAGTAGGAAGTGATATTCAAAAGAGTCCATGGAAAAGCGGGCCCATTTCCTTTGTTGTTTATTAGCGCTATGGTGGGTTTGTTTATGGTGAGTCTTGACTAGGAAGTGAAAGGGGACTAGGAAGTGGTCGGTCCACAGCAAAGGAATGGGAGGGTCCTGCTTCAGATCCTCCAAATTGCTAAAGATGGGGTCAAGTTGGTGCCCCTGTCGATGGGTCGGGAGGAAGGAGGCTGTTTCTAATTGTATGGTTTGCAGCTCCTGACGCAATTCTTGAGCAGCTGGGTTATTGAGGTCTTCGAAGTGGAGATTAAGATCACCTAATACAAGGAACTTCCTGTATCTCATGGCCGATGGAAATAGGCAACACTTCCGTCTTGTCCGGGTTGATTTTTAAGGAGTTCTCGGACATCCAATTAACCGTGGCTTTGAGTATGTCCTGCAACCTGGTAGACGCTCCCGGGCCATCATCCAGCGAATGATTATCTGGGTGTCATCGGCGTAGTTGTATACTAGGCAGTCCATCCTATTCAGGAGTGCAATTAATGGCTGCAAGTAAATATTAAAGAGTAGGGGTGACAGGGCAGAACCCTGTGGAACCCCACAAGTAATGGGAGCAGAGGTGGAAAGGAAGTCCCCCAACTGTACTCTTTGTGTCCTGCCCTGTGGGAATGATGTAAGCCATGCATGTGCCGTACCCCTGATACCAAAAGACCTCAACCGCGACAATAGTTGTTCATGACACACGGTATCAAAGGCCGCGGAGAGATCCAGTAGTACCAGGGCGCTCGGTGTTTTTATATCAGCTCGACTCCTCAATTCATCCAGGATTGATAGCATGACTAATTCCGTGCT
Organism: Lissotriton vulgaris; assembly: GCF_964263255.1. NCBI lineage: Eukaryota > Metazoa > Chordata > Amphibia > Caudata > Salamandridae > Lissotriton > Lissotriton vulgaris. The sequence continues at coordinate 267,300,467 of NC_141686.1, forward strand.
ATGGTTGGCACGGAACCCTGCCTGATTGGACTCCAGCAGGTTGTTGCTCTCTAGATGTCCTGAGAGCAATGCCAGCACATGCTGCTCAATCAACTTAGCCAGAAAAGTCAACTGGGAAATGGGTCGGAAGTTCTTCAAACACTTCGCGTCCGATCCAGGTTTTTTTAGTAGAGGAATCAGGCGAGCCTCTTTGAAAGCTAGAGGGACCTGTCCTGTGTGAAGGGAAGTGTTCAACAGATGCAAAACTTCTTTCTCAATACCTGGTAGTGCCAATTTGAACACATCAGGAGGGCATGGATCAGCCTGAGAGCCGGATTTGACTCGGTCCGTAATCGTAAGTAGTTCCTGTTTTGCAATTGGGGAGAACTCAACTAACGGTATAATATCCGGCGGGGCATTGTGGTCAGGTGGGCGAGGACAGTCGAGGGGCGTAATTGCAGTAATTTCTCTCAGAATATCGGAGATCTTGTTCACAAAGAAGTTCTGGAACCTCTGGCAATCCTCCTGGGCGAACTCAGTGCTTTGCTCTTTGTTTATCCTGAGCTCAGCCAGGACCCGAAAGATTTCCTTCTGTGGATTTCTAGCTGCAACTATTCTTTCCTCAAAGAAAGCAGCCTTCCTAGATTGGATGGCTAATTTGTAGGTCGCTAAGGATGAAATATATTCTTTCTTGGCAGTGGCGTCATACTCTTTCCGCCATGCTCGTTCTTTCCTCCTCACCTCACGTTTCATATCCCGTAAGGAGTCATTATACCAAGGAGCCCCAGCTCCTCTCTCCACCTTCTTCACCCTACGAAGGGGTGCCACCAAATCAATGGCTCTCCCCAGTCTATGCTGAAGGTGTCCACAAAGGGCATCAATATTAGCGTCCTGCTCCTTTACTGGAGGAGACTCTTCCAGGAGATGCACCATTTTCTCCCCATCAATGTTTCTCCACTTCCGGGCCATTTTCCAACCTTCCCCAGGCTTGGACAAGTGGCCGTTCAATAGAATTCTGCCCCTTATTAAAGAGTGGTCAGACCAGGCGCATGGCAAGATCTCTGTAGAGCCCTGGACTGGCATAGTAGTCCAAACTAAATCAAGCACATGTCCCTTCTCGTGTGTCGGTCCCTTCACCTGTTGAATGAAGTCCAAGGAGGAAATTGCCTCCTCAATCTGTAGCGCTTGCCCCTCTTTAGGGGATTTTTCCCAATGGTAGTTGAAGTCCCCGAGACAGAGACTGTGTGCTCCATACTCAGACTGTGTGCTCCATACCGAGACTGTGGGTTCCATACCAAGAGTGTGTGTTCCATACCAAGACTGTGTGTTCCATACCAAGACTGTGTGTTCCATACCAAGACTGTGTGTTCCATACCAAGACTGTGTTCCGTCCTAGGACAGCGTGTTCCATATCCTGACAGCGTGTACCATACTCTGCCAGCGTCTTTCAAATAATGACAGTTTTTTTCATACACGGACATCGTGTTCAATACCATGACAGTGTGTTCCATCCTGTGACAGCGTGTTCCATACCATGACAGGGAGTTACATACCGTAACAGCGTGTTTCATACCCTGACAGCGTGTTCCATACCAGGCCAGCATGTCCCATACTCTGCCACTGTGTTCCATAACCTGCCACCGTGTTCCATAACCTGCCACCATGTTCCATAACCTGCCACCGTGTTCCATAACCTGCCACCGTGTTCCATAACCTGCCACCGTGTTCCATACCCTGCCACCGTGTTCCACAACCTGCCACCCTGTTCCACACCATGCCACCGTGTTCCACACCCTGCCACCCCGTTCCACACCCTGCCACTGTGTTCCATAACCAGCCACTGTGTTCCATAACCTGCCACTGTGTTCCACACCCTGCCACTACGTTCCACACCCTGCCACCGTGTTCCATAACCTGCCACCGTGTTCCATAACCTGCCACCGTGTTCCATAACCTGCCACTACGTACCACACCCTGCCACAGCGTTCCATAACCTGCCACCGAGTTCCATAACCTGCCACCGTGTTCCATAACCTGCCACCGTGTTCCATAACCTGCCACCGTGCTCCATAACCTGCCACCGTGCTCCATAACAAGCCACTGTGTTCCACACCCTGCCACCGTGTTCCATACTGTTAGACCTGGCACCATTGGCGTGGGTCTCCCTTCCATTTTTCGCTGTTGTCTCCTCTGTTTTTGCTGGTAATAGATGCTCTGGGTGCTGTGCCACTGCTATCCAGTGCCACAGCGCAAATGCTCCCTGTGTAAACATGTTTGTGAATTGGTAAATCCCAGATTGGCTTATTTGGTTTACCTGTTAGTCCCTAGTAGCGTGGCCTGTGTGTGCCCAGGGCTGGTAACCCAAATGTTGCTGGTGGGCCTGCTGCGCTTGTTTGCGCCACCCACAGAAGTAACTTGTAAAGTGTACCTCAGACCTGCCACTGCAGTGTCTGCGCGCAGTCCAGAACGGACATCTTGGCTGTGAAGTGCCCACACTTCCCAGCCCCTGACCCTTCCCTTAGCCTCATTTCAGTCACCCCTATGGTAGGTGCATTGTGTGCGTAAGGTAGGACATGGCTTGATATGTGTAGCATGTCCTGGTAGTAAATCACCCTCCATTTTGTTTTCACTGCTGCAAGGCTACCTGTTCTCCATAGGCTAGAATGGGCAGACTGGCTATTACATCTTATAGTCCTATCTGACTCAGGGAACATGGTAGAAATTCGAGTTTAGTATGCCTGAGCTCAAAATAATAAAATGCATCTTTTAGTGAAGTTGGTTTTAATATTCTGTGTTTGAAAATACCACTTTTAGAAAGTAGGTATTTTCTTACCTAAGCCTCCAGTGTGCTCTGCTGTTATGTGTATTGACTGTCTGGGCTTAAAGGGGCAAGGCAGGCTGAGTCAGACCTGGGTTGAATAGAGAAATCTGCATTGAGTATTGGGGAGGGGTAGCTCCTTGTCCTGAATAGGGCTGTGCCTGGCAAGGTGAATGCTGGCTCCACCTCCTACTGTGCGTCTGATGGCAGACCCCCTCTTTCTGAAAGGAAGGATGCAGCCTGGTAAACAAAGTGTTCCAAGCCTGAGCAGAACTGGTTCCGGCTGGGTTCAGGGACCAGTGACTCTTTAGAACGAAGACTTTAGGGGTATAAATGTCTGTGCCCAAACCCCTACCATTGGTATTGCTCCTGGATGTCAAGAGGAACCTCCTTCTGTGTTACTGAAGGAATCTACAGGAGGAGACTGTCCTAGTGCTTGTGTGCTGTTTCTTGGACTGGCCTGCAGTAATTCCCCTTGGACTTGGAAGAAGAGGGAAAAGGACTTTTGAGAGACTTTTATTTTGCTAAGCAATCACCCAAGGGCTAGAAGAGAGCTAGCCTCCTGCTGGAGTCACAGGCACATCTGACTCCTCCACCAGCCTCCTGATTCCTCCCAGCAAGGATTTCTATCTGCAGGTGAGGCCCCTGTGAGTTCCAGGGCCTCTAGTTCTACTACAGAGTAGAAAGAGCTGAAATTCGTCGCTAACGCCGCTTGCGAGCCGCCGCTGCTGACGAGCGTAAGAAAAATCCATGCGCCGCGGCACGCTCGCAAAACAAAGATCATCGCATCACACACTTGCGGGCCCCAAAGTGGTCGCTAACCCCAGGGATCATCGCATCGAGATCGTCGCAGCGCGGCCGTGCGGCCGCCATTTTCCTCGCATCGCACCCGGATCATCGTTCCCTCGCGGAGCGCCATTTTCTTTCATCGCAACAAGATCGCACACGCAACAGGATCAGCGCATCATCCTCCCCCGCGGCAAGGATTCAACGCATCGCTGTCCTAGCGTGAAGAAATCTGTCGCTTTGTCCCGCACGCACCTGCAGTCCGGCGCATCATCCTCCCTTGCGGCAAGGATTCAACGCATCGCCGGCCTAACATGAGGAAAATCATTGCTACAGCTCCTTTGCGACATTTTGTTGCTTTTGCTACGAAATCCAGGTACTTTGTAAGTTAAAGGGTCGCAGAGACCACTACTTTGAACTGAATACCCTATTTGAACACTTTGAACTCTTTTTCCAAATTTTCAAGAGTACCCCCATTTTCCAGTATTGTGGCTTTTTACTGTTATTGGTCTTGTGTTAAGTCTATATATAAAGATACTTATTTTTTATAAGTACTTTTGTGGTGTCCTTCAATGTGTTACTGTAAATGCTTTACACACCGCCTCTGAGATAAGCCTAGCTGCTCGTGCTACGTTACCACAGGGTTGAGCAGGGGTTATCAAAGTGTTTAGCCCCCTTACTCTGACTTAGGAAGAAGGGTCCCTACTTGGACTGTGGCTAGCCACTGCCATCTAGAGACCCCCATTTCTAACACATACCCTGCCACCTTGTTCCATAACCTGCCACCGCGTTCCATTACCTGCCACCGTGTTCCATTACCTGCCACTGTGTTCCATAACCTGCCACTGTGTTCCATAACCTGCCACTGTGTTCCATAACCTGCCACTGTGTTCCATACCCTGCCACTGTGTTCCATACCCTGCCACCGTGTTCCATACCCTGCCACCGTGTTCCATACCCTGCCACCGTGTTCCATACCCTGCCACCGTGTTCCATACCCTGCCACCGTGTTCCATACCCTGCCACCGTGTTCCATACACTGCCACTGTGTTCCATACCCTGCCACCGTGTTCCATACCCTGCCACTGTGTTCCATACCCTGCCACTGTGTTCCATACCCTGTCGCCGTGTTCCATACCCTGCCACTGTGTTCCATACCCTGCCACTGTGTTCCATACCCTGCCACCATGTTCCATACCCTGCCACCATGTTCCATACCCTGCCACCATGTTCCATTACCTGCCACCACGTTCCATACCCTGCCACCACGTTCCATACCCTGCCACCCCGTTTTATACCCATACATCATGTTCCATACTCTGACAGTGTGTTCTGAGCCCTTGCTAACAGTGAGCTTTACGTCATTAAATATGCTCCACTTCCTTGCTTATGTTGTAATGGAAAGCTTTGCTCAGTGTTCATGTTCATACAGTGTGTTTCATACCATTCCGGAGTGTACTCCAAAGTCTAAACTAGCAGAGATCTGTGAGCTCGAAAACCATAGTGGCAGCAAACTTCATACCCTGAGAATCCCTCCAGCATGCACCAACAATTTACTTAATTGTGATAATGCTGTGCGAAGCTAGATGTGTAAACAATTTTTGTTTCAGGGAAACGAATGCAACATTGTTGTGCACGCTAATATGTGCAAAAGTTCATGGCTAAAATGGTTTTGGGATGACAATGTTAGAAATAAGCTTCTTAGCTACATAGGCCTAACCCAAATATTGCATTGCAATGTGTCCCTAACCCTCCCTGGTAGTGTGTTTATATCCCTTCTAGCAGTGTGTCCTAAACCCTTCTTGGAATGGAGCACATACCCTCATAGCAGTGTGTCCCTAACCCTCCCTGGCAGTGAGTTCATAACTCTCCTACCAGTGTGCCTCAAAGCTTCCCTGGCAGTGACTTCATATCTCTCCTTGCAGTATTCCATAAGCCCTCCTTGGCAGTCTGTTCATCATATCTCTCCTTGCAGTGTGTCCCTCCCAGGCAGTGTGTTCATATCTCTCCTTGCAGTGTGCCCCTCCCTGGCAGTGTGTTCATATCTCTCCTTGCACTATTCCTTAAGTCCTCCTTGGCAGTGTGTTCATATCTCTCCTTGCAGTATTCCTTAAGCCCTCCATGGCAGTATATTCATATCTCGCCTTGCAGTATTCCTTAAGCCCTCCTTGGCAGTGTGTTTATCATATCTCTCCTTGCAGTGTGTCCTTCCTTGGCAGTGTATTCAAATCTCTCCTTGCACTATTCCTTAAGTCCTCCTTGACAGTGTGTTCATATCTCTCCTTACAGTATTCCTTAAGTCCTCCTTGGCAGTGTGTTCATATCTCTCCTTGCACTATTCCTTAAGTCCTCCTTGGCAGTGTGTTCATTTCTCTCCTTGCAGTATTCCTTAAGTCCTCCTTGGCAGTGTATTCATATCTCTCCTTGCAGTATTCCTTAAGCCCTCCTTGGCAGTGTGTTTATCATATCTCTCCTTGCAGTGTGTCCCTCCCTGGCAGTATATTCATATCTCTCCTTGCAGTATTCCTTAAGTCCTCCTTGGCAGTGTGTTCATATCTCTCCTTGCAGAATTCCTTAAGCCCTCCTTGGCAGTATGTTTATCATATCTCTCCTTGCAGTGTGTCCCTACCTGGCAGTGTGTTCATATCTCTCCTTGCAGTATTCCTTAAGCCCTCCTTGGCAGTGTATTCATATCTCTCCTTGCAGTATTTCTTAAGCCCTCCTTGGCAGTGTATTCATATCTCTCCTTGCAGTATTCCTTAAGCCCTCCCTGGCAGTGTATTCATATCTCTCCTTGCAGTATTCCTTAAGCCCTCCTTGGCAGTGTATTCATATCTCTCCTTGCAGTATTCCTTAAGCCCTCCCTGGCAGTGTATTCATATCTCTCCTTGCAGAATTCCTTAAGCCCTCCTTGGCAGTATGTTTATCATATCTCTCCTTGCAGTGTGTCCCTCCCTGGCAGTGTGTTCATATCTCTCCTTGCAGTGTGTCCCTACCTGGCAGTGTGTTCATATCTCTCCTTGCAGTATTCCTTAAGCCCTCCTTGGCAGTGTATTCATATCTCTCCTTGCAGTATTTCTTAAGCCCTCCTTGGCAGTGTATTCATATCTCTCCTTGCAGTATTCCTTAAGCCCTCCTTGGCAGTGTATTCATATCTCTCCTTGCAGTATTTCTTAAGCCCTCCTTGGCAGTGTATTCATATCTCTCCTTGCAGTATTCCTTAAGCCCTCCCTGGCAGTGTGTTCATATCTCTCCTTGCAGTATTCCTTAAGCCCTCCCTGGCAGTGTGTTCATATCTCTCCTTGCAGTATTCCTTAAGCCCTCCCTGGCAGTGTATTCATATCTCTCCTTGCAGTATTCCTTAAGCCCTCCTTGGCAGTGTGTTCATTTCTCTCCCAGAAGTCTGCTCCAGGCCCCCACCCCTTATCCCTGCTGCACCTCCACAAAATAATATTTACCCTTGAACATGGAAAGATCAGAATCTAAGTGAATCACTCCTCCCTGAATGCCGGTCACCACCATGTCAGCCACTGCAGCATGGCTTCACCAAGCTGAAACACACCCCACAGCGGACCTCATTCGGGGGGTTCCCAAAGGCTGCCCTCCATGGAGCTCTTCAACCCAGGTTATACCCCTAGGCCACTGGAGATGAAGATACTTCCCACTGTCACCAAATAATGCAAGTCCTTTATCCTGCCCGAGACCACCAAGGTCGACAGTAATGATACACCCCTCAGCCTCAAGTGATCCAGCTCGCCCTGGTAAACACAGGAGACCTCCTAAGACCCTCCTCTATCTGCGCTCCTGCAGGAGCTCTCTTAATGCAAGACTTGCCTTGAAGAGCGTGTACGGATGATCCCTCAAACGTAATGTATCATGTCTACCTTGCAATAGGGGATGGGGCAGAGTATGCATGGAGGGACATCAAGGCACTGCTTATGACAATTAGTAGTTGCATGCATCACAAGCCCAGTCTCCTCCCCCATCGCCATTACCCACCCTCATAAGAACCTGCTACCGTTCAAGGAGGCCTCTCAGACCTAATGAAACACATCCCTTCTATTACTCAGAGTTACCTGAGTATTTGGGCTGAAGACCACCCTAACGCAGCTGCTCAAGGAGACCTCCATGAAATGGACTGCCTCGGCCTAGCTCAAATGATGAACAAAGCAAGGCCTCCTAGAGCTAGGGCTTGGAGGTCCCATTCTCACTGATGAAAGAACTCCACATCCCCAGCTACTGCCCCTCCTCCTGGTCAGATAAAGCGTTTCTAATCTTCGCCATCAAAGATAAGCTGCGCATAAAGCCTAAGGAGGAGCCCACTACTATCCTTAAATCACACATACTAAACAGCATCAAGGGCCCACCTATGACACTCCTCTCAGAAGTGTTGTTATGTCCCTTGTGCTCCCACTTTGATCTGTCACAACGAATTAAGATTGCCATATATTGGCGATTTCATTAAGTCAAGGCCTGTCCTTTTTTGGATCAAAATATGGCTAAATCCAGCGGCAACACTAACGCGCAGTATTATAACTGACTGCTTGTCTAGCGATAGATCAAATTATATACCCTGGCTTAATGCTGTTCAAAACAGCTTGCAGCGTGTGGGACAAGGATCTTTATTTAGCTCCCCTGATTCCATTATACCTGCCCACAAGAATATTATTAAACGGGCACTTATGGATTTATATATGGAGGAAAGGATGAGTTCAGAATCTGTCAAACCAGTGGTTAGTAGATATTTATGTAACATTGATTTAGGTGTTGACAATTCACATAATCCCATAAGATATTTGTCAATGCCTATTGGAAGATGGAATCGGAGTCTCCTATTTAGGTTTCGGGAGGGAAGCATAGTTTATCTGCTTAGCTTCCCTATTGGCTACAACAAAAAACTTGAAGAGTTGGATTGTCCCTGTTTTTACGGTGGAAAACAAAATTTACTACATTACCTCTTCTTCTGTGGCCATTATAAATTGTACACTTGCCAATATTTAAAACCAATCCTTCATAAGTACAATTTAAGAGACTCTATTCCTGCTCTGCAATTTTTACAAATGTTACACACAGACGATGTTATTTACTCTGTCAGTTGTTTCATAAAAGCCTGTGTAAAATCGAGGGCATGTATGGAACACGGTTAATGGACAATAGTATTATGCCATCCTATGTATCTGTGCATTTTATCATTATATCAGCTATTAAATAGTGACTCCACTGTAAATATGTTTGTTTTGAACTAAATTGTCGTTGGAGAACACAAGTATATCTGAAATTAGGGACACTAAAGGAAAATGCTCCTTTTGTATTATGCAGTATGTATTTTGCACTGTATACACTATGCACTTTATGCCACATATGCTGCTTAACCAAATTAGATAAATTGTTTTTAATCCTTAAATGTGTTTTTAAAATGTTTTTAATGTTTTTCTTTCTGTATGTACTTTTATGGATGTACTAAATCCGAATAAAGATCATTTGAATTTGAATTGAATTGAAGTGTTGTTATGTTGTAGCCTAAGATCACCAGCAGTCTTCCCTAATTAGCATCCCTCAAAGTTTACAAAACTATCCCTAGCAGTAAGAATGAAAGTGACTGGTACACAGATAACATAATGAATTAGGGATGCCTAGGTAGTCTAAAAGTAGCAAGAACTCGTGTGAAATCTCCTGAAAAAGATAGATTTATTCAAGGATGGAAGCCCTCTCCCACCCAGAGGTGGCAAGCTTCATCCTAGTGCCCCTTCCTCACAATGGCGGAAGGTACCGCCAAAGTGGGCTACAACCCTGAACAACAGCGGAGCTCTCTGAGGTGGAAACAGCAAATTTCCACACACGAGTATGTGGGGGCCTTGATGATCGGATGTGGGGGCAACTTGTAAATAATGGAGATGAGGACTATTAAAAAGAACCTCCTGGTGGACATCACAGCCATACCTGCTCCAGCAATCTGCTACACGATACAGAGGAATAGTCCTGACCAAATTGGGCCACAGACGCAACATCAGCAAGGAGCGAAAAGTCACTTAAGACCATGGTCTGTGTGGTCCTCTGATTCTCTTGGTCTCAGTCGGACTCTTTCTGGAGTCCCAGGGTGAGCAAGAGATGCTGGAATCAAATCCTGCCCATTAGAACCTCTTACCACTGGTGCCGTGGGAGTTAACCATGGTTTTGAGCCCAAAACCAAACCCCAAGCACACCTCTTTAGCACCTGACCATCAGGATAGCGAAGTCATGCAGTCCAAGGCTTTCTCAGAGATGGTTAGAAAAATCAGAGCTCAGTAAAGCATTTATAGTACTTAATAAAACATTGCCCAGTCAATGCTTTAACAAGAAAGAGTATTTTACTTCAACCACACAACACGGTATACAAAATATCAGACAGCAATGCTATACTAAACAATGGATAAGGCAGGTGGGCAACTACAGCCAAATTTCGGGTGACAGGGGCTGAAAAAGATTTCAGGGGGGAGGAGTAGTGGGGGGGGAGGCTAATTCTTCCATCCATAGGCAGAGTGGCTGTAAGAAGGGGTGAAAACACAACAAAAGCCTCATTAACAAGCAAATGGTCTTTTTAAGTCCAGTGAAGTACTCGGGTGCGGCTGCAATTAGAGGGTCGCCAGCCCTCGAAGCTGTCTCAGCCTGGGCTGACACACGACAGGGGGGGAGGTTCGGGGGGGGGGGGGGGAGGGCTGAAGCCCGGTGAGCCCAATGAGTGTTGCGCGCTGGGGATAAGGTAATTCCTTAACGCATACTTATCTAATGAGTAACTTGTGAGCTACTGGTAAGCTCTCCAGCTACCTTTGAGCAGCTCTTCTGTGTGCAGCACGCTTACTAAATTAGAAGCTTTTGCTTGTCTGAATTATATATATATACATACTAAAATGGAGAATTGCATATTCAAGACGAAAATGTCTGTATTTTCTGAACTCATAAAATAATGTTGAGAGAAAAATTGTGGATTTTCCAAAATGTAGTAAAACACTAAGAGAGAGTAAGGGTATTTCACTATAATGTGAGGTGGGAACTCCTAGTCCCCTATAGGAGATTATGACAAAACAAATGGAGGAGTACCCCCTAAAGGCAAAGCAGAGAAAGTCTCTGTGCCTAAAGCTTAAGGCTTAATCAAGCACTTGTGCCCAACCTTTATGTAGGACATAGCATGTCCTTTTTGAAGACCCCTCACTCACCAACCTAGTTGGTGACATGCATCATCATCGGGGTCCCACCCCGAAGGCCGAGTGCCAACAGGGTGTGCTACGACACCTGATTACAGTGGAGCGGGTATTTTTTCTCTTTCTATATGTGCAGTGATAAAAAAAGGGGTGGAAGTGATTTAAAAAGGGGCCAGATCTACTCACTTCAAGATTTTATTCCTGAGCGACTGGACACCCTAATAAAAGAACTGTGACACCTATGTTTAATTAAGTAGACTCCGGTGTTCAAGACGTGTAGTGTTAATAAAATAGCGACGTGTGCTATGTGATTTAAAATTTAGGTCATAGGTCTACATGTTTCAACCTCTTGCGATTGTGGGTTTTCGTCAGGACCAATAGAAAAAAGAGAGAGAGAGGGACCTGGGTGGTACGCACACGCTAAGGCGCGCCCTACCCTAGATCCGTGATAATTTGAAAAACAAACTTGTGTCCCTTTATAAAATGTAGTCTTCTCCCCACTCTGGAAGAAAAACCTGTGAAGAAAGATATCAGGAAAAGGGTGGTTGGGATCACAACACACAAGACAAACATTTGTTGTACATGTACATATAGAAAAATAAATATGAAAAAAGGTTTCCCCTCACTCTTGTAGGTAGACGAAATGGTTTATTAACCATATTAGTGACTACCATATTTTGAGCGTACCCGGCCATTGTGATTGGTGTCTGGCTCTGGTACTCGTGCTGCTCACACAAGGCAGTATGACTGTCTAAGTCTGTTGATGGGAGAGAGTATTTAGCGGTGAGATCTGTGCACATTAAGCATGTCGTGGTGGTATGACCAAGTCCCGCAAGACCTCCGACACCGTGACCAGCTAACACGGAGAGGGGTCCGCGAATACTGAACTGCTATTGCCCACTCGGGAAACGTAGATATTTGGCAGCGCTGATGGGCGGCAGAGGATTCAACCAGCAAACGGAGGGTCAGACCAATGCGCTACAGAGACCTAATATCGCCGGGATCCGCAAGCGGTGCAAAGCGTCGATCCGACGCACGACCCCAGAGAAAGCACAGAGGAGTGACGGCCGCCTCAGAGACACACGCAACCATTCCATGAGGAATAAGCGGTCATGCCTCTGTGAGTAGCCCCTGAAACTGACAGCGGCTGAAAGTCTGATGGCATGCTGCCCTCCGCTCTGGCCCCTGTGTGAATCGCCGCGAGAAGACCTGCTGCAACCGGCTCGAATGAGTGATAATTGTCGGGTGTTCAGGGAGGGGCTGTGCAGACGCCTGGCCAGTGGTTGATCCAGTGGACAGTGATAAACACAGGCCACAACAGGGAGAAGACCGAGATCATGTTACTAGGTAACCCTTCCCCAACCTCCTTGGCGTCTAGCTGGCCTTCATGTCTCGGTGCCCCCCTCCTCCTAAAGAGCAGATTAAGAGTCTAGGAATCTGGCTTGATAGAGCGCTGGATTTCTCAGTCCAAGCTACCAAAACTGCCTCCACATGTGTGGGGCTAATGAAAATGCTCCACAAAGTGCTCCCTCTACTTCCATTCCAGGCGAGAAGGGTCATGGTACAGGCCCTGATACTCTCTCGCCTGTATTATGGAAATGTTTTATATCTAGGAGCCCCGTCAGCAGTGACTAAATGACTCCAAGTCACCCAAAACTGTGCCGCCCGATTATTATTCAACATCCCTCGCTGGCAATCAGCAAGGAATGCCTTAAAAGAACTCCATTGGCTCCCAGTGGCTGTCAGAACACAGTTTAAGGCCATGTGCATTTTGCACAAATCTTTCCATCGAACTGGCCCGGCAGTTTTGTACCCCCTAGTGTTACCTTACTCACCATCTAGAGCCCTTCGCTCGGCTTCATTGCATTTGGCAACCACATCAAAAATCAAGAAAGCCCGCTGGGGTGGCTGCTCTTTCACTCATACAGCGGCAAAGCTATGGAATTCCCTGCCTCTAACCCTCAGACAAAATAACAACCGAATGTCATTTAGGAGAGATCTAAAAACCTACTTGTTCACAAAAGCGTACTAAGTTACCCGTTAGCCCGACACAGTAATCAGTCTAAAGCGCTGCGAGGCCTCCGGGTGGTTATGCGCTATACAAATGCAATTTTTCATTTCATTTCATTTCATTTGGGAACAGCAGAGGTACAAGGCGCAATGAGAGTCTTCTATTAAAGGTGGCGCAGGGAAGAACATTAGCATTTAGGATGGCAGAATACTCGGAACTGGGTGTATAGATCGACGGTTGCAGATTGCCAGTGCGCCGGGGACCACAGCGGTGGGATTCTCCGCCAGGCCGGAGATTATATACAACAAGGGGTGGTGAGGGACAGAGTCTCTGAATTAAGCAGAAAGCTCTCACCCAGTCAAGAGATCAGGGCTAGATCCAACACCGTTTTTTAGCTCACTGCACCATCCCAGTTTCAGAACCTGGCTGTATGCAAATTAGTCTGTTCCTGTCCCAGTGCATGATGGGAACAGGGCAAACCAAACTACAAAAGCCAATTCTTACACTGGGAAGGAAACAAGCTCCCGGGGACCGGTTTCTGGCATTACAGCCGTCTTCGGCCCGGTTTGCTTGAATCCTGATGGTGCAATGAGCAAGGGTCTCACATCTGAGAATACCCTTCCACGCTTAGGGTGGACAAAAATATATACAACAAGGGGTGGTGAGGGACAGAGTCTCTGAATTAAGCAGAAAGCTCTCACCCAGTCAAGAGATCAGGGCTAGATCCAACACCGTTTTTTAGCTCACTGCACCATCCCAGTTTCAGAACCTGGCTGTATGCAAATTAGTCTGTTCCTGTCCCAGTGCATGATGGGAACAGGGCAAACCAAACTACAAAAGCCAATTCTTACACTGGGAAGGAAACAAGCTCCCGGGGACCGGTTTCTGGCATTACAGCCGTCTTCGGTGTGGCAGGGTATACTCAGACATGAGTCCCTTTCTCACTGCTCCATCAGGATTCAAGCAAGCCGGGCCGAAGAAGGCTGAAATGCCAGAAACCGGTCCCCGGTAGCTTGTCTCCTTTCTGGTGAAGAATTGGCTTGGTAGTTTAGTCTGCCCTGTTCCCATGATGCACTGGGCCAGGGACAGACTGATTTGCATATAGCCAGGTTCTGAGCTGGGATGGGGCAGTGAGATAAATAACGGTGATGGATCAAGCCCTGATCTTTGGACTGGGTAAGAGTGGTCTGTTTAACTCAGACACTCTGTTCATCACCACCCCCTTTTCTAAATCGTTTTTGGCCACTATAGGTGTGGCAGGGTATACTCAGACATGAGTCCCTTTCTCACTGCTCCATCAGGATTCAAGCAAGCCGGGCCGAAGAAGGCTGAAATGCCAGAAACCGGTCCCCGGTAGCTTGTCTCCTTTCTGGTGAAGAATTGGCTTGGTAGTTTAGTCTGCCCTGTTCCCATGATGCACTGGGCCAGGGACAGACTGATTTGCATATAGCCAGGTTCTGAGCTGGGATGGGGCAGTGAGATAAATAACGGTGATGGATCAAGCCCTGATCTTTGGACTGGGTAAGAGTGGTCTGTTTAACTCAGACACTCTGTTCATCACCACCCCCTTTTCTAGGCCGGAGATTAGGCATAGAAGCGTCACAGGGCCCAGAGTGGGAAACTATAACGCCTGCCAGGAGGCAGCTGAATGTGCAGTGTGTGCGACTTGATAGCAAGCGGCGTAAGGGAGTGATTGGCGGCGTCCCGATCTACACAAAAGGTTGGTTGTGATCCTTCCCGTACCCTCTTCCACACTGCCACACAAGAGGGCCCCACACGACGACGAGAGGAATAAGACACTGAGGCAGCAAGTATGGCGGGCAAGGGCTCAAATGGTGGCACTACGCAGACCCGCATTGATAAATATGCCTGTGACAAAGGCACCTCTTCCCCAACGGAAGGAAGAACGCCAGCCGGTAACCCCACGGACGGAGCAGGTGGAAAAAAGGCAACACTGGACGACGTCATGCGGGCTTTGACGCAAGTACAAGCAACAGTGGGCTCGATTTCTACGGAAATCACTCTAATTATGGCAGACTTCCACAAAATGTAAGAGAAGGTGAGCTCAATGGAGGTGGTTACGAAATCGTTGGTGGAGGACGTGTCGGACGGCAATGGAACGGATGTCGGCAGAGAACAAGACGTTACGTGAGAGACTGGATGATCAGGAAGGGCGCTTAAGGAGTAACAACAGCAGGATCGTTGGGGATCCGGAGTCTGAAGGCACTAGAGCAACAGACCTATACAAAGAAGAGCTGATCAAAACGGAAATTCAGCCCAAGGGCCTGTCCACCTTCTTTTCGGTTGAGAGAGCACACCGAGTCCCGGGGGGTCGGCCAAAACCAGGCGAAGCCCCACGACCTATCCTGGCCCGGCTGTTCAATTTTTGGGACAGAGACGCTATACTGCAGGCGGCGCGGGTGTCGCCTCCTGTCAAGATCCAAAACTCCACACTGGCCTTTTTTCGGGACTATACGGCGGAGGTCGATCGCCGCAGAAGGACGTTCTTAGATGTGAAAAAGGAACTGAGGGCAAGAGAGATTCCGTATTCGATGCTGTTCCCAGCCAGATTGAGAATAGTAGCTGACAACAGGAACTGGTTCTTTGACACTCCTGAAATTGCCCAGGACTGGCTGGAAGGATGGAGACCGGCCACTCAGCCTTGTCCTACGAATAGGACGCATAGGAATCTGGGCACAGGGAATCATCCGAACTCTCAAGCTTCAGTGAATGTGGTGGAGGAACGCTCGCCAGTGAGAGAAAGACTGGACGATGATTCCGAAACGGAGCACTAGCCACCCGGTGACTACAAGACATTCAAACGGTTATGCTGACTGCCTAACGAACTGTTGCTGGACACTGGGCTGAGGGCATCCGAGGAGAGTAAGAGAGGCCGCCGACTCCAGAGAGTCCTACACCCCAATGAGCAAATATTTTGTGCGGCGGATGGGTTAGGAACTCTGCTAAGTTGGGGGGGCGGGCGGTTCCATGTCCGTGTAGCAGGGGGGCAGGGAGGGAGGGAGTTCAGGGAGGGGTTGTTCTCTGTTTTTCTAATTGTTTGACTCGTAGTGATTGGGTATGGCGCGAAGGCAATGATACATTGGTAGGCACACGACAGGCGCGAAGGTACCAGTCCACAATGCTAGCATGTCCTCGGCTCCAAGAAAGAAATGACACACGACACGCAGGCTGATACCCTAGATGGGGGACCTCGCACGGGGCCAGTAGCAGCACTGCAGTTAATGTCATGGAATGTGCGGGCTGGGGGACAAGATTAAGCGGGGACTGGTTCTGCAGAGTATTAGAAGGTTGGGTCCTGCTCTAATTCGCATTGGTGGGCACGGCTAGTAAGGCACTAGACAGACGGGATATCACATGATAGCGCATTCGGACTTCACCTCAGGGTCACGCGGGACGGGGATACTGATGCGAAAGTCATCTCTGTTCATACTGCAGACCACCAAAACAGAGGACCAAGGCCGCTTCGCGGCGGCACCTGGACAATGGGAAGGCAAGCCGCTAAACATAGTGTCTGTCTACATTCCACCTGCACTTCATGCAAACGCCCTTCCTGACCTAGGGAAATTCCTTCTGGAACTCCAGGAGGGCGACCTTATTATAGGGGGGGGGACTTCAATGCAGTAACAAATTACACACAAGATAGATTCCCGGTCCGGACTCAGACACCTGGTCCCTCCAGATTCAGTGAATTCCTGGAAGCGCAAGGGCTGGTGGACGTCTGGCGGCATTCGCACCCTGAGGACCAACAGTACACCTATTACTCCACTGCCCATAATAGTCTGTCTCGTATCGACTATTTTCTCGCCCTGGGCGACGGCCTCCTCACCATAAGTGACATACAGATTAGACCTAGGGGCATATCAGACCACTCTCCGTTAACACTGACCATGTCCTGCTCGGAGAGGGCCCGCAAAAGAATTTATCCGATTTTCCCAGGATATCTCAAGATACCGTCCATCCGTAAGGAACTGAAAAAGGTGACCCGATATTACTTCGTAGAAACTGCGGCCTCGGTTGCGTCCCCCACGACCTTATGGAAGGCCTATAAGACCGTTCTGAGAGGGCAGGCCATTAAGACCATAGTGGGGCACAAGCGCACACAGAAAAGGGAACTACTATAACTGGAGTCTGAACTTAACACAGCGAATGCGGCCTACATGACAAACCCGACGGTAGACACACTGCACACGCTTCAACTCTGCCAGCAGCTCCATGACGACCACCTTAGACGAAGGACAGATGAGAACATTGAGGCGACAGCGCATAGGGTTTATGATATTGGGGATAAAGCAAATAAACTCCTGGCCTGGTTGGACAAAAAAAGGGAGGTAGTAGGAATATATTGCAGCTGCAGGATTCCGACGGGATGCTGCACATGCGCCCATCGATGATAATAGATGCCTTGGCCGACCACTTCCAAAAGGTGTACACCCCGGAAGTCGAAGTAACAACGGGGGTGGCGATAGCAGATCTCCAAAGTATGCCGACTCCGACACTATCACAAGAAGCAGTAGATGAGCTAGAAGCTGACCTATCACTGGAGGAGATACAGTTGGCTATAAGTGCACTTCATTCCGGCAAAGCATTGGGCCCCAACGGGATCCCTATTGAGTGGTACAAGGCAATGTCAGAAAAACTGAGTAAAGCCCTAATGGCCATGTACACGGAAAGCCTTGAGAGGGAGGTCCTGACTCTCAATCAGCGCATGGGGACCATTGTGGCGATCACGAAACCGGGCAAGCCGCCCACTGAGTGTGCGTCATATCGCCCGATATCTCTCCTCAATGCTGAGGCCAAAATTCTAGCGAGATTACTGGCTACCAGACTGATGCCTCACCTCACGCAATTGATCCACCCGGATCAATCGGGCTTTATGCCACATAGGAGCACGGCATTAAACCTCCGACGAGTGCACGGAGCAGTGGCGCGATCCCCGCTGTTGACGGAACCGGCGGCCATTCTGTCATTAGATGCCAAGATGGCGTTCGACTTGGTGGAATGGCAGTATCTCTTCGCGGTGCTGGCCCACATGGGCTTCGGCCCCAAATGTATTTCATGGATACGGCTTATATACGCGAGTCCGGTGGCACACGTGGTGTCGAACGGCCACATCTCCCGCGAGATATCATTGGCTAGGGGGACGAGGCAAGGATGCCCGCTCTCACCTCTATTATTCGCCCTAGTCCTGGAACCACTGGCAACTTCCCCGTTATTGAGAGGAGTACGTTGGGGAGACAACTGGGAGGACAGAGTCTCCCTTTATGCTGATGACATGCTAATTTATTTATCGGACCCAGAGAGAGGTATTCTGGTGCTCCTGACACTGTGTGATGCCCATGGACAGACTTCCGGATATACGATTAACTGGACAAAGTCGGTCATCTACAAACTGAGGGGTTCTTCTCCAAATCTTCCCAGCGGCTGCCCGTTAACAGTGGCAGGCACCTCATTCAAGTATCTGGGGATTCACGTGACCCGCTACGCCACGGTCTTTTCTGAGCTGAATTTGCTACCACCGCTCACTCGACTGAGAGCTGACGTGAGGCACTGGAAGGCCCTTCCTCTGACACTACTGGGGCCGGCAGCGCTGTTTAAAATGATGGCACTGCCACGTCTTCTTTATGTATTGAAAATACACCAACCCTGGTGCCACCCTCTTATTTCCAAAAAGTGACGGCTGTGGTAACGGGCTTGCTATGGGGCGACCGCCCAGCTCGTATAGCGCATCTGAAGCTCAACCGAGGCTGGTACGACGGGGGGATAGCCCTGCCAAATGTACAATTGTACTACTGGGCGGCGCACCTTAAAGTTCTTAACCAATGGCTGCACGCCCCACAGGACGATCCGGCCTATCTTGCGGACAGAGCGCAACTGGGTACGCACAGTCTGCTGGCCCCGCTGTACCACAAGGGACTTGCAGCGAAACTAACGGGCCCGACGAAACACACAGTGGCAATATGGCACAAAGCACAGGCGAGGCTCAAGTGGGGGGGTGTCATAACAAAACTTACACCTTTGTGGGACACTAAGGCACTGGGTCACTTGAGACATAGTAAGGGATTCACTCAATGGGATAACATAGGAATCTCCACGGTAAGAGACATGTGGACAAAAGAGGGGGTGGTCCCTTTCTCACAACTACAACAACAGTACAACCTAGGTCCTAACGAAACTTACCGTTATATTCAAATACGACATGCACTGATGACGGCAATTGAGGCACGTACAGAGGTCCCGGAGTCCTCCCCGCTGGAGGATCGCCTGCTCACTGATTACATGCAGACAAGCGCCACGTCACTCACATACCGAAAACTGCTAAATAACCTGCCAGACCCCTTACTTAAGCTGAGGGAGAAATGGGAGGGTGAGTTAGGTGATATGGATGAGACGGACTGGAATGCTGCGATGACATCCCCGAAGAAAGAGGGTGTCGCAGCACGATTCCGGCTGGTACAGTTCAAGATACTGCACCGGGTTTACTTCACGAGGACCACCTTACACAAACTACACAGGGCTGACCACCCGTATTGTCTCAGGGTCTGTGGGATGGAAGGAACATTACTGAATACACTCTGGGAGTGTCCGATTATTGCTGAATACTGGCGGCAGGTAATGCGTACCATTTCCCAGACTCTAGAGGTATCCCTTACACCTGACCCGCGTGTGTGCCTGCTGAATGTGTGGGGACAGAATGATCTGACGCACCAGGGGCAGCAGTGGGCCATAGTGGGTATTATGATTGCCAAACGAGATATAGCACAGAAGTGGGGGGCGGCAGATACACCGACTTTGGCGCAGTGGTGCAGGAAACATGGATATGCTTCTGGTGACTGAGCGAGCAGTGTATAAAATGAGAGCTAACCCTAGCAAGTGGAA
The DNA here is from genome assembly GCF_964263255.1 of Lissotriton vulgaris. Classification (NCBI taxonomy): domain Eukaryota; kingdom Metazoa; phylum Chordata; class Amphibia; order Caudata; family Salamandridae; genus Lissotriton; species Lissotriton vulgaris. The sequence goes on from NC_141686.1 coordinate 267,320,136, forward strand.
TAAGATCTGGATGCCTTGGAACAGCTACCAGGGAGACCTGTGTGAACCTCTACGAGAGGAAGACATTGACAGTACAGAGGACGAGGAGGACATAGACTGAGTGGCCCAGTCAATGACAAACAATACTGGCAATGGGATGGAATAGGGATCAGCAGGTAGTTCAGCCAGTTATTCAAGGGGGCCCCAGAGATTGGGAAGAGACGCGGTGAGCGCCAGGGATAACCTGCCGGTGTGAGAAACTAGATAAATGTTTGCTAAACTGAATGTTGCCTACCAAACCTGTTGAGTCACAAGTTGAGTTTTGGTTATAAAATATAAAAGTAAGGCGGATTCTTATTTTTTCAGGACTTATTATCATATTTTCTGCTGTAATGTCAATAAATTGCTACCGGACCGAAGGTTGTCGGCTGAATAGCTGTGTATCTATTGTTTTGAATTATCACTATGTGTGGCAGCCGGCTTCAGGGTTGTAGGCAAAATGCTGTGTATATTTGGCAGATGTCAATAAAAGTCTTACGGAAAAAAAAAAAGCTAAACAGACAACCTCATCCAATAAATCCTCCATTACCCTAATACCCATGGAGGGAAATGGCCCGTAATTGCACAAGTTAGCGCCTTATATCTTTAATAAACAAAGTTACTGGCAAAAATGTATTGCAAATAAACTTCATACACCATATATATGCTGGTCCACAAATCACAGGTTGTTTTGTTCTGAGAAGGCCATTGTGGAACTACTTTAGGATGTTTGCTTATCTTATCTGGTGCATGAAGGGTTCCCGGACACAGGCCGTAGCCACCTTGCCTGATGCCACCTCGCCTGATGCAGAGAAGGCATTTAATGGAGTGGAATGGGTTTTCCTCATTGAAATCCTTACTGGAGCTGGACTGGGAAAAGACTTTCTAAATAGAGTGCACTGGCTATATGACTCTCCACAATAGCGATCAAGTGAGGTACACACAGGCATGATGGTTGGATCACCTTCTGGTTTTACGGGTCTTACATCCAGTTTCGGCAACCGGGCTCTTCCGGTTTGTCAACACAGATATTGATCAGGTCAGATTAATCTCCTACGTTGGCGACAGATGGCTGAGATTAATCTGTCATCTTTAATAGCTCAAACCAAACAAAACTTGAGAACCGTTAGACATTACTATATGGGACAGAGTACATAGTATCAAAATTAAGTCTGCATCCTGATTTAATTACGTCTTCAGGACTCTTAACTAAAACTGACATAAATATTAGACCTTACAGTAGGAGTGGACAAAAACCAAAGCGGATATCACCTCAATTGTGGGCTCATATGGCAGCAGGAGCAGTTAGCTAACTTATTTGATGATTTATCGCCCGGTGCATCAATTATCACAACTTGGATGTCGTTTCAAACTTCTAAAGAAGCTCTACGTGGTGCTATGTAGAAGCCAGGCTCGAAGAATGCCTGCCATTGAGGTTAATAGTCTGTCTGTGTAGTTCTGTTAGAAGTAGACAACCCAGTTGTCAAGGAAATGTTTATCGCTTGGAGCCCGGCTCACAGGTTACTCTGAATACACCACTGATCTGTAAGAAACCCCCCATTTGACATAATCCAGCAATTGGACTGGAGACAACTTTGAACAGGATAGACCAGTAGGGTCTGTTCTCACATTACAACCCTACAGCTGCCATCCAGGTCAGTCCTCCATAGCCCGGTGAGCTGTCGGTGATCCCCCTCCAAAGGAAGTGTTCCTCTCCACACCACTGGTACAGAAGTCACAAAACCTGGGAGTCCAGTTAAAAGGTGACCAGTATTGAACACCCCAAGGTCATGGAATGGCCAGGGATGCACCCACCATCTACAACAACTGTGGAATCCTCACTCTTCTGAGACTTCTTCACCCACAAGCAGCGCTACTGCGGTGCTCACGACCCTGCAGGACAACAGTAATTCCATCTAATCAGAAGTACCAAAGCAAATCCCAGAGGTGTCAAAACCAAGCTGCCCAGCCCATACTCAACCTGATATCACACCCACTATCAAGGTCCTACACATAATGGCTTCCAGTCAAAGAACGGTCACATTTCATAACCTTCTGCCTCACTGAGAAAATGTTCGCTGCCATGCTGTAGAACTACTTTCGAAGATCTTCCATCTTTACTAGTCCACCATCAGCTTTTGATCATCTACCCACAACCTTCTCTCCTTCACGGGATACAGGTTCCAATGTTTCGGCGGTAGACCACTCCACGTGCAAGGATTTTCACTGTGCTACAACCTTACCTGCACACCAAAGGCTTAAAAAAGATTGTCTGATCTCTCTGAGAAATTTTAAGACCTACATCTTTCACTCAACTATAACTAAAATTCTACCTTCTTTTAAAGCTAAACTGTTGGTAGGACGGAAGACCCACCTGATGACGACTTCATACGCATCGATTTTGGCCCCCAGAGTCTTGTTGGCCAACACACCGCCATTGCCCACGATGATGCACCGCCGGCAGCTCAGGCTGAGGTGAGGAGAAAAGGAAAATATTGGTGTGATGGCGTGAGTGACAGAAAAAAGGGGGAAGTAAACCAACACACACGTAAAGGCGAATAAACGAAATGCAGATGAAAAGAACAGGCAAAAATTCACTCAAAATGAATAGAAATAAAAAAGCTAATTGAACAATGAACAAAAGTGACAAAAAAGCAAAGCTAATTTAAAACAAACTATTAGACTGCCTGTAACATCAGAGAAACCGGAAATACTATTTCATTCACTGGTTGGTACAAACCTGCCCCAGAATTTCATGTTAGATGGTAAAATTACAATCGACATTTTTTTTTGTATTCAAGAACTCATTTTTTTTATCGGTAATAGAATTGCACTAGTAACAGAAGTGTGAACTACACCTCCATCTGAGGTTCATTTTAAGAACAGTTCGACCTGTATTCTAATATACTTTAGTAAATTCTACATAGTGGGAGGTAAACATAAATTAAAAGCTAAAGCTATGCACCAGTGTATATTAATAGATTAAATTATACAGCAGAAAGAACACTGTACAGAAACAAACATTTCTTACTTATTATTACTTGTAATCATAGTAACAGAGGTGTAAAAGTGCTACTTGTGCATTAAAAATTGCATTTGAAGAGTTAACGCTGTACTTATGTAGCACTTCTATTCATATAGTAGTAGTACTACTTCGAGAATAAAAAATATTGAAAAATGAAGGTGGAGAGCCGAAAAACCTTCACATTATCAAAATACAGTCCAAATGTTCGACTGTCCATAAATGGCTAATATCCTAACATACCTATTTTTTCTACAAATGTTAAATATAAACTATTAAAATCACTTTTAATTCACAAATGCTTTACAATTAAATGCATACACAATTTATATACACACACATTTCATAGATGAGACAATTTCACAACAAGACTAAGCAAGTCGGTATGGTTCTCTCTTCGCACGTTTCGCAGATTCAGTCAGCCCTTCTTCAGGGCTTATGTTATCAGGTGCGAACCAACCATAAATACACCATTCTACGTGACTCCTAAGCTTCAACCAGGATGCAAAAATGTCTAATTCAGTTAATTATTAGGAGATTTCTCATGAATTGTAACAGATCAGCATTTTCAATAACTCATGGCGAATATGTGCTAAAGCTCAACGTTTAGAGACGTCCATTACTAAGCGCTTTGTTGTGCCACATTTATATGGTTATATTGGGGCAAGACGTCCACAAGTGTTTCGGAGAACCAATCCAAAACTATAATCGCCTTGCCCATGCTTTTATAATGGCTTCTGCTAAATGCTGAGCCTTATCATATATCGTTCATGGGTTTTCGCACATAAATCGAAAGCCTCCTTTAACCTGCAGTCACATATTGGTGTTACCGGGGAACAAAAGGCGTCCAATTATGTCTGAACCTACTAGCCTCAGTTGAGCATTTGTTGTGCTCTTTGGCAACTCATGGTGAAGGGCTAGAGACACAGAACACTTTCAGAGCATGCTGTGTCAAAATCCACACACTTGGAGGGGGCTGAGGAACAGTTATGGGTGATGCATGGTTTTTACTCAGGTCGAGTGGCAGTGGTCTACAGACCACACACTCAGGCGTACAAGAAAATTATTTAACTCAATTACATCCATATTCTCTGCACGGGGATTATGTGGAGGCATTTTTGTTAAATGGTGATTTTGCGACGGCTGGTTGAGAGACACAATATCTTCTCTGAGAGCAGAACTCAGGGCGTGCTCCTCAGTTTATGGTACTTTCTTTCGGTGGTCCTGCGAGAGTTTCTCATCACTGGGAAGTCATCTGTCGCTTACCCCAGGGTGGTAAGCAACAGATTACCGCCTAGGTAATGCTACTGGACTCCAAATGGAAGATTTACAAAACTCTCTGTGACACTTGAATCTCTGGGGGTTGTAAAGTCGTCAGTCAACACTTATTTGGGAGTGGAAAGTTAAATACACAATAATTTAATCTCACTACACTGCTTTGTCCAGTAAGAACTAGAACTTTAAAGACCAATGGGACCCATGTAGTACATTACTAACAGGCAGTTACTGTTCTAACAGGCCCAACAAGCCATTCAGTGTTACCATCATGTGAGACTGTGATACATATTTAGAGCTTTTTGCACAATATTATTATAAAAAGATTTTACAATAACATCGAGTCCTCTGAGCACTGTTTCTTATGGGAAAGTTCTCTGGGAAATCACTTTCTGCAATATTTGTAAACAAATCTCAGCCAATGGGGCAGAGCTGTGTGACATGAAGACACAAAGGGCACATGTTCAAGTGTTATGCCTGCCCTCTGTTCTTGTTGCTCTGGATGCAAAGCTGTGTTACTCAGAGGTAAGTAATCCCACTGCTGAGGTTTTCGCAGAAACAGTCGGTGTGAAAAACACTGCACGTTCTCTGCAGATTTTATGGGTTTACACATTAAGACACACCTGACCCCCTCCCCCTTGTCCTCCCATGTTTTAACAGTAGATAAATCGAAACTAATTTCCCCACACAAATTCATTGTGTTATTTATTGAACAAAAGGCCATCAACAATATTTTGCAAACACGAGGAGATGATGGACGGAGCGCTGAAACTTTTCAGACACTCACCCCCAGTCACAGATCTGGGTTGAATCCATCATCATTCTTTGGGTCACTTCGCCACCTCAGTTCAGGTCCAGCCATATGCAAATCAGTCTTGACCCTGTGCCTCAAGGGAACAGTCCAGCCCGAACTGCCAAGCCAGGTCTTCCCTGAACCGGAAAGAAGCATCCTGGGACTGGTTTCTGGGTGACACGTCTCATCTGCCAGGATAGCTTGACTCCAGTGGCAAAGTGAGCAAGGGACCCACGTCTGGGCATACCCTGGCAAATTATAGCGAACAAAGCACACACAATATATTAACACGTAAAATCAAGGACTTCTAAAAGGGAGTATGTTGCTATTGGCACATCACAGTAATACTACTGCCCATAAACCCACCACGCCGTGAGCAGAGGCCTCATCTAAGTCAAAGGCAGCCAGTTTCAACCGAGTAGGGGTGCCTACATAGAGGGGCTAGCAGAGGTCTGGTAATCAGTGCAGGACACCTAAACGTCCACAGTCTTTAGAGGTTTGTTTTTCAATAGGGATGAAAGCAGCATGGGTCAGCACCCAGTATGGAGTCCGACAGGGGTATCTGACATTAAAAGCCAGTACTGCAAACACCTGCAATCCCATAGTTCCAGTGGTTGAGACACGTGGAGGGTCAGGCACACTTGTGTCCAAGTGCATTATCTGTCGCGAAATCGTCAAGAGCTGACCTCTACGGAACCAAAAGGCGATTCAAAGCAATCTGTAATCAGAGTACCTGGGTGTATCCAAAGGTATATGGCAGGGCTGAAGAGTACACAAGCTCAACATTCCTCTAGAGCGGGACAAAGACCCGTAAAGATACAAGATAGCGGGGGATGGTGCAGAATCTTCACAGACGTAGGCATAAAAAGCACCTTTGCCACTCAACAGCCTCTGGTGAAGCTTTTCAGGTCATGACTGTCCAGCTGGTCTTCAGGGAGATCGTTGCTCCTGAAGCAACCACAATGGAGCAAACCGAGCAGCTGCTGCTCAGATCCCCTGGGCATAATCCAAGCACTTTAATGGACAGACACCAGCAAGGGCCCTGTCAATGGGAAATGTTTTTATCGCACTCTGTGTAGGCTCTTTGAAATCAAGATGAAGTTCAACATCATTGGCCCAAAGGATCAGTATTTATTCTCCCTTGAGCACACCAAAGAGCCTGCTTTGACAGGCACTGAAACAGGCTTAACATTAGGAAAGAACTCCTGGCTGCCACAGGCAGTGGTCAATTCTACGTCTTGATTCTCCAAGACTCGTCTGCCACGTTCAGTACAGCCGACCACAGGGCTCTCTTCACCGGACTGGATTCAAGACAATAGTTCAGTTCTTTCCCCTTCAACCACACCAACCCGGTAAAACTAAGCCCTTTCCTATGAAAAATGATTCCTGTGACCTACGATGCAGTACAAGGCTCTCCTTCTTTTGCCAGTTCTCTTCTAAATCTACGTGGCACCCCTCGCTCAACAGCAGCTAACATGTCTATCCTAATGATTATGTAGCAATCAAAGATGGGGAGAAGGAAAATACGTGATCCCACCAAGTTCCTTGGCTTTAGATACTGTTAATCAAGAGGGGGGAGGGGGGATCACTTGTCCTGTATAACCTGGGTACAGTTCTAACTAGAATGACCCTTGTTTAAAAGACCCTCATACACGTGCAATCATGATGGTATGGGCGGTGTATCTTGATTCTCCGCCTTCGTTTACACGTCTGTGCAGAATTACGGGGTCAGTTGGTATGCACCCTCCACCCGGAGGAGAACACCCTAGGTTAAAACAGTAGTGATCAGTGATTGTTGGTGATGTGACAGTGAGTTGCTTAAAAACAATCCAATCTTGCCGGGAAAGAATTTTATTGACCGGGATTGAATTGATGGTAGAGGATATGGTTGAATATGTTAAGAAGAATTATTAGGATTCACACATATTCAATCCTCCTGTGTACAGAAATGGTCGACATGTTTCAGCCCTTATCGCCCATAGGGTCGGTGCGGCTTTCTTCAGGACCAGGTGAGTTCGGTGAAGAGAGTGGCTCAGGCCTACTCTCTAATAACGGTCAAAATTAGACCTAAAAGTGAAGAAAAGGTAGTATTGCTAGGGTGTGGGTCATAAGAATTAGTGCAAAATTTAAAAATAACGTGGTTATTCAAGAGTTAAAACTACGCTATCAGATTCCCTATCTCTGGGGGACATAAACCACATACTCAATACTGGAAAGCAAGTCATGATTGGGGACCTCTAATGATACTTCGTAGAGGGTATAGGTAACTCTAGAGTTCATGCATCCCCCCCAGGGTTCCTTAAGACATTGGTAATTCAGTGAGATACGCAAAGGTCTAGGTGAAGAAGGCAGCTGTTTCAATTTACCAGCCAAGGTTTGGGGTATGTGGGGTGTTGTGTCACAAAGCTGTTGTTATTTTACCCCAAAATTGCGAGAAAAACTCCTCAAAAAACACATACCTTCCGTTAGTTATTTTTCAAACATTTCACGGGTACCCAGAGGTTTGAAGGAGGGGCTCCTACAAACACATAAGAAAATTAAAGTCTAGGGGAGCGAAATGGATACTTATCTCCGTTAAGTTGCTCGGGCATTCGATCTATCGGCGCCATACCTCGTTGCTCCACTCGCGAACTTGCAGCTTGTGCTGTCTCTGCCTCTCGCGGTCCCGGATACGGCTGTAGCCTACGTTGCCGGGTTAAATGGTCATATTCCGCGTAGAGATAGAGAAAAGACTCCTGGAGATTAGCAGGGTGACTGCTGATAAGGGCTAACACATAGATACGATGTTTATTTACAAAAATATAGAATGCATTTGGTCTACATTTAATCCGTAAAATAATGAGTAGTAATTAAGAAAAGGGTTATCACCAGCAGAAGAAAGACTTCCGTATTGGGATCTAATGTAATGTGGAAGGTATGGTCAATGGAGGTATTCTTGGTAGTATTCTAGTTGGTAAAACTAACCATTAATAGTGGTATTCGGATTACTTTCATTTAGCTTTTCTTTACAGCTGCTACTAGAAATCTCAGAGGCATATATCATCTGTACAGGCTCAGCCATGGGACACTATCGTTCAATCCCCATTGGTCTGTCTTCAGACGGTGAACCCATCTCTGTTCTTTCTCGAACAAGATGCGTTCAGCATTGTGATCTTTGTTGGTCAATGTTTCTAAAATGACCCATTTGAGGTCTTCCACAGTATGTCCCTTCTCCAAATAATGATTGGCCATTTTAGTTGTTGCCTTCTTGCATTTGACATTGCTTCTGTGTTCACAGATTCTTTGCCGTATCTTCCTACACGTCATTCCAATATACTTCATATTGCAGGGGCACGTGATCATATAGATCACGTGACTGGAATTGCAATTTGTATGAGTTTTCATGTACCATTTCAAATCTGGTGACAATTGAATCATTCTCGTGGGCGTGGTCAGGGGGCATACCGAACAATTCCCACATGGGAAATGACCTTGGACAGGTGGAAGGTCCCAGAGTTGTGTTTGTTTTGCTCTCTGCTCCAATTGCGGTCTAGTGTGTACTAGAATATCCTTTAAGTTCTGTGTCCGTTTATTGGAGAATCTTGGTTTAGGCCATGATAGATCTGCCGAGGTGAGGATTCGCCAGTGTTTATTGATTATTTTTTTGACATGATTAGAAGCCGGACTGTATGTCGTGACACAGGTCATAAGATCTTGTTCTGGGATTCTTTGGTTAGTCTCCAAGAGGCTATCACGGTTCTGATTCCGTGCTCTTTTTTTACAGTTCTTAATCACTCTCTTTGGGTAATCTCTCGCCGATAGTTTGATACATAGATCGTTGGCTTGGAGTTGATATTCCTCAACTTTACTGCAGTTCCTACGTAAACGTAGGAACTGGCTAAATGGGAGGTTCTCCCTCAAAGGTCGTGGGTGGTGGCTGTTGAACGACAGCAAGCTGTTTTTGGCCGTAGGCTTAAAAAAGGTCTTTGTTTGTAACATGCCCTCTTCCACGTAGATGGTGATGTCCAGGAAATCTAGACTCTCTTTGCTTGAAGTATATGTGAACTTGAGCCATTGATCTTGTTCATTCAGCCATTTGTGAAACTGTGCCAGGCTATCAGCACTGCCTTCCCAGATAAGAAGAACGTCATCTATGTAACGCTTCCAGAAACGGATCTGTCTCTGGAAGGGGTTACATAGATTGTTGACAAAAGTTTTTTCAAAATCACTGACGTACAATCCGGCCACACTCGGGGCGAATGTGCTGCCCATCGAGGTTCCATGTCGCTGTTTATACATGGTTGTCTCAAAAAGAAAATAGTTTTCTGTTAACGCAAGTCTACAACACTCCAATATGAAATGCCTCGGTGTCTTGAAATTCCATTCCATGCTGAATAGGATATTTTCCAGGGTATCCAGAGTTTTTCCTTGAGGAAGACTCGTGTAAAGACTTTCCACGTCCAATCCTACAAGGATCATGGAAGTCTCACAGAAAGTTACGGTGGTAAGATGGTTAAGCAAGTCTCTAGTATACTTGAGGTACGTTGGAGTCTTTTGAGTTAGAGGTTTTAGGTATTCGTCTACAAACTGGGATAGAGGTTCCAAAACTGAACCGATACCGGACACTATGGGGCGTCCCGGGTGTGGGCTCCTTGCTTTATGTGTCTTCGGTAGAGAATAGAAATATGGTATTCTCGGGGTATCAGTATGTAAGAAATCACTGATCACTACTGTTTTAACCTAGGGTGTTCTCCTCCGGGTGGAGGGTGCATACCAACTGACCCCGTGATTCTGCACAGACGTGTAAACGAAGGCGGAGAATCAAGATACACCGCCCATACCATCATGATTGCACGTGTATGAGGGTCTTTTAAACAAGGGTCATTCTAGTTAGAACTGTACCCAGGTTATACAGGACAAGTGATCCCCCCTCCCCCCTCTTGATTAACAGTATCCTAATGATTAACCAAAAGAAATGATGGACGGAGCGTTGACAATACAAGCACTCATCCCCAGTCAACTGATCTGGGTTTAATCCATCACCGTTATTTAGCCCACTCTGCCACCCCAGTTCAGACATGGCCATATGCAAATCAGTCTGACCCTGTGCCTCATGGGAACAGTCCAGCCCGAACTGCCAAGCCATGCCTTCCCTGGACCGGAAACAAGCTACCGAGGACCGGTTTCTGGCATTTCAGCCGTCTTCAGCCCGGCTTGCTTGAATCCAGTGGCAAAGTGAGCAAGGGACTCACGTCTGAGCATACCCTGCCAACTTATGGCGAACAAAGAAAGACCAAAGGAAATGATGGACGGAGCGTTGACAATACAAGCACTCACCCCCAGTCAACTGATCTGGGTTTAATCCATCACCGTTCTTTAGCCCACTCTGCCACCGCAGTTCAGACATGGCCATATGCAAATCAGTCTGACCTTGTGCCTCATGGGAACAGTCCAGCCCGAACTGCCAAGCCATGCCTTCCATGGACCGGAAACAAGGTACCGAGGACTGGTTTCTGGCATTCCAGCCGTCTTCAGCCCGGCTTGCTTGAATCCAGTGGCAAAGTGAGCAAGGGACTTACAAAATTTCAGAAATTAAAAAAAAACACATTTAAACAAAAAAAATCAGGGGTCAAGTTTACCTTCTAGGAGGTCGCCCGGCAACTCACAATGGCCCAATACGTGTCTACTATTTTAGAATTATTTGCATCTATTTGGGTGTCACTAACTCCCCTCATTCACCAGAAGGTGGGACAGTCAAGCATGAATCGAGAGCCTCAAGCTGCAAAATGGTTGCTACATTAAGTTACCCATTTCTTTACGCCCGCCGACCTCTACTGGATTCACATGCTCTGCACCGACTCTGTTGCAGCGCTGTGCCCTGTGGAGGAGGGCTTGAAGAGTGAGTAGCAACCCTGCGGAGGAGGATTTGACATGTGAGTTGTACCCCTGTTAAGGAGGGTTTGAAGAGTGAGTTGTGCCCCTGTAGAGGAGGGTTTGAAGAGTGAGTAGTGCCCTGTGGAGGAGGGCTTGCAGAGTGAGTAGTGCCCTTGTAAAGGAGGGCTTGGAGAGTGAGTAGTGTCACTGTGGAGGAGGGCTTGCAAAGTGAGTAGTGCCCTTGTAAAGGAGGGCTTGGAGAGTGAGTAGTGTCACTGTGGAGGAGGGCTTGCAGAGTGAGTAGTGCCCTTGTAAAGGAGGGCTTGGAGAGTGAGTAGTGTCACTGTGGAGGAGGGCTTGCAGAGTGAGTAGTGCCCTTGTAAAGGAGGGCTTGGAGAGTGAGTAGTGTCACTATGGAGGAGGGCTTGCAGAGTGAGTAGTGCCCTTGTAAAGGAGGGCTTGGAGAGTGAGTAGTGTCACTGTGGAGGAGGGCTTGCAGAGTGAGTAGTGCCCTTGTAAAGGAGGGCTTGGAGAGTGAGTAGTGTCACTGTGGAGGAGGGCTTGCAGAGTGAGTAGTGCCCTTGTAAAGGAGGGCTTGGAGAGTGAGTAGTGTCACTGTGGAGGAGGGCTTGCAGAGTGAGTAGTGCCCTTGTAAAGGAGGGCTTGGAGAGTGAGTAGTGTCACTGTGGATGAGGGTTTGGAGAGTGAGTAGTGCCCTGTGAAGGAGGGTTTGAAGTGGGAGTAGTGCCCTGTCGAGAAGGGTTTGAAGTGTGAGTAGCGCCCCTGTGGAGGAGGGGTTGAATAGTAAGTAGTGCCCTTGTAAAGGAGGGCTTGGAGAGTGAGTAGTGTCACTGTGGAGGAGGGCTTGCAGAGTGAGTAGTGCCCTTGTAAAAGAGGGCTTGGAGAGTGAGTAGTGTCACTGTGGAGGAGGGCTTGCAGAGTGAGTAGTGCCCTTGTAAAGGAGGGCTTGGAGAGTGAGTAGTGTCACTGTGGAGGAGGACTTGCAGAGTGAGTAGTGCCCTTGCAAAGGAGGGCTTGGAGAGTGAGTAGTGTCACTGTGGAGGAGGGCTTGCAGAGTGAGTAGTGCCCTTGTAAAGGAGGGCTTGGAGAGTGAGTAGTGTCACTGTGGAGGAGGGTTTGGAGAGTGAGTAGTGCCCTGTGAAGGAGGGTTTGAAGTGGGAGTAGTGCCCTGTCGAGAAGGGTTTGAAGTGTGAGTAGCGACCCTGTGGAGGAGGGGTTGAATAGTAAGTAGTGCCCTTGTAAAGGAGGGCTTGGAGAGTGAGTAGTGTCACTGTGGAGGAGGGCTTGCAGAGTGAGTAGTGCCCTTGTAAAGGAGGGCTTGAGAGTGAGTAGTGTCACTGTGGAGGAGGGCTTGCAAAGTGAGTAGTGCCCTTGTAAAGGAGGGCTTGGAGAGTGAGTAGTGTCACTGTGGAGGAGGGCTTGTAGAGTGAGTAGTGTCCTTGTAAAGGGTGGCTTGAAGAGTGAGTAGTGTCACTGTGGAGGAGGGCTTGCAAAGTGAGTAGTGCCCTTGTAAAGGAGGGCTTGGAGAGTGAGTAGTGTCACTGTGGAGGAGGGCTTGCAGAGTGAGTAGTGCCCTTGTAAAGGAGGGCTTGGAGAGTGAGTAGTGTCACTGTGGAGGAGGGCTTGTAGAGTGAGTAGTGCCCTTGTAAAGGAGGGCTTGGAGAGTGAGTAGTGTCACTGTGGAGGAGGGCTTGCAGAGTGAGTAGTGCCCTTGTAAAGGAGGGCTTGGAGAGTGAGTAGTGTCACTATGGAGGAGGGCTTGTAGAGTGAGTAGTGCCCTTGTAAAGGAGGGCTTGGAGAGTGAGTAGTGTCACTGTGGTGGAGGGTTTGGAGAGTGAGTAGTGCCCTGTGAAGGAGGGTTTGAAGTGGGAGTAGTGCCCTGTCGAGAAGGGTTTGAAGTGTGAGTAGCGCCCCTGTGGAGGAGGGGTTGAAGAGTAAGTAGTGCCCTTGTAAAGGAGGGCTTGGAGAGTGAGTAGTGTCACTGTGGAGGAGGGCTTGCAGAGTGAGTAGTGCCCTTGTAAAGGAGGGCTTGAGAGTGAGTAGTGTCACTGTGGAGGAGGGCTTGCAGAGTGAGTAGTGCCCTTGTAAAGGAGGGCTTGGAGAGTGAGTAGTGTCACTGCGGAGGAGGGCTTGTAGAGTGAGTAGTGCCCTTGTAAAGGAGGGCTTGGAGAGTGAATAGTGTCACTGTGGAGGATGGCTTGCAGAGTGAGTAGTGCCCTTGTGAAGGAGGGCTTGGAGAGTGAGTTGTGTCACTGTGGAGGAGGGCTTGTAGAGTGAGTAGTGCCCTTGTAAAGGAGGGCTTGGAGAGTGAGTAGTGTCACTGTGGAGGAGGGTTTGGAGAGTGAGTAGTGCCCTGTGAAGGAGGGTTTGAAGTGGGAGTAGTGCCCTGTCGAGAAGGGTTTGAAGTGTGAGTAGCACCCCTGTGGAGGTGCTTTTGAAGTGGGAGTAGAACCCCTGTGGAGGAGGGTTTGAAGTGTGAGTAGTGCCCTGTAGAGGAGGGTTTGTAGAGTGAGTAGTGACCTTGTAAAGGAGGGCTTGGAGAGTGAGTAGTGTCACTGTGGAGGAGGGCTTGTAGAGTGAGTAGTGACCTTGTAAAGGAGGGCTTGGAGAGTGAGTAGTGTCACTGTGGAGGAGGGCTTGCAGAGTGAGTAGTGCCCTTGTAAAGGAGGGCTTGGAGAGTGAGTAGTGTCACTGTGGAGGAGGGCTTGCAGAGTGAGTAGTGCCCTTGTAAAGGAGGGCTTGGAGAGTGAGTAGTGTCACTATGGAGGAGGGCTTGCAGAGTGAGTAGTGCCCTTGTAAAGGAGGGCTTGGAGAGTGAGTAGTGTCACTGTGGAGGAGGGCTTGCAGAGTGAGTAGTGCCCTTGTAAAGGAGGGCTTGGAGAGTGAGTAGTGTCACTGTGGAGGAGGGCTTGCAGAGTGAGTAGTGCCCTTGTAAAGGAGGGCTTGGAGAGTGAGTAGTGTCACTGTGGAGGAGGGCTTGCAGAGTGAGTAGTGCCCTTGTAAAGGAGGGCTTGGAGAGTGAGTAGTGTCACTGTGGAGGAGGGTTTGGAGAGTGAGTAGTGCCCTGTGAAGGAGGGTTTGAAGTGGGAGTAGTGCCCTGTCGAGAAGGGTTTGAAGTGTGAGTAGCGCCCCTGTGGAGGAGGGGTTGAATAGTAAGTAGTGCCCTTGTAAAGGAGGGCTTGGAGAGTGAGTAGTGTCACTGTGGAGGAGGGCTTGCAGAGTGAGTAGTGCCCTTGTAAAAGAGGGCTTGGAGAGTGAGTAGTGTCACTGTGGAGGAGGGCTTGCAGAGTGAGTAGTGCCCTTGTAAAGGAGGGCTTGGAGAGTGAGTAGTGTCACTGTGGAGGAGGGCTTGCAGAGTGAGAAGTGCCCTTGCAAAGGAGGGCTTGGAGAGTGAGTAGTGTCACTGTGGAGGAGGGCTTGCAGAGTGAGTAGTGCCCTTGTAAAGGAGGGCTTGGAGAGTGAGTAGTGTCACTGTGGAGGAGGGTTTGGAGAGTGAGTAGTGCCCTGTGAAGGAGGGTTTGAAGTGGGAGTAGTGCCCTGTCGAGAAGGGTTTGAAGTGTGAGTAGCGACCCTGTGGAGGAGGGGTTGAATAGTAAGTAGTGCCCTTGTAAAGGAGGGCTTGGAGAGCGAGTAGTGTCACTGTGGAGGAGGGCTTGCAGAGTGAGTAGTGCCCTTGTAAAGGAGGGCTTGAGAGTGAGTAGTGTCACTGTGGAGGAGGGCTTGCAAAGTGAGTAGTGCCCTTGTAAAGGAGGGCTTGGAGAGTAAGTAGTGTCACTGTGGAGGAGGGCTTGTAGAGTGAGTAGTGTCCTTGTAAAGGAGGGCTTGAAGAGTGAGTAGTGTCACTGTGGAGGAGGGCTTGCAAAGTGAGTAGTGCCCTTGTAAAGGAGGGCTTGGAGAGTGAGTAGTGTCACTGTGGAGGAGGGCTTGCAGAGTGAGTAGTGCCCTTGTAAAGGAGGGCTTGGAGAGTGAGTAGTGTCACTGTGGAGGAGGGCTTGTAGAGTGAGTAGTGCCCTTGTAAAGGAGGGCTTGGAGAGTGAGTAGTGTCACTGTGGAGGAGGGCTTGCAGAGTGAGTAGTGCCCTTGTAAAGGAGGGCTTGGAGAGTGAGTAGTGTCACTGTGGAGGAGGGCTTGTAGAGTGAGTAGTGCCCTTGTAAAGGAGGGCTTGGAGAGTGAGTAGTGTCACTGTGGTGGAGGGTTTGGAGAGTGAGTAGTGCCCTGTGAAGGAGGGTTTGAAGTGGGAGTAGTGCCCTGTCGAGAAGGGTTTGAAGTGTGAGTAGCGCCCCTGTGGAGGAGGGGTTGAAGAGTAAGTAGTGCCCTTGTAAAGGAGGGCTTGGAGAGTGAGTAGTGTCACTGTGGAGGAGGGCTTGCAGAGTGAGTAGTGCCCTTGTAAAGGAGGGCTTGAGAGTGAGTAGTGTCACTGTGGAGGAGGGCTTGCAGAGTGAGTAGTGCCCTTGTAAAGGAGGGCTTGGAGAGTGAGTAGTGTCACTGCGGAGGAGGGCTTGTAGAGTGAGTAGTGCCCTTGTAAAGGAGGGCTTGGAGAGTGAATAGTGTCACTGTGGAGGATGGCTTGCAGAGTGAGTAGTGCCCTTGTAAAGGAGGGCTTGGAGAGTGAGTAGTGTCACTGTGGAGGAGGGCTTGTAGAGTGAGTAGTGCCCTTGTAAAGGAGGGCTTGGAGAGTGAGTAGTGTCACTGTGGAGGAGGGTTTGGAGAGTGAGTAGTGCCCTGTGAAGGAGGGTTTGAAGTGGGAGTAGTGCCCTGTCGAGAAGGGTTTGAAGTGTGAGTAGCACCCCTGTGGAGGTGCTTTTGAAGTGGGAGTAGAACCCCTGTGGAGGAGGGTTTGAAGTGTGAGTAGTGCCCTGTAGAGGAGGGTTTGTAGTGGGAGTAGTGCCCTTTGGAGGAGGGTTTGAAGTGTGAGTACCGCCCCTGTGGAGGAGGGTTTGAAGTGTGAGTAGTGCCCTGTAGAGGAGGGTTTGTAGTGTGAGTAGTGCCCTGTCGAGAAGGGTTTGAAGTGTGAGTAGCGCCCCTGTGGAGGAGCTTTTGAAGTGGGAGTAGTGCCCTGTGGAGGAGGGTTTGAAGTGTGAGTAGTGCCCTGTAGAGGAGGGTTTGTAGTGGGAGTAGTGCCCTTTGGAGGAGGGTTTGAAGTGTGAGTACCGCCCCTGTGGAGGAGGGTTTGAAGTGTGAGTAGTGCCCTGTAGAGGAGGGTTTGTAGTGTGAGTAGTGCCCTGTCGAGAAGGGTTTGAAGTGTGAGTAGCGCCCCTGTGGAGGAGCTTTTGAAGTGGGAGTAGTGCCCTGTGGAGGAGGGTTTGAAGAGTGAGTTGTGCCCCTGTAGAGGAGGGCTTGAAGAGTGAGTAGCGCCCTTGGGGAGGCGGGCTTGAAGAGTGAGTAGTGCCCTTGTGGAGGAAGGTTTGAAGAGTGAGTAGTGTCACTGTGGAGGAGGGTTTGTAGTGTGAGTAGCGCCCCTGTGGAGGAGGGTTTGAAGTGTGAGTAATGCCCTGTGGAGGAGGGTTTGAAGAGTGAGTAGTGTCACTGTGGAGGAGGGTTTGTAGTGTGAGTAGTGTCACTGTGGAGGAGGGTTTGTAGTGTGAGTAGTGCCCTGTGGAGGAGGGTTTGAAGATTGAGCATTGCCCTGTGGAGAAGGGCTTGAAGTATGAGTAGTGCCCCTGTGGAGGAGCGTTTGAAGTGTGAGTGGCACCCCAGTGGAGAAGGGTTTGAAGTGGGAGTAGCGCCCCTGTGGAGGAGGGTTTGAAGTGTGAGTAGTGCCCTTTGGAGGAGGGTTTGTAGTGTGAGTAGTGCCCCTGTGGAGGAGGGTTTGAAGTGGGAGTAGTGCCCTTTGGAGGAGGGTTTGAAGTGTGAGTAGTGCCCCTGTGGAGGAGCGTTTGAAGTGTGAGTAGCGCCCCTGTGGAGGAGGGTTTGAAGAGTAAGTAGCATCCCTCGTAGGAGCGCTTGAAGAGCGAGTAGTGCTAAACAAATGTTATAATATTGTCTGACCTACTTGAACTTCCCTTTGTCACTGTATCTGCACAGTAAGGCTGTGTGAATGTATGTTTGGGAGAAAGTAAATGTAATACAAACAATGTTTAAAGAAACATTACAAACAAAAGGTCGCTCCTTTTTGCAAGTAGAATGTACATTTGGTATAAAGACACATAACTGAATGGCCTGCGCAATCCCCATTGCTGTGGTTCCCAAAACTACTGATGACCGTCAAACCTCTGGAGTATGTGCTGTGAAAAACTGTTTTAACTTATGCATATTTTTGTTGCCTGCAATTATATCTAGCGGGTGCAGAGCTTTTCATCTGAATTGGAAGGGTTTATAAGAAGGCTGGTAATTATCTAGTGTGAACTACAAAAGGTATAAATACTAGGTTAGTTCTCATTACCACTTTTGCATACATGCCAACATTTCACAAGAGCAAAGTGGGAGATTTAAAAAAAAAGAATCGGGAGAATGGGACCTTGAATCGGGTTACTGTCATTTATGGGCTTTGGAAGTGTGCTGCTGCATGATCGGAAATCTGAAACGCAAATGCACGTTTTTTAGGTCTCGCCTAGCGAAGCAGCGCATGCGCGTTGCCGACCTTGGCGAGATCAATTGTTGCCGCTTTCTGTGCCGAAGGGAGACAGGAGATGGCACGCACAGACAGGAGATGTGCACACGTACGGACAGGAGATGTGCACTCTGTACGCATGCACATCTCCTGTCAGCACGCGCATCACGCGCTTTCACTTTCCCTCCTCCGTCGGCTCCACGGAGTCAGCTTGTTTTTCCAAACAAAGCGGAGGGAGGGCGGTCATTCGATCCTGCTGGCTGGCAGCAATCCAGTGCTGAGAAGCTGGCTATCAAACCGCAGCAAGCTCCGTCCACCTGCCATGGAGAAAAGTTTCGGCGTGAGTGCAATCAGAGCTGCTGGCAGATTCGCAGCAAGGAAGCATCCGCGCTTCCTGTTACATCACTCCGGCCCGCCTGCATCCAGGGTTAGATTACACTCTCCAGCGCACCCACCCAGCCGCGCTCCTGTTCCTGGAGAGGAAGGGTCTCTGGCAGCCCACATCGCACGATGCTCGTGTGACGCACATAGCAGAACCCCCGTTTCACCTTCGCCCTTTAAATAGCTGCTGCAATTTTTAATTACGTCGATAAAACCACGTCGCAGTGTATTCCCATGACAGGCAGCGAATGCCTATTCTAATTGGTTTGGAAACCGGGTTATCAAAGCAGCACCCGGTGTTACCTACTGAGATCACTACAACAGGCATTGTTTTGTTACTGTATTGGATAATGCAGCTTTGGCCATATACTTGACCTCGGGTAAGGACTGCGGTCGAGTCATACATTGTTGGTACGTGACGGGGGAATTCTTACCCAAATATCAGTTACTATGGGTAGGTAGTTTGGAGAGAGTCCTTACAGGGGTACTCCAAAAGGGGAGAAGCTCTTGGGACTTTCCAACCTAACCTGTTTGACTATCCAGTGTGGAGGGGATTGTCTATGTTTTTCTCGTTGCCACCTGTGCTGGCTGGTGCTCACCTGGTAAATGTTTAGTTCTAACCACCCTAGTCTGGTTAGTGTATTCTTCTATAGTGGTGGCTAGAGCGATTGAGTGCAATGCAGTGTGGCAGCGCGGTAGCCTGGGTGTCATCTGCACTTTTGCTTTGCGAGCGACAGAAATGGGCCCGTATTAACATAAAGATAGAATTCCGGTCTGTTGGGCCTGTCACTTCCCTGGACTTCAGTGTCACTGCACCTGCTGCACTGAAGATAGCTGCGCCTCTGCTTACAGGTCTCCAAGTCCCCCATTGTGCCTGTTTGCCCTGTCTCCATCCTTCTCGCATCTTCTTCCCTTTTACACTTCCTCTCCTTATCCCTTCTTCCCGCGTGCTCTCTCTTGCCCTTCTTCTGTGTATCATACTACTATGTACCTGTTATGGAAGTGGCATTGCGTTTGTACGCAAACTCTGGCAAACAAGCATTTGCAATGCAATAGGTCTCGCATTTACGAGAGTTTGAGCTATTAACATTGCAAATAACAATGCCTTTTAATTTTGTTTTTAAAACATAAATAATAGGCAGTGTCATTTACAATGCCAATAGCTTAAACTTGTGTAAATGCGAGACCTATTGCATTACAAATGCTTTTTTTCTTACGTCTCAGAAGCATGGAGCGAAATAGCAGGCAGAGAGAGGTGTTGTGCACTTGCCTGGTAGGTTGCTGGCAGTGCATATACCATCCCCTGCCTCCCCCCACCCCCCTGTGTGGCAGCCCGGGCTGAAACACCTTCCTGTGCACACACACAGCCGCCCGAGTACTTCACACGTCTTTAAAAGACCATTCACTTGTTATTGAGGCTTTGTTGGTTTTTCACCCCTTCTAGAGCCCCTGCATCGCCACTCTGACTATTGCTGGAAGAATTAGCACGTTACACAATACTGAGCCCTGTCAGCTGAAACCCTGAGGAATCGGGTTTTTGCTTGCAAGAATCGGGAGGCGGGAGACTAGCCTTCAAATCGGTAGTCTCAAGCATGAATCGGGAGGGTTGGCATGTCTGCTATTGTGTACAATTAACTTGCATGCCTCAACTGTTAGAGCTTGAAGCTCGCTAACCCTGCCTCAAGAGGTCATTGGAATAAGAAGAGTTGTTAAAAGATTTGTTTTATTTACTGCACAGACTCAAAAGGCCATAACGAGGTTCAGTTTCCAACCTGGTGTTGGGCCCTCATGTGGTGGATACTATGTGTGTTTCTGTTATTTCTATAGCGCAAGCCTAGCCAAGAGGCAGCAGAGCACTGCACAGGGTCAAAGACGAGCAGAAAGTCAAGGACGCTGGTTAGTGAACTGTTACTGAATCTATTGTGAGGTGAGGCTCTTTAAAGAGCTGCATCTTCAGCTCTTTCCACAATTACAGCAGCATTGAGGCGGTTCTGGTGGACACATGGATGTTGTTCCAGATTCTGGCTGCATGGATGGAAAAGGCCTGCTGACTGGTTTTTCTTATTTACTCTTCGTAGCCTGCAGTCTGATGGTGTTCTGGCTGATGGTGGCTGAGCACCACCAGAGATGATGAGCTTGTCTGCAAGGTAACCCAGGGTGCTGGTCATGATGGCTTTGTCAATGATGCCCCTGGCTTTAAAGATGGTGCTGGCAGGCAAGGGGAGCCAATGGACTTCCAGCGGGAGTGATGCGATCATATTTCTTCATGTGCTGGATGAGAATTACTGTGGTGTCTGGGATGCTTCGGTAATTTACATACATACCCTGAGATAATGTACAGCCCGGCGTGGGGCATTATATGAACTGCATCTCTCATGGTGGGGAATACTTTGGGTATTCACATACATACCATGAGAGGATGTACAGCCCGGCGTGGGGCATTATATAAACCGCATCTCTCAAGGTGGGAAGTGCTTGGGGTATTTACTTGAATACATACCATGCGATAATGTACAGCCCGGCATGGGGCATTATATAAACCGCATCTCTCAGGGTGGGGAATGCTTTGGGTATTTACATACATACCATGAGATAATGTACAGACCAGCGTGGGGCATTATATAAACCGCATCTCTCAGGTTGGGAAATGCTCCGAGAATTTACATACATACCATGAGATAATGTACAGCCCGGCCTAGGGCATTATATGAACTGCATCTCTCAGGGTGGGGAATGCTTTGGGTATTCACATACATACCATAAGATAATGTACAGCCCGGCGTGGGGCATTATATGAACCGCATCTCTCAGGGTGGGGAATGCTTTGGGTATTCACATACATACCATAAGATAATGTACAGCCCGGCGTGGGGCATTATATAAACCGCATCTCTCAGGGTGGGGAATGCTTTGGGTATTCACATACGTACCATGAGATAATGTACAGCCCGGCGTGGGGCATGATATAAACCGCATCTCTCAGGGTGGGGAATAATTTAGTTATTTACTTACATACATACCATGAGAGGATGTACAGCCTGGCGTGGGGCATTATATAAAACGCATCTCTCAGGGTGGGGAATGCTTTGGGTATTCACATACATACCATGAGATAATGTACAGCCCGGCGTGGGGCATTATATAAACCGCATCTCTCAGGGTGGGGAATGCTTTGGGTATTCACATACATACCATAAGATAATGTACAGCCCGGTGTGGGGCATTATATGAACTGCATCTCTCAGGGTGGGGAATGCTTTGGGTATTCACATACATACCATAAGATAATGTACAGCCCGGCGTGGGGCATTATATAAACCGCATCTCTCAGGGTGGGGAATGCTTTGGGTATTCACATACATACCATAAGATAATGTACAGCCCGGCGTGGGGCATTATATAAACCGCATCTCTCAGGGTGGGGAATGCTTTGGGTATTCACATACATACCATGGATAATGTACAGCCTGGTGTGGGGCATTTTATAAACCGCATCTCTCAGGGTGGGGAATGCTTTGGGTATTCACATACATACCATAAGATAATGTACAGCCCGGCGTGGGGCATTATATAAACCGCATCTCTCAGGTTGGGGAATGCTTTGGGTATTCACATACATACCATGAGATAATGTACAGCCCGGCGTGGGGTATTATATAAACCGCATCTCTCAGGGTGGGGAATGCTTTGGGTATTTACATACATACCATAAGATAATGTACAGCCCGGCGTGAGGCATTATATAAACCGCATATCTCAGGGTGGGGAATGCTTTGGGTATTCACATACATACCATGAGATAATGTACAGCCCGGCGTGGGGCATTATATAAACCGCATATCTCAGGGTGGGGAATGCTTTGGGTATTTACATACATACCATAAGATAATGTACAGCCCGGCGTGGGGCATTATATAAACCGCATATCTCAGGGTGGGGAATGCTTTGGGTATTCACATACATACCATGAGATAATGTACAGCCCGGCGTGGGGCATTATATAAACCGCATCTCTCAGGGTGGGGAATGCTTTGGGTATTCACATACATACCATGGATAATGTACAGCCTGGTGTGGGGCATTTTATAAACCGCATCTCTCAGGGTGGGGAATGCTTTGGGTATTCACATACATACCATAAGATAATGTACAGCCCGGCGTGGGGCATTATATAAACCGCATCTCTCAGGTTGGGGAATGCTTTGGGTATTCACATACATACCATGAGATAATGTACAGCCCGGCGTGGGGTATTATATAAACCGCATCTCTCAGGGTGGGGAATGCTTTGGGTATTTACATACATACCATAAGATAATGTACAGCCCGGCGTGGGGCATTATATAAACCGCATATCTCAGGGTGGGGAATGCTTTGGGTATTCACATACATACCATGAGATAATGTACAGCCCGGCGTGGGGCATTATATAAACCGCATATCTCAGGGTGGGGAATGCTTTGGGTATTCACATACATACCATGAGATAATGTACAGCCCGGCGTGGGGCATTATATAAACCGCATATCTCAGGGTGGGGAATGCTTTGGGTATTCACATACATACCATGAGATAATGTACAGCCCGGCGTGGGGCATTATATAAACCGCATATCTCAGGGTGGGGAATGCTTTGGGTATTCACATACATACCATGAGATAATGTACAGCCCGGCGTGGGGCATTATATAAACCGCATCTCTCAGGGTGGGGAATGCTTTGGGTATTCACATACATACCATGGATAATGTACAGCCTGGTGTGGGGCATTTTATAAACCGCATCTCTCAGGGTGGGGAATGCTTTGGGTATTCACATACATACCATAAGATAATGTACAGCCCGGCGTGGGGCATTATATAAACCGCATCTCTCAGGTTGGGGAATGCTTTGGGTATTCACATACATACCATGAGATAATGTACAGCCCGGCGTGAGGTATTATATAAACCGCATCTCTCAGGGTGGGGAATGCTTTGGGTATTTACATACATACCATAAGATAATGTACAGCCCGGCGTGGGGCATTATATAAACCGCATATCTCAGGGTGGGGAATGCTTTGGGTATTCACATACATACCATGAGATAATGTACAGCCCGGCGTGGGGCATTATATAAACCGCATATCTCAGGGTGGGGAATGCTTTGGGTATTTACATACATACCATAAGATAATGTACAGCCCGGCATGGGGCATTATATAAACCGCATATCTCAGGGTGGGGAATGCTTTGGGTATTCACATACATACCATGAGATAATGTACAGCCCGGCGTGGGGCATTATATAAACCGCATATCTCAGGGTGGGGAATGCTTTGGGTATTTACATACATACCATGGATAATGTACAGCCTGGTGTGGGGCATTTTATAAACAGCATCTCTCATGGTGGGAAATACTTAGGTTATTTCTCATTTCAGCACAGCACACTATGTAGTTGAGGTGCCAAGGCAGCCCCGGGACCACGTGACATCCGGTTTCCAAGAAGTGGAAATCATCAGGACTCTATGGCACAGAACCAACCTACAACTTTTGAGGACAAACTATTTATAAAGTTCTGTTTACAGATGAAAGCCAGCCGGTAACAAATGTGAAGTTTGCTTATGTTTACTTTTATGGTACTATTTGAAGTTGTTTCTGTTTTTGCTTCATGTTCTGCATTTCACTTTGCATATTTTCCCTCTAAATTAACATTTGTTTTTGTAAAAGACAAAAACAACGTCCAAATTATATATTACATTCTTCTGCGAAGGAGCCGTGGTGTGTGAACCACCCTAGCTTACAAAAGGGCAAGCCCTACATATGGGGCAGTGGGAATCAACACTTGGAAAATTTGTTTTCAAAATTCTCTGACGAAAATGTTCCTTCCTGCAGAAGGGTTTTTAATTAATTAATGAAAACCCTGCAGAGAGAAGAGAAGAAAAGAGAAAAGAGTGTGAGTATATTCACTGAAAAAAACACAGGTTTCTGGGACATTATAGTTAGGAATTATTATAAAAAGAAACCTTATAAATTCACACAAAAAAAACAAAGGTTACAGAGACATTATAGTTAGGCTGATATTTCACTCAAACAAAACCAGAGAAATTCAGACATTTATTTTAGCTGAGCTAACTAGAACTCGCGCCCCCGCAAGGCACTGCTAATGACCTCACATATTACATCACCGAGGACATGGTCAGTGACATCACTGATTACATCTCAAATGACATCACTGATGACATCATCATCCAGTGATCATGAAAGTTTTTTAAAAGTTTATGATTGCTAAATATATATACACCACAGTGTACTGTTGAATCAGTGGATGTATGAGTGACTGTATGGATGACTCAGTGGGTGCGTGACTGACTGTATGTGAGGGATTAGTTATCTCAGTGAATGTATGGGTGAGTGACTGGTTGTGTGAATGTGTGTATCTGTCAGTTGATGTCTAAGTGGGTGTATGAATGCGTTAGTGGGTATGTGAATGGTTATATGGGTGGTTGTCTGACTATGTCTATGTTTGTCTGTGTTTGTGGGTGAGGTGTGTGACTGCCTGTATGGATCAGTGAGTGAGTGAGTTTTCTTGTGACTCAACCCAGTCACAAGATGGCTCCCAACATTTCCTTGTTTGAAGTGTTGGCAGCCAATCAAATTGCAGGCTCGTGAGGGTTAGCGGATCCTTGGGGTCCCCAGTTGTATATCCGAGAAATCTTTACATTTCTCAGGAACTACTGAACAGACTTACACCATTTGACAAAAAAGAGTGCACTCTGGACCAAGCGCTACCTTTCTGCCAAATTTGGTGTAATTCCGTTCAGTAGTTCGGGCTGTAGCTGCGCCAACATTTTCCTATTGAAATTAACATGGAGAGAAAGTGTTTTGGGACCCCCCCTTTTTTCTCAGCCCCTGCTTGACGAATCACCCTGAAATTTTCAACACAGCAGTTAAAGTGAGAGGGCCATTAGTTTTGAAAAATCGCCAAGATTCCTCAAACGGCGCCAGAGATATTGGCAAAAGAAAAAACGCTTTTTGAATAGAAACAATGTCCTAATTAGAACTACCTACTGGCGACTGCCATTAGGTAAGAATATATATATATTTTTTATTTAGGGCACAAGCAGAGTGTTTGTGTTATATTACAAACGTGTGTACAGTGTGCATCCTGCCATTTTTAGGGATGATGTGGCCCCTTTCACATCTTCCTGGAGATCAGGAGGTGTTTCCAAGGTCTCCTTATGTCTCTGTCACTTATTTCAGGAAAGAGGGACTGAGTGACATCTGTCATCTGATAATAGCTGTCACAACAAACATTTTCAGTTGTTGCTAGCCAGTGAAACTGCAGAGATCTTCAAAATCTGATTGGACAAAGGGGAGAATTACCCCACTTACATTGGGATTTTACTGTTTTTCAAATTTCTTATCAAAGGAGTAGTTCAGGATCCATGTCCACGAATGATTTGAGGATAATGCCTGTACTCGGGTGAGTTGAGAAGTACTTTGGAAGGGGGAGACCCTATTAGAGAAGCGGGCGGGCGGCTGCGGTTTTTTGAGAAGTGGAGCGTAATCGGCGGACTTCTGAAAGATTGGGAGTATTTGGCATCCTTTTAATAAGAAACTACGACAGCAGCCCCAAATTGTTTACCGCCCGCAGTTTATAAAGTTGAAAGAAAACAAAAACGGGTGCTTTTTATTGGTCAAGGAAACTTTCAAAGCAAAGTATTAATTTGAAAAGAAAATCGATTCTACTGAGGAGGTACCAAAGAATTAATATAAGGATTGAGCCCTGATGAAGCCGTTTGGTTTTCTTGAACCTCGGCGAAACGCGTTGGCATGACAAAAGGAATTGGAGTTGTTTTTGGTACAAAAGGGGGTGGTGATGGACAGAACATCTGAATCAATCAAACACTCACACCCAGTCAAAAGATCTGGGTTTAATCCATCACCGTTCTTTAGCCCACTCTGCCACCCCAATTCAGACATGGCTATATGCAAATCAGTCTGACCCTGTGCCTCATGGGAACAGTCCAGCCCGTACTGCCAAGCCATGATTTCCCTGGACCGGAAACAAGCCTCCGAGGACCGGTTTCTGGCATTCCAGCCGTCTTTAGCCCGGCTTGCTTGAATCCAGTGGCAAAGTGAGCAAGGGACTCACGTCTGAGCATACCCTGCCACACTTATGGCGGCCAAAAGCGGTACAAAAGGGGGTGGTGATGGACGGAGCATCTGAATCAATCAAACACTCACACCCAGTCAAAAGATCTGGGTTTAATCCATCACCGTTCTTTAGCCCACTCTGCCACCCCAGTTCAGACATGGCTATATGCAAATCAGCCTGACCCTGTGCCTCATGGGAACAGTCCAGCCCGAACTGCCAAGCCATGTCTTCCCTGGACCGGAAACAAGCTTCCGAGGACCGGTTTCTGGCATTCCAGCCGTCTTCAGCCCGGCTTGCTTGAATCCAGTGGCAAAGTGAGCAAGGGACTCACGTCTGAGCATACCCTGCCACACTTATGGCGGCCAAAAGCGGTACAAAAGGGGGTGGTGATGGACGGAGCATCTGAATCAATCAAACACTCACACCCAGTCAAAAGATCTGGGTTTAATCCATCACCGTTCTTTAGCCCACTCTGCCACCCCAGTTCAGACATGGCTATATGCAAATCAGCCTGACCCTGTGCCTCATGGGAACAGTCCAGCCCGAACTGCCAAGCCATGTCTTCCCTGGACCGGAAACAAGCTTCCGAGGACCGGTTTCTGGCATTCCAGCCGTCTTCAGCCCGGCTTGCTTGAATCCAGTGGCAAAGTGAGCAAGGGACTCACGTCTGAGCATACCCTGCCACACTTATGGCGGCCAAAAGCGGTACAAAAGGGGGTGGTGATGGACAGAGCATCTGAATCAATCAAACACTCACACCCAGTCAAAAGATCTGGGTTTAATCCATCAACGTTCTTTAGCCCACTCTGCCACCCCAGTTCAGACATGGCTAAAACGTCATTTTGTAACATTATTCTTTAAAAAAAAAGTAATGTCTAAACGAAGCTTTAGTATCAAGCTAAGTTTGATGTAATAATTTTCAGCAGGAGCTGCTTTAGCAGACATCAAAAACCCTTTAGGAGTTACCACTGAAGAGGTGATTTTTTTAATGTCTATTTAACTTCTTCCCTTCTACGAGACGGAGCTGAATAAAAAGTAAGGTGCTAAGACTGAGCCACTTGTGCAGAAGGGTCGACAAACGTCAAAGTTAAAAGCAAGCAAGAAGGAGTATATTACTTACCCTGTAAGCACCCATTTATGGCACGTAGTGCTGTAGATTCACATGCTCTGCATAATACGGCCATCTAGTGTTCGGTCCTGAGTTTTGCAAGTTGTTTTTCTTTGAAGAAGTCTTTCAAGTCAGAAGGTAAAGTGACTTCTCCTCTCAGTGATACTGGGTTTGTACATCAACTCCACTGTTAGATTGTTTTCCTACAGGTGGGTGAGAGAGGGGTGTAAAGTATGTGTAAGTAATCCAATAACCATGCAAAATGTAAATGTATAATGTTACTGCAACAGCCACAGGCATCCGGGATGGAGCCAGGGCACTTGTGAATCTACAGCTATACCGGACACAAATAGATGCTTACAAGGCAAGTAACATACTCTGTCCGATGGCATGTGTGGCTGTAGATACATATGCTTGACTGTAAAGCAGTCCCTCTTTAGAAGGAGTGGCTAGCATGTAAGTGTTGCAGTGGTTTGAAACAGAGTACGTAGCACTGGCTGTTCTACATTGGCTTGTTGACATGCTAGAACATCCACACAGTAGAATTTTGATAACGGTTATTGGTGTGGATAATGTAGCTGTCTTACAAATGTCAGCTATGGGAATGGTTCCTGGAAAGGCCATGGTTGCTCCCTTTTTGTAAGTGGAGTGTGCTGGGGAGAAACAGGTGAAGGTCTTTTGGCCTTAATGTAGCAAGTTTGAGTACATTTGACTATCCATCTGGCTATGCCCGATTTGGATATTAGGTTGCCTTTATGTGGGTGGTGAAAAGGTGACAGAGTTGTTTAGATTTTCTGAAAGTTTTGTACTATCTGTGTAGAACATGAGTGCTCTTTTGACATCTTGTGTCTGAAAGCTCTTGCAGCAACTGCATCCGGTTGAGGGGAAAAAATGGGTAACTCAATGGATTGGTTGAGGAGAAATTAAGAGACAACTTTAGGTAGGAAATTAGGGTTGGTGTGAAGAACCACTTTGTCTCCATGTATTTGAAAGAAGGGTTCTTCTAAGGTTAAAGCCTGGTGCTCACTAACAAGCCTCGGTGAGGTAATGGCAACTAAGAATGTCACTTATCATGAAAGAATTTGAAGGGGGCATGAGTGTAGATATTCAAATCGGGGACTAATCAGTCTAGTGAGCATAATGTTAAGGTTCCAAGAAGTGCTGGTGGAACCTTGGTGGAAGAACTCCTTTGAGGCCTTCCATGAAGGAGTTGATGCCTGGAATTTTAAAAAGTGACAGACGCGGGCTCTGCGGGAGGTAGGCAGACACTGCAGCAAGGTGTAATCATATGGAAATATATGCAAAATTTAATTTTTGTAAATGAAGCAGGTAGAAGACAATATTGTGTACAGTGGCTTTTAGAGGATAGATTACTTTGAGTTGGCAGTAGCAAACAAATCGCTTCCATTTTGCTGCATAACAGATTCTACTTGTGGGTCTGCGTGCTTCTTTGAGAATATCCATACATTTTGGTGGTAAGTCAAGGTAGTCGAAACTCTAAGATCTCAGGAGTCAAATAACTAGCTTGAGAGATGTTGGGTCTGGGTGCTTGACTTGCCCTTGGTTTTGAGTGAGAAGGTCCGGCCTGTTGGGGAGCTTCTCATGTAAAACTGCAGAGATGTCCAGAAGTGTAGGCAGCCAAGGTTGACGAGCCCATCACAAGAATCATTGTAAGAGAAGTTAACCTGAGCTTCAGAACTAGGAAGAGAAGAATTGAGAGGCGGAGAAAAGCATAGGAAAATATCCCTGACCAACTCATCCATAGTGTGTTGACCTTGGATAGTCAGTGTGGGTACCTGGAGGCAACGTTTGAGCATTTTGGCTTTTCTGCTGTGGTGAAAAGGTCGATCTGTGGGCACCTCCACTTTTAGAAGTATGGTACGAGGATTTGTGGGTGGAGTTCCTATCCTGTGGACTTGTATCCTGCTAAGCAGGTCTACAAAATCGTAGCCTGTTTCCGGAAGGTATTCCACCAACAGGTGAATGCTAGGATGTAGAGCCCACTTTCATATGGTCTGAGACAGTGCAAAGACTGTCCCACCACTCTGTTTTGTTTTTGGAAATAATACATGGATTTCATATTGTCTGTCCAGACTAAGACAACCTTGTGAGACAGGTGCTAAGTATATTGCCTGACGCTCTAGGTAGCTGGTGTGTAGAGATTGATGTCTGGCATCTCAAAGACCTTGTACTGTTAAGTCCTGTAGATGAGCGACGCATCACAGACGGGAGGTGGGAAATAGGGTCCAAACAAAAAAGGCCGCCCTTTCAACACACTACTTGTGTTATCCACAATGGCAGAGAACGGGGAGTGTGGCGGTATATCAACACTAGATCTTCTAGTTTACCCTGTGACTGAGACCACTGGCGAGTGGGTGAGGTAGTTATTGCTGCAGAGGACACGTGTAACTTTGCATCACAAAGTATGGCAAAGCTGGTTGTGTTGGCACTGCTGTGTCCTGACTTTGATAAGCCAATCGTCCAAGTAGGGGAATACAACAACATTTTGTCTTGGCAGATAGGCTGCAACCACCGCCAACCATTTGGTGAACACCCAAAGTGCGGTAGTGACCCCGAATGGAAGAACCCTGAACTGATAATGTTTGCCTGCTATCACAAATCTTAAGTTTTTGCAGTGAGCAGGGTGTATTGGTATGTGGAAGTAAGCGTCCTTTAGGTCTAATGTTGCCATAAAGTCACCCTGTTGAAGAAGCGGAATGACATCCTGTAAAGTGACCATATGAAAGTGTTCTGGTAGGAAGTACTGGTTTAGAGGCCTAAGATTGGTCTTCGAGATCCGTCCTTTTTGGTGATTAGGAAGTATAGGGAGTATACCCCTGAGCCCTGCTGTTGGAGTGGAACAGGTTCTATGGCCCCTTTTTGGAGTAGGGCTTGGACTTCCTGCTTGAGCAGTGTTTGATGTTCCCTTGATAACATGTGCATGTGAGGAGAAATGTTGGGCTGTGTAGTAATGAGTTACAGACAATAGCCATGTTGGATAATGGCAGACACTCATTTGTCTGTTGCGATGGTATGCCAGACTGGATCCAAAAATTGAAGTATGCCCCCGACAGGTGTTGTGTGGTCAGGGGGAAGGATGGGGTAATCACTGTTTTGTGGAGGGTGTTGCTCCTCGAGAGTAAGCACCCTTACCCCTCCCATTGTTATTGTTGCCTCTGAATGAACCATTGTAGAAACACTTGGTATAAGAGGTTTGAGGCTGTTTTTGTGGGGAGGTGGATGCGTCTGTGGAGGTGGACCTGTACTACCCCTGTAGCGTGGGCAAAGAAAATTGTCTCTGAGAGTGGAAGTTTGAAACACTCCCACAGCTATGGCCATGTCAGTGTCTTTTTTCATTTTTTCTAAGGTAGAATCTACTTGCGGGTCAAAGAGATGTTCATTGTTGAATGGCATGTTGAGGATAGCCTGTTGGACCTCCTGCTTAAAGTCGAAACATCCTAACCAGGCGTGTCGCCTAGGGAGAAATCTATTATTTATCCCCTGAGCTGCTGTAACTGGAGCATTAAGGGTGCAGCAAATAGTAGTGTTCGTTATAGTTTGCCCTTCTGTAATAATATGTTGACCCCTTTTTTAGGTCTCGGCTAGCGTAGGCTGTGCACCTGCGCGGTCTCGCTGGCAAGATTTAATGACTGAGTAGCGAGGGTACTCCCGCCCCTCAGGTCTCAGTTACGTCATTCTCTCCATCTAAGCCCTGTCCTTTTTGGATTCAGGGCGTGTTTTTTGGGTTTGTTCTACCCTCTTCTCCATTGGCTGGAACAGTAAATAACAGTCAAAACACGCCCGTTGTTTACATTCCAGCCAATGGGGAAAAGGGGAGAAAGAAAAACACGCCCCCCAGTCTGAAAAGGACGGGGCTTAGTTTCTTCGTGTTTACCTCATCCTCGTCACCTCCTCTCCCCCCACCCCTCTTCTCACCTCTCTCCTCTCCTTTCTCCTGGGCTCTCCCCCTCCCGTCCCGGCCGGTGCGCTCCCTGGCTGCCTCTGCTGCTGGGCTCTGGGTGTGCCCGCCTTCCGCCGGCTCCTCCTCCCCCCTTCCCCGGCCGAGACAGAGAAGGCTTCCCCCGCTGCCCTCGGTTGTATCCCCTGCTCCTTGCACCGTACGGAGGCTGCCGCTGGCAGACTGCTCCTGGAGCCCTACACTCAGGTCATGCACCCCGGCCCTGGAAGCAAGCAACCGGCCTCGAGCAGCAACCCGCCGAGGACACGCCGCTGAGACCCCCCCGGAGCACCGTCCTTTGTGCGCCCGCACTCCCCAGCTGGACGCGCCCTGGGGGCAGGAGAGGCTGGAGCGGCCCGCACCCCCTCTCCGCCGCTGCCTCTGGATTTGGGATGCGGCGGAACCCTCGGGAGCCTTGCAAAATGTGGCCCACCCCGCTGCCGGCAGCAGCATGAGGACCAGCAGCGCCAGCCCAGCCACCACCACCACCACCAGCCGGGCCTGAGCCGCCTGCACGCCACCCAGGCTCTGAAGCGCAGTCCCGCGCTCCCATTATGATGCTTCTTCTCGAGCAGGAGAGCAGCGGGCCGCCTCTGGGGCTGAGCAGCCGCCGGAGGAACCGGGGTGGCCGCTGGAGGAACCGTAGCGGCCGTCGGAGAGGAGCCGCCGCCGCCGTCTGGCCGCCCCTGGAGTACCTGCGGCCGAGCAACTGCGACGCGGCGTTCGTCCTGCAGCAGATCTCCAAGGTGCGTCCTCGGTGCCAGGGCAAAGCTTCGGGCCGGAAGGCGCCCCTCTGGCTGCGAGCAAAGTTCCAGGGGCTGCTCTTCCGACTGGGCTGCTACATTCAGAGGAACTGCGGCAAATTCCTGGCAGTGGGTCTGCCTGAGGTGAGGAACCGACGGACAACCCCTCCCGAGAGGTGTCACTGCGCCTGCCCAGGGGGTGTCTAACTGCCCCTGCCCCAAGGGTGTCTCACTGCCCTTGGGACTGTCTCCGCGCGGGAGCCCGGATCAGGGCTGCCATCGGATAGTTGGCGCACTCTCTCGTGCACAAGGTCCGTCGCCTTCAGCCCTCTCCTAGTGGGGATGTCTACTGCGGATGTCAGAAGAACCGTTGGATTGTGTGAGGAGAATGGGGAAGGGTGTCCAGAGAGTGTGAGGTAAGTCGGGGCTCGGGGGAACGCTCTTAATTTGTACATTTGTAAAGTTTTCTGCCAAATACCGGGCTCGCTGAATACCAAAGCGGTTGGTCTTGATTCATACTCGTGCACTGTTCGTCCACCGAATTCCTCTTCATGTCTCTATCTCTCTCCAGTATGTTCTTTTTTTTTTCATTCGTTTTCTCCTTTTCTCCATGTTTCTGAGCAGCATGTGAGAGCCCTGGCTGTGCCAAGCTGTAGGTGTGTCTGTGTGTGAGTATGTGTGTGTATGTGTATGTACAACCATGAGTCCATGTGTGTGCAAAATGTAGGTGTGTTAGTGTATGTGAAGTTGTGGGTGTTTGCATGAGTGTGCCAGTGTGCAAGTATTGGTGCGTGAACGAGTGTCAGCGTGTGATTAAGTGGTGGGTGTGAGTGTCGCCTGTGTGCAAGTTGTGAGTGTGTCCGTAAGTTGTGTGTGCCGGGTTGCTTGTAAGCACGAGTCAGTGTGTGCAAAAGTTATGGTGTGTGTGTGTACCAGCCTGTGTGCAAGCTATGGTGTGTGTATGTCAGCATGTTGTGTGTGGGAGTGTCAGCGTGTGTGCAAGTTGTGTGTGAGTGTCAGTGTGTGTGTAAGCACAAGTCAGCATGTGTGCAAGGTGTGGTGTGTGTGTGCCAGCCTGCTGTGCTGTGTTTCTCTGGGCCTCGGCAGACCCCGGCTGTTCCCCAGTCCAGGCGAGGAATGCGCTCTCCTCCCATATCCTCAGCCAGCCTCCTCCGTCACTCCCTCCCACTGCCTCCTCCTGCATCCTCTCCCTTCCCAGGGACAGCGACCCTCCCCAGGCCCATCCCCAGCCTGCCCTACAACATCACCCAGCCTCCCCCGTCACTGCTCCCCACCAATATCAACAGCACTAACTAGAACAATACGGTACAGTGCATTTAATTCTTCGCGTTACTACAATCAATGCTGGCCTGGACTGTGTGCTCTTTATGTTTTTAATGTGAACATTTTATTTACTTTTGTGATTTCATATAGCGCTAACATGGGACATGCTTTATGGTACAGCGGGAATATGTATGATTTTGAAACTTGTAGAATGCATTGCAAATGGTCATTTTCGAGTGAGATGTAGCTCCTTCCTAGAAGTAAGTGCCTGTGTATCTCTTTGTCAAGCAAATGAAAACTTTGGCAAAGCCAGTAGGCCTCACCGACATAAGAGCTATTGGCTTTGTCAATGTGATTGTTTTAGCCATGTTGTACAGTGTGGCTCTGTGTGTGTGGCTCTGTGTGTGTGTGTGTGTGTGGCTGTGTGTGTGTGTGTGTGTGTGGCTCTGTGTGTGTGTGTGACTGTGTGTGTGTGAGTGGCTGTGTGTGGCTGTGTGTGTGTGGCTGTGTGTGTGTGGCTCTGTATGTGTGTGTGGCTCTGTGTGTGTGTGTGTGGCTCGGTGTGTGTGTGTGGCTCTGTGTGTGTGTGTGGGGCTGTGTGTGTGTGTGGGGCTGTGTGTGTGTGTGGCTCTGTGTGTGAGTGTGTGTGTGGCACTGTGTGTGTGTGTGTGGGTGAAAATGCAATAGGTCTCACATTTGCAAGAGATTAAGCTATTGGCATTGTACATGGCAATGCCATTGATTTATCTGTTTTCAAAACTAACACATAAATAAAAATGTTGTCATTTACAATACCAATAGCTCTAACTTTTGTAAAGGCGAGACCGTTGCATTTTAAATGCTTGTTTATATTCTTCAGGGAGGTACCAGAGGAACTCCCCATTTCATTCCAATGGACTCTGTCATAACAGGTCAAAAGAGCCTGAGAATTGGCGACACGGCAATGGTTGGGAGCCTGCACTGCAACCCTCTTTCCTGCTACATTTTGCGCTTGCTTTCCTTTTCTGTAAGGGGGTTAGGCCCGGTAGCCTGGGAATTGCACCGTTTGCGTGCAGTGGTCGTTACAATGGAGTCTGGTGGCAATTGACTCCGAATAAATAAAGAGTCTGATTATGCGGTCTTATATTTTTGTATCTATCATTTGGGTGATAATTCTGACCCTCAAAGCACCTTAAAGATGTCATCTGCATGTCTCATCATGCTGGTAACACTGACAGTTACTGAATGTGGATGTGGATAGAAGTGAGTATCTTGTATAGGAAATCATTGATAAGGGTTTCTTTGTGGAGCTGTACATTATGAAAAGCTGCCACTCTCGTAATGACCTCCTGGTAGGAGGTTGCTTCCTCAGGAGGGGAAGGATACAAGTTGGGATCATTTTGTGTAGAGGGATCCCGGTCATACATATCCCATGGGTCAGGATCCCATAATGGCTCCCCTAACCTACCAATGTCTGTCTGTGGTAACTCCTAAGGTGAAGTGTCCACTGCATAATGTTGTGGTGACAATGGCTGAAGAGGATAGAGGTGGAGAGGGAGATGCAGGAAGTGGCTGATATACAGGGCTAATGGCCATTGTCCTTTGTTTTCTTCCTGGGAGGAAGGGGATCATTTAGTGCCTCCTCAAGTGTTCTTTTCCATTTGGGGAGAGGCAAGAATCCGACCAGTTCCCTCTTGGATCTGTACTTACCTGCACGCCCGAGGACCATTGGCGTTAATTTTATGCCAGACAGAACAGGCACCTATGGTCTATTTGGGACCGTATTCATGAGTGTATTTACCGGGTGACAAACACGTAGAGCTCACCCTCTTGATATCTAGATGACTTCCTCTGCGCTTTATGAGCACGTACAGATTCATTGTAAGCTTCTCCCATACGGAATCTCCCCTTTCTCTATATTTGCAGGTTCATTGCGTCCAGTTTTGCCAGTCTTTCATTCATACCTCTTAGGCCTTGAAAAAGTCCATAGGACGAAACATGTGTCAGCTGCCAGTGTTTTTTTATACGAGATCGAGAAGAAAGGAATATGAAAATAAAGAGAAAAGAAAACGTGAATTGGACTTTCTGTGATTACTGACTTGGTTACTGCCTTTGAAACAGGCTGGACTGATTTTTGTGCGCCTCTGCATATGTGTATATACTGGAATGTTATATGACGGAAGGGGACAAAGATCTCCATTTACACCCAGCACAGGGAGAACGTTTTAACAATTCTCCACTTTGGTATCTAACCCCGGTTTGATTTAACACGGTGTACAACTCCTCAGACCAGCGCTGGAGGTAATGCCGAGAACAAGGTACAATAATGCGCATATGGTGACCATCCCTTGAGACCAAGGCGCGTACTGGGCCACATGAGTTAACATTGTGAAGAATATCACAGGAGTTCCCTCCCTTGGCACACGTGGTGGTACTCTTGGGCCTCTTCAATGAGTATTTATTATATCCAGGGCCACTGGAATGATGCGGCAGGAGAGGGCAAATTATGCAGCAGGGATATGTAAATTATGCTGCAAGAGAAGCTAAATTATGTTGCACATTTTGTGGTAGTATTAATTCATTATTTTGTCAATTTCTAACTTAATACTGTCTAGACATAAATTGTGCCTCTTTAGTACCAGTTGAACACTCAACTAGAGAAATTTGCTACACAAAGGTGACCTGTCAATGTTTGCAAGTTTCCTTCCACTGCGCGGCAACGTGTGTCGTGGCGTTTTTAGTAAAGTTTGAACCATTTGAGGGGCGCTAGAGGGCGCACTGCGGGATGGCTGACTCCTGAGGCAGCTCCGCCGGACGGGAGACTGTTGCTGCAGAGACCGCAGTGCTGCTAGAGATATAATGCACTGACTTCGCGGAATAAGACGTCGGAATACTTGCACCATGGCCAGTGAATGTTTCTAGAGCCCAAAACTGCCTAACATCGGAATTACGGGGTTGAAAAGTGAGAACTCCGGCCGGAGTTTCAAAATGGCGGTGCCCGCGAAGTGAAACTGGAACGGACACGAGCATCCAGGGACTCCGGGCCATGCCCTCACAGGCTCCCTCAAGACTCACAAGGGATCGGAGAAGCTGCGGAAGTGAGCAACTTGCTTCAAACAGCGTATGCTGGGGTCTGTGAGTAGTATATGCATTGCGTTCCACGGAGCACTGATAATGCACAAAATGGCGGCTCTGGTGAAACGCAAACTGCCTGAGCGCGCGATCTGCCCTTAACGGACACTAAACTCATGTTGTTATGCTATCCGATCGATGTGCGAGGTAGCCGCTACCATTATCACAACCCGGCACCGGCATCTAGTCTCCCAATGTGCCGACTAAGGCTGTGAGGAACATATGCGCACAGCGTTACGATCCGATGGCTACTGCTTCGCATACAAGTTTGGCGGAGACAGGAGCCTCGCAGAGTACGAGTCTACACAGCGCTCCAGACTCCTGAAAGATTGTAGATCTTCCGGTAGTAGCAACGTCTAAATGCGCACACAGTGAGCTACACTGAGGTCTGCTAAATGTGCATCTGCTGAAGGTGAGGAGGCGACCTGCGAACAGTATGTCACCGGCCTAGACCAACACGTATGGAGAGGCTACCTAGCGTGCACAAAGCAGGGAAGGGAATCCCCGCCGATAATTACATAATACCTGCGTTTGCCTGCTGGCTCGTGAATTACAGCATGCTGCTGTGCACCCAGTGGCTGTAATGCCAATGAAAGAAGGTATATGGAAGCACACTGCCTGCGACGTGCTCTGTGATTGTGCTGCCTGAAACTGCCGACAACGCTACCGGTGTGGCTGCATAAGCGCGAGCTACTTATTGTCTGAAATACCTCCGAGGGACGTACTGCTGAGAAGGGCTGCCTAGTATCCCATTGACCCTGACATTTAATGCCAATATAACATATGATCCAGTTCCTGGAACCCTACTGCCACCGGATGACCACGACGACTAGAAGGGGGCACGCTGTTCACACTGTCCCGCGCGTAAGCTGCGGCACACCAAGCACAGAAGGCAAGATGGGCAAACCGGAGAAGCAGCAAACGAAACTACAATTCGAAGCGAAAAAGCAGAACAAGGGAACTACTAGTGTGTCAGAGGCGGAAGGGGACATTGACACAGACAAGGGTGCTGGTATGGAAGGTGTGCTACGTGCCATACAACACAGCCTGCAAGAAATTAACGGGAAGCTGGATACTCTTAAGCAAAGAGTTGACCATATGGCCGCAAAAATGGACAAACATGGAGAACGGCTAGTAGAAGCAGAAATGAGAATATCAGCGGTGGAAGGCGCCTCCAGTACCAACACCAAGAACTGCGCCACAATGGAGAAAACGTTGGAAGCGCAACGTAACAAGACGGAGGATTTGGAAGCGAGATCCCACCACAACAATGTTCGCATAGAAGATCTTCCGGAATCAACGAACACGGGAAAAATGGAGCAATATGTGGAAGATCTCCTTAAAGAACTTTTTGGGGCAGAGGAGTTCTCGTCGGTGTTCCTGGTGGAGTGTGCTCCTCGCTCCCTTGCGCCACGCCCAAAGCCAGGGGCTCCCCCACGCATCATCATAGCTTGTCTGTTGAATTACAGAGACAGAGATATGGTCCTCAGGCGGGCACGGAAAAAGGGGGACATCACTCACCAGGGAAACAAACTTGAATTCTACCCGGATAACACCATGGCTGTCCAATTGGCCCGCAAAGAATACCAATCAGCGAAAAAGAAGCAGCGGGATTTGGGAGTAGAATATTCCATGCTCTACCCGGTAAAACTCAAGGTAAGACATGCAGGACGTTCCACAGTTCTTCCCACGCCACAGGCGGCTCATGAATATATCAAAAAGCTAGGCAGGCGGAGGCGAACGTCAGGACGAGAGAAGCAGTAAGAAGACTAGGACTGAGCGGCCCTGATCAGGTAATGATGTCTCATTGTTAAATCGACAGGGTCTGAGACTCTGACACTTTCTTTCGTACGGACCCCAAAACAGATCTTATACTACCTTAAACTGTACGCTGTACACAGGGGTAATGATTAGGCAATCTGCACTAAGGCGATTGTCACAGAGTTCCAGCACCTACACGACAGCCAAAAAGTGGACTATTTGTACTGATGGCTGGTGGAATGCTTCGAAAATTAAAAAGGCCATACTGCACTGTCCCGCGGCCACTTAACTATAGCCATAAATGCGCTGGAAACATAGTCACTATATGAACTGTCTTAGATTAAGGGGCAGACAAGGTGTGACTCTATACTGGAATTGCTT
Organism: Lissotriton vulgaris; assembly: GCF_964263255.1. Classification (NCBI taxonomy): domain Eukaryota; kingdom Metazoa; phylum Chordata; class Amphibia; order Caudata; family Salamandridae; genus Lissotriton; species Lissotriton vulgaris. The sequence continues at coordinate 267,358,539 of NC_141686.1, forward strand.
CATCATAGACTATGAGGGGTGGGATGACTCCCTGATGATATTGCCAGTTCCGACTACACTACTGAAAGTTGTGAGGTCTCGCTATCTGTTGATCAGTGACAAAAGAATTGAAGGCACTTACATTTGCAGCACTATGTACACGTTTGATGATTGTGACAGAGCGCCCGTCCACATCCACAATGTGGGTGGTGATGTGCGCGCCTAGTGGACCACCTAGATGGGTGTTCCCCAACACAAGTTTGTTCTACAGTTTATTTGACTCAGGGATATGGCTTTGGCAGGGTTGGGTTGCTGAAGTGGGAGGTGGGAGGGTAGGGTTCTTTGGGAATGTTATTTATAGATCACTGTACCTGAGACGCATTGCATACTCCAGTTCACATAGGAATTGTGACGTAGTTGATTTCCTTATTCTAGATACGCTGACAACTCACAGGATGTTTAAGGTATGGGTTTTCAAGGTGATGCGATATAAACAAGTAACTTTCTGATGTGATGAAGGCAGCACAGCTGAACCTAATCACCTGGAACGTCAGGGGTCTGAATAACCCCAAAAAAATCCGCCAAATATTCGCATACTTCACTAGACTCCAGGTAGACATTGCATTTCTTCAAGAGACGCACATTGCCCCTACCGCGCCAACCACACTAGGTAAGAGATGGGCTGAGGCAGTTTACACCTCAATTATTCCTCATATGCACGTGGTGTTAGTATTCTTATACGCAAGGGTGTTAACTTTAAGATCTCAAAGGTGCTAAAGGACACGCAGGGCAGATATGTTATAGTGACTGGCCTTCTTCGGAATCAAAATATAGCACTAATAAACACTTATGGTCCAAACACGGACGACCTGGGGTTTTACACTAAACTATGGCACGCTATCTCTGAAATCCACGTAGGGAACCTAATATGGGGAGGCAACTTTAATATTGGACTGAGAGATGGACTAGACAGCTCTCCAAATACTGCGGAACTACACAAAAGGGCATTAGCAGAGCTGCAGGATGCTATAACTGATCTACGAATAATCGACCTTTGGAGAGCACGTTATCCGGGCCAATTAGAAGCCACACACATAACCGCAGCGCACAACAGCTGGTCGAGAATTGACTACTGGCTGGGGTCAAGCGAGGTCTCGCTATGGACTTCCTCCATTAAGCACTTACCACGCACACTGTCTGACCATAGCCCGGTGTTACTCTCCTTGCAACTGCCACACTACACCCCCCCCCCCCCTTTCAGCTGGAGGTTCAATGCCACAGCACTTCTGGACTCTGCATACACTGACACCATTCACACAGCAATAGTGGAATGTTTCGAACTTAATGCTCCCACTATGGAGGACAGGGGCTACAAGCAAACTACTAAGATACTACAGATCTGAAACACCGCATTCAGATACCTGCTAGCTTCTTTTCATTTAGTATGTTTTTTTTACCAGGATGTGGGTTCTGGGGGACAGGAATGAATGAGCACAAGGACAGAAGACAGGTGAGGAATCAATGGCCTGCATTTTCCGGTCTGCAAAAAAGGCTTTTTGCTGTGTCATACACTTTGCGCCTGGAGCAATCGCATTGCATTAGATTGGGGGGCAGTATTGGGGTGCTTGGCGAGACAGGTCTCATCTGAAGTTCAAGGTTAGTCGTTGTCATGGCCTGCACCATGTCCCTCCAGGTGCTGCTCCCAAAAGGCTGATGCCGTCAGGTGTGAAGGCTTCTTCTCTCTGTGCTCCTAATGTTTGTCGATCATCCCATCGACAGCTCCTGCGGCCTGGCATCGTCTGAGGCATAGTGTCTGCTCGGAAGGGTAGGGAGGCAAAGTCAAAGAACCACTCGGAACTGCTGCCATGCCTCCACGTGAAAGAAACAATCTTTATCTGAGATAGGAGCACCAGAGAAGGACTGAAACGGGCAGCCAGTGTCCCAGGACTTCTCACTGACTGTTACGGGTGACATTCTGGGGAAGCGTCTGAGACCCAGGACTGGTGGGTGTCTGACACCAGCCTCCCAGGGGTGAGGAGATATCACCCAAACAAGTCTGTGAACACCACCTGGGAGAAGCTGTGGGCCTCTCTGGTTAAAGGAATCTGCTCGGGCTACTTTGGAGGGTGGAGGACACTTCTCTGCAAGAGGAGGCAGCCCAGAGGAAGACAAGCAGCTGCAGTTGCATGGTTGAGGGCAAGTCCAGAAGAGAGGGCTAATGCCAACCTGTACCAAGAACAAAGCATGCGCGACCTAGAATTGGTGTAAGCTTCCTGCCGCCGCCATGCGTGTCCTCGGTTCCACTCATTGGTCTTCGCCGTTTCTTGGCCCTCTCCCTGACCAGGAGCGGGCCGCTCCTCCATGAGAGCAGAGGAGTGTCGCTCCACTTAAATGACCCCCAAAGCCCAGAGATGAAAAATAAAATGGTATTTCATAACATTTTATTTTTGATCATCCTGTCCTGAACAGAGTGTCAGGATGGGGCGGGCCCTGAGGAGTGGTGGGCAGAGGACAGCCTGTGCACTGATTAAAGTGTGAAGTGCGCATGTCTTTTTGGCCGGTCGTCTTGTGACAGCCTGTCAGACCTCCAGTGCGCTGGGGAGCGCCGAGAGAGGCAGCTCCCTCCAATGAGGGAGCTGCTGTCATGCCGGTTATCAGCTTGGGAGCAGTGCCACGATTGGTCCAGGGAATTTGCTGGGGCCCACTCTGTAATAGACGGAAGAAGAGGTCAAGAGGGCGGATGACATCCAAGGTTAGTGTTTTTTAATTTATTTTTATTTTCCATTTGCCCGCCTCCCCCCATCTCCCCTTAGATGCCAGCCGACACTGTCCCTGAACATGGTGCAATCGGAGTGGTGGCAGGCATAAACCAACTCTGGCTTTGCAGGACTCGTCCTTAGCGTGGCTGAAGCTGGTGTCCCTTGCTTGAGGTGCGCTGTGCCAAAAAGAAGCGCGACCAACCTCCTGTGGTGTGGTACCGGCTGAGAACTGAACTGTGCTCAAGAAGCAGGTGGCGCCCAAAGGAAGTGATGAGCCAACATTGCAATCCAACTGTGGTGTCGGTCACCCTGAGACCTTGGCCCGTTGTGTCCCCTTCCATAGGGTGCCACCGATCCAGCAGCACGGACACCTGCCTGTCCACCTGTGAACTTGTCTCAAGGTCGGGGGTGGGGAGGGGGGGGGGGGGGTAAGCCGTGCCTCTTTGGCTGGACAGGGGGGGAGAGGGTCTGGCCATCCTCATCTTGAGCCCTGGCTGACAGTATTCCAATGGAGATCTCCCATCGAAAGATGCACTCCTGCAGCCGGTTCGCGGACAGCAACGCCTTGTCCCAGCCAGTCGTCCACGTGCTGCAGCTGCCTGGCGCTCCCTGGGGTTGGCGCATGCGCACAGATCCCTACAGGAGATCCTGCACGACCCTCCACTGGGCATTCCCCCGGCTCCCTCAGAGTGAGCTGCAGGACCCGGGCTGTCGAGGCGGGCCCGGCCTGTCGGTGGCTCTGAGTGAGTGAGCTCCAGAGCATTCCAGAGCTTGTGAAATGTCTCACTGGGGGTGCCGGGTCAGCGCCTGCACCACAGACCAGCCATTAGCGGAGTAGGGAAGCTGACAGGGTGGCAGGCCGCAGAATTAATCTCAAAGCAAAGGCTGGCAGACGGCTGTGAATGTGCCCCTGCTTCCGGCATGGCTGACCTGCTGCGAACACGTCATGAATATTACATCCCGCTGGAAACATGGCGCGGCCCAGAGCCAACAGACAGTGCACATGTTCTACTATGCAGGCCTTAGCCACGCGAATACTGGGCTTACAGCCCTTACCCTTGTGTACACTGAGTGGGCTTACAGACCGTACCCATGCTTATAATAAGCTTACAGACCTTACCCGTGTGTATACTGGGCTTACAGACCTTAACCCATGCGTATACTTGGCTTACAGACCTTACCCACGCGTTTACGGGGCTTACAGACCGTACCAACATGTAAACTGGGCTTACAGACCCTATTGATGCATGTATGCTTACAGACCTTACTGATGCATATACTGTGCAGACCTTCGCACGCGTATGCTGCGCTTACAGACCTTACCCCTGCGTATACTAGGCTTACAGACCTTACCCACGCGTTTACGGGGCTTACAGACCGTACCAACATGTAAACTGGGCTTACAGACCCTATTGATGCATGCATGCTTACAGACCTTACTGATGCATATACTGTGCAGACCTTCGCACGCGTATACTGGGCTTACAGACCTTACCCCTGCGTATAATGTGCTTACAGAACCTAGTGATGCATTTACTGTGCAGACCTTCCCATGCATACACTGTGCTTACAGATCTTCCCATGCATACACTGTGCTTACAGATCTTCCCATGCATACACTGTGCTTACAGACCCTGCTGAGGCATACACGGTGCTTACGGACCTTACCAACGCACATACTGTGCAGACCTTACTGATGCATATACTGTGCAGACCTTACCAACTCACATACTGTGCAAACCTTACCAACGCACATACTGTGCAGACCTTACTGATGCATATACTGTGCAGACCTTACGAACGCACATACTGTGCAGACCTTACCAACGCATATACTGTGCAGACCTTACCAACGCACATACTGTGCAGACCTTACCAACGCATATACTGTGCAGACCTTACCAACGCATATACTGTGCAGACCTTACCAACGCACATACTGTGCAGTCCTTACTGATGCATATACTGTGCAGACCTTACCAACGCACATACTGTGCAGACCTTACCTACGCATATACTGTGCAAACCTTACCAACGCACATACTGTGCAGACCTTACCAACGCACATACTGTGCAGACCTTACCTACGCATATACTGTGCAAACCTTACCAACGCACATACTGTGCAGACCTTACCAACGCACATACTGTGCAGACCATACTGATGCATATACTGTGCAGACCTTACCAACGCACATACTGTGCAGACCTTACCAACGCACATACTGTGCAGACCTTACCAACACACATACTGTGCAGACCTTACTGACGCAGATACTGTGCAGACCTTCCCATGCATACTCTGTGGTTACAGGTCTTACTGATGCATACACTGTGCTTACAGTCCCTACTGATGAATATGCTGTGCTTACAGACCTTACTGATGCATATACTGTTCTTACTAATGCATACACTGTGCTTACAGACCTTACTGCTGCATACATTGTGCTTATGGACCTTACCGACGCACATACTGTGCAAGCCTTACCTATGCCTATATTGTGCTTACAGACCTTACTGATGCATATACTGTGCTGTACAGTCCTTACAGAAGCATGCACTGTTTACAGACCATATCAATGTATATACTGTGTTTACAAACCTTACTGATGCACACACTTTGCTTACAGACCTTACCGATGCATACACTGTGCTTACAGACGCAGATACTGTGCAGACCTTACCCCTGCATATACTGTGCTTACAGACCTTACTGAAGCATATACGGTTTACAGACCTTATCAATGTATATATTGTGTTCACAGACATTACTGATGCATACACTGTCCTTACAGACCTTCTCATAATACAGTGTGCTTACAGCCATTCCTATGCAAACACAGTGCTTACAGACCTTCCCATGCTTACAATGTGCTTACAGACCTTCCCATTCATATACTGTGCTTATAGACCTTAACAATGCATATACTGTGCTCAAAGACCTTATCAAACAAGTTACTTATCATTGGTAAAAATATATCTGTAAGAGACATAGATTAGTTATAGATTCCGTACGTGTAGAATTACCTTATCTATGTCTCATTACTGAAGGTAAGTAACTTGTTAACCTGAAAGAGACAATTAGTTATAGATTCCTTACCTGTAGAATAGATACCCCAACAATACCAACCCCGTACATGGGTCTGCAAACTAAGTTCATACCACAAAGTCCTGGAGAACAGAACGGCCAAAGAAGCTGTCTATCCGGACTTGGCTGTCCAGGCAGTAATGTTTTGTGAATGTGTGCAGAGATGCCCATGTATCTGCCTGACAGATGTCATTGAGGGGGACTCCACGTCCCAAAGCAGTGGTAGCTGCCATCGCACTGGTGGAGTGGGCGCGCAGACCCACTGGAGGCTCCTTCTTTGCCAAAGAACAGCAAGCTCTTATGTACAAAACAACCCACCTAGAGATAGTCCGTTTGTGCACGGGCTGACCTTTTTTGGCACCCAGGTAGCCAACAAAGAGCTGGTCATCCACCCGGAATTGCTGTGTGCGATCCAAATAAAAGGAAAGCGCACGTTTTGGATCCAGACGATGGAGCCTCTCTTCCTCCTTAGAAGGATGCGGAAAGAAGGTGGGCAAAGTGATGGTTTGTCCAATGCGGAAAGAAGTAACCACTTTGGGAAGAAAAGAAGGTCGAGTTCTAAGGACAACATAGTCCGGACGAACAGCCAGAAAAGGAGGTTTTGAAGAAAGAGCCTGGAGCTCACTCACTCGCCCTGCGAGCAGAGGTGATGGCAACCTAAAAGGCAATCTTTAAAGTTAAAAGTCTGAGAGGACAGTTTTTGTAGTGACTCAAAGAGAGCGCACATAGGATAAGTTAGAACTAAGTTCAAGTCCCACTGGGGCATTATGAACGGAATTGTAGGAAAGAGTAATGCCCTTAAAGAAGCGATTTACAACAGAAAACTTGAAAAGAGAAGGCTGATCAGGAAGCCTAAGAAAGGTTAAAATGGCTGAGAGGTAGCCCTTTAGAGTGCCCAGAGCAGAGCCCTGCTGGGCCAAAGAAAGGAGGAAAAAGAGAACCTCAGAAAGAGGGACAAGGGGATCCACAGCCTTTGCTGTGCACCATGCCGCAAATGTGTTCCATCTGCAGTCTATAACGTCTTAGTGGAGGGACGACTGGCTGCCAAGATAACATCACAGACTTTGGGACGAAGGTCGAAAGCTGACAACTGTCACGGCTCAATCCCATCCAAGGAGGTGGAGGCTGGACAGGCTCGGGTGGAGGACCAAACCCTGCTGCTGTGATAAAAGATCTTCCCAAAGAGGCAGTCTGTCCAAAGGATCGATGGCCTTGTGTGACAGCTCGGGATACTAGACTCTTCGTGCCCAATCTGGAGCCACAAGAATGACTTGGTCCCGGTCGCACTTGATCTTCTTCAGCACTCTGGGCAGGAGTGGTGTAGGCGTAAAGGTGTACAGTAGACCGCAACTCAACTCGCGACGAAAAGCGTCGCCGAGCAAGTGTTGTCTTGGAAATTCCAATGCCCAGAATTGCTGACATTGCACACTCTCCTCAGTGGCGAATAGATCTAACCAAGGCTCTCCCCACTGCTGACAGATACCTTGCACCACCTCCGAGTTAAGACGCCATTCATGATCCATCATGCACCTGCGGCTGAGTTAGTCCGCCCTGGCATTCAGTGAACCTGCCAGGTGTTCAACCACCAGGGATATGCCCTGATGTTCCAGCCATGTCCAGAAATGGAAAGCCTCTTGAAATAGGGTCCACAACCCCACCCGACCTGTTTGTTGCAGTACCACAGGGCAGTGGTGTTGTCCATGAACACCTGCACTACTCTTCCCCAGACAGAGGGAAGGAATGCTTTCGGTGCAAGGCGGATCTGCTGAAGCTCCAGAAGGTTGATGTGGAGCTTGGACTCCGCCGGAGACCACAGTCCTCTGATCTCTGCCTCTCCCATGTGCTGCCCCACCACAGAAGTGATGTATCCGTCATCAGTGTGAACTCTGGTTGGGGAAGGGAGAGGGATCTGCTGTTGATCCAATACTGGTTCGTTAGCCACCACTGCAATTGTCCTGCAGTGCCCTCTGAGATCTGAAAGCAATCAGACAGATTCCCTGATGCTTTGCCCACTGGAACTTCAGGTCCCACTGCAGAGCCTGCATATGTCACCTGGCATGATCTACCAGCAGGATGCGGGAGGCCATGAGGCCCAGCAGCTTCAGGGTCTTTCTGACCGAAACCCGGGATAGAGGCTGAAAGATCAGAATCAAAGCCCGAATATCCCGGACTCGCTGCTCAGGAGGATAAGCCCGAAACTGTGTCACGTCCAGAACCGCTCCGATGAAAAGGAGCCTCTGAGAGGAAATCAGGGGTGACTTCGGCACATTGATAGTGAACCCCAGCGAGTGTAGGAGGTCTGCTGTAGTCTGGAGGTGGGAGACAACTGCCTGGGACGAGCCTGCCTTCAACAGCCAGTCGTCAAGATAGGGGAAGACTGGAACCCCTGATCTACACAGATGAGCTACGACCACCGCCATCACTTACGAAAACACCCGAGGGACGCTGGTAAGGCCAAAGGGGAGCATAGTAAACTGAAAGTGCTTGTGGCCTACCGTGAACTGCAGGTAACGCAAGTGGGCCGGCAGGATGGGGATGTGAAAGTAAGCGCCTGCAAGTCCAACTCTACCATTCAGTCTCTAGGGTCGAGAGCAGAGAAGACCTGAGCCAATGTCAACATTTTGAACTTCTCCTTCCGGAGGAAGCGGTTGACGTTCCTGAGATCCAAGATAGGACGCAGGCCTTTTTCCTTCGTGGGCATCAGAAAGGAGTGGGAATAGCAATAACGACCTACTTCTGGGGCAGGAACTAACTTGATGGCTCCCTTGGCCAAGAGAGCTGTAACTTCCTGTTGGAGAAGGGCCAGATAATCCTCCGACATGCGATGGTGCTGAGGTGGCATGGATGAAGGGGCAGTCTCAAAGGGGAGGGAGTAGCCCCTTCGGACTATCTGAAAAACTCACCTGTCCGACGTGATGGTGCCAAGTTGGGGAGGTGATAGCGAATCCTGCCGCCCACTGGCGATTGGTGGCACTGAAAGGTCAGACTAGGAGAATTTGGAGGCTGCTACAGTTGGGGCACTGGTGGACTAGCCTGCTTGCTGGCCCCTAGACCCATGCAGGGGATGGACAGTTTGCGCTGGCGTGTGGCTCAATGTGGCAGGGCACTCCTTCCGTAGCCACAAAAGGGGCAAAAGGCAGACTGCGCAGGGCGGGTGGTAGAGAGGCCCAAGGACTTGGCTGTATCCCGGGAGTCCTTGAAGCGCTCCAGCGCGTTGTCCGCTTTGTCGCCGAACAGACGACGGCCATCAAAAGGCATGTTCAGCAAGGTAGCCTGGACATCCCCGGAAAAAACAGTCAACTTCAGTCAGGTGTAGCATCGAAGGGCTAATGACGTTGAAATTGTCCTGCCTAGCGAGTAGGCAGTGCCCAGTCCACATCTGATGGTAAACTTGACTGCGTCTCTCCCCTCGGTGACTGTATGGGGGAGCACGGCCCGGGCCTCCTATGGGCACTGTGGCAGCACCTGCGCTACCATATTCCACACAGAGTGGGTGTAACGGCCCAACAGACATGCAGTGTCTACCAACCGCAGTCCCAACCTGGACGAAGAAAACATCTTCTTTCCAAGATGGCCCAGCTTTTTGGGTTGCCTAGCAGGTGGTGAGTTAGGAAATGCATCTATCGACGTAGAGGCTTGGACCACCAAGCTCTCAGAGGTGGGTTGTTGGGAGAGGAAAGAGGGGTCGCCCGGAACCGGGCGGTGGCGTCAGGCAATTATCCTATCCACAGGTGCCCCTGTGTTGGGCTTGGACCAGGTGCTCAATATGCCCCGAAGAGGCCACTGCCGGTTGAAGCACCTCCATCAGGTGATTCGTCATGGCTGCCACTGTAGGCTGCTCGAGGTTGAGGGCCTCGGCCACCCTTCGCAACACCACTGCATATCGAGCTCCCTCCTCCCTGGCCACGGTAGGAGGAGACAGCATGCAAACGTCTGGGGAGGTATCCAGACCACTGGCTTCCCCAATTCCTCTCTCCAGTCTGGTTCCTCAAACTGGTCAGCTAAAGGGTCTAAAGACTCCTCCCAGTCCTCCTCACCCTCCTCTGGTTGCCATTCTGGCCTGTAGGAAATACCAGGGTAGTACAGAGGTACAAACGTACCGCTCGGCGCCAGATCAGTAGTCGGTACGGCTCAATGTCCAAGTCAGGGTGGAGGCAGGGGTCGACGCCGGCTGAGGACACAACTGGCGTCGGTTGGGGATGTGGTGCCAGTGGAATCGGCGCTGGGGGGAGGTGTTATAAGGTCGACCGGCGCCTGGATCCAAGGGGACCCTGCAGTGCCGGGGCCGAAGTTGCCGGTGTCGAAGGCCCAGGGCCCCCAGCTGAGTTCGCGGAGAGCGGAGTCGGGCTGCCCAAAGATGGCAGAAACTCCAAAGCTGATAATAATAAGAGAGCAAGGGACCCCCTCTAAGAAACAAATGAGGTCTGGGAGTAAGAGAGGAATTGAAACAACCAAAATGAACAAAAAAAAACACTGCCCAATGACCTATATTTCTTTTGCAAGAGATTAAATCTGGTATGCGTATCAATATGTGCCAAACATCAAATATTTATAACATTACAACATATTAGATTTTATGAAATCATAGTTATTTTCATTAACTTCTTTTTTCCTTTTTCTCCAATGCATTAAATGCCATTTTTTCGAATAGATAAAAAACATTTTTTTCCTTATATATTATTATATGTGTACATGTAGACAATTAATCATGCAAAGTTAAATACAATATTGTTAGCCCCAAATAAAACAAATCTTCTTTTCAACTCATACATTCCTCACAATCGTTCACGCTCATACAAGACACTTATACACATCTGGATTTAAAGGGAAACACAAGATTTAAACCATTTCCACCAAGATGAAAAAAACAATAAGGTCTGGACACACAAGGTTGACATGCGTTTTGGTGGGTTAACACAGAACGTGAACCACCTTCTTCAGGACCATGTCCAAATCGGGAACAGTGTCACACAGGCAAATAAACAGGGGGAACCTGGGGAACAATAAATAATGGAGTGTGTTAACCCATAAACTAAAGTCATTATAGATCCTATATGTTTAATCAGACCACTGCGTTGCACAACAGTGTCAACACTACAAAAATAGACAGTCTATAACCCCTGGGCAGGGGTCGCTTCGGGTCCCGGAAAGGGAGTGAAACTCGGAGTCGACCCTACCGGCTCTACACGCCAAGCCGCAGGATGGGCACTGTCCGCATCCTTCGTCACATTGGCCGACGGACGGGGAGAAGTTGAAGAGCGACAATGCTTCTTCGACTTCTTTTTGTGCTTCGACTTACCTGAGGAGTGCAAAGGTATATCTCCAAATGTATATGCTGCAATTTTTTAATTGCCCAACAATAAAGATTTGGCAATAGTTTGTCCAGTTCCCTGATAAGATTATTCCAAGCGTGGAATCAGTTTATCCAAGAGCGATATAAATTGCAGCATATACATTTGGAAATATACCTTCCTACATGACATCTCAGGAAATTGGAGGAGGTTTGTTTTGGCCTTAATTGAGAGGTATTTGCCAGAGCTGATTTATACAAGTATGAAGACGCTATTCTTCATGCTATAAAATTCAAGCCCCGATGAAGTTCCTCTACAGGAACGAAACGCGTTGGCTGAAGGCCATTTTAAAATATTGAAACAAATAAAGAAAACTGCTGGACTCATTTGGATGACTCTGACTCCCTTCCTGGTGCACCTTCCTTTCTCACCTCCCTTTCTCACGAGAATCTGTTTTTCTGGACTCCAGTAGAGCCTAACTGCGGCAGGCTCTGGAAGTGAATGCACAGGATATTGTCTATAGATAGGGATTAAGGTGCTGAACATTAGGTCAGCCGCTATTAGGGGTATGTTTTTTTTTCTTTCTAAAGGGCGCAAATATTTGCAGGGCATGGAGGAATGCTGGGCTTTCAATGCTGCACTCTCTAAACCGAAAGCGGCGCAGCAGTACGTTGTATTGTGTGATCTGGTTCACTGTACTGCAAAGGGGCGCGTGACGCGAGGCACGACTCAGAGGAGCCGTAAGGACTCGTCTGGCCCTCATCGTGACAGAGACTTCCTCACGGAGTGCTCAGTGTGTAAGAGGATGATAACCCAGGACCCCTTCTGGGACATGAAATGGCTGACAACAGATTCAAGAATCATCCATTTCTGATCCTAGTCTAATGTAACTTATGTCAGTTTCTGCAAATGAACACTTGACAGCCGCCATCTTCCCCCACTTCCAATTCTCTGGCACATTTCAAGGGGAGGCGTTGGCAGAGGAGCTGGGGTCTCCTAGGTTGGTCTATCTTCGAGGTATGTCCCAAACAACAGTGAGAGGCAATGCTGGCGTGCTAAGGGTGCTTATGAATTAGAGGCTTTGAAATGTCTAATTTCAGGAGGTCTTATGGTGTTAACTCTTTTTAGTTATCATATAGAAAGCATGTCTACTTCAATGCCTAGAAAAGCTGCATGAATCAATACGTCCATCATATGTTTCCTCTTTCCATTCATAATATCCCTGATTATTCTCACTGCCTTTGGTCCCATGAGTGTGTGACCCACTAGGGCCAACTAAAACTCCCCAATATCATATCACTGGCCCCTGCAAGCCCAGGAATCCTCTTCATCGTACAGCATTCTCAGCAGTGCTCCGTCCCTTGTATTCCTAGCTGCTCTCAGTCCCTAGGAGTTCATGAGTGCTGCTGAACAATTGCCCCAGTGTTTTGAGCAGGTCTCAATCTCAAAGAGTCCCATTCATCAAGTGCCCTCCTGGTCTCAGCAGCCTGTGGTCCCCTTGGAGCCACTAGCTCAGTTCTTCATATGGCCACAATAGTCTTCGCTACACCCCGACCCCTTAAATCCATGAGGCTGCCTGGTTACCCAAGACCGTCACACCACACCCGCAGCCACCACACCCTATAACACCGGACCCCAACAGACCCAACTGAGTTGGACCCCCCTCACTGTGAACGACACTCTCAAGATCATGAAGAGCATCCACTAAGGTGCGCCCTCGGACCCCTGCCTGCACCACATCTTCAACAGAGCCGGCACTACCATCGCCTCCGAACTCTGCCAATGATCAACTCCGCCACCTTCCCGGAAGATTGGAGCCCACAGAGACCAACTCCTTGCTGAAGAAACACTCTGCCAACCCGACAGACCTCTTGAACTTCAGATCATTCTCCCCTTCCCAGCCAAGGTCATCGAGTAGGCCATCAATGCCCAACTTTCCGAGTTCATTGAAGCAAACCAGATCCTGGACCTTTACCAATCCAGCATCAAAAGGCACCACAGCCCAGAGACAGCCCTCCTCCACCCTTTTTGGGTGCTCTAGTATTCTCAGCAGCCCTCTGTCCCCTTGAGCTCACAAAGCTCTGTTCCCTTGATCACTCAGTGCCCGTTCCTCAGGTGCTGTAGTATTCTCAGCAGCCCTCTGTCCCCTTGAGCACCCAGTGCCCATTCCTCAGGTGCTCTAGTATTCTCAGCAGCCCTCTGTCCCCTTGAGCCCACAGCGCCCGTTCCTAAGGTGCTCTAGTATTCTCAGCAGCCCTCTTTCCCCTTGAGCCCACAGTGCCCATTCCTCATGTGCTCTAGTATTCTCAGCAGCCCTCTGTCCCCTTGAGCCCACAGCGCCCGTTCCTCAGGTGCTCTAGTATTCTCAGCAGCCCTCTGTCCCCTTGAGCCCACAGTGCCTGTTCCTCATGTGCTCTAGTATTCTCAGCAGCCCCCTGTCCCCTTGAGCCCACAACGCCCGTTTCTTGGGTGCGCAAGTATTCTCAGCAGCCCTCTGTCCCCTTGAGCACTCAGTGCCCATTCCTCGGGTGCTCTAGTATTCTCAGGAGCCCTCTGTCCCCTTGAACACCCAGTGCCCATTCCTCAGGTGCTCCAGTATTCTCAGCAGCCCTCTGTCCCCTTGAGCCCACAGCGCCCGTTCCTAAGGTGCTCAAGTATTCTCAGCAGCCCTCTGTTCCCTTGAGCACTCAGTGCCCGTTCCTCAGGTGCTGTAGTATTCTCAGCAGCCCCCTGTCCCCTTGAGCCCACAACGCCCGTTTCTTGGGTGCGCAAGTATTCTCAGCAGCCCTCTGTCCCCTTGAGCACTCAGTGCCCATTCCTCGGGTGCTCTAGTATTCTCAGCAGCCCTCTGTCCCCTTGAGCCCACAGTGCCCGTTCCTCAGGTGCTCTAGTTTTCTCAGCAGCCCTCTGTCCCCTTGAGCCCACAGTGCCCGTTCCTTAGGTACTTTAGTATTCTCAGCAGCCCCCTGTCCCCTTGAGCCCGCAACACCCGTTTCTTGGGTGCTCAAGTATTCTCAGCAGCCCTCTGTCCTCTTGAGCCATTTGTGTCCATTCTTTAGGTGCTCTAGTATTCTCAGCAGCCCTCTGTTCGCTAGAGCCCACAGCGCTCGTTCCTAAGGTGCGCTGGTATTCTCAGCAGCCCTCTGTCCCCTTGAGCCCACAGTGCCAGTTTCTCAGGTTTTCTAGTATTCTCAGCGTCTCTCTGGCATCAGTGCCCGTTCTTTAGATGTTCTAGAGTTCTCCTCAGCCTGTTGTCCCTCTGTTAATCAGACATCCACGGTATTCTCAGTACCCCTTTGTTCCCCGTTCCTGATAAGGCCCTAGTATCCTAAGCCACCTGTGGACTCTCTGAGGCCACAAGCTATGTTCTCCATCTGAATCCCTAGTATTACCACCCATCTTCTGTCCACAGGACTGCACCAGCCCCATTCATCCCATCAACCCTTGCTCTCGGTGAAGGTGCATGGAAGGGACTGGTCACTCACCTGTCAAGTGCGGGTGTAAGTCGGTACTCTCTGGTTTTCAACAAAATCCCTTTGATCAGGTTATCTGGATGGAAAAGAAAGATGACAGTAGAGTTAGAAAACAAAACAAGGAGCCTGGAGAACCAGGTAAATATTAACTGTGTGCAATGAACTCTGCGCTAGCGGAAGTTGCAGAGATTTGGTAACTACGCATTTCATTGAAAATACATAATTTATGCAATAATAATAATAATAATAAAGCCATTTCTAGAGCGCCTGGCTACACTAAAAATAGTGTGTCCCCGCGCTAGATTGCTACTATGTCTCAAGAAGCAAAAGTTGGAGAGAACGAAGCCGAGGTCAGGGGGAAGAAAGTGAATTAGATGACTGGAAACAGATGCGTTTTAAGTTTAGCACGGAATTTGGTTTCTGAAGGTTCCATACGGAGGTCAAGCGGTAGTTCATTCCAGTGTTTAGAAGCCAGGTGCCTGAAGGAACGTCCACCCATCCTGGCTCTGCGGATACGGGAGAGTTTAAACAGCATCGCTCCGGTCGACCTCAGATTCCGGGAGGGGCGGTGAATTGTGAGGAGCTTTTGCAAATAGCCTGGGCCTTTGCCCTGGGCGATGCGGTGCATAAAGCATAAAGCTTTAAATTTAATGTGTTCCTTGACCAGAAGCCAGTGAAGCTTCGCTAGAGCATTCTTCCCAGATGCTCTACGGGGCAGGTTAAGTACCAGGCGGGCAGCAGCGTTTTGCATGCACTGCAGTTGGTGCAGGCCTTTTTTACTTAAGCCTAGGAGCAGGGCATTGCCGTAGTCAAGATGGGGTGTGACTAGGGCGTGGACAAGTGTCTTTCTGGCGTTGATGGGGAGAAGGTCAAGGACTTTACGGAGGGTTTTTAGTGTGCTAAAGCACCTACCCGTAACTTTGCTAACCTGAGACCTGAAAGAGAGATCCGAGTCGAGCATCACTCCAAGATTTCTGAGAGTCCGCGGGAGAGGGAAAATTGCCCAGTTCCGTAGGCCATCACATGTGCGACCAGGCAGAGGGGGATTTACCAACAACTAAAAGTTCTGTTTTTTCGCCATTCAGGCGCAAACAGTTGTTATTCATCCATGTTGCCACTGATGACAGGCATTTGGAAAAGTTAATGGCATCTTCCGTGTGGTCGAGCATAAGCTTGATCATCAATTGAGTATCGTCAGCATAGGTGACAATATCCACCCCGAAGGCTTCAACTATATGAGCCAGGGTTCCATATAGAGGTTGAACAAGGTAGGGCTCAGGCTGGAGCCCTGTGGCTCTGTGGCCCATGGCTCAGCTTCCGGGGGGAGGATTTGAAGGGGGGACAGTGCATCTGGAAACTCCTATTAACCAGGAAAGATTTTATCCAGGCATGGGCAGATCCCTCCACTCCCATATCGGAGAGGCGAGACAGCAGCGTTGTGTGCAGCACGGTGTCAAAAGCTGCACTAAGGTCTAATAAAACCAACGCTGCTGTCTGTCCTTCATCCGCCATCTGTCTGAGGCACTCAGTGGAATAGAGGACGGCTGACTCCGTCGAGTAGCCGGCTCTAAACCCCGATTGAGTGGGGTGGAGGAGGGATTCCTCCTCCAGATATTTCATGAGTTGGCCGTTTACCACTTTTCCCACTATTTTCATACAGAAGGGAATAATTCCGACTTCGCGGAGTTAGCTACTGCACCCACAACCCTTTGATAAAAGAACTTGGCCTTTACATGCTAAAAAGCATATAACCAATTAACAAAAGTGCGCTTTGAAAAATACCAGGCAATGAGAGACATGATGATTTTGGGGTCACCCCTAACCTAGGGGAGGGCAAGCAGATGCCTTAAACACAAAGAGCATATCGTGCTGAAAAATTCAGTGGTGGTTCCATCCTCCTAGGACCACCCCAAGCACAGTTATGGGCAAAAAAACAATGCCAATCAAAGGCTCAGCAAAGCATTAAGGGGCGAGATTCTAGAGTGCAGTGAATATTATAGTATTAGCTCTCAGCTGAGCCTGAGAGCCTGCCCCTTGAGGGATGGTTTGATACTGGTTATTATAATATTCACTGCACTCTAGAATCTCGTCCCATAATGCTCTGGAGAGCCTTTGGTTGGGATTGTATTTTTGCCCATAACTGTGCTTGGGGTGGTCCTAGGAGGATTGGACCACCACCAATCGTTCAGCGTGATGTGCTCTTTGTGTTCAAGGCATCTGCTTGGCTCTCTCCCTAGGTTAGGGAGGACCCCAAAATCATCACCTCTCTCACTGCTTTCTATATTTTAATTTTCAATTTGTGAGATGACTATATGCATTTTAGCATGAAAAATAGATTTATTAATTGTTTAACTAAAGGCACTGCTTGCAATATTTTCATTTTTGTGAAGTGACTATGTATTTTAGCATGTAAAGATAGATATTTGTTGTTTTACTGAAGGTATGTGAGATTTCTGTTTTAGTAACACACGGAGTAAACTACCTCACCCACAACCCTTTTGATAAAACAACTTTACCTTTACATGCTAAAAAGCATACAACCATTCACAAAAATGAACTTTGAAAAATACCAGGCAATGAGAGAGGTGATGATTTTGGGGTCACCCCTAACCTAGGGGGAGGGCAAGCAGATGCCTTTTACGCTAAGAGCATATCGTGCTGAACAATTCGGTGGTAGTCCCATCCTTCTAGGACCACCCCAAGCAAAGTTATGGGGAAAAAAATACAATGCCAACCAAAGG
Organism: Lissotriton vulgaris; assembly: GCF_964263255.1. Taxonomy (NCBI): domain Eukaryota; kingdom Metazoa; phylum Chordata; class Amphibia; order Caudata; family Salamandridae; genus Lissotriton; species Lissotriton vulgaris. Next base: position 267,375,870 of record NC_141686.1, read on the forward strand.
CCCAGCAAAGCATTATGGGGCGAGATTCTAGAATTTTGTGAATATTATAGTATTCGCTCTCAGCTGAGCTTGGTGAGCCTGCCCCTTGAGGTATGTTTTGAGATATTGGATACTATAATATTCACTGCACTCTTGAATCTCACCCCATAATGCTTTGCAGGGTCTTTGGTTGAGATTGTATTTTTGCTCATAACTGTGCTTGGGGTAGTTCTAGGAGGATGGGACCCCCACCAAATCATTTCAGCAGGATGTGCTGTTTGTGTTCAACGCATCTGCTTGGTTCTCTCCCTAGGTTAGCGATGACACCAAAATCATCACCTCTCTCACTGCTTGCTGTATCTTCATTTTCACTTTTCTGAAATGACTATATGCATTTTTGCAAGCAATGATAGAGTTACTTGCTGTTTTTATCAAGGGTATGTGAGGTTTCTGTTTTATTAATTGGGGTTAGATGGAGTTCATGGAGTTTCCGCAGAATTCCACGTAGTGGTACTCCGCCAACGCCCACTCTTTGTAAATTTTCACTTACAAGTAAAATCCACCAATCAATGGGAATCACTCTCCCACTCTGGCTCAGATAAATGGGAAATATATATTTATAAGTAAAACACAGAACAAGGATCCTTCAAGTCAATGGTGCAAAGTTCTGCCCACCGATGGGAGCAAGCGCTACGCTTCCAGAGCCCAAGTGACACACAAGCATTTGCGTAAATATATCTTAATGAATTTTCTCCAAAGAGTAAGAATGACCCTGCCCATTGAGAAGATGGTGATTCTCTGAGCCCACCAATCGGGAACAAAGACTCCCTAGCTTCAGCACACTCACTGCTGAGGTAGCGAAAGCACGAGCAGGCCTACTGGGACAAACTGGTGTCTGCGTGAGGCCGCAGGATCACAAGTATTCACTAGATCTCTCTCGCTCCATGCACGGTGCACTCAATGCTGCTATATGTGACTTACAACAGGGAAAATGACGCACAATCATGAGCAATGTGGCGCATATCCATTGGATCCTAGAAAGGAATGTATCCACACACAGCCCCTTAATCTACATTTCATGTCAGGTCTTTGTACATTTTCTGCTCCTTGTCTTTTTGATCTGACTCTTTCAGTCCATATATCCAGCCACCCCCCTCAGAAGAAACAACACATTTAATGGTAGTGTCGGCTGCTGCAACTGGTGCCCAACTCACACCAAGGCTGCTCGCTGCTAAGTACAAGTCCCGAACCCAAAATGGCAGCTGTCTGGGTACAGACCACAAGGGCCTGCAGATGGTATATCAGCCTACATCAGCTACATACAGATCGGGGGACCCTTGGGGTGGCTATTATGAATGGAGCAGCCTCTCTGAGACTCTTATACAAATGAGTTGGTGCAGCGCTCTTCTAGCAGATCAATCAATCTGGGGATTGTAAAGCTCGCTACTCACCCATGGGGGTCTCAAGGTGCTGGGGGTGGAGAGGGGGAAGGGCTCCGATCAGTCGAAGAGCCAGGTCTTGAGTGTTTTCCTGAAGAAGTTCAGGGAGGGGTCACGTCTGATGTCGAAAGGGAGCTCGTTCCAGGTCTTGGCCGCGATGTAGGAGAAAGCCCTTCCACCTGTTCTGGCTTTGGGGATGCGTGGAGTTTCGGCGAGGGGGGCGGGTCTGCGGATCGGAGGTTTCGCTTGGGTACGTGGAAGGAGATCCTTTCGTTGAGGTACTGGGGTCCAGTGTTGTGGAGGCATTTGTAGGTGTGGGTGAGTATCTTGAAAGTGACTTTCTTGTCTATGGGGAGCCAGTGTGTAATGACGTAATGACACTGTCATGTTATTTAGAATGATAAGGGCAGTAGTTCTAGAAAAGAAGGTTAAGGTTTTTTCAAGGAATATTAGTTCAGTTTAGAGTAGAGGCTAGGAGCTAATGTAACAGAGATACTGAGATCCAATAAAAGTTACATATATACAAATATCGTAGTGAGGCTATTGTTCACAATGGCAACGAGTGGAAGAAACACGTCTGAAGACTTAACAGCTGTGGACCTGCTGCTGAGAAGCCGTAGAGAAGCTGGTTAAGAGGAAAATCCGAATAAAGTGGTGGAAGCTGTCAAGGATCTGAGTGGCTGGTCGTCTAGAGAGGCGCGGTGAAGCTGGGCTGTGGCTGGTAAAGGATCTGATTGCCAGGAAGAAGTCGGTGGTAACCGGTGAGTCCTAAGGGAGCCGCAGGGTGCGCGCGCTATGTAAAGGCAAGCGCGAGCGGCATCTTAATTGCAAAGTTAAAGAGAACTGATAAGTCGCACGGGAGCAGTATAGTCCGCGCTCGCTTTAAAAAGGAAATTGTGAACACAATCGAGCCAGCAACGTAAGGGAACTACAGAAATCTTTGTAGTGTACACGCGCTGAGGAAAACAGCTGCGAAGTGCACACCGACTAGAGAACGAATGCGAGTGCAATTTTTAAACCAGGCACAATAGCCAGCAACGTTAGGGAACTGCAAGGAGCCCAGTAGTCCGCACACGCTGGGGAAAATAGTTGGATAGGGCACACAGACTTGAGAACAGGCGTGAGTGCCATTTTTAAATCAGGCAAAACAGAAAAAAAGAAATAGAAGTAAAGAAAGGACAAAACGAATAAAACAAATGCGAGAGCCATTTTGAAAAAATGTAAAGCATTAGAAATACACAAAAGAAAATATAAAGAAGCAAAGAAGTATAATAAAGAAATAATACATAAAGAAGAGAAGATTAAAATATATATCTTTATATAGAATAAATATGACTACAGGTAGTGAAGTTACTGTAAACATGAGTCCAGAAATGTATAATGAAGAAGATGTTACTGGAAATATTCCTAGTACAATTTTCAGAAGACCACTACCTTTTAACTTATGTCAACAAGAAAATGTTGCACAAAGAAGAGAAAATGAGACAATGGAAGATTATGTCACTTGACTAAAAAAGTTAGTGACATTCTATGAATTAAATAAGTCTAGTAATGAAAAGGCCATACAAAATAAGAGTAATACAAGGGTGTAACGCAATAAAATTCAGGAAAAAACTTTTAGAAAAAAGCATATAACCTACAAGAAACAATGCGCATGGCAAAAAAAATGAAAATCAAGCTCAGAAACATGCTACGACCATGGAAGAAGGAAGAATCAAAGCAATTGAACAAGTCAGGCAAATGTAAAAAAAATGAATATAGAAGAAAAGATAGAAACACAGTTCAGAGGAGAAAAACTGTGCTACAGGTGTAGATTTCAGTTTCCACATCAGAAAACATGTCCAGCAATGGGACAACAATGTAAAGAATGTGGAAGATACAATCATTTTACAAGCGTAAGCAGATTCAAGAAAGAGAAGAAAGAATTTGGGACAAAAAAAGAGAACTGGAAGCAAATTAATTTAGATACAAAAAAAGTGGAAATACAAGGTATGTGAGACAAATGGAAGGAATTGAATAAGATTTTGATGAAGAATTTGAACAATCAGAAAAGCTTTATATGATGCCAGAAAATACTGATATTCAGCAACTTAACATGATCAGGAGAGAAAACATTAAAAAAAACATCTGTGGATCTACTTGTTGGGCTTCAACAGGTTCCATTTTTTTTAGTTGTGGAGCAACATGCAATATAATGTGCATAACTGAATACATGAAAAGGAAGAAACAACCTAAATTGAGCCCATCAACTGTTAGCGTTTTTCTGTGGGGAGCTAAACATCCTATTCTATGCTTGGGAAAATTTGAAGAGACATTACAATAAGGAAGTGTAACAAGTAGAGAAGATATGGAAAATGCTACTTACCAGTATGCATCTGTTCTTGGCATGTAGAGCTGCAGAGTTGTACACTATGCATTAGATCGCCACCTGGTGTTGGGCTCGGATAATTGCAGGTTGTTGTCTTCTTGGAAGAAGTCTTCGTAGTCACGAGATAGGTGACTCCTCCCTTGGACAATACTGTGCATGGGCATTGGCTCCATCCTTAGATTGTTTTTCGCCATGATGGGAAATGATGGAGTTAGTAGAAATAAAGAAAAAAAGGATGTCCATGCGTGCGCATCTAAGTAAGATGAAAACCTGGAACGGAAACAAATCCCGGGGAGGCGGGAGGGTGTGTACAACTCTGCAGCTCTATATGCCAAGAACAGATGCATACTGGTAAGTAGCATTTTCCGTTCGAGGCATATGAGCTGCAGATTGTACACCATGCATCGATTGTGCAGCAGTGTCTCCCTTAGCCGTGGTCACCTGTATCTGTTGCAGTAGTTTGAAAGAGAGTTCTAAGGACAGCCTGGCCTACTGCAGCTTGCTGCTTGGCTTGCACGTCAACGCAATAGTGTTTCTTGAAGGTGTGTGGTGTAGACCATGTTGCTGCCCTGCATATGTCCTCTAGGGTATGTTTCCTAAGAAAGCCATAGAGGCTCCTAGTTTGTGAGTGGAGTGCGCTCTAGGAGGAACTGTTAATGTACGTTTAGCTTTAATAAAGCATATTTGTATACACTTTACAATCCACCTTGCAATCCCACCTTTCGAGATGGGGTTGCCTTTCTGTGGAGGAGAGTAAGATACAAACAGTTGTTTTGTCTTTCGAAAGGATTTAGTTCTATCTATATAGTATAAAAGATCCCTTTTAACATCTAATGTGTGTAAAGCCCTTTCTGCTACAGAGTCTGGGTTTTGGAAAAACACAGGTAACTCTACAGATTGATTTAGGTGAAAAGGAGTGATGACCCTTGGAAGAAATTTTGGTAAGATCTAAGAACCACTTTGTTATGATGCATTTGAAAAAATGGTTCTTGTATAGTGAAAGCGTGTATCTCACTTACTCTTCTGAGAGAGGTAATGGCAACAAGGAAAGCTGTTTTCCATGTTAGGAATTGCAGTTCACATTTATGTAGAGGCTCGAAAGGGGGCCCCATGAGTCTTGTAAGGACAAGATTCAGGTTCCACACAGGAGAAGGTGGCAATCTGGGTGGGATTATTCATTTTAATCCTTCCATGAATGCTTTGATTGCAGACACTCTGAAGAGAGACCGATGTTGCCTGTTTTGTAAATCGGCTGCAATTGCTGCAAGGTGCAGGCGTATGGAAGAATATGCCAAATTAGACCTTTGTAAATGTAAAAGGTAGCAAATGATATTCTGGATGGAAGCATCCAGGGGATCAATTTGGTTATTGTTGCAATAGATGGCAAATCTTTTCCATTTAGCGGCATGACACGCTCTGGTAGTAGGTCTCCTAGCCTCTTTAATGATGTTCATACAGTCTGGGGTAAGGTTTAGATAATCAAACTCTAAGACTTCAGGAGCCAGATCGCCAAATTAAGTTGGTTTGGGTCTGGGTGTCTGATTTCTCCATGGTTCTGTGTTAATAGGTGTGAGCTGTAGATTTTGATGTGGAACTAGAGAGAGATCTAGTAGTGTGGTGTACCACAGTTGGCGTGCCCATGTGGGAGTTACTAGGATCAATGTGAGAGACTGTTGTCTGAGCTTGCGCACTACTAATGGAATTAGTGGGAAAGGCGGAAAAACGTACGTAAATCTGCCTGACCAGTTCATCCATATCGCATTGCCTTCGGACAGTGGGTGTGGAAACCTGGTGGTGAAGGCTGGGCATTTTGCATTTTCGTGGGTGGCAAACAGATCTATGCGTGGGTGCCCCCACCTTTGGAAGAATGGCTGAAGAACTTGCGGATGTAGTTCCCATTCGTGAATCTGTTGTGACTGCCGACTTAACAGATCTGCTATCTGATTGTGAATTCCTGGAAGGTGTTCCGCTAACAGATGTATGTTTTGAGGAATGGCCCATCTCCAAATGTTCTGTGCAAGCTGGGACAGTTGCAGAGTGTGTGTCCCCCCTGTTTTTGTATATAGTACATGGCTGTCATATTGTCCATCCGGATTTGGACAGCTTTGTTTTGTACTTGAAGTTGAAAAGTCTTGAGTGCTAAGAATATTGCCAGCAGCTCTAGATGGTTAATATGGAACAGTTTTTGTTGATTGTTCCATTGACCCCGAGTTGTGTGATATAAGAGATGGGCTCCCCATCCTGTGAGGGATGCGTCTGTTGTGAGCACTACTTGTGGAACAGGCTTGAGTAACGGCCACTCCTTTGTCAAGTTTTTGGTGTTCCACCACTGCAGAGAGCGATGCGTGCGGCTGTCGACCAACACCAGGTCTTTTAGTTGACCTTGAGCTTGGTTCCACTGTTGTGCTAGGCACACTTGTAGTGGGCACATTTGCAGTCTTGCATGTGGTACTATGAAGATGCAAGATGCAATCATGCCCATTAATCTCATGAACACCCTGGCTTGCAGGGACTGTTGGTTATTTAAAAGTGGCTACTAAGGCTTGAATGCTTTGTATCCTGGCTGGACTGGGATACGCTAGGGCTGTAGACGTGTTTAGTGTAGCCCCTAGATACTGATGTACATGCGAAGGCTGCAGTTGCGACTTGGTGTAGTTTATTGTAAACCCTAAGTCGTGCAACGTTTGAACTATCTGATATGTGTGTTGGACACACTGATTGAATGACTTGGCTTTTATGAGCCAGTCGTCTAGATAAGGGAAGATATGTATTTGTTGTCTTCTTAGATGTGCTGCTACCACTGCTAGGCACTTTGTGAATACCCATGGTGCTGTTGTCACTCCGAATGGAAGGACTTTGAACTGATAGTGTTGTCCTTCCAGTACAAACCTTGGATACTTTCTGTGAGCAGGATGTATGGGGCTATGGAAGTAGGCGTCCTTTAAATCTAGTGTTGTAAGGAAGTTGCCTTGTTGCAGCAGTGGAAGAACTTGTTATAGAGTGATCATATGAAAATGATCTGATTGTATGTAATGGTTGAGGTGCCTGAGGTCTAGAATTGGCCTTAGTGTTCCGTCCTTCTTGGGAATTAAAAAGTACAGCGAGTAAACCCCTATTCCTTGTTCTTCTAAAGGAACTATTTGAATAGCATCTTTTTGTAGAAGTGATAGAACTTCCTGTTGAAGCAGAGTCAGATGGTCTGTAGACATTGGACGCTGCCTGGGAGGTATGGTTGGAGGGGTTGCTGTAAGTTCTAGGCAGTAGCCATGTTGGATAATATGTCTTACCAGCTTGTCTGTTGTAATGGAGGTCCAGACAGGCAGGAACTGTGCTAATCTGCCCCCTACAGGAGTGGAATGCTGTGGGGGGAGCAGAGGGAAGTCACTGTTTTGTGGCGGAAGAGGATCGGTTGCTATTGTTACCGCAACCTCTTCCTTTGTTATTATTGCCTCTGTATCCTCCTCTAAAGTATCCCTTATTAGAGGATGTTTGTGTGATTTGAAAGATGTTGTAGTGTCTGCTCCAGTTTGTTTGGAGCCTCCTCTGAAGAAGGAGCGACGAAAGGAGCTTCTAGCTGGTGTGGACTGTAAAGCCCCCATAGACTTTGCGGTGTTGGTATCTTTCTTCATTTTTTCCAGTGTTGTGTCTACTTCTGGGCCAAATAACTGGTTCTGATTAAATGGTTGGTTTAAAATGGTGGTTTGCACTTCTTGCTTAAACCCTGAAATGCGTAACCACGCATGTCTCCTAAGTATGACACTGGTATTCACAGCTCTTGATGCTGTGTCTGCGACATCTTGCGCGCATTTTATTGAGGTATTGGATACTAGCTTGCCTTCCTGTATAAGGTCATTTGCTTGATCTTTGTACTGATTTGGTAGGTGCTCAAGTAGTTTTTCTAATTGATCATAATGAGCCCTATCGTAACGAGAGAGGAGGGCTTGCGTTTTTGCTATACGCCAAATGTTTGTAGCTTGTGCAGCTATTCTTTTACTTGACGCATCAATTACTTTTGATCCTTTGTCAGGTGGGGGTGCTTCGCCAGAAGTTTGAGAGTTTGCCCTTTTCCTAGCATTGGCCACAACTAATGAGTCTAGTGGTAGGTGCCCTTTAATGTAGACTGGATCTGTGGGTGCCGGTCTCGATTCTAGGGTTTAATATTCTAGTGCGTACAGGGTCTTTAAATACCTCTGGAGCGTGTTTGATGACCCCCTTGATCATGGGAAGAATTTCAGCAGACCGCTGCGACTGCTCAAAGGTATCTAGGAGGAAATCCTCCTAAATGTTATCGGAATGCATAGGGACTCCATGGTAAACAGCAGCTCTGTTTAACAGATGACCACAACCAATGGTATCTTCTGGAGGGGAAGGTTTTGATGGGTATGACTGCGGTTCAGGAATGTCAGGCACATTTTGTGGGTTTGTAAAGTCCCATATAGGCACATTTATTGGGTTTGAAAAGTCCCATATACTCTCATCTACATGGTATGAATCAGGTTCTTGAATGTCCTCCCCTCCACCCAAACTGTATTCATCATCATTCTGCTGTGGGGAATGTGATGATAATGGAGAATATTTGAGGTGATATGTGAGGGGGAACAGGAGAAGAAAGAAGAGGAGGTATAGGAGAGGAAGGGTGCATAGGAGATGTTGCACAATCCTTTTTCTTGGCAGGAACCACAGGTGTGGGTGGTGCATCTGCTGGTCTCTTCTTGTGAGGTGTAGCACGAACATGACCTGTCTTTGGGTCTATGTAGATTTTCTTTTGTCAAGGATCTGGTCGAAAAAGTTCCTCCTCCTCTACAACCTTCTTGGGCGTCGATTTTTTCAGTACCGGGGAAGGTTGTCGTTTGTCTTTATGCTTGGGAGGTGTTATACCGTCCTGTGGCATAGTTTTCGGTGACGACGGTGTAGTTTTCGGCTTTGTAGGCATGTTCGAGGATTTGGGTACCTCGGAATCAGGCTTTGTGTTCCTCGGCGTCAAAGATGTAGAAGTGTACGGCTTCGGAGCCGGTGCTTCTTTCGGTTTCATTACCGGTACGTCTTTATGTTTCGGTGCCAGTACTATTTTAGGCTTTGGTGCCGAAGGGTCTTTTGGCTTCGGTGCCGAGGCATCTTTATTTTTCGGTGCCGATGGAAGAGGCTTACTCGGTGTCGAGGCACTAGAAGGCTTAGTTGGTTTCTTCGGAGCCGGGCTGGAAGGCGGGCCTTTCTAAGCAGGTATTCGGTCTCGACTGGGCCCTTTGGGCGGAGTGCTGACCTTTGCCTTCAGTTTGGGCCGAATATGTGGTGCAGGGGCAGTAGTACTCACGCGCTGACCCGATGGAATGGAGTCATCTGAGTCGTCTGCCTTTGAGACGATCTGGAGATCAGGTGAGTCTTCTTCAGGAACAAGGGGAATCTCTTCGTCGAAGATGTCTTCCGGTGCTGGAGCTGATCTCCTAATTTCGTGTCGACGAGCCCTCCAATCCCGGATGGTTTTCTTTGATCGGAAGGATGCACAAGCTGTGCAGGTCGACTCGTCGTGTTCCGGCGACAAACAGAGGTTGCAGACCTCGTGGTGGTCGCTATGTGGAAACTTTGCTCGACATACAGGGCATCTTTTGAAGGGAGTTCTTTCCATGTGGTGTAGGCTGCACAGCGTCGGTAGGCCCAACGGCCCGCGTCGATGACCGGAATGGAACTGATGGCGTCGAAAGTATTGTAGTCGATATCGAGGGTAGTTTCTAGAAGTTTGAGGAAGTTCTGCGGTTCGAAGTTGCTGAAAAGTGTTTTTCTAGCCAGAGCGGAGAAACTTTCATCCGAACCCAGTGGTGAAAAAAAACAATCTAAGGATGGAACCGATGCCCATGCGCAGTATTGTCCGAGGGAGGAGTCACCTATCTCGTGACTACAAAGACTTCTTCCAAGAAGACAACAACCTGCAATCATCCGAGCCCAACACTTCGAATATTGGATGAAATATTCTCAACTTGGGGAATTCCAAACATTTTAAAAACAGACAATGGACCACTATTTAACGGAGATGAATTTCAAAAGTTTATGAGCTAGCTAGGAATAGTGCATAGAAGAGTAACTCCAATGTGGCCTCGAGCTAATGGAATGGTGGAAAGACTGATGGGTACAATTAAAAAAGCTGTACAAAGAGCAAAACTTTAGCAAATTTCGATAAATCAAGCATTATGTCAAGTTTTGAGAGATTACAGAAATACTCTGCATGGCATCAACTGGGAAATGCCCTTGTTTGCCACATTTCTCAGCAGTTCCTCCAAAAGTCCACAAGGAAGTAATGGAAAAGGATAAGGAGGCAAAAGAAAAAATGAAATATTACGCAGAAATAGGGAGAAAATGTCAGTCAGGATTATCAAGTTGGTGATCTTGTATTAGTTCGACAACAGCAAGTGAGGAAGTCACAAAGTAGATTTCATCCTGCGCCCTTAGAAGTAACAAAAATTCAAGGAACGGCAGTGACTGCAGGAAATAACAGAAGAATAATAACAAGAAATAAAACATTCTTTAGAAAAATCAGACCAAGCATTGAACACGAAAGTGTACAATCAAATGACCAACAAAGTGAATGGATACACAGAAGATCTGAAAGAATTTCGAAAAGACCGGAGAGACTAATTGAACACTGTTGATTTTATTTTATTAAGGGAGGAGGGGGAGAATGTAATGATGCAATGACACTGTGATGTCATTTAGAATGATAAGGGCAGAAGTTCTAGAAAAGAAGGTTAAGGGTTTCTCAAGGAATATTAGTTCAGTTTAGAGTAGAGGCTAGGAGCTAATGTGACAGAGATACTGAGCTCCCATAAAAGTTACATATATACAAATATCGTAGTGAGGCTATTCTTCACACAGTGGAGGGTGCAGAGGTGTTGGGTGATGTGTTCGTGTCGGGGGATGCCGAGGACGAGTCTGGCTGCAGTGTTCTATATGGTTTGGAGTTTTTGGAGCAGAGACTTATTGATCCCAGCATAGAGGGGGTTCCCGTAGTCCAGTCTGCTGGTTATGAGTGCGTGGGTGACGGTCTTCCTAGATTCGGGGGTTGGGGTGCATTTGAAGGTCTTTCGGAGGATGTGTAGGGTGGTGAAGCAGCTGGAGGCCACGGCGTTGACCTGTCGGGTCATGGAGAGGGAGGAGTCGAGTACGATGCTGAGGTTTCAGGAGTGGTCCGTGGGCATGGTGGGGGGGGGGGCTGCCGAGGGCAGTGTACCACCAGGTGATGTCCCATGCAGAGGGGGAGGGTCCGAGGACGAGGACCTGTCTTCTCCGAGTTGAGTTCCAGGCAGCTTTTGCTCATCCAGGATGCGACGTCCTTCATTCCTTCCTGGAAGTTGAGTTTGGTGGTGATGGGTACTTCCTGAGGGAGAGGATTAGCTGGGTGTCGTCGGCGTAGGATACTCTGCTGAGTCTGTGGTGTCTGACCATCGCGGCGAGAGGGGCCATGTACATGTTGAAGAGCGTGGGGCTGAGCGACGATCCTTGGGGCACTACGCAGTTGGTTTCCGTGGGTACGGAGAGGAAGGGTGCCAGTCTGATTATTTGGGTCCTGCCAGTGAGGAAGGAGCTGATCCATTCAAGGGTGATTCCCCGTATGCTGGCATCTTGATATCTTGCAGTGAGTGTGCGGTGGGAGACGGTGTTGAACGCTGCAGAGAGGTCGAGTAGGATTAAGGCCGCAGTAAAGGCCGCAGTATGGCCTTGGTTGAGGAGGGTGCAGATGTCGTCTGTGGTGGCGAGAAGCGTGGTCTTGGTGCTGTGGCTGCTTCGTAATACGGATTGGGAGGGGTCGAGGACGGAGTTTTCTTCGATGAATGTAGTTAGCCGGGCATTGACGATCTTCTCAGTGACTTTGGCCGCGAAAGGGAGGAGGGAGATGGGTCAGTAGTTCTTGAGGTCCGTGGGGTCTGCTGACGGCTTCTACTTCTGCTCAATTAATAGCAGATAATAAAGAGAAGCACCTTGGCAGGATTGCGCGGTTGCTATAGGTTACCCCTTGGCTAAATACTAAAGTAATCAATCCTTTCACCTTGCTTTTATGTACAGGTACAACTGCAATCAATGCTACAAGAACAATACTACGATGGAAGATGTACCATTTTCAAATGTAGTATCCACACAGGATAAGTTGACAGCTCAAAGGCCTGCGGAGTAAAGAACATTTCTAACGGAGTTACTCCCACTGTCTCATTATTTGGGTTGCAGTACCAGTAGAGTCATAGGACCCAATGACATTGTCTTACAGGTCCAGATCCTTCACTGATCATGCCTGCGTGTCAGGTCATACCAGTGCAAATATTATCCCTGTCCTGCTGAAGACCTGAAAAGTGGCCACAAAATACCGAAACACTCTTAGAAGACTGTTCTACTATTCTCTCCCAGTATTTTGTCAGTGAGCGCGGACTGATGAGAACAATTAAACTGATTAAAACAATTGGACTGATTATCGACCCTAGATGTTTCGATCACTAATTGGGTGGTAAAACGTCCCACTGGAAGTCTGGTTGAAAAGGTGTTGATATATTTTGTCGGTTTTAAGAACACCCTCTCATTTGTTGCGTTTCATATATTTGTACATGCTTCGTAATAAAGATGTGTGTGTTTCAGTGGCGTCACTAGGGGGGTGCGCCCCCCGCCCCCCCAGCAGGCCTCTGTACATGGCACCCCCTGCACCGCACCCGAAGGCCTCGGAGAGACTCGATCCACTTTAAAAACAAAAGCGAACCGAGATATTTTCTCACCTATTCGAATTAAAATGTTCTCATTAGATAAAGTTTGAAAAGTGTAGTAATGAGGGGCCCCCGCCATTTATATGGAAAAAGACACAGTGCTAAAGAGGGAGGGGGGGCGGGGGGTATTAACCGCTTGGAAATTAGCTTTTACTTTAGCTGTTACATATCGTAACATTCTCACGTCTACAAACTCGCTGGTGCCTTACTGCCTTGTACACAGATTTCTTTTTGCATCTTGAAAAGCTTTAAAAGAGAAACCACATGAAAGCGGCAGAGAATGGGTTTAATGTGCGAGAGAGAGGGAGCTAGAGGGGGTAAGAAGACAGAGAGAGAGAGAGAGTTAGAGTGAGAAAGACCGAGAGAGAGGGAGCTAGAGTGAGAAAGACAGAGAGAGAGGGAGCTAGAGGGAGTAAGACAGAGAGAGGGAGACAGAGGTAGCTAGAGGAAGTAAGGCAGAGAGAGAGAGAGAGGGAGCTAGACAGAGAGAGGGAGCTAGAGGGAGTATGATAGAGAGAGAGGGAGCTAGAGGGAGCAAGATAGAGAGAGAGGGAGCAAGACAGAGAGAGAGGGAGCTAGAGGGAATAAGAGAGATGGAGGTAGAGGGGCCAAGACAGAGAGAGAGGGCGCTAGAGGGAGTAAGACAGAGAGAGAGGGAGCTAGAGGGAGTAAGACAGAGAGAGAGGGAGACAGGGAGCTAGAGGAGTAAGACAGAGAGAGAGAGAGAGGGAGCTAGACAGAGACAGAGGGAGCTAGAGGGAGTAAGACAAAGAGAGAGGGAGCTCGAGGGAGCTAGACAGAGAGAGGGAGCTTGAGGGAGCTAGACAGAGAGAGGGAGCTAGAGGGAGTAAGACAGAGAGAGAGGGAGCTAGAGGAAGCTAGACAGAGAGAGGGAGCTAGAGGGAGTAAGACAGAGAGAGAGGGAGTCAGAGGGGGCTAGAGGGAGCGAGTCAGAGGGGGCTAGAGGGAGCAAGACAGAGAGAGGGAGCTAGACAGAGAGAGGGAGCTAGAGGGAGTAAGAGAGAGAGAGAGAGGGAGCGAAAGGGAGTAAGACAGAGAGAGAGGGAGCTAGAGGGAGTAAGAGAGAGAGAGGGAGCTAGAGGGTGGAAGACAGAGCAAGGAGCTAGAGGGAGTACGACAGAGAGAGAGGGAGCTAGAGGGAGTAAGACAGAGAGAGGGAGCTCGGCGGAGCAAGACAGATAGAGAGGGAGCTAGAGGGAGCAAGACAGAGAGGGAGCTAGAGGGAGTAAGAGAGAGGGAGCTAGAGGGAATAAGACAGAGGGAGAGGGAGCTATAGGGAGCAAGACAGAGAGAGGGGGGTTAGAGGGAGTAAGAGAGAGAGAGAGAGGGAGCTAGAGGGAGTAAGAAAGAGGGGGCTAGAGGGAGTAAGACAGAGAGAGAGGAAGCTAGAGGGAGTAAGGCAGAGAGAGGGAGCTAGAGGGAGCAAGACAGAGAGAGAGGGAGCTAGAGGGAGTAAGAGGGAGCTAGAGGGAGTAAGAGAGAGCGGGAGCTAGAGGGAGTAAGAGAGAGAGTGGGAGCTAGAGAGAGTAAGACAGAGAGAGGGAGCTAGAGGGAGTAAGACAGAGAGAGAGGGAGCAAGAGGGAGTAAGACAGAGAGAGAGGGAGCTAGAAGGAGTAAGAGAGGGAGAGAGGGAGCTAGAGGGAGCAAGACAGAGAGAGGGAGCTAGAGGGAGTAAGACAGAGAGAGAGGGAGCTAGAGGGCGTAAGGCAGAGAGGGAGGGAGCTAGAGGGAGTAAGACAGAGAGAGAGAGGGAGCTAGAGGGAGTAAGACAGAGAGAGGGAGCTATACAGAAAGAGGGAGCTAGAGGGAGTAAGACAGTACCTAGCACCGTACATTTCCGACAGAGGTAGTCCATGCGGTAAGTCGTGAGGGGGTGACACCATGAGTTACCCGCACCGGGTGACACCAACCCCAGTGACGCCACTGGTGTGTTTTCATATTTGTGACCAGGTGCAGTGACTTGTTTAAGATTCTCCACAATCATCTTTAGAATAAAAATATGAACTCCTAGTTGCACCAAAGGGTTGTGTGTTCTAGTGTGATATACACATGTGTATGTGATACACATGCATCCGTCTGAAGTAAAGAGTGAAACACAGGAGTTCTGAAGTTGGGGACCAAAGTGCAGACTCTGCAGGCCGAAGTACCACCGGTTCGATCACCACAACTGCCGGTGCTGCAGGGCGGGCACCGGCACTCATTCTAATCATCAACCCTTCGCCAACCACAAGAGAGAGAAAGGCAGTAAAATAGGGGGAAAGTAGTAAAAGGCTGATGGAAAAAGCAGAGTAGAAAAAGAACTTGGAAGAGTACAATAAATGGGCAGGCGGAGTAGTGCAGTGGGAGAAAGAGGCATGAGGTGGAATAAAGACGAGGCAGTCTTGGTAGGCGCAGCTCCAAGATTCCACAGCTCTGGCCGTGGGCTCCAGAGAAAACCTTTGGCACCGGCACTTAACAGTTACAAGTTAAGCACTGTGCACAGCACAAACATCACAGCAGGTGAGCTCAGACATGTCTCAGGTTGAACCCTACAGGCTCAAGCACCACACGTTTACAGCCTACAGGCTGCAAGAAAGTGGCAGAGAGCGGAAAACTCAGCCTCCCCCACTCCACTCTACAGGCTCCTGCTTGCTCAACATTCCTCTCTCAGAGCGGGCCACTGCCACGTACAACCTACTGAGGGTTGCTCACTCCGAGTGGGCTACTGGCCACCAAGCCACGCACCGAGCAATGCCCACTACTAGACACATCACTGCAGTTACAAGGCTGCGGCTGGAAGAGAAGCCTTCACTGGGTACTCGCTGCTCTGTCCGGGGCAGTGCACTCTAAAGTGCCCCTGACCGCTCTTTACTTTGCACTAACCTGCAAACCCTGCCTCGACCTAAGGTGACCAACCGTCCTTATTTGGTGTCGCCAAATTACGGACGACTTACAGACATCTTACTAAAATCGAAATGGGAAATTTTACTAAGGTATGCTGTTTCCCTGCGAGAGGCCCACTGAGTTTAAAAGATTTCACTCGGCTCACACTTATCTTTGAAACTGTAGAGGCTGCCTGCAGCGGGCCCTCTCGGACCTGGCGCAGACTGGAGAAGGGAACCGACACCGGACAACAGGACCTCCTTCAAACTTGCCACCCGGAAACACCACCAGCTGATCCGCGCCGCCAAGAAAACAGCATTCAAGGACCGGTTGGACAACAACGCACACAACTGCAAGGAACTCTTCAACATCGTCAAAGAGCTTTCCAACCCCAGCGCAGGAAACAACGACATCACCCCATCGCAAGACCTCTGCAACTCCCTGGCTTCATACTTCCACAACAAGATCGCGGACATACACAACAGCTTCAACAACCAACCAACGCACACCATGACCGAACAACCACCCCCCACCACCACCCTCCACGCCTGGACCCCGATCAGCACCGAAGACACCATCCGCACGATGAACTCCATCCACTCCGGATCACCGACCGACCCCTGCCCTCACCACGTCTTCAACAAGGCCGACGCTGTCATCGCACCCCACCTGCGAGACATCATCAACACATCCTTCGACACCACCATCTTCCCCGAGAGCTGGAAACACGCCGAACTCAGCGCTCTACTCAAGAAACCAACAGCGGACCCCACCGACCTCAAGAATTACCGCCCCATCTCGCTCCTCCCGTTTCCAGCCAAAGTCATCGAGAAGACCGTCAACAAGCAGATGGCTGCCTTCCTCCAGACGAACGGATCCCTCGACCCCTCACAGTCCGGCTTCCGAGCCAACCACAGCACCGAGACCGCCCTCATCGCCGCCACCGATGACATCCGAGCCCTGATGGACAACGGAGAAACAGCGGCCCTCATCCTCCTAGACCTCTCCGCGGCATTCGACACGGTCTGCCACCGCACCCTAGTACGGCGCCTCAGCAACGTCGGAATCCAGGACAAGGCGCTGGAATGGATCATCTCCTTCCTCGACGGGAGAACACAGAGAGTCCGCCTACCACCGTACAAGTCAGAGGCCACCGAAGTCATCTGCGGCGTCCCCCAAGGATCATCTCTAAGCCCCACCCTCTTCAACGTCTACATGAGCCCCCTCGCGGCCATCGTACGCAAACACAACCTCAGCATAATCTCCTACGCCGACGACACCCTGCTGATCCTCTCCCTGACCAACGACCCCGCCGCCGCCAGAGCCAACCTGCACGAAGGGATGAAAGAGGTAGCCGAGTGGATGACGACCAGCCGCCTGAAACTGAACTCGGACAAGACGGAGGTCCTCATCCTGGGCTCCTCTCCCTCCGCCTGGGACGACTCCTGGTGGCCTCCCGCCCTGGGCGCCGCACCCAAACCGACAGACCATGCACGCAACCTGGGCTTCATCCTGGACTCCTCCCTCTCCATGACCAGGCAAGTCAACAACGTCTCCTCGGCATGCTTCAACATCCTACGCATGCTATGGAAGATCTTCTGGTGGATCCCCACCGAGACCAGGAAGACCGTCACCCAGGCCCTCGTCACCAGCCGACTGGACTACGGCAACGCCCTCTACGCCGGTACCACCGCCAAGCTCCAGAAGAGACTCCAGCGGATCCAGAACGCCTCAGCCAGACTCATCCTCGACATCCCACGAACCAGCCACATCTCCGGACATCTGAGAGACCTTCACTGGCTCCCCGTCAACAAAAGAATCACCTTCCGCCTCCTCACCCACGCACACAAAGCCCTACACGACCAAGGCCCGAGCTACCTCAACAGCCGAGTCAACTTCTACGCTCCCAAACGCCACCTCCGATCAGCCAACTACGCCCTCGCCGCCGTCCCCCGCATCCGAAGAGCGACTACAGGAGGAAGGTCCTTCTCCTACCTGGCCGCCAAGACCTGGAACTCCCTCCCGACCGACCTGCGCCTGACCCAAGACCACCTCTCCTTCAGGAAGAAGCTGAAGACCTGGCTGTTCGAGCAGTAGCGGCTCCCCCCCCCCAGCGCCTTGAGACCCTACGGGTATGTAGCGCGCTTTATAAGTGTCACTGATTGATTGATTGACTGGAGAGGCCCATTGTCATTCAGAGACTGCAGCTGATTAGCACTTCAGAATGACAATGGGCCCAGTTGCAGTGACAGCATGTGGGGTGCCTTCTCCTGCATCTGACTAGGGCAAGGCATTCTGCTTTTGTCTTGGCGCCATGCTGGAGAAAATAAGAATAAAATACCTAACAGCGTTTTCACTGTACATTTAAAAGTCAGATTGTAACATAGAAATAAAAAAATACTATTTAACGTTTATTGTTACATTAGCACAAATCTTGATTGCTGGGAGGGCCTGATATCGCTTTGCAAAGCTGCGTGCATACTAAAAAACTGTGACGTGCACGATTGTCTCAACCTTCTATAAACTTATTTTGACTTGTATTTATTTTGGTTGTCTATTTACATACTTATATATTATTGTGCGACCTCCTCTGATATGTCTGTAAAACGTATGTTTTGTCCCAAATTTTTGTCCTGAATTTTTGTCCTGCATTCTGGCCCTTTGTCCTGAATTTTTACACCGACTGTCCTGAAATTGCACCCTGCCAGTTGGTCACCCTACCTCGACCGTCGCTCACTACAGGCGCGCTACAGGCTACGTCTTACTTAGTGTTCCTCGCTCGACCTGAGCGGTTGACCTGAAAATACAGCATAGGGCACAGAACTCAACATACTGCACTCTACATGCTATGGCTTACTGAGCGTTCCCCACAACTAAGCACTGCACTCTACAGGCTATGGCTTACTGAGCGTTCCCCACCATCAAGCACTGGACTCTACAGGCTATGGCTTACTGAGCGTTCCCCACCATCGAGCACTGCACTCTACATGCTATGGCTTACTGAGCGTTCCCCACCACTGAGCACTGCACTCTACAGGCTATGGCTTACTGAGTGTTCCCCACCATCGAGCACTGGACTCTACAGGCTATGGCTTACTGAGCATTCCCCACCATCGAACACTGGACTCTACAGGCTATGGCTTACTGAGCGTTCCCCACCATCGAGCACTGGACTCTACAGGCTATGGCTTACTGAGCGTTCCCCACCATCGAGCACTGGACTCTACAGGCTATGGCTTACTGAACGTTCCCCACCATCGAGCACTGCACTCTACTTGCTATGGGCTACTGAGCGTTCCCCACCACTGAGCACTGCACTCTACAGGCTATGGCTTACTGAACGTTCCCCACCATCGAGCACTGGACTCTACAGGCTATGGCTTACTGAGTGTTCCCCACAACTAAGCACTGCACTCTACAGGCTATGGCTTACTGAGCGTTCCCCACCATCGAGCACTGGACTCTACAGGCTATGGCTTACTGAGTGTTCCCCACAACTAAGCACTGCACTCTACAGGCTATGGCTTACTGAGCGTTCCCCACCATCAAGCACTGGACTCTACAGGCTATGGCTTACTGAGCGTTCCCCACCATCGAGCACTGCACTCTACATGCTATGGCTTACTGAGCGTTCCCCACCACTGAGCACTGCACTCTACAGGCTATGGCTTACTGATTGTTCCCCACCATCGAGCACTGGACTCTACAGGCTATGGCTTACTGAGCATTCCCCACCATCGAGCACTGGACTCTACAGGCTATGGCTTACTGAGCGTTCCCCACCATCGAGCACTGGACTCTACAGGCTATGGCTTACTGAGCGTTCCCCACCATCGAGCACTGGACTCTACAGGCTATGGCTTGCTGAGAGTTCTCCACCATCGAGCACTGGACTCTACAGGCTATGGCTTACTGAGCATTCCCGACCATCGAGCACTGGACTCTACAGGATATGGCTTACTGAGTGTTCCCCAACATCGAGCACTGGACTCTACAGGCTATGGCTTACTGAGCGTTCCCCACCATTGAGCACTGGACTCTACAGGCTATGGCTTACTGAGCGTTCCCCACCATCGAGCACTGGACTCTACAGGCTATGGCTTACTTCACTCTACATGCTGTGGCTCACTGAGCATTCCCCGCCATTGAGCACTGCACTCTAGTCTACATCCACTGCACCCTACACGCTAACGTCTCATTGCACTTTACATGCAAATACTTACTCAGTGTTCCCCACCACTGATCAGTCGTAGCCATCTACAGGCCAGCAGTAGTACCCTTCAAACCAGTTGCAACTCTCTACAAGCTAGCAGTAGTACTTCACAGACCAGTCACAGCTCTCTAAAGGCCAGCAGTAGTACTTCACAGACCTGTTGTAGCTCTCTGCAGGCCAGCAGGCGTACTCTGCAGAGCAGACTTAGCTCTCTACAGGCCAGCAGTAATACACTACAGCTCTGTCGCAGCTCTCTACAGGCCAGCAGTTGTACCCTACAAACCAGTCGCTGCTCCCTACATGCAAGTAGTGGTACACTACAGGCCAGTAGTAGTACCCCACAGACCAGTCACTGCTCCCTACAGGCCAGCCGCAGCTCTTTACAGGCCAACAGTCATTCCCTACAGACCAGTAGTGGCTCCCTATAGGCTAACAGTCGTACCCTAGAGACCAGTTGTGGCTCCCTACAGGCCAACAGTCGTACCCTACACACCAATCGCAGCTTACTACAGGCCAGCCGCAGCTCTCTACAGGCCAACAGTCGTACCCTACAGACCAGTCCTGGCTCACTAGACTAACAATCGTACCCTAGAGACCAGTTGTGGCTCCCTAGAGGCCAACAGTCGTACCCTACACACCAGTCGCAGCTTACTACAGACCAGCTGCAGCTCCCTACAAGCCAACAGTCGTACCCTACACACCAGACGCGGCTCCCTACAGACCAACAGTCGTACGCTACAGAGCCAGTCACAGCTCCCTACAGGCCAACCGTAGTATCCTACAGACCAGTCGGGGCTCCCTACACACCATCAGCAACTCTCTTTAGACCAGTAGTAGTGCCCATCACCAGACCAGTCGCAGCTCCCTACAGGCCAGAGTTGTACACTACAGACCAGTCTCGGTTCCCTACAGGCCAGCCACTGCTCTCTACAGGCCAGCAGTCGTACCCTACAGACCAGTCGCAGCCCTCTACAGGCCAACAGTCGTACCCTACAGACCAGTTGTGGCTCCTTACAGACCAGTCGCGGCTCACTACAGGCCAACAGTCATACCCTAGAGACCAGTTGCGGCTCCCTACAGGCCAACAGTTGTACCCTACACACGAGTCGCAGCTCCCTACAGATCAGTCGCAGCTCCCTACAGGCAGTCGTACCCTACACACCAGTCGCAGCTCCCTACAGACCAACAGTCGTACCCTGCAGAGCCAGTCACGGCTCCCTACAGGCCAACCGTAGCATCCTACAGAGTCGGGGCTCCCTACACACCATCAGCAGCTCTCTTTAGGCCAGTAATAGTGCCACACAGACCAGTCACGGCTCCCTACAGGTTAGCCACTGCTCTCTACAGGCCAGCAGTCGTACCCTACCCAGTCGCGGCTCCCTACAGGCCAGCCGTAGTTCTCTACACACTAGCAGCAGCTCCCTTTAGGCCTGTAGTAGTGCCTCACAGAGTCAGTCGCGGCTCCCTACAGGCCAGCAGTCGTACCCTACAGACCAGTTGCGGTTCCCTACGGGCCAGCCGCAGTCCCTGCACCAGCGCTTTGCATGCACAAACCCACGAGGGAGGCAGCGGGATGAGGACACCGGGTGAGCTGGGAGCCAGACCGCCCCGGAAGGAAACTCTCAAAGTATGCAACAATACCGAGTCTGTGCGGCTCCTGGACCCCGATGAAGGGACGCCGGGACTTCTCGGACCCGTGCCAGGCAGACGTTCACTGTAAAGCTCCTCTAAGCCTACAGGTGGCGCGGGGCCAGGGCGGTGCGTGCCGGGCACAGGGCCGAGCCCCGTCGGGAGGCACGACCCTGCTGGGCAGGCGCCCAACCCTGCACAGGCCTCGGAAACACAGGTTACAGAGAGAGCATGGCGGGTTACTGCACCTGCTGCAGCTAAGCACGTGCAACGTCGATATCACAGACGCCCTTCGCAGTAGGGCGGACTCGGCCTTAAGCCGAAATGAGATGGCCGCTGCCAGGGGTTTAAACCAACGAGTGACGTTGTAGCGCTTTGAAGGTGCATGCGTCCGGCGCTTTAGAGCTCCCAACATCCGAGGTTCGTGCTGTACTAGGTAACACAGAAGAAAGAAAGCACAAGCAGCAGTGCTGGGGTTGTAAATTCTACCCTTTTGCTTGACTAGAGACCAAGTAAAAAGACGCGGGGAGACTCTCTCTCCCGTGATGCATTGCTCCTTCAAGGACGGGCTTGTAAAGGGTCAGTGGGAGGGGGCCGGCGAGGAAACCCGACAAGATACAGAGATGAAATATATTTGCAAACAGACGAGCAGAAGGAGAAAGGCGGCATTTTTTAAAAGGTTGCGAGTAGCCCTCCCTTCGGAACTATAAAACATACAATAGACCAAGCTACTTCTTGGGGTCGAGCTTTCCCCTGAGGTGCACCCACCTGCCCACCGGACGTGAGTCGAGGCCAGGATGGAACCAAGAAGGGGTCTGCCTGGCCACTCCCTTCTCCATTACAGACAACACATCTCCAATTGAAATGGCCAGATCCTGCCGGATCTCAGCGCGGCCTTGGACACGGTGCTTGGCCTGAGGCATTAGGGTCGATTCCTGCCCCGAAAGCAGAGGAAAGAATCTTGGGGTCAAGCTGGACCCCAAACTAACGTTTGAAAGCCAAACTCGGAAGGTAGTGGGGAAAAGTTTCGAGACCCTCAAAGTCCTAAGGAAACTCCTTGATCTAATACCGATTACTGCCAGGAAGACTACTGTGCATGCCTCGGTGGCTCGGTCCCTCTCAGCTGGACTGTGGCAGGGGATGCAGCCATAGTCCATCTGGGACGGAGATCACCAAGCAAGCACAACAGTATCTGGGAGCATCAACAAAAGGACTAACCGAGCTTCCATCCATTCAAAATGCCTAGTTTGAGGTTTCGTAAAAGAGCAGCGGTTGAGATGGCCCTTGCAACCCTCCATTGGTTGCCCGTGGAGAAGAGAATTACGTTTAAGGCCATGTGCTACTCTCAGAGAATTCTGGGGACAAGCATTTGCAATGCAATAGGTCTCGCATTAGGAAACTTTGAGCTATTGGTATTGTAAATGACGAATTTTTTATTTATGTGTAGGTTTTGAAAATATCTACATTTTGTGAAGGCTGCTAGGATGATGCTAGCGTGCACTGGATGAATTTTCCCACAGGAAGAAGTTGCGAGGCTGCCACGAAGACTGAGAAGGAGGGTCACAGTCCTAGAACTGCCAGGGCAAGTCAACTCAGACACAAACTTAAACAGAGCTCTGGAAAAAGTTTCAGAGCTAGCTTCCATAAAAACACAAATTTTGCCACAAAGAGGCAGTGCTTACAGCCCTTAAGTCGACTGCAGGAGGAGGTCAGGTAAAAAGAGCATCTACACAACACAACACAACTTTAGCATCTCATGCTTCAGATCAGGAGTAAATCAGAGGGTCTTGGAGCCAAGAAGCCTGCAGGGCCACCTTCTTCACAACGATGAACTGATCGAAAGATTGAGGTCAAAAGTTACTCAAGTACTAGTGTAACACCTCTGGGTCAGAGGGGCCCGAAGAGGCCAGGGGTCCCTACAACAGTCCCTTGTAGAGCCCGCTCCCAGACTGCTCCATGGATGGAGCACTTTCTCATACCTGAAGAAAGGAGGACTAGAGGTTTTTTTTCAGTAGAAGCAGCTCAAAGGCTAGAAATAGATGATCTGTCCACAGGAGAAGAAATACCTTGGAGATGTTTGCTAAGCCGCTGGGTCACAAATAAGATTGACAGTATTTCCTGCCTCATGAGTGGGACGACAAGCCCCAGAGACAATCTACCTCTTCATCATGAGAGAACACCACTGAACGAATACTTTACTCACATGTGAAACCCGCAGACAATAGATTCAATAGCAAATATGATCAATTTGCTCGACATGTTATGAGAGGTAGCCAAGGAATGGCGAGGACCAGTGGGAACTATAAGAAAATCTACGCTGATGGAGTCTGAGGTGAGGCTTCAAACCACCAACACCTCCTCAAAAGTTATTTTAAAAGCCAATCTTAAATCAGATGAGATATATGGCCACGAGCTACCACCATCTCGTCTAAGGTTATTCAGAAGCTGAACTTAAGTCAGATCTGAGCTGAGGCTGGGAGTGACCAGCACCTCTTCTGGGGTTATTTCAAGGGTCAGCCTTAAGTCAGATGCGAGGTGAGTGCGCCGGCGACCAGCACCTAAGAAGTTAGGATATTTTTAGAGTCAACCTTAAGTGAGATCAGAGGTGAGGCTGCGAGTAACCTGCGCCTCTTCTAAGGTCATTTAAAGGGTCAACTGTAAATCAGATCCTAGGTGAGGCCACGAGCGGCCAGTACTTTTGAGGTATGGCCATGAGCAACCAACACCTCTTCCGAGATCATTTCAAGAGTCAACCTTTAGTCAGATCCGAGGTGTGGAAACTCACGCACTGCCATACATCTGAGGTGTAAACTCACACACTGCCACCGCTCTGAGGTGGAAACCCACACACTGCCACCGCTCTGAGGTGGAAACCCACACACTGCCACCGCTCTGAGGTGGCAATTCACACACTGCCACCGCTCTGAGGTGGAAACTCACACACTGCCATACATCTGAGGTGGGAACTCACACACTGCCACCGTTCTGAGGTGAAACCCACACACTGCCATACATCTGAGGTGGGAACTCACACCCTGCCACCGTTCTGAGGTGGAAACTCACACACTGCCACCGCACTGTGGTGGAAACTCACACACTGCCACAGCTCTGAGGTGGAAACTCACACACTGCCACCGCTCTGAGGTGGAAACTCACACACTGCCACAGCTCTGAGGTGGAAACCCACACACTGCCATACATCTGAGGTGGAAACTCACACACTGCCACCGCTCTGAGGTGGAAACTCACACACTGCCACAGCTCTGAGGTGGAAACTCACACACTGCCACCGCTCTGAGGTGGAAACACACACTGCCACAGCTCTGAGGTGGAAACCCACACACTGCCACCGCTCTGAAGTGGAAACACACACACCGCTCTGAGGTGGAAACTCACACACTGCCACCGCTCTGAGGTGGAAACTTACACACTGCCACCGCTCTGAGGTGGAAACCCACACACTGCCACAGCTCTGAGGTGAAATTCACACACTGCCACCGCTCTGAGGTGAAACCCACACACTGCCACCGCTCTGAGGTGGCAACTCACACACTGCCACCGCTCTGAGGTGGAAACTCACACACTGCCATACATCTGAGGTGGGAACTCACACACTGCTACCGTTCTGAGGTGGAAACTCACACTGCCACCGCTCTGTGGTGGAAACTCACACACTGCCACAGCTCTGATGTGGAAACTCACACACTGCCACCGCTCTGAGGTGAAACCCACACACTGCCACCGCTCTGAGGTGAAACCCACACACTGCTACCGATCTGAGGTGGAAACTAACACACTGCCACCGCTCTGAGGTGGAAACTCACACACTGCCACTGCTCTGAGGTGGCAACTCACACACTGCCACCGCTCTGAGGTGGAAACTCACACACTGCCATAGGTCTGAGGTGGAAACTCACACTGCCACCGCTCTGAGGTGGAAACTCACACACTGCCACCGCTCTGAGGTGAAACCCACACACTGCCACCGCTCTGAGGTGGAAACTAACACACTGCCACCGCTCTGAGGTGAAACCCACACACTGCCACCGCTCTGAGGTGGCAACTCACACACTGCCACAGCTCTGAGGTGGAAACTCACACACTGCCACCGCTCTGAGGTGAAACCCACACACTGCCACCGCTCTGAGGTGGAAACTCACACACTGCCACCGCTCTGAGGTGAAACCCACACACTGCCACCGCTCTGAGGTGGCAACTCACACACTGCCACCGCTCTGAGGTGGCAACTCACACACTGCCACCGCTCTGAGGTGGAAACTCACACAATGCCACCGCTCTGAGGTGAAACCCACACACTGCCACAGCTCTGAGGTGGAAACTCACACACTGCCACCGCTCTGAGGTGAAACCCACACACTGCCACCGCTCTGAGGTGAAACCCACACACTGCCACCGCTCTGAGGTGGCAACTCACACAAAGACCCAACCACCAGCACCAAGGACGCCTTCAAAAACGCCACCCGCATACACCACCAACTGATCCGGAATGCCAAGAAAGCCGCTCTCAAGGACCGACTAGATAACAACGCCCACAACAGCAAGGAATTATTCAACATCGTCAAGGAATTTACCAACTCCTCGGCCAACTCCAACGACATCACCCCCTCTCAAGCCCTCTGCGACTCCCTAGCCTCATTCTTCCACAACAAAATTGCAGACATCCACAACAGCTTCGACAACCGACCCGAAGACCAACCCACCCAACCCCCTGCAGGACCCCCACCCCCCTTGAACATTCTCAATGACTGGAAGCCAATCTCCACTGAGGACACCATCCGTCTGATGAACTCTATCCACTCAGGATCCCCCACAGACCCATGCCCTCACCAAATCTTTAACAAAGCAGACTCCATTATAGCACCGCACCTCCGAGACGTCATCAACTGCTCCCTCAACTCCGCAACCTTCCCGGAAAGCTGGAAACATGCCGAACTCAGCGCCCTCCTGAAGAAACCCACAGCTGACCCCACCGAACTCAAAAACTACCGCCCTATCTCACTCCTTCCATTCCCGGCCAAAGTCATCGAGACAGCGGTCAACAACCAGCTCGCCGCATTCCTCGAAACCAACAAATCCCTCGACTCCTCACAATCCGGCTTCCGAGCCAAGCACAGCACTGAAACCGCCCTCATCGCAGCAACAGACGACATTCGAACTCAACTGGACAATGGAGACACAGTCGCCCTCATCCTCCTCGACCTCTCCGCAGCCTTCGACACGGTCTGTCATAGCACCCTTTTACAACGCCTCAGAAACGTCGGAATCCAAGGAAAAGCACTGGAATGGATCACCTCGTTCCTCACCGGAAGAACCCAGAGAGTCCGCCTCCCACCATTCAAGTCAGAGGCCACTGAAGTCATCTGCGGCGTACCACAAGGATCTTCACTCAGCCCCACCCTCTTCAACGTATACATGAGCCCCCTCGCGGTCATCGCACGCCAACACAACCTCAATATCATCTCCTACGCCGACGACACTCAACTGATCCTATCACTCACCAGAGACCCTAACACTGCCAAAACCAACTTGCATGAAGGAATGAAAGAAGTAGCCGAATGGATGAAGCACAGCCGTCTGAAACTGAACTCAGACAAAACAGAAGTCCTCATCCTAGGCACCTCCCCCTCCGCCTGGGATGACTATTGGTGGCCAGAGGCCCTTGGAAAAGCACCTATCCCGACGGACCACGCACGGAACCTGGGCGTCATCCTGGATTCCTCACTCTCGATGAACAGACAAGTCAACGCCGTTTCTTCATCTTGCTTCAACATTCTTCGCATGCTCAAAAAAACATTTCGCTGGATCCCCACCGAAACTAGAAAAACAGTCACTCACGCTCTGGTCACGAGCCGACTGGACTAGGGAAACACCCTCTACGCCGGTACCACCGCAAAACTCCAGAAAAAACTCCAACGCATCCAGAACGCTTCAGCCAGGCTCATATTAGACATCCCACGTAAAGAACACATCTCTGGTCACCTGAAAAACCTCCACTGGCTCCCCGTCAATAAGAGGATTACTTTCCGGCTCCTAACCCACGCACACAAAGCACTCTACGAAATCGGACCCGAATGCCTCAACACACGACTGTCCTTCTACACCCCCTCCCGCCAACTACGATCCTCCAACCAAGCCCTTGCCACTGTACCTCGCATCAACAAAACCACCATGGGAGGTAGATCCTTCTCCTACCTGGCAGCTAAAACCTGGAACTCACTTCCCACTCACCTTCGCCTTACTCAGAACCACCTAGCATTCAGAAAGCAACTTAAAACGTGGATATTTGACAAGTAATTCCCCACCCTTCTTCAAGCGCCTTGAGACCCTCTGGGTATGTAGCGCGCTTTACAAATTTATTGACTTGACTTGACTTGAGTTGACTTGACTTGACTGCCACCGCTCTGAGGTGGAAACTCACACACTGCCACCGCTCTGAGGTGGAAACCCACACACTGCCACAGCTCTGAGGTGGAAACCCACACACTGCCACCGCTCTGAGGTGAAACCCACACACTGCCACCGCTCTGAGGTGGCAACTCACACACTGCCACCGCTCTGAGGTGGAAACTCACACACTGCCATACATCTGAGGTGGGAACTCACACACTGCCACCGTTCTGAGGTGGAAACTCACGCACTGCCACCGCACTGTGGTGGAAACTCACACACTGCCACAGCTCTGAGGTGGAAACTCACACACTGCCACCGCTCTGAGGTGGAAACTCAAACACTGCCACAGCTCTGAGGTGGAAACTCACACACTGCTACCGCTCTGAGGTGGAAACTCACACACTGCCACAGCTCGGAGGTGGAAACCCACACACTGCCACCGCTCTGAAGTGGAAACTCACACACCGCTCTGAGGTGGAAACTCACACACTGCCACCGCTCTGAGGTGGAAACTTACACACAAACCGCTCTGAGGTGGAAACTCACACACTGCCACAGCTCTGAGGTGAAACTCACACACTGCCACCGCGCTGAGGTGAAACCCACACACTGCCACCGCTCTGAGGTGGCAACTCACACGCTGCCACCGCTCTGAGGTGGAAACTCACACACTGCCATACATCTGAGGTGGGAACTCACACACTGCCACCGTTCTGAGGTGAAAACTCACACACTGCCACCGCTCTGTGGTGGAAACTCACACACTGCCACAGCTCTGAGGTGGAAACTCACACACTGCCACCGCTCTGAGGTGGAAACTCACACATACACACTGCCACCGCTCTGAGGTGAAACCCACACACTGCCACCGCTCTGAGGTGGAAACTCACACACTGCCACCGCTCTGAGGTGAAACCCACACACTGCCACCGCTCTGAGGTGGCAACTCACACACTGCCACCGCTCTGAGGTGGAGACTCACACACTGCCACCGCTCTGAGGTGGAAACTCACACACTGCCATCGCTCTGAGGTGGCAACTCACACACTGCCACCGCTCTGAGGTGGAAACTCACACATTGCCATAGGTCTGAGGTGGAAACTCACACACTGCCACCGCTCTGAGGTGGAAACTCACACACTGCCACCGCTCTGAGGTGAAACCCACACACTGCCACCGCTCTGAGGTGGAAACTCACACACTGCCACCGCTCTGAGGTGAAACCCACACACTGCCACCGCTCTGAGGTGACAACTCACACACTGCCACCGCTCTGAGGTGGAATCTCACACACTGCCACCACTCTGAGGTGAAACCTACACACTGCCACCGCTCTGAGGTGGAAACTCACACACTACCACCGCTCTGAGGTGGAAACTCACACACTGCCACCGCTCTGAGGTGGAAACTCACACACTGCCACCGCTCTGAGGTGAAACCCACACACTGCCACCGCTCTGAGGTGGCAACTCACACACTGCCACCGCTCTGAGGTGGAAACTCACACACTGCCACCGCTCTGAGGTGGCAACTCACACACTGCCATCGCTCTGAGGTGGAAACTCACACACTGCCATAGGTCTGAGGTGGAAGCTCACACACTGCCACCGCTCTGAGGTGGAAACTCACACACTGCCACCGCTCTGAGGTGAAACCCACACACTGCCACCGCTCTGAGGTGGAAACTCACACACTGCCACCGCTCTGAGGTGAAACCCACAAACTGCCACCGCTCTGAGGTGGCAACTCACACACTGCCACAGCTCTGAGGTGGAAACTCACACACCGCCACCGCTCTGAGGTGAAACCCACACACTGCCACCGCTCTGAGGTGGAAACCCACACACTGCCACTGCTCTGAGGTGAAACCCACACACTGCCACCGCTCTGAGGTGGAAACTCACACACTGCCACCGCTCTGAGGTGAAACCCACACACTGCCACTGCTCTGAGGTGGAAACTCACACACTGCCACCGCTCTGAGGTGAAACCCACACACTGCCACCGCTCTGAGGTGGCAACTCACACACTGCCACCGCTCTGAGGTGGCAACTCACACACTGCCACCGCTCTGAGGTGGAAACTCACACACTGCCACAGCTCTGAGGTGGAAACTCACACACTGCCACAGCTCTGAGGTGGAAACCCACACACTGCCACCGATCTGAAGTGGAAACTCACACACTGCCACAGCTCTGAGGTGGAAGCTCACACACTGCCACCGCTCTGAGGTGGAAACTCACACACTGCCATAGGTCTGAGGTGGAAACTCACACACTGCCACCGCTCTGAGGTGGAAACTCACACACTGCCACCGCTCTGAGGTGGAAACTCACACACTGCCACCGCTCTGAGGTGGAAACTCACACACTGCCGCAGCTCTGAGGTGGAAACTCACACACTGCCACAGCTCTGAGGTGGAAACCCACACACTGCCACCGCTCTGAGGTGGCAACTCACACACTGCCACCGCTCGGAGGTGGAAACTCACACACTGCCACAGCTCTGAGGTGGAAACTCACACACTGTCACAGCTCTGAGGTGGAAACTCACACACTGCCACCGCTCTGAGGTGGAAACTCACATACTGCCACAGCTCTGAGGTGGAAATTCACACACTGCCACAGCTCTGAGGTGGAAACTCACACACTGCCACAGCTCCGAGGTGGAAACTCACACACTGCCACAGCTCTGAGGTGGAAACTCACACACTGCCACCGCTCTGAGGTGGAAACTCACACACTGCCATAGGTCTGAGGTGGAAACTCACACACTGCCACCGCTCTGAGGTGGAAACTCACACACTGCCACACCTCTGAGGTGGAAACTCACACACTGCCACCGCTCTGAGGTGGAAACTCACACACTGCCACAGCTCTGAGGTGGAAACTCACACACTGCCACAGCTCTGAGGTGGAAACCCACACACTGCCACCGCTCTGAGGTGAAAACTCACACACTGCCACAGCTCTGAGGTGGAAACTCACACACTGCCACCGCTCTGAGGTGAAAACTCACACACTGCCATAGGTCTGAGGTGGAAACTCACACACTGCCACAGCTCTGAGGTGGAAACCCACACACTGCCACCGCTCTGAGGTGGAAACTCACACACTGCCACAGCTCTGAGGTGGAAACTCACACACTGCCACCGCTCTGAGGTGGAAACTCACACACTGCCATTGGTCTGAGGTGGAAACTCACACACTGCCACCGCTCTGAGGTGGAAACTCACACACTGCCACCTCTCTGAGGTGGAAACTCACACACTGCCACCGCTCTGAGGTGGAAACTCACACACTGCCACAGCTCTGAGGTGGAAACTCACACACTGCCACCTCTCTGAGGTGGAAACTCACACACTGCCACCGCTCGGAGGTGGAAACTCACACACTGCCACAGCTCTGAGGTGGAAACTCACACACTGTCACAGCTCTGAGGTGGAAACTCACACACTGCCACCGCTCTGAGGTGGAAACTCACACACTGCCACAGCTCTGAGGTGGAAACTCACACACTGCCACAGCTCTGAGGTGGAAACCCACACACTGCCACCGCTCTGAGGTGAAAACTCACACACTGCCACAGCTCTGAGGTGGAAACTCACACACTGCCACCGCTCTGAGGTGAAAACTCACACACTGCCATAGGTCTGAGGTGGAAACTCACACACTGCCACGGCTGTGAGGTGGAAACCCACACACTGCCACCGCTCTGAGGTGGAAACTCACACACTGCCACAGCTCTGAGGTGGAAACTCACACACTGCCATTGGTCTGAGGTGGAAACTCACACACTGCCACCGCTCTGAGGTGGAAACTCACACACTGCCACCTCTCTGAGGTGGAAACTCACACACTGCCAACTCTCTGAGGTGGAAACTCACACACTGCCACAGCTCTGAGGTGGAAACCCACACACTGCCACCGCTATGAGGTGGAAACTCACACACTGCCACAGCTCTGAGGTGGAAACTCACACACTGCCACAGCTCTGAGGTGGAAACTCACACACTGCCACCGCTCTGAGGTGAAACCCACACACTGCCACCGCTCTGAGGTGGAAACTCACACACTGCCACCGCTCTGAGGTGAAATCCACACACTGCCACCGCTCTGAGGTGGCAACTCACACACTGCCACCGCTCTGGGGTGGCAACTCACACACTGCCACCGCTCTGAGGTGGAAACTCACACACTGCCACAGCTCTGAGGTGGAAACTCACACACTGCCACAGCTCTGAGGTGGAAACCCACACACTGCCACCGCTCTGAGGTGGAAACTCACACACTGCCACAGCTCTGAGGTGGAAACTCACACACTGCCACCGCTCTGAGGTGGAAACTCACACACTGCCATAGGTCTGAGGTGGAAACTCACACACTGCCACCGCTCTGAGGTGGAAGCTCACACACTGCCACCGCTCTGAGGTGGAAACTCACACAGTGCCATAGCTCTGAGGTGGAAACTCACACACTGCCACAGCTCTGAGGTGGAAACTCACACACTGCCACCGCTCTGAGGTGGAAACTCACATACTGCCACAGATCTGAGGTGGAAATTCACACACTGCCACCGCTCTGAGGTGGAAACTCACACACTGCCATAGGTCTGAGGTGAAAACTCACACACTGCCACAGGTCTGAGGTGGAAACCCACACACTGCCATAGGTCTGAGGTGGAAACTCACACACTGCCACAGCTCTGAGGTGGAAACTCACACACTGCCACAGCTCTGAGGTGGAAACCCACACACTGCCACCGCTCTGAGGTGGAAACTCACACACTGCCACAGCTCTGAGGTGGAAACTCACACACTGCCACCGCTCTGAGGTGGAAACTCACACACTGCCACCGCTCTGAGGTGGCAACTCACACACTGCCACAGCTCTGAGGTGGAAACTCACACACTGCCACAGCTCTGAGGTGGAAACCCACACACTGCCACCGCTCTGAGGTGGAAACTCACACACTGCCACAGCTCTGAGGTGGAAACTCACACACTGCCACCGCTCTGAGGTGGAAACTCACACACTGCCACAGCTCTGAGGTGGAAACTCACACACTGCCACAGCTCTGAGGTGGAAACTCACACACTGCCACCGCTCTGAGGTGGAAACTCACACACTGCCACAGCTCTGAGGTGGAAACCCACACACTGCCACCGCTCTGAAGTGGAAACTCACACACCGCTCTGAGGTGGAAACTCACACACTGCCACCGCTCTGAGGTGGAAACTCACACACTGCCACCGCTCTGAGGTGGAAACCCACACACTGCCACCGCTCTGAGGTGGAAACTCACACACTGCCACAGCTCTGAGGTGGAAACTCACACACTGCCACCGCTCTGAGGTGGAAACTCACACACTGCCACAGCTCTGAGGTGGAAACTCACACACTGCCACTGCTCTGAGGTGGAAACTCACACACTGCCACAGCTCTGAGGTGGAAACTCACACACTGCCACAGCTCTGAGGTGGAAACTCACACACTGCCACCGCTCTGAGGTGGAAACTCACACAATGCCACAGCTCTGAGGTGGAAACCCACACACTGCCACCACTCTGAAGTGGAAACTCACACACCGCTCTGAGGTGGAAACTCACACACTGCCACCGCTCTGAGGTGGAAACTCACACACTGCCACCGCTCTGAGGTGGAAACCCACACACTGCCACCGCTCTGAGGTGGAAACTCACACACTGCCACCGCTCTGAGGTGGAAAACGACACACTGCCACCGCTCTGAGGTGGAAACCCACACACTGCCACCGCTCTGAGGTGGAAACTCACACACTGCCACAGCTCTGAGGTGGAAACTCACACACTGCCACCGCTCTGAGTTGGAAACTCACACACTGCCACTGCGCTGAGGTGGAAATTCACACACTGCCATAGGTCTGAGGTGTAAACTCACACACTGCCACAGCTCTGAGGTGGAAACTCACACACTGCCACAGCTCTGAGGTGGAAACTCACACACTGCCACCGCTCTGAGGTGGAAACCCACACACTGCCACAGCTCTGAGGTGGAAACTCACACACTGCCATAGGTCTGAGGTGGAAACTCACACACTGCCACAGCTCTGAGGTGGAAACTCACACACTGCCACAGCTCTGAGGTGGAAACCCACACACTGCCATAGGTCTTGTGTAAAAGCCGACATACCGCCCTAGTTGTGGAGTGAAAACCAGCTCAGTGCCACAGATCTTATAAGGAAGACTACACAACAGCATGGTACTAGGGTGTGGAAACCCACACACTGCTGTAGTTCTGGTATGTAAACACACATGGCCATAGATCTGTCTTGGAAAACCACACACTGCTACAGATATGGTGTGGAAATCCACACACACTCCCATTTCTAAGGTGGAAACCCACACTCTGCCAAACATCTGGTGTGGAAACCCACAAACTCCCATTGCTCTGGTGTGGGAACCCACACACTGCCATAGTTCTGGTGTGGAAACCCACACACTGCCATAGTTCTGGTGTAAAAACCCACACACTGCCATAGTTCTGGTGTAAAAACCCACACACTGCCATAGTTCTGGTGTGGAAACCCACACACTGCCATAGTTCTGGTGTGGAAACCCACACACTGCCATAGTTCTGGTGTAAAAACCCACACACTGCCATAGTTCTGGTGTAAAAACCCACACACTGCCATAGTTCTGGTGTAAAAACCCACACACTGCCATAGTTCTGGTGTAAAAACCCACACACTGCCATAGTTCTGGTGTGGAAACCCACACACTGCCATAGTTCTGGTGTGGAAACCCACACACTGCCATAGTTCTGGTGTAAAAACCCACACACTGCCATAGTTCTGGTGTGGAAACCCACACACTGCCATAGTTCTGGTGTGGAAACCCACACACTGCCATAGTTCTGGTGTAAAAACCCACACACTGCCATAGTTCTGGTGTGGAAACCCACACACTGCCATAGTTCTGGTGTAAAAACCCACACACTGCCATAGTTCTGGTGTAAAAACCCACACACTGCCATAGTTCTGGTGTGGAAACCCACACACTGCCATAGTTCTGGTGTGGAAACCCACACACTGCCATAGTTCTGGTGTAAAAACCCACACACTCCCACACACTGCCATAGTTCTGGTGTAAAAACCCACACACTGCCATAGTTCTGGTGTAAAAACCCACACACTGCCATAGTTCTGGTGTGGAAACCCACACACTGCCATAGTTCTGGTGTGGAAACCCACACACTGCCATAGTTCTGGTGTAAAAACCCACACACTGCCATAGTTCTGGTGTGGAAACCCACACACTGCCATAGTTCTGGTGTAAAAACCCACACACTGCCATAGTTCTGGTGTGGAAACCCACACACTGCCATAGTTCTGGTGTAAAAACCCACACACTGCCATAGTTCTGGTGTGGAAAACCACACACTGCCATAGTTCTGGTGTAAAAACCCACACACTGCCATGGTTCTGGTGTAAAAACCCACACACTGCCATAGTTCTGGTGTGGAAACCCACACACTGCCATAGTTCTGGTGTGGAAACCCACACACTGCCATAGTTCTGGTGTAAAAACCCACACACTGCCATAGTTCTGGTGTGGAAACCCACACACTGCCATAGTTCTGGTGTAAAAACCCACACACTGCCATAGTTCTGGTGTGGAAACCCACACACTGCCATAGTTCTGGTGTGGAAACCCACACACTGCCATAGTTCTGGTGTGGAAACCCACACACTGCCATAGTTCTGGTGTGGAAACCCACACACTGCCATAGTTCTGGTGTAAAAACCCACACACTGCCATAGTTCTGGTGTGGAAAACCACACACTGCCATAGTTCTGGTGTAAAAACCCACACACTGCCATAGTTCTGGTGTAAAAACCCACACACTGCCATAGTTCTGGTGTGGAAACCCACACACTGCCATAGTTCTGGTGTGGAAACCCACACACTGCCATAGTTCTGGTGTGGAAACCCACACACTGCCATAGTTCTGGTGTAAAAACCCACACACTGCCATAGTTCTGGTGTGGAAACCCACACACTGCCATAGTTCTGGTGTAAAAACCCACACACTGCCATAGTTCTGGTGTGGAAACCCACACACTGCCATAGTTCTGGTGTAAAAACCCACACACTGCCAAGTTCTGGTGTGGAAACCCACACACTGCCATAGTTCTGGTGTAAAACCCCACACACTGCCATAGTTCTGGTGTGGAAACCCACACACTGCCATAGTTCTGGTGTAAAAACCCACACACGGCCATAGATCTGTATTGGAAAACCACACACTGCTACAGATATGGTGTGGAAACCCACACACTCTTCCATTTCTAAGGTGGAAACCCACACACTGTCCCTGATCTGGCGTGAAAACCTACACTCTGCCAAAGATCTGGTGTGAAAACCCACACACTGTCCCATTTGTATGGTAGAAACCCACTCACTGTCCCTGATCTGGCGTGAAAATCCACACACGACCAAAGATCTGGTGTGAAAACCCACACTCTGCCGAAGATCTGGTGTGAAAACCCACACACTGTCCTAGTTGTGGCGTGGACACCAGCTCACAGCCACAGATCTGGTCTAAAAACCCAACACTGTCATAGATCTGGTGTGAATACCCACACTCTGCCATCAATTCTGGTCCTGCAACCCACACGCTGGCACGATTTCCGGTGTGAAAACTCCACAGCCATAGTTCTAGGGTGTCCTCTGCATCTGACCCACATGGAGGGGGTGAGAGGTCATGGGGGGGGGGGGGGCTTTCCAGTGGCGCACACACGCTGACGTGTTTATGAGGTAGAGTTTCATTCCCCCTGGCCCATGATGACTGGTCAACGGGCACATCTCTGACAGCCCCATGATTCTGGTGTAAAACCCCACACACTGCCATAGTTCTGGTGTGGAAACCCACACACTGCCATAGTTCTGGTGTAAAAACCCACACACGGCCATAGATCTGTATTGGAAAACCACACACTGCTACAGATATGGTGTGGAAACCCACACACTCTTCCATTTCTAAGGTGGAAACCCACACACTGTCCCTGATCTGGCGTGAAAACCTACACTCTGCCAAAGATCTGGTGTGAAAACCCACACACTGTCCCATTTGTATGGTAGAAACCCACTCACTGTCCCTGATCTGGCGTGAAAATCCACACACGACCAAAGATCTGGTGTGAAAACCCACACTCTGCCGAAGATCTGGTGTGAAAACCCACACACTGTCCTAGTTGTGGCGTGGACACCAGCTCACAGCCACAGATCTGGTCTAAAAACCCAACACTGTCATAGATCTGGTGTGAATACCCACACTCTGCCATCAATTCTGGTCCTGCAACCCACACGCTGGCACGATTTCCGGTGTGAAAACTCCACAGCCATAGTTCTAGGGTGTCCTCTGCATCTGACCCACATGGAGGGGGTGAGAGGTCATGGGGGGGGGGGGGGGGGGGCTTTCCAGTGGCGCACACACGCTGACGTGTTTATGAGGTAGAGTTTCATTCCCCCTGGCCCATGATGACTGGTCAACGGGCACATCTCTGACAGCCCCATGAAGGAGCCGCTCCCACGGGACCGGTCTCAGGGAATGATCCATGGCTCAGGGCAGGGAGTCGGACTCTCTCTCCTCTCCAGGGGGCTCATTCTCAAAGACATCAAGTTCAATGAAAACCCCGTTCCAATGCATAATTCATGAAGAGCCAGAAACATATCAAAGCATTCATTTGCATTCTTTTCCTTCCAAACAAAAGTGCAAATTATTGCCATAAGTATCTGTCAAACTGAATCAAAACAAACGCAAAGCATGCAGAGCAGACAGTGGCGAGCAAGAAAAGAGGAGGCGGGTCTGAGCAGAGGCAGCTGGCTTGGGATCAGTGCTCTCTCAGCACTGAGAGGGGGCGGGGCTTCAGTGCAGAGGCAGGTCTCAGTGGATGTGTGCTCTCCTGGCAGTGAGATGGGGCTTCAGTGAGATCAGAGCTTTAAGTGGGATGAAACACCTGGGAAGGGGGGGGGGTCTCTCAGGGGGGCGTGGCCGATGTAATTAAGGGCGTGGCTTTAAAACACTTAGGCTAAAAATCTGTGTTTAGCACAGTGTGCCGTCCGACTTGCATTTTGCTGTTTGAGTCATTGCATCCAGATATGTGATACAACAAGTAGCCTCATACCTACAAGTCAGGCCTATTGGCTTTGCCAATGGTTATTAGTTGCATAAAATAAATAAGCTGCAACTATGGTTTGTTACATGTAATATTGAAAAAGCTTCAACTTAAAGCCCTGGTGACACTACCACAATTTTGCTGCTCGTGAGATTCAAAAAGAGAAGGGAAATTCAGAAAGAAAATGACTCTCTAAAGGATCTTCCCCTACAACGCGCTCACCTGGCATGACGTCAAGCCGTAACTTATCCACTGGTGAGAAGTGAGCAGTGTGGGCAGCGCATAGCGATGTGGCTACTGTCCCTGCAGTCCGGAAAAAAATGGCCAGGGCACAAAACAGAGCCCGATAGAGACCCGCTTCGAGGCCCCTTTTAAAAAACTGCTGGTGCTCAGCACTGGTGAGACCCGGCCCACTTAAAGCCCTGAGTGAGATGGAGCCAGTGCAGAGACAAGTGTGCCAGGATTGGTGCCCACCTGCAATGAGATGGAGATTCAGTGAGCCTGGGGCAGTGCGACACCTTATGAGATGTGTGCTCTCCTGGCAGTGAGAAGGAGGCATCAGTGTACTGGCGATTCAGTGAGCCAGGGGCAGTGCGACACCTTATGAGATGTGTGCTCTCCTGGCAGTGAGAAGGAGGCCTCAGTGTACTGGCGATTCAGTGAGCCTGGGGCAGTGCGACACCTTATGAGATGTGTGCTCTCCTGGCAGTGAGAAGGAGGCCTCAGTGCACTGGAGATTCAGTGAGCCTGGGGCAGTGCAGACATCTCATGAGATGTGTGC
This sequence comes from Lissotriton vulgaris, assembly GCF_964263255.1. Lineage (NCBI taxonomy): Eukaryota > Metazoa > Chordata > Amphibia > Caudata > Salamandridae > Lissotriton > Lissotriton vulgaris. The sequence continues at coordinate 267,414,467 of NC_141686.1, forward strand.
TTTCCTGGCAGTGAGATGGAGGCCTCAGTGACCTGGAGTTTCAGTGAGCCAGGGGCAGTGCAGACACCTTATGAGATGTGTGCTCTCCTGGCAGTGAGAAGGAGGCCTCAGTGACCTGGAGTTTCAGTGAGCCTGGAGAGGCCTCAGTGACCTGGAGTTTCAGTGAGCCTGGGACAGTGCAGACACCTTATGAGATGTGTGCTCTCCTGGCAGTGAGAAGGAGGCCTCAGTGACCTGGAGTTTCAGTGAGCCTGGGGCAGTGCAGACACCTTATGAAATGTGTGCTCTCCTGGCAGTGAGATGGAGGCCTCAGTGACCTGGAGTTTCAGTGAGCCTGGGGCAGTGCAGACACCTTATGAGATGTGTGCTCTCCTGGCAGTGAGATGGAGGCCTCAGTGACCTGGAGTTTCAGTGAGCCAGGGGCAGTGCGACACCTTATGAGATGTGTGCTCTCCTGGCAGTGAGAAGGAGGCCTCAGTGTACTGGCGATTCAGTGAGCCAGGGGCAGTGCGACACCTTATGAGATGTGTGCTCTCCTGGCAGTGAGAAGGAGGCCTCAGTGACCTGGAGTTTCAGTGAGCCTGGGGCAGTGCAGACACCTCATGAGATGTGTGCTCTCCTGGCAGTGAGATGGAGGCATCAGTGACCTAGAGTTTCAGTGAGCCTGGGGCAGTGCAGACACCTCATGAGATGTGTGCTCTCCTGACAGTGAGATGGAGGCCTCAGTGACCTGGAATTTCAGTGAGTCTGGGGCAGTGCACACACCTTTTGAGACGTGTGCTCTCCTGGCAGTGAGATGGAGGCCTCAGTGACCTGGAGTTTCAGTGAGCCTGGGGCAGTGCAGACACCGTATGAGATGTGTGCTCTCCTGGCAGTGAGATGGAGGCCTCAGTGACCTGGAGTTTCAGTGAGCCTGGGGCAGTGCAGACACCTTATGAGATGTGTGCTCTCCTGGCAGTGAAATGGAGGCCTCAGTGACCTGGAGTTTCAGTGAGCCTGGGGCAGTGCAGACCCCTTATGAGACGTGTACTCTCCTGGCAGTGAGATGGAGGCCTCGGTGACCTGGATTTTCAGTGAGCCTGGGGCAGTGCAGACACCTCATGAGATGTGTGCTCTCCTGGCAGTGAGATGGAGCCTCAGTGACCTGGAGTTTCAGTGAGCCTGGGGCAGTGCAGAACACCTCATGAGATGTGTGCTCTCCTGGCAGTGAGATGGAGGCCTCAGTGACCTGCAGTTTCAGTGAGCCTGGGGCAGTGCAGACACTTCATGAGATGTGTGCTCTCCTGGCAGTGAGATGGAGGCCTCAGTGACCTGGAGTTTCAGTGAGCCTGGGGCAGTGCAGACACCTTAAGAGATGTGTGCTCTCCAGGCAGTGAGATGGAGGCCTCAGTGACCTGGAGTTTCAGTGAGCATGGGGCAGTGCAGACACCTCATGAGATGTGTGCTCTCCTGGCAGTGAGATGGAGGCCTCAGTGACCTGGAGTTTCAATGAGCCTGGGGCAGTGCAGACACCTCATGAGATGTGTGCTCTCCTGGCAGTGAGATGGAGGCCTCAGTGACCTGGAGTTTCAGTGAGCCTGGGGCAGTGCAGACACCTTAAGAGATGTGTGCTCTCCAGGCAGTGAGATGGAGGCCTCAGTGACCTGGAGTTTCAGTGAGCCTGGGGCAGTGCAGACACCTCATGAGATGTGTGCTCTCCTGGCAGTGAGATGGGGCATCAGTGAGCTGAGGCAGCTGGCATGGGAATAGTGCTATCTAGGCACCGAGAGGCGGATTTCAGTGAGATGGAAGCTTCAGTGAGCCTGGGGCAGCCCAGAAGAAAGTGTTATGGGATCGGTGCTCTCCTGGGGGCTTCAGTGAGTTGGGGATTAAGTGAGCCCGGGCCAGTACAGAAGCAGATGTCATTGGATATGTTCTCTACTGGAAACAATTAATGCATGTGAAAATTCATGTTGTCACTGAATGGTAAATTGACTCATTCTTTTCGTAGACCCCCGGCTAATGGGACCGCTTTTATACATACTTTATTCCAAGCCCGAGGCTTCTTTTGTGAGCATTGAATTCAGAGCCCAACCCCTGCGTGTATGCCAGGACCGCAGGTTTGCGCTGTAATCGTTTTTGGCTAAATTGAGGGAACAAGCTGGGCTGGGAGCTCATTTGGGACCATGCTACCTTCAATGGATCCTAAGTGATGCCCCCTATAGTTCGGGAGTCTTCAAACTCTGTACTCAGGGCTCGAGTTGGGGTACCACGCGGGTGAACGGCGTCCCCCCACTTATTTTACCGGGAGCTCGATATCTGGAGTAAATGGAGCCACACATTCACTCTTTGGCCTCTCTGGGGCGAGATCTGAGCTGGAGCTCATTCAGAAGGCTGCTCACGCGCTGGCTTCTCTGACGCAATCGCATCTAAGGGGTGAGCGAGGGGAGGCGATAGCGTTTTATGGGTGCTTCATTGACTTCCATCTCCACCTCAGCATGCACAGTCACTCAAACAAAGGTCTGTGAAGCCTGAAGGTTCATCCATGAAAACTGAAAATAAAATTTACCACCCCGCCTGGAGCCAGAACCGCCTGCTCGGAGACCGGCAGGCCGCCCACGACCGTGGCGGATCCTGAACCAGGGATCCTCTGGATTCATTCCAGGCTCTCGACTGATACCCGTACGGACGCACTCGCCGCCCTTCCCAAAAGTAGACAGTGGATCGGGACTCCGACCCTGTCACCAACTTCTCTGCCACCTTGCTGGGTTCCTCACCCCTCCGACCTACTGGCATCTCCGAATCTTTTGGATTTACTCCTCATTCCCAGGTAAAGTGACTGCGCTAATCTGCATTACGCGCTCGTCTTGGATACCCCTTCTCGTGGACACCTCTGCCACCCATCCAGGGCTAGCCCGGCTGCCCAACCCCTTCACATCTTCAGCACTTTCTAATATGGCAACCCAGTCCTGATGATGATCCTAAATGACTAGGAGCGAAACGCCGTCGACATTTCAGCGCAATTTGTGGTGCCTCTTTCAGCTGTGGTTCATGTTAAATGTCTCCAAAAGAATAGGACTCGTCATTGTAAATAATTTCTTGTGAACCATATACCATCTTCTAAATATCAGTCACTTGTTCACATTGCCCCCCGCTGTTTTTTCACTTGTCACCTGCGCTGCTCACCTTGAATATCACGAGCACTTGTGTGCACAAACTTTTTTGGGTTGCCTCTGCAATCGTTGCTTACAGTGCTGCTACAACTGTACCTCCTTGTCTACAGCATTATTGTTTTCAAAATATAAGATGCCTTGTGAACATTTTAACCCTTTCTGTGCTTATGACGGAGCAGTTCCGTCATGAGTAACAGTGGGCGTGTACTGAAGAGGGAACCGCTCTGTCATTGCACCCACCCATTTTATAGTTGCTGCCGCTACCTCTCCCCTCCCCGGTCAGCCCTCTTGACCCCACAAAGGGGGACGGCAGCGGACGCTGCCACCCGACCCCCTCAGTCAATCCCATGACGTCAGGGGACATATTTTTTTTTGTGTGTATTCAGCCCCCCCTAGGGGCAGATCGGCCAGTTTATTTGGCCTTTCTGCCCCCAGAGGGAGCAGAAAACCCCACTAGACACCAGGGAGTTATTTCAAATTCAAATGGAAGCGACCCCTTGGGCAAGGGTCGCTTCTGGGGGGCATATTTGTTTTTATGTGTATATTGGCGGCCCATTACTTTGACCTTTCTACCCGGGAGGGGGGGGCAGACAACCCCCACTAGACACCAGGGACTTCTTTAGAATTAAATTGGAAGCGACCCCTTGGGCAAGGGTCGCTTCCAGAGGACATTTTTTTAATGTGTATTGTGCCCCCCCTGGGTGCAGATTGGCCCGTTTGTTTGGCCTTTCTGCCCCCGGGTTGGGGGGGGGGGGGGAAGGGGGTGAGGAAACCACACTAGACACCAGGGAGTTATTTAAAATTTAAATGGAAGCGACCCCTGGGGCAAGGGTCGCTTCTGGGGGCATCATTTATTTTTATGTGTATTCTACCCCCCTGGGGGAAGATCAGCCTGTTTTCTTGGGCCTTTCTGCCACCGGGGAGGGGGTGGGGGTGGGGGGGGGGGTCAGAAAACCCCACTAGACACCAGGGAGTTCTTTAAAATGAAAATGGAAGCGAACCCTTGGGCAAGGGTCGCTTCCAGGGGCAGATGTTTTTGTGTGTGTATTCTACTCCCCCCCCCCCCCCCCCCGGGGGGCAGATCAGCCCTTTTTTTGGCCTTTCTGTCCCGGGGGGCAGGGGGGGGGCGTTGCAGAAAACCCCACTAGACACCAGGGACTTCTTTCCAATTAAAATGGAAGTGACCCCTTGGGCAAGGGTCGCTTCCAGTGGGCAGATTTCTGTGTGTTTGTATTCTGCCCCCCATGGGGGCCTGGCTTTTCTGAAAACCCACTAGGCACCAGGGATTTTGTTTGGTCTGTAACGGAAGAGACATGGATGTTTCCAAGGGGGTGTTTTTCTGCCTCTCCTGGGGACAGATCAGCCCCTGTTTTTTTGGCCTTTCTGCCCTAGGCGAGAGGGGGAGGCAGAGCACCCTTACTAGGCATCAGGGATTTCTTTCTTTTGAGAGGGGGGCACATTTCTGTCTGCTGTTTTCTGCCCCACCTAGGGAACAGATCGGCCTGGCAGACAACCTCTCCCGATCCCTCGGGCAAGATCACCCTCTAATTTTTCTCAACCCTTTTTGAAGGCCCATCTGGCAGATAGACCATTTGGGTAGTGACATAGCGTGTTCTAATGTTAATTGTTTTATTTCTTGTAAATTGCAATTCTAATGCTTTATTTCTTCCTTTTTGTTCTAGTTCAAGGCTTTTGTTCTTTAGACTATTCCATGTTGTGGTTTTGTTACTGGTGGGTCTGCTCTTTGTGTAGTTGCATGTGTTTGATAAGATATTTTTTTTGTACAATGTAAAGGAGTTTCATTTCTCTGCATGAATGTGTTTTTTGCAAATGGTGTAATAATAGCAGTATGTATGGCTTCTGTTTTTTGAGTGTCAAAAACTTTTTGCATTTGTGCTCGATGTGTATTTTGTTGTCTTGTGAGCAATTGGTTTTGTTTTTTTCATTCTAGTGGGATATTGATGGTTTTTGCTGTCACTCTGCAGAGTAGGTGCAGGTGAGTGTAGCTGTCTCTTGCAAGTGAATCGTATAATTTTTGAGTATATAGATCTTTGTGATAAAGGCACACATTTTTTTAACTCATTTATTTTGCACAGTGTTGGTTGTTGTTGACTTGTTTGTGCACTTTCCTTTCTTAGTGAGGATAATGGCTAGCCACAGGATTACTGCTCAGCAGGTTGTTGGTATGCTTTTTGAGTCTTCCTCTGACCATGGTTCAGAGACTGACTCTGCATCTGAGGCAGAGGTGGGAGTGGAAGATTCAGGCAGTGAGTTTTCTCTCCACATGGAATCATCGGATGATGAAGCTACTTTCAGTACGGATGAAGCCACTCTTAGTGCAGATGAAGTGCCTGTTTTAGAGGACATTGATGTGCCGATAGTGCAGCAAGAGGCATCTGGGCTGCAGCTTGGGGATGCAAGGCTTCCAGTTCGAAGTGGCGACCTCTGGGTTGCCCCAGGCATGGTGCAGCCAGTGTTGCCAGACTTTACTGGTGTTCCAGGGTGTAGAGTGAATACAGTAAAAATGTTGCAGAGAATTTTTTTTCTATTGGGTATGAACAAGAGATTGTTGAGCAGACAAATGTGTATGGTGAACAGTTTTTGAGGGAAAACAGTGCCAGCCTTAGGCCCTACTCTAGAGCTACCCGGGGGACTCCCACAAACTTGGTAGAGGACTTTTTAACAAAGGTCACCATTTAGAAGTAGATAACTTCTACACTGGTGTGTGGTTTTTCAGGGAATTGGCCAAAGTGGACACTGTTGCTTGTAGCACAATGGGCTCTAACCGTAAAGGTTTCCTAAAAGAACTAGTTTGTCAAAAGCTTGTGCTGGGACAGTGCAGTGCGTTGCGAGGAAGTGAAGTTTTCAGACAGGAGAGATGTCTACATGCTGACTACCATTTATGATGAAAGCACTTCACCTGTGACTGTTTGGGGTCAGGTTGCTGAAGTACGCAAACCTGTGTGCATTTTAGACAATGATAGGCACATGGGTGGTGTTGATAGAGTAGATCAGAGGTTGGAACCTTACACTGCTCTTCGTAAGGCTTACATTTGGTATAAGAACAAGTTGGCTATCCATCTTTTCCGCTTGGCAACCTTTAATGCTTTTGCAGTATTCAAGGATTGTTGTCCTGAGTCAAAAATGATTTTTGCTAAGTTTCAGGAGTCTGTAGTAGGCAGCCTTCTTGTAGTGGAACCGGCATGTGTTCCTAGAGTTGGAGTGGTGGAGGATGTGGCTAGATTGAAAGATCGCCACTTTCCTGATCACATTCCTCCCACACCCTCTAAAGACTTTCCCAGTAGGAGATGTAGAGTCTGTTGGCGAAGAGGTACGCTGAAGGAGACTCATATGTACTGGGCTCTGTGTGCCTGCTTGTTTTAGAATGTACCACACGCAAAATCATTTTTGGGGTACATCCATGAGTGGTAAAGTGAACTGCCTGGTCTCTATTGTTTTATATTTTTTGTTCAGTTTCAAGGTTGGCATTTGTGCAATGTATTTAGTTTCAGATTTTGTGTTAGTAGATATGTATCTATTTGCAATTTGTTTGTGTTTTCTGTTTTGTATAAAAAAATACTAAATGTGATGGCAGTGTGTGTAGGCTGACGCTTGGCTGGTGGTGTGCGTGGACTGATGCTTGGCTGGCGGTGTGCGTAGACTGGCGCTTGGCTGGCGGTCTGCGTGGACTGGCGCGTGGCTGGCGGTGTAAGTGGACTCGTGCTTGGCTGGCGAAGTGTGTGGACTGGCGCCTGGCTGGCGGTGTGCGTGGACTGGTGCTCGGCTGGCAGTGTGCGTGGACTGGCGCTTGGCTGGCGGTCTGCGTGGACTGGCGCGTGGCTGGCGGTGTGCGTAGACTGGCGCTTGGCTGGCGGTGTAAGTGGACTCGCGCTTGGCTGGCGAAGTGTGTGGACTGGCGCCTGGCTGGCGGTGTGCGTGGACTGGTGCTCGGCTGGCAGTGTGTGTGGACTGGCGCTTGGCTGGCAGTGTGTGAGTAGTGACTTGCTGCTGGTCACTACACACACTGCTAGCCAAACGTCACTCCACGCAATCCTTGAGCTGGTGTGGTTGCCGTGTCAGGAATATGGGCGTGTGAAAGTGATGGGCCCTTGAATGGCGCGGTCTGCTGGTGGGAGTGTTGTAATGTGATGGGCCCGCGGCTGGCGGGGTGAATGGTTTTGTATGTGTCACACGTATGAAAGGTGCATGAATAGCCTGTAAAGAGGTTGTTGCCTTGTCGTGGCTTTACAGCTCACGAGCTGTGAGTCAATGGTTCAGTTTCTCGTCCTTTCAAATATTAACAGTGCATTTCATTTTTGTGAAATCTCTGGTTAATACAACTGTATATACTGAACCGTCACTCAGCCTCGTGCCAAATCCAACCAGTAAGTATGTGTGCTTGAGGAATGGGTGGTTGTGCAGACATATTTATCTTTTCTGTCTTTCTCAAGCAGGGTGTAACTTGTCACTTTTTGTGAATATTGTAATGTGTTGGTTTCATGCCTGGTGGTGTGAATGGTCTTGTGTGAATCACGTATGAAAGGTGTGTGGATTGCCTGTAAAGCAGTTGTGGCCTTGAGGTGGCTTTCCAGCTCACGAGCTGTGAGTCACTGGTTCAGTTTTTGGTCCTTTCAATTATTTCATTTTTGTGAAATCTCTTGTGTGCTTGAGGAATAGTTGGCTGTGCAGTAATCTTTGCATTTTTGTCTCTATGCCAAGGTGTACATTCCATCCAAGAAAATACTACCAATTGTAGATCTTGTCATAAACTAAACACCCATGAGAGTACATGGTGATGTCTCTCTTGTGAATCCCAACAAGTTATCTTACCCACAATGTCCTGCAAGCCTCAAAATGTGACTGTCACATTTTCCTTGCATTATTGTGCCAAAATGTTCATGCTGCAGGAAGAAACAACAAATGTCCTACCCCCAAGTACTTCTCCAAGTATCCCAATAGAAATTGTACCTCACTTATGTGGGTGGGCCAAGTACCCGCGGAAGGGAAGGGCCTAAAATCAAAATGAAGTATCACAAACCAACCTGGTTTTGCAAGGAGGATCCCGTGAGTTTTTGGCCTGGGCTCGACGGTCATCTAAGGAAAGCTACCAAACCCACACATTTCTGAAAACTAGACCACCGGGGGAGTCCAGCGAGGTATGGCTTACGTATGTCCCCACAACATTCTCCTACCCAGAATCCCTGCAACCCTCACATTTAGCTGAAAAAAACACTTTCTTCTCAAATTTCTGTGTGGGAAAGTTCTGGAATCTGCGTGGATTCACAAATTTCCTCCCACCCAGCGTTCTCCAAGGTCTCCCGATAAAAATGGTACCTCAATTGTGTGGGTAGGCATAGTGGCTGCAACAGGAAATGGCCAAATCATACTGTGGAGGCTTCAAAATTACCTATAACAAAACTACCTGTTTTTTTTTTGTTTGGGGGGGGGGTCACCTGGGCTTTTGCCACTGGGCTCGGCGGCCATCTTGGGAAACTACCAAACCCAACATTTCTGAAAACTAGACACCCGTGGAGTCCAATGAGGTATGGCTTGCATGGATCCCCCAACGTTTTCCTACCCAGAATGCCCTGCAAACTTCAAAGTTAGCTGCAAAAAATCAAATTTTCCACATATTTTTTGTGTGGAATCACCGTGTCGGCACAAATGTCCTACTCGACAGTGTTTTCTTTAGTGTCCTGAGTAAATTGATACCACAGCAGCAGCGGCAATTAATGGCCAGCATAAAAGAACCAGCTAGAGGTCTACTGCCTGCCTGCCTGCCTGCATATGAGTCCCAGACATGTCATCTCTCTTCCTGTGTCAATGGCCTCTATAAAGGATGATAAGAAGGATTCTTATTGTCTTAGTGGCTTGTGTTTGAGACCCACATGTGCAGTCTCTCTCTTCTGTCAATGGTCTTCGTAGAACACTCTTTAGAAGGATTTTTTTGTCTCAGTGGTTTGTGTATGAGACCCAGACATTAATCTCTCTAGTGTCAATAGTCTCAATGAAA